>NC_134371.1:22751346-23370769 GCF_035582795.1 Mycteria americana
TGATATGCTCTTTCAGTCTTTGGTATTAAGATAAAAAGAGCAACACAGTTAAAAGCAAGGTGTGGGAATAAAATGGAATGGATCAATGTTAAAATTTGAAAAGACAAAGGAGAACAGAAAAGTATTATTAATGTGAATTTTCAAATTCAATCAATGAATGTTGAAGAGAAAAATCCACATATGACTAACCCTTTTCACAATCACATTTCTATCCAGTTGTGCAACAGTCCGTTTCCACATGTTTGTGGGAACGCACTTCCGTATTTTCATTTTTGGCACACTGATATGAACACATGCAGAAAAAATAAGTGCAGCAAACATACACATGGACTTCCGTTCATACCAATTCAGCTGGTTATTCTAGGTGGAGAACACAAACAATTCCAAGAGCTGTGGAATCTGTGAAAATCTGTTTCTTACAAAGTGGCAACTTCTTTCTATACTTCTGTCCTCTTACTTTTTGTTCCCCTCATATTTTCTATTGCCTGCTGACAGCAGTCCCAGATCCTTTTCAATGGCCCTTTTATCACTGCTCTGATCCAGCACTACCTCCACTTTCCCTCTCCAATCCCAAACCCTTTGTCTCTTCCTAATATTCCCCCAGCACCATAGTACTCCCAGTTCTTCGCTTACTTTCTTCTACATACTCAAATCCCTGACTGCAACATTTCCAGTTACCTCCCACCTCCTCTACCCTTTTGGTATAAACTAAAGAATATGTTCACTAGCAGAGTCCAGCAGCCCCTCTAAGTGGTAGTACTGATGAAGTCGCAAAACTTAATTTTTTAAAGAAGTTGTTTGGAATTTAATTGCTGATATTTTCACCTTTTCTCCCAATAAGTAGCTCAGCAGAACTGATAGGTGGAATAAGAAAATAAGCTTCATTTTCCTGTGGTGAAAATATACATAAATAAATATGCCAGAAAACATGCTTCATTACAAAGTTTAGGGGAAAAAAAATTTCAAAATGGAAGAAAGCACTAGATGTTTAAAAGTTTTTCAATTCCCATAATACAAGCATCAAATGTGTCTGTTACATCTGAATCTCCTGCAGGGGACACAGTAGTTACATCACAGGTAAAAAATGGCAACTAAGTGATTGTTCTTCAGTTCCAGGGCCATTCTGAATTACAAACCAATCAGTAATAGAGTACCAGATCTTCCTCAGGAGGGATTGAACAATGTCATTTTTCACAAGGGTGACAAAGCAATTTTGTGGTGTGGAGCAACATCAAGGAAAGGTGCTCCAACTTGTTAGAAACAAAGTTAAAAAAGATGCCAAGGGTGATCAATCTGTAACAGAATGCAGGCAAGCTATAGGGTAAAGGTTACCACTTTTTACAGTAGAGTCTAATACTTTATTCATATCCCAGCATAACCTAGACTCTGACCAATGTTATAAGCTTTCCATAAAAAAGCATTTATTTCAATATAAAGAAAAATAGAAGATCCCTTTTCAAGCAGACTGTATTTAACAGAGCAGAGGAAAAGACAGAGCTGCTATGGGAACTTACCTGTCTGTGTAAGCTCTCCCATTTCGCACAAAGAATGACTAGGGTAACGAGGCAGGCTGCTTAGGGAACCATCCATTTGGGCTACAGACCCTTTGGACATATGTTTAATGAAAGCTTCAAGCTGAGGATGAGAAGGTTTCCTAGAGAGGTAAACCAAAATGTGAAAACTTCCAAAAGCATATGGGAAAACAGCTCAAGAGAGTCAAGTATTCCAAGTATGTCAGCTCAGAAATTTCATAGTGTTAGGTTATTTCCCACTGAGACAACATCTGCTCTTACTCAGGACTTTTGCAAGTATGCAAAAGAAATCTAACTACTTACTAACTACCAAAGAGCTATAGGGAGACTGATGTCTTGTCATGTTAAAATTATGATACCTTTCAGTAAGTAATTTGGAAAGACTTTTTTGGTTTTTTTGAACACAGTCAATAATATGGTTGTGTATTAGGGAAAAAAAAAAATCCTTACAAAAAAAATACTCTCTCAAGTTTCCAAAGTACCATTGTACTTTAACACCACAGCCAAAGGCACTAACAATCTATAAAGGTGTTCAAATAACCAGTATTTTAAGTAGATGATCTTGAAGGAATTCTCAAGTTTTGTAATGTACAATGCTGATTACAATCTCAGCCTTTATTTCTAATTACTTCAGGCTTCAAATCAAATAGCACATGTAGCCTCAATTAAGTGGTACCTGGAACGTAGTATCCAGTGGCCCCATTAAAATTGGAAGTAATTGTTTTGGGTATCGTACGATAACACAGGAATAAAGAATCCAACACTGCTGGACACTTAAACAGATAAGATGCAAGTAATGAATACAACTGGATAAGAAATAAAAAAAGTCTAGGTTAACTCACTCAAACATAATTCAAGTCAGTGAAAGAATGCTTAGATCTCCTAAACCATTCTGCAGATTTCAAACACACTACAGACTCAGTTGACTGTTGTACTGCTGTGCTGAAAACTACATATACAAAACAGTGCACAAACAATGTAATCGAAAGGGATTTAAACCTTTAAAAAAAAAAAAAAAACTATGATCACACTTCTACAACAGAAATACATTACATCGTGATTTTTTTGTTAAATGTCAACGTTGAACAGATGTCATACAGTCACCTCTCTGCTTTTGTGCAGAACTAAATCAGAAACTGTTTGGCAACCCAGCTCTGCCCAGATGGTTCTCATTTTAATAGGACTTTCAGCCTGAATACAGTAAAATTTTTTTTTATGTTGCTCACAAAAGATATACATAAAGCAAATAAATTTGGTGACAGAACTTTTACAGAAGTCTGGGTTTTGTGTTTATTGTGCATATTTACACTTTGCTAGAATGATAAACTGTTTAATACAAAAACCTCAGGTCTAAAAAAAAAACTTCCAGAGTTGCAGGAACCACAAGAGGGAGCAATAACACTACTGAAGTATGAACAAGTGTCTGGAATCAAAGTTTACTAGGACAAAGACATTCATGCTTACATAGAAGAGCCAACTGAGAAACTCTCTTAAACGAGAAAGCACCTCTTGCAGAGCTATGCTCACAGCATGCATATACAGGAGGTCTTTCAATAGAAAGGTAGCTCATTGTCATATCATTTTATAAAACTTGAATTTTCCAGTATTTAATTTACCTTCAGGAAAAAAAAAATCTTGGGAGGAAAACATTATGATAAAGTATGGTAAGAACTGCCAGTACAAAAAAAAGAAAATGAGACAAAAAGCAAAATGAAAGAAAAATATCACAAGATTTTTTTCATTTTTACTTCAAATTGAAAGGAAAATCAGCCAATTTATGACACCCCAAATACACAGCTTCTTCTGTATATTATAATTTTAACAATGCAAATGAAGATTAATATTTGAGAAGCAGAGGTACACAAAAAAGGCTTTGTTCCTTTCTACAGCAGTGGAGGCTTCCTGTTGTACTAAGCATACATTAGAAAGCTTAATCCAGCTCCAGATGTGAATTTCAAACAGAACTTTTTGTACATTTCACTATTTTCATAGCCCAGCAGTGCAATATAAAAATGGAAGAATTAAGTTGAGAAAATTAAATCAAACCCATTAGCAAATAGGTTTTTAAGCTTATTACAGACGTAGCAGGCTGAACTACCAATTTTCTAAACTTTGCACTTTAAAAAACTCTAAATGTGAATAAACTGTCAATCATCATTTTTCTTAAACCCTGTTTACTTAATTAGCAAGTTCCACAAATACACTTGCAAGAAAATTAAAAGAACTGCATTATCCATTCTGCTGCTTCTGCGGCTTTGCTTACAAAAACCTGAATTCTAATGGAATCAAACCTGTACTGATAAAACTGTTAACAATCACTTGTGAGACGGAAGAAAGGAAAGAAGAAAGAAAAGTATTTATCAGTGCTTTGCAAAAAGATTTATCTAAAAATGGCAGGCAAGATAAACTAACATCCAAGATAAAATGATAAAATGTATTATAATTGATAAAATTATATGCAAATGCATTAATATAGCTTTTCATATACATATGTAGATGCAAGTATTTAAGTTTAGATTACATTATTTTTAAAGTCAGCACAAGTTAAGCACATGCTTGCACAAGTGAATTATGAAATATGACTTAGACATATTTTATGACTATCAATTCAAAGCTTATTACTTGTTAAATATATTCCAGGGGAAGAAAAAAAATAAAAATCAAACAAAAGAAAGAAGAGCCATTCTGCCTGAAGGGGACAGACATCTCAGGCTACAATATACTTCTATCTTGAATGTAATCCTCACATATGTAACCAAATTCTGAACATACCAGCAATTCTCCCTATTAACCCCGTACAAGTGAGCAAATAAAAACTTATTTTTCTCAACAGCAAAATTTACAGCACGACTCAGGCTACTAGCTAACAAATGATTCCCCCTCCCCGCCCCAAGATTTCTATTTTATTTAGAATACGAATCCTCCTGTTGAATTGGCCAGTTTACAGATGCCGCAGGAGATGGAGTTTCTAGGCAACACAGCTAAGACTGCTGGGGCTGTTTGAGCAGAAAGCAAAGAAAATTACTCAGTTGTATAGTTGAAAAGACTGAAATATCCTTAAAATTTTATTTCCATAAAAGTAACCAGAAAATAAAAATGGGCTAGAGAGACATCCTTCTGTAATTTGCTGGGCGTTACATTGGTAAGTTACCACATTTGGGAAATGTATTAATACAATAAATATTTCAAATTTCATCAGAACATGGAATGGCTTTGCACCTAACACCACTAGTAATAGCCATACTTTTTCCTAAGTTTGAACATTTATTTCCTATTTTTAATGTCTGTTAATTTGCCTTTTAATGATTTTATTTTTGAAAAATAAAATAAATTTTATCTGTAACGAAACTGAGGATGCTTCTTTTCCCTCAAATAATGAATTCAGCTTGTCTTTTTGTTATTTACAAATTAAACACTGGGATAATAGATCCCAGATTTAATAGTGTAGTTTTCATGCACTAGCATTAAAATGGACCAACATTTAAATCCTTATTCAACATTTAAATATCTTATTTGTAAAGGTCTTAAAAAGCTTTAATACCAAAATGTCATCTCTTTATTGCTACATTGTAACCAGTGTACATGGAAAGAAATTATACTGTGCAACTATTTGAACTATATGTGTATTTCTGCCAGCAACTGAGCTGACATCCTTCAATAAAAATTTCCTTTTTCCTTGAGGAGTTTAGATACAAAAATGTAGAGGCATTTTACTTTTTTTTTTTTTTATGAGAAGTAAACACTAACTTGCTGGTTGTTCTCAATTAGCACAAAGTGAGAAATATAGTACCAGAGTGAGCATATGCACATGACACCTCAGAAAATCTGCTGATAGATTTTGGATGGCTTAGCTATAATGGCACAATATACTGTGTCAGAAACATGCATGAAAATACATTTATTGCATCTAATATATATGTGCAAAGGTATGAA
Source organism: Mycteria americana (assembly GCF_035582795.1). Lineage (NCBI taxonomy): Eukaryota > Metazoa > Chordata > Aves > Ciconiiformes > Ciconiidae > Mycteria > Mycteria americana. The sequence goes on from NC_134371.1 coordinate 22,756,812, forward strand.
ATATAACTCATGCATTTCAATATTAAGTTCAAACATATTATACAGCAAAGCCACAAATCTTGCATAGTAGCACAGAAACTTTGTTATAGGACATTTTTGCACCCCACCCCCATGAGACTAACTGAATTCAAGACTTCAAGGTCAGTATTTAGGAACTGCTATGGGAGACAGTGGGGCTTTCTGCCCCTGGATAAAGTGATGCTCAGACTGTTTGAGTGCATGGAAACCTCTTTTGGTAAGAGGTTAGCTCTTTGAGCTAATTGCCTTTGTTAAAAAAAAAAAAATAATAATAATAATAATAATAATAATAATAATGAAGAATCACAGCATGAAGATCATTGCTAGACTTGGTAGTTAATTCACAGAGCAAGAAGGAAATCATCCTTGCTTCTCAGGGCTACTTGTCTCAGGACCACTCAGGAAAATATTGCTATTGATTTATACTGTCTGTTTGTGAAACTTTTTCTTCCCTACCGATCCTTGTGAGCAGAAACTGTTTTTATTAAAGAATTAAAACATAAATAGAAATCAGATCTCGAGCAGAGTTTTGTTCCTCCTTTAGACCTAAGCTGCAAATCAGACCGAACAAGGTCAATTTTGGTAAAAATTCCCCACCCCTCAATCCTTACGTTTATTAATTTTAGGACTACTTTTGATCAAAATTAATTCCTCTATAGGAACAGGCTGAGATTCCTTTAACATTCTTTCCTATCAAAGCTGTTGGACCACTGAACTACTGCCTTATTTCTACTGTGTATACTGTAAAATGAAGTACAATGTAAAGCCTTGATGGTCAACAAGCCACAGCATTCAATCTGTCCTCCAACTCATTAAACTGAATACCCTTTTGAACCACCCACAAATTTCAGTCTACGTATCTATAAAAATTGCAAAGTTAATCTAATTAAGATGAAGTACAGTATTTAAGAAACAGATGTGGAAAGACATTATGTTGACAAGACTACATGCAACTACAGTTTATTTAATAATTTACATGTTCATAAAAATTCAAGAGTGGCATAAATAATGTACTTTCACCACCATATAAGATGCTACAGACAAAAAAAATGTTGCTCAAGGTTATAATTAAAAGAGAAACTGTGATAGAAGAAATAACTTAATTATTTAGATCAGTTACTAAGAGTCATTTATTTAAAAGCTAAAACTGAATAGTTAATCAAGTAGAAAACTAACAGCAGATTACAGATGCTTCACAGAATTAAGGACGGGTAAACTTTTTATTCATCTTACCTCTGTTACTGCACAGTGCTGTCCTCTCACAGCACTATACTCTAGAGTTCTGCAGGAGATCTATATGCCTCAGGAAAGAACTTGTGAAGGAGGACATTGATACAAATGAGATATTGATTTTTTTTTCTTCCCAAACAGCATTTATCTATGCAAATGTCACTTTTGTTAGCAAATGCAGAATTTGCAAAAGCCAAGAGGACCATACATCTCACAAGGAGCTGCAGAACCCTCAGTGTGTCACTTGGTGAGTAAACATAACCACGCCAGGCACACACCAAGCTTCTGACAAATGAACATTACCTTTTTGTAATCGTATCATACCAGATTCTCTCTGCTAACTGTACCAAAAGCAAGTATTTTCTCTTTATAAAATCATTTTTTGCATTTTAAGTAACTTCAAGCAAAAATAACGTGTTTTCTGTGAAGTTCAGGTAGACAAAAAAGTGTTAGATCAAAGGACTACACTGTTTCCTTTTTAGAAGGCAAATGAATGGAAAGAGCCACTAAAAACAACAACAGATTATTATAGTCTACAAAAGAGATCCTTAAGACAGCATTAGTAGTGTTGGGGCTCATTTATTCATAAAGGTCTTACAGCTTTTACATTTTTATCACAAACTCTATAGCGATGCAGTCTACTTGACTGCTCTTCTGACTCTTTAGAGAAGTCATAAGAGGCCTCAGGAGACCTTTCTTCACCTAGTTCTGGTCTGACCTTGCTCCAAGGTCATGCTTTGACCTTGCTCCAAGTCAAATCCACACCTCCTTTAGCTCACAGTATGATACTTGCCTCTCCCACACTTTTCTCTCTGATTTTTCTAGCAGTTTCAAGGTGTGCATATTGAACCTAAAATTCAAATATTTGTTACTAAGCTTCTTATGATTAACATCAACACCTCTCAAAATGCCTCAAAGCATATGCTAATTAACCCAGCATACTATCAAATTATAGCAGTCTTCTGAAATCATTTTAGCATCTTCTAAAAAGCATTTCTTCTCTATCTCGCATACAAATTCAACGAAGAAACATTGCGTATTTTTTTTACTTTTGACACTATAAATGTAAGATACAAAGGGAAAAAGAAGTGGGAGATTAATTCATTCCCCCCCCATAAGCAAACATTACAATGAAAGGATTTTCATAACATCATTCAATTAATTTTCCTGAGGAAAAAAAACATGTATTATTCAGTTCCCTTTGGAAATTTGCATCCAGAACAATGAAAATAATAATAATATTAATTGAAGTTTTAGATGGAAGAAATCTCCAAAGCTTTTAATCCATTTGCTTATATTCATTCCACACTTATATGTCACAATCCATAATTCACAAAACCGAAGCGTGACCTCAAGGCTATTTTGCATACCCATTAGAAGTCCATGAGGCTGTAGCATAATCTGCGTAATTAATGAATTCCATCAGCTGAATGCCAAGTCAAATAAAGAACAGACTGAATATGAGCAGCATACTTATCTGAAACTAAAGTCCAGAAAGCTTAAACAAGCCAGACTTTCAATCAGACATCTCAACTTAATTACACAGCGTCAAGAAACCTTCCGTTCAAAGGTAGCAACTATATACCTTGTAATATTCTCAATATAAGTACATTTACAACCAAGCACCAAATTCACATCACAAAGGAATATAAGCCGGACAGCCAAATGCAGCAAATAGCTTCCTGATGTTGAAGTAATAAATGTTCCATTCAGAACAATGGCAGAAACAGTAACAATTCTAGCTTCATTCAGCAAGGTCAGCTTTAACACATCTGGACAGAATGGTACAGAGCCAACTCCTTTAATCTTTCTGCTGCCCTTCCAAAGTTGGCCAGGAGATTCTATCTTACATAAACTTTGTTCTCAGGGAGCCAAGGTCTTTTTTGGTTCTCCACTCATTTTTAGGGGCTATGAATGGTAGTGGATGTATCATCTACACATTGATGATCTAATGCTTCAGAAATCAGTAACAGCCAAGGGTATCTACACTGCTGGCCTCCTCACAACCTGACGCTATGCCCTCTTAACTGCTTGACTTGGTTATTCTGCTGGCAGTGTCAAAACCCGCACTATTTGCTTGCCTTTTATGGATAGTTTTCCTGACTCCAGGGCCTTCATGTTGTATTCCTTGCCTGAAACTAAGTGGAAATAGCTATGAAAGCCTCTCTGACAAATACAAAACTAAGGTCTCGTGTGGCACTGTAATATTGAGAAATACAGCTACTCATCCAACTTTGTCACTTGCAGTTAACATCTTTGCATAAAGTCTTCTCACAAACATTCTAACGTGACAGATATTGAGCAAGATCAAAAGCTTAGAGCCTTTAAGCACTGCAAAAAGAATCGGGATCATATTTCTTTACTTAGTATTTCATGCTGAAAATAATCTCACCCCTTAAAGGCAGGTCATTAAAAATATTATCATATCTATTAGCAAATGATTCATGTTTCATCTTGTTAGAGAAATTAACTGCCCACTCAACTCTACGGCAGAGATATCTGGAGTTTGGTCTCCTGTCTGCAATCTCAGTACTGCATATCTAATTTCAGAAAGTCAGTCAGCTTGCAGCAGGCACAGAACACTGCTGGCGTTGGGCACCTCTCAAAGAATTCAAACTTGTCTTGGAGGACGTTAGCTAAGACGACTGAATGCCACTTCCTGACAAAACAAGCATTTTGGTGGAAGTTGAAGTATGAATAAAGAAAAGAAGCAGCTAATATGATAGCAGAGGAAAGTTTGTTTGGGTTTTTTTTTTTAAATTGCACTATGTAAAAGGTCCCAGACCACTATCACTTATAAAACTTGTTTAGTATAGTCAGAAAATCAGATATTTTGGGTTGTATTCATAGACAGGCATTCCAAAAGGGTAGTCTCCTTTCAAAAGGGGAGGATGTGGCTTTGCTCAATTTCTGATTTTGATAGTTGCACCAAGCAGCTAAGAAAGATCTAAGTACACATATACACTTTAAAACCAGTGAAATCAGAAGCTATTTGAATCTTCTAAACGCCAATGCCACATTAGCTATAAAAAGCAGATTCCTCGTGTCTATTTTGCTTCCCATTTTACTCTTAAAAATGTATATATACATTTTTGTCTGTATACTTGTATATATTGTAGAATACTATATTTTTCTTCAGACAAGTTTAGATCTTCATACAAAATGTAGGCAGATAGACAGGGTAGCCTGAATATAACTTAGGAGCTCCTAAATCTGTTTCCTATGAACAGGTAGGCACGCAGATGGGCTAAAACTGATGATGGTTTCAAAGTTTCATAGGGTTACCCCAACCATCGTAACAGTAGTTTGATTCATCAATAATGGTTACTTTTCAATTACTCATGCCAGAATAGCTTTACAACACTGACTACAACTGAAGACAGCATTACAAGCCTTGCAAATTTCAGGACATCTACTAATAACAAGGGCAATTTCTTTTATGCAGCCAGGTATCTCAAAAGCAAAGCAACAGATTTTAGCTTTCTTCAGAGAAAGATCCAGTTTGCTGATCATTTTCTGCCAGCCTTTGTGTCCACTACTGTAGGTATCTAGTTAGCAAGCCTCTTTAATCAAGCTTCCCATCACCTTTACAAGTATGAGATGAAGCTATACTTAATAATTAGTTTCAGGTATTCTTTCATACCACTTCAGCATATTTTAGCAACATTCCTACTGTGCAGTATTACTACTGCATTTAGTTTTTAATGTACTTGAGCCAGAAATTGACGCAGGACCAGATATGGAAATTGGTTCACTTTTCTAAACAGAATTGCTGTAGACTAGCTAATCACAAACCTAAGCATGTACCATAATCCCTCTTCTCCTTCAGAGAGATTCTTTTGTTAAAAGCCCACTGAGGAAAAACTGGAAGGACAGAGTACTTCAGATAAAAGATAAAATCATAAATGCTGCTGCTGACAGGATGCCACTAAAATTTTAAGGAACATGGCCCATGAATCTATCAAGAAACATGCATTTGATATATTTAAATCAGAAATGCACTTTCACTGTGCCATTAAAACTTTCAGCATGAGACAGTAAAGCCACTTCTGAATAATTCTACACCAGAAAAGCGAGAACACCACCGCTTTGAAGACAGATTCCATGCTATTCTGGAAAAAGGTATTTATGGCATATCTACACTGCTTTGTTTATCAGTAGATCAGGAGACCTACTATGCCTCTTTTCCTGAGTAATGTTATGCAGATACACAAAGCAGATGCAGCTCCCACTCACTGAAATCTCCACACCTGACACCGTTGAGTGGGCAGCAGTGTAAAGCTGTAGATTTGCCTAGAGGTTTTGCTAACACATCTGATACAGTTAAAAGAAAAATATCAGGAAAAACTAAGTATTCAGTAGGTTCACTGGAAAGTCCTCTGTTGGAAAAAAAAATAAATAATACCACAGATCCTACTTAAAAGAAGAAAAAAATATGTGTAATGAAGCAAGCTAGGACAAAGGCTGGTGATTTACATCATCACTGTTTATTTCTACACTATACTTCATCTTTATCAACAAGTAAACTCTAAACAAGGAAGAAAGGTTCTTCCACAAAGAAAAGAAGCAATTCAGACTATATCTACAGCTCAAACTGGTTCAGGTATGAAGACAAGCATCAGCAAGCTACAAAGACATGATGTTAGACAGAAGTACACTATACTGAAACAGAAAGGTAAATGATGTTTTAATGGCAGTCAGACATAAATCACTTAAGTGTGACAGTTTTAAACAGTGAGTGGTAACTACAGGAAAAAGAGTAGTTTTCAAGTAGCAAACAGTGCTTTCTGTTTAACTTGTATTTTAATAGTTAAATGTAACCCCCCGCCCCTTTTCTTTTTCCTTAAAAGTACTTTGATACAAATCATTAATTTAAGGAAACTCTGATAACCTATATTTCTGAAAAATAAAAAATAATAATATGAAACACAAATATCAATTTTTCTATGGCAGTGACCAACTGAGACCTTTTTGTATTCACACAAAAGGAAGCATGCTTAGCTGAAATGAGAGACATTCTCAAACACTGCACTTATGTTCTCAAAATGTGTAGAAGCTTATCTAAGAGGAATGGTCACCTAAATATTCAATTAAATAACTTTTGCTTTTCACAGAAATACCAAGAATTTCTTCTGGTCTGAACTGGTAGCAAGTAATAGTTTCTGTTTCAAAGGAAATATTGTACATCACTGACACACGGTTGGTTTTTTTAATCCACCACAATACACAAACATCAGAAGTCACAAGGTACTCAAAGCTGCACAAATTGTATCCTGAAGAGGAAGAAAATAATTACCAAGCAAAACACACACTTAGTAATGACAAAAGCCAAGAATTTTACCTGCTAGGCAGCAACATACAGTCAATGTCAGGTCTCTTTGTCTTGGGAATGGCATATAGCGGATACCTATCGCCATGTCGAATCAACACTTGAACTGACACTAGCTTAAAATAATGAGGTGCATTGCCTAAAGCGAAGGGGATTTGAGAGAGAGAGAGAGAGAGAGAGGGGGGAAAAATGTAAAAAATTATGTGAATGTTACCTAAATCTTTCCCCTGCACACTTTTTCTGTTAATAAAAAAAAGCAGGTATAATTGGCTTGATAGCTTTGGTGTTGCAATGAAAGAAAACCTCCATAAGAAATGATAACTTACTGTCCCAAGAAAGATTTCACTTTAAATTGCAAGACAACTTATACAAGACTCAGGTCCTTAGCACATTCTCCATAGTACATCTAAAGTCCAACAACCATACAAGACATTATTCAAGCACTGATCTCTGCCAACATGATAAGGCTACTCTACTATTATGATGCCTCTCTTCAAGACCCCTATCATAATGACAGGTTTTGCAGAGCACCTAATTTGGAGCTTTTTGATATACTAGTTTGTGGTTTATTTTATATGCTTTAGTGGGATATGCTAATGCAGGAATTCATTGAGGCTAACTTGCTGCTGCAGCCGCTATAGGGTGAAGAATGCAGATGTGTCTTCTAGCTGACTATGTCTAATGGTTTGGAGTTCCAAAATTAATTACTTCTGGTTGGGTTTTTTTCAGAATTCCAAGTCAACTGTTTTTCAGATGTTAATAATATCATTTGCAACACAGCTCGCTTAGAATAAGCATTATAATTCAAATAGTAAATACCTATATCACTCCCACCCCTTTCCACTTTAGGCCTCCAGTCGACCATTGACTAGAAGCAGAATCACTTCCAAAAATCATGACAACAGAGAGGATACAAAGGGAAGGAAAGAAGAACAGTGTATTTTGAATGATTTCACATAATTCAGCAACCAGATGGCATTTGCTGTACCTTCTCCAAGCACCAAAGAACTGACAATGCACAAAGTTATTGTTTCCAATGACAGCATGTAGAAGCAAGCAACTAAACTGTCATTTCCATTCACAAAGCTTACCTTCCATGCTGCGTTCAGCAATGGTGGGAATATTGCAGTAAACATGAGCTTCATAAATAGGATCTACTGCAGGAGGCTCAGTCAGCAAATCAGGCATTATTCTCTTTCGGCTTTTAGGATTCAAACCATCTTCCCTGATGGGGTTTACTGGGATTAAATGCACTGAAAGATACAAAACATACAGCATATACCTTTAGGAGGCTTTAAGGACATACAGGACTATGACTTTTTTTTTTTTTTTTTTAAGTAATTATGCACAAAGACTGTGGTTTCCATGGAAGGGTGCCACTCTACAGTTTAGATCTTTGTTGTGAATTTTTCATTATTTACATAGTCAAGAAGGCAAGCCCAGAGAGCTCTTTAGCAAAGTCAATGCTTGGCTAAGACTGCAGAAATACATCTGGATGTAGAACAACTCTGCCTTTTGCACTCTTCTTGAAGCTGCTTTTTCTATCAGACTCTCATGAAGCTCTAAGAGCATGAATAGCAAGAAAAGGCCCATAACAGGCCCAGCTGTCTCTCATCATTTTAACTTAAAAACTACCGTTGAAGGACATCAGCAGAAGACACAGCACAGTTATGATGATGGTACTACAAACCATTGGGAAAACAAAGTAGCACGATTGAAGGGGCTGGACTGTCCATCATTTTCCTTTCTAACCCCTGCCCTTACATGGCTACCTTGCAGCCTTAAATAGTCTGACTTACCTGAAGAAAATGCACACAAAATATATTTGGTGAAATATAACTGAGATGTTATATTCAGTTATATTGAAATATAACTGAGATTGTATTTAACATTTTTATGTTAAATACAAAGAAATGCAATTATCACTTACACACAGCAGGGAAATTAACAGAAATATCACCACTAGTCTTCCAACATGTAGAAGCATGCTGAAGCATATCTGAATTTAAGGCCAGAGTTGTATTGACAACATCTTTTTACCTTGTCTTGATGTGAAAGCCCTAGTTAATTTATGAGACTTACAAGATTACACTTGTAATAACAAATGCCCATATATTTTTTTCTCTTAGTATTTTCTGGTATTTGGACAGGGGCAGATTTAGAGGTGAAAATGAGGAGGAAAAGTGTTCATATTTTTACCCCTATTAGTCTTCTGTGGGGAGAGGAAAAAAAAAGAAAAAAAAGAAAAGACGAGAGAACAAATTTTGAAGCAGAATTTTATTAATTCTTCTGGGTCAGTTCCTCAGTTGCATCTTGACTCCCAGTCCTAATTTTAGAGGCGAATTTCTTCCACAATAGAGAGTTGTGCGGACAAAGAAAACCAACGAAGACAGCAAACTGAAGTGAAACACACAAAGATTTTAAGAGCACGTAATCGTTAATATAACACAGACTCTTCATTCCTACACTACAATAGACTGCTATAAATATTTTTATGTGGTTTGTCTTTGCCTGCCAAAACCAGAATTCGAGCATTTTCCATACCCTTGCTAGTGCTGTTGACATGGCTAATACCCGCAAAATGCAGTCACTTTAAACTTTTCCTTAAGCTGTTTCAGATTTTGCATGTGACTGCCCACAGGACTGTGGTTGGCAAGAATATTACAATGTAATTTTGACTTTGGCCACTTAAACTGCAAGGCTCAGCTGCCATTCCAGCATTTCTCAGATGCATTTTTTAGCTCCTTCCACATTACTGTAAGACATTGCAAACCACTGACCAAGAAACTCGAGCAGTAACACAGAGCCTTGGCAATATCTATCAGAGGCTGATAACTCTGGCTTGAAGGGGGCTTGCAGCGAATTTGTATTTGAGGTTTAAATCCCAAATCTAAGAATGTGTTGCAACAGTTGCTGGCCTCTGCAAATAAACAGCGTTACAAGACAGTAGTTGCCTAAAGAGTATAAATGGGAAATTACACCAGTTACGTTATATTGGTCAAGCTTCCTAGCCAGAAAAGGTTAGGAGCAACAACTCAGCTTTCTGTTAATAATTTTCTCTAGAGCAACCCACAATATTGCTAATGCTCATTTAATGTCACAAAAACATACAGAGTTGGCCTACTCATGGAGGTAATGTAACTCAACTCTAGCTTTGACCCATGAGTGTTTCAGGAGACAGGGGAAACCATACCCCAATAGCAACAGCTACGAACTCTGGTGCTAAAATTTGGCTGGGAGATTTAAAAGCAAAATAAGGAAACATAATTTTTTATCCAAGGCAGTTTTAACTACAAAAGACGTAACAGATCACATTTTTGCACTGAGACTACTAACTACAGCAGTCAACAGATGCATACATTATCTTATTAAGATCAAGTCCCTACGATTCCTGGCGCCAAATATTTTCTTTGCAGACAGCAAGTCTCATTTCTAATCAAACTAGTTGAATAAATACTTTAATACTGCCAGACAAGTTTAAGAATAAGGAAAAGCACTAAATCGTAAAGAGAAGAATCTACTCTATTTAAAATATTAAAAAGAAACTGAATATTAAAAATAGCACCTATGAAATTATCAGATTACATGTCTGAAGTTTAAAAAGCCACTGACAAAACACCCTTAAAGGAGACTCTTAAGTCAACACAGCAGTGATGGGTGCAACATAAGACTATCTTGTGGACTAGAAATGGACTCGGAGATTAGGAAGAACAATAGTTCATGTCACCAATTTAAAAAATATTTTATTACAAACTATCCTATTCTAAATGCTGCTGCTAACTACTTTTATTAATTACTTAGTAAAAGCTGGTAAATATTGACCTTATTGTATAGTGATTAAGCTTGGCATATACCAGGGAAGAAGAAGGGACACAACATTTCCCCACTAAACTACTACCACCCTGTCCACGTTCAAATATCTCAGATAGGGACTAGGCTAAAGGAGCTTCTAAATTTGAATCTACCTGGGGCATAACCATGTTGTCTGGATTTCTGAAAATATTTGAGCAACCTGATCTAGTGAAAAATGTCCCTGCCCATGGCAGGGAATTGGTCTAGATTATGTTTAAAACACCCCTTCCAACACAAACCATTCTATGATTTGACTTAAATGATTCAAATTGTTTGTAGGTTTGACAAAGAAAATTACCAAGAAGGTCAAAAAAACTCCGGTCACCTAAATAAGCACTGTCATAACAAGTGGTATTTACTTTTAGCACCCTTGAAATAACACATATTAAGGAAAAAAAAGTAATTAAAAAAAAAATCAACCAAACCACCTATGCAAATACCTGGGTCTTCTATTTAACTATGTTAAATAGAAAAAGAAAAAAAAAATCATATGATCTGGGCACCAATCTAGGCAGTCCACTGGAAATTTCCACCAAATGTATACACATAAAAATAGCAAGTATTTCAGAAAAGGGGGAAAACAAGACCAAGGAGAGATGACTTCCAGTTGGAAAGCTGCCTTCTGTTTGCTCAGCCTTATCGGCATGGTGACCCTGAAGAGCCCACCCAGCACGGCTGGTCCTCCTCTCCCCTTGTTAAAGCTCCTCACAAGCTGTAACAACCCTGCAGCTTCAGTGCTTTGGGATGAGGACCCCAAGTAACACAGCCCCTCTTCGTACTTCTGCCTGGTCCAAACAATGACAGGTATTTTCCAGACTGACAGCTAAAGTCTCAGTGGCCTCTCAACTGTTTTCCCGTCTTCTGCCATTCCCTGGACATTTTTAGTGCCTCACGTATTTATGATGTTTTCTCCTTTCTCCCTCCCTTTTCATTTCAAGTACTTGGGCTTCACGCTCCCTTGCTGTCTTCATTTATCCTGCTTCCTAGCTGCCGAGTCCTTCTTTGCACGCCTCATCCTCTCCAGCTCCCTACTGCATGGAAGGCTCAATTTGTTCCTCCATTTCGGTACCCCTTATACCACATAGAGCAGTTATTTAAAGCTCTTGGAAGAGCTGACCATCTCCCTGTATCCAAGTGTTTCCTTACTGAAAGTCCTCCTCTGCAGTGTCAATCCCACCTTTGTCTCCCAAGTGGGGTGTCTGGTCCATATGTAACCAGGAAACCTACAAGCAGTAGTGGACTGACACAGCTCAGAGGAGGAAAGAAAAAAGAAAAAAAGGAAAAAGAAAAAGGAAAAAAAAGTCCCTCATAAGGAGTTGAGATTCATCTTTTTAACCAAACTCTATTCTGCTCTTTCAGCTGTAAATCATTATAAGATCAGAATTCTATTATGTAGTTTTCACACAACTTTTTACAGCTTAGCACTATTTTATATGACTTGTTCTATTAGTTCACAGTAAAATGCACTTGCCCAAAACAGAAGTCTGCCAACATGTATATAGTCGTACTTAAATCTTTGATTAAGGGAGTTTTTGGAACAGGATCTTTACACTGCTGTGCCTTTCAAAGCTCGTGTTTTACTATGACAGGAATACAACAATGTAAAACAGAAATGAAACAGATTATTTTAATGTGCACTTCCCACAGCCGAGGCAGTTAATAAAACGTATCTGAAACATATTTGGTGATCTAACTGGACACTTTGCCAACACTGAAACTATAAAGAATACATACATATTATTATAGAAGTAATTTGACAACAAAAAGGGAAAGAAAATATGTTTTATTTCCCAATATTCATAAACTTATTTTTAAAACTAAAGAAGCTACATAGAAACTACTTTGAAACATTAATTTTGAAAAAGTTCTGTCTAGGAAAAAAAGTAGAAGGCTTACAGAAACAATAAAATGAAAGAGGCCTCAACGCAACTCTGTTCGGTGTCCCACCAAGTTAAAACTGTTTGAAACACAAAGTAAAACTAAACACATGAGCTGGTATCAGACAAAAGTAAGACCTGATAGAACAGTCAAAAGGCAAATGCTGTCCTGTGAGAGACAGAGGGGCACCGGTCAGACAGCAGAATAGCTGAATACTGCTGTAGAATCACTCCAAGAATCTTTGCAGCTCCAAAATGAGACAGGATTTTGTTTAAGTGATCAAAATCAAGACGAAATAAAATCCAAACTCAGATACTAAGTTTAATTAAACAAAAAACCTCCAGTCATTTTTATTTTAAATCAAACCACTTACCCTACAGAACCTGAAGACAAAATTTTAAAATTAAGTTAACAGTTCAACTAAGAAATGTCTTTATGAACAAAACCAATGGCATCTGACATATTACAAAGTAGAGTTTTAGTCTCAGTGTATATTAAATACAACCTATGTAAAGAGCAAGAAGCTCATTTGTCTGACTTCCATGCCCCCCCAGTTCCTGAATGCCACAAAATATACCAAAAAAGACAAATACTAGACAAGTAGTGTCTACGCAAGAGGCAACCATTCAGAAGTGCCTTCAGTATAATGAATGTAACAATTACTACGTAGCAACTAACCACCTCTGGAAGAATGTCAAGTTTATCAAATCAACTATTGCAGTCAGAAGCCCAAGCAGGGAGCCAGTCTGATATGAATTAGGGTTACAAAACTGACACGAATTTGACAGAATTCAATACAGCAGAAAAACAAACACAAAGCAAAGCACAGTTCATGTAACAGAAACACCAAATTAAATGCTAAATCACTCCATTACCAGTTTCTCCCTCCTGCGGTCCTAGTTTCAGCTTGAAAAACAAAAGGTATCACCACTGTTTACCAAGAAGAAAAAGATTTATCCATGAAAAAAAATCACAAACATTTACCTAAAACCAGAAAGATAGGCAACAAAACCATTTTCCATTTCTGTTTTCCCTTGTAGCTCCAACCTGTCTGAGAAGCAGCAGCACAAGTAGCCATGTTAGTCTCAATTTTCTGACCGGAGACCTGAAGTTTTCATCTTTTATAAAACAGAAGGTTCTTTCAGCCCCGTGCAAACATACTGTTTAAAACAGTCACATGGAAATGAAGCCACACAGCAGAAAAGCAAAAAACCACAACCCCACTGTATGTAACCTTATACTAACGGGGTAAAGAAAAGCAAACGCGCATGTCAGAGAGCACAAAAAGTTATTTATCCCTTTTCCACCTTTTCCTTTTCCCCTCCCCTTTCTGCTCCTAGCAGGGCACTAACAAGGCTGCCCAGCACAGAGAACACCACTCAGGCTTCTGAAATTCTGATGATGAATGTAGACTTCTCTTCTAGTTGCTCACTCTCTCTCTGAAAAGAGACAGAAGCTAGAAGAGGAGGAGCGTAAGGAAGAACAACCAGAAAGAGGAAGGAATGCTTCAAAACAAATGAGATGGGGGAAGAAGATGAAGATGTGTGCAGCAAGAAAAACAACCTGGAAAAAGTAGATAAGGCGCACGTGGGCTGAAGAGCACGTAGTGCAACACCGAAGGGAGCCGCTGTCAGTTTGGAAGCCAGGCAGCCCGGGCACAGCGCTGCAGGAGCTCTGACGTCCGGCCACCCCAGGCTTGATCCCTGCCAGCCCGCGCTCACGCTTGAGGAACACATCCCTAGGGTCACTTCTAGAGCTCTGCCTGGGATTACAAATGCGTATTCAGACATCAATGAAGTTCAAATATGCCTGCGTGACACACAATCCACCTTTCTCATTTTATTCTTTTGTACAGCTAAATAAAGGCTTTGCAAGTCTCAAACGTAAGATCTGTATTGACAGTGAGGGCCTTCATCCATAATGCACAATGCCACAATCACTAATATGCTGTATTTGAATGCTGAGTAATCACACAAACAAAAAAGGCTTATTAGCCTCACCCTGGTCAAACTATCAAGTACTATTAAGAAAAACAACCATAAAAATCTTTAAAAGGCTTTCTAAGCCTGTGAACATAAGCTTCTAAGCTTCAGATTTCATATTTATATAAAATATAAATGGAGCTGCTAAACTTTTACGTTAATTTGTCTTAATTTTTCACTGTCTTTAAATTTATTAAGAATGTGCAGTTTAATTAAACAAAAAACTTCCGGTAATTTTTATTTTAAATCAAACCACTTGCCCTACAGAAGCTGATGACAAAGTTTATATTTATATAAAATCTGTCCACACTGAACTTATGAAGAAGTGACAGTCCTCAGTATCTCTGCAGTCTCTATCCCTTAACCGTCCACATCTGAACCTACTTCTTTCACCACATCCCTGTGGCCCCTAGCATTTGTCCTTCCATTTTCTCCACTTCTGCTGTGTCTTCTGCCAGTTCAGGAGCAAGTGGAGCAGGGGGCCCCTGAAGCATAGATGTATTCTCTACAGAAAGCTCCACATGCAACTGCTGCCCTTTCTGCTGCAGAGCAGGCTCCAAGCTTCAAGGTTTCCTTCCCACAGTGCTGCTAACTTCTCTGAGCACCACTCCAAAGAAAAAAAGAGTGAAGGGAGCTATGGGGGAGGTGGGTAACAGAAAGAACAACTGCGGGGGGCTTGGGGACACACACCTAAATTTAACCTAGAACAGCAACAACAAAAAGCTCTGCCTTGACAAATCCCTGACAAGCTAGAGAAGGTTCCTTGGAGTGTAATTTCTCCACAACACTTCAATCTAGCAATAGTATGTTTCAAGGTCACATAGGTACAGCTTTCAGATTGGAACTGTAGCTGGGCAGCAGAGGTAAACGCTTCCCTTCTTATACACTTAAAAATGTTATCAAACCAAAGGTCTGAAAATGGATGACCCAAAGTACAGATTCATCAACCTCATTACAGAAGTGGGCAGGAATTTCCAACCTCATGGTATCCACTGAGCAGTCAAATGGGAGCAAACAGAGACTACAGATCCCTTCCTCTGAGTTTCCAAGAATTTGCAAACATTCAGCACTAGTGGTGAGTTATAAACCGAGACGTGCCAAGACACATATACCTATTTGACATACATTCAGTTTCTGGATTGCTGCTGCCATTCTTCCTTCTGTAAGAGAGATCATAGTAATTTAGAGAATTTTCAAGGAGTCTGTTGACTTACAGCACAATCCTATTGCCAGCACCTACATTTCAAGTTCTAAGACAGCCTTTAAAAAATATTCAGGAAAAGTATTTATAAGTGTAGTAACCAAGTAGCAGATATCATTGAATAAACATTCTTTTCAAGCCAGTGTAAGTGCTGAAAAATGCTTGCTACGGCAGCAGCCTTGGATACATGCACTTCATACTGCAGAATCACAGATTTCTACAATAGCCTTCACTGCAGCATATTTTGACACCAGAAGTTAAAGCCCACTAGAATAGTTCTATTGATCCTATCAGGTAAACATAGACATCTCCCTTCCTACAGCAAAAAAATCAATTACTTTTGAAGACAATGAGGAATGCAGCAGCAGACTTGTGGAACAGAACATCATATTTTGAATTCTTACATATAAACATGAACCCGCCAAGAGAAATTGATTAAATTCAGAAAGTTGGGGGTTTTTTTTCCATTTTGATGCACTGGCCCTTGTAGGGTAAATTTCTGCATTACCTGGGTCAATATTAGAAAAGTGCTGCATTTAAAATCCTCTTCTTTAGTGCTACGTTTGTATTTCCTCATGTTCCTTAAACTACGTCTTCTGTTTCAAAGTGACAACACAGTAGTTACAGTCCCATTTCCTTCCCAAATTATTTATTGTGATTTAATAAAGACAAGAGGTGCATTTTCCTTTTCTTTTATTCTTGCAGACCCAGTCATCACAGAGCCTGAAGCACCAGTTCCCTCGCTGCCCTCCCTCCATCCGGAGAACTCAGCCACAGTCAGTCTTCAACCCCAAACATGGTGGGGATGGGAGCAGGGCAGGCTACGTGAAGAGCCACTCTCCTCCAACTGGAAAGATACTCATGGGAAATTTGAATTAGGATTTAGGATAAACGGATATTGTTTTTTCATGGCTGAAGACAGAACTTCAGCATTTTTGTCATTACCTCAACTGTTCTTCAGCAAAAAAGCATTCCGTAGGCCCCGGCAGGGAAGCTCAGCCCGCTGTCACGCATGCTGCATGACACAGTTTTTACAACTGTCACATATTGCTATAACATTTTGTCTACAAGAGGAGCAGTGTCATTCAAATTAAGGTACATAGGTAACGACTGTTCCCCAAAACTTCACCTGAAGCCTTGCTTCTTATCTTAGTTACCCAAGACACAAGCAGCAGTCAACCACAGTCCCCGCTTGGGCAGCCTCACTAAAGAAGCACAGTACGCACCCCAGGAAGGGCAAAACCTAGATGGCAGCTTGCGCGATTCTGCACTGCCCACTGGAGTGAGCACGTTATTACTGTGCTAACATTACTCAACTTCAGCATTAAGTTATCATCGTCAAGTCGACCACTACAAAACAGCAGCCCAAGCCACATTTGCTGTCAATAAATACTTAAAAGTAAAGGCAGTTCAGCTATCTTTTGAAGACTGTCAAAGAAATCATTAGAGGAAAAATTGCAGCAGGCAATACAACTAACAAGACCAACAGCTATAGCAACTGGCTATTTTTCAGCTTCCAGTGAAAATAAAACACTCTTTTTGGTTTCCCTGCTACATTTTCTCCGATACTGTTTGTAACCCAAGAAACATCACCTGTCCAAGGCTGAGATGGGCATATGTACTGGAAATAAGAAATTTAAAGAAATGCTGCCTAAAGTTTTCTCTTTTCCATTATTTTTTTCTAGTTCCTTAAGCTTTGATTAATTTTTTTTGCAGTAACTTTTCTGTACTACAGTGTAATTTTCTCCCTAGAAGTCTGAGCCATTTTTAATTATTTAAGTAAATAAAAATGCTGTTTCTCTGTTTAAAGTGTAGGAAAAAAATAAGTTTTCAGAAGCATCCTGTATATCAAAGGTTTATTGACAGAAAACGGAAACTCAGGAAGGTTAGGAGGGTGCAGATGTACCTCAACTAATCTAGTAGAAGTCAGATCCAATGGAGGGGGAATGAGTGTGAGCTCTCAAGTGTTTGTTTTACTAATGCGCATGTTTTTAAGAAAACCTCATTTATACTAGGCTATGAGGAAAAAACCTAAAGACTTCACAATGGCCTCCTGCCATGCACAAGCTCAAATACAAGCTAAGCTAAACGTTAGTTGAACAAAATGGAAGTATATACATATGCCCCAGTATGAGCTTTCACAACACAGTCCCTTCTTTCTCCCCGGAACAATCATAATATGATTGTAGCTGTAACTTGTAAGCGCATGTTAACTTTACGAATCAATATTGACGGAATTTTACTGCATGAAATGCAACCAAAAGCTTATTCTTCAGTCTAACGCTATCTGAGTTTTCAGCCGCCTTGGTTTTCAGATCCCAAAGTTCTCAACTGGAGATGCAAATCTCCATATGGACAATTGAGAATTACTGTAAATTGGCTACTTTTTTTAGCTGTTTTTCATAGCCTTGGTCAGAAACAGCCAAATCACCTACTGCTCGCCAGGAGTGGGTCAAGGCCTACTTGACAGCCTATTTTCTGGATTACAAGTTGGGAACTTCTTTAAAGATTTTCCTCATCTTGGGATAATTGCCAAAAGTAGCCTTCTGCCCATGGAGCCACAGCTAGCAGGTATTGACTCAGGGCCTTATTCCTTATCAGACGCAGGGGAAAAGGCCAGATTGCCTTACTGGTGTATTCATGTTCAAAAATAAGTAGAACAAGTACACACAACCACCATGCATGGTAGCTCTACCAGCTTTAAACAACTCACACCAGGATTTCTGAGAACAGATCTCTTATTTCCAGCTGCATTAGCTGGACGCTTTGCTGATTTCTTACAATGTCCCAATCTGACTTACACAAGGAAAATAAATATGTTAAGAAAATCTTTGTTGCACCAAAGCACAACATGGTAGGCCTTGTAGTGTTATGTTTTTGAGACCAAATTTCATCAGACACATTAAATTATACAATGGGTGCTTGCATTTATTGAGTCCAGATGTGGCTTTGAAAAGAGCTTTATAGTTTTAGGGGTTTCCCCCCCCACATTGTTTTTCAGTTGACAATTCAGAAGGGCATGTGGCACTGCTGAAATAGCTTCCAAGATTTTCAGCTTGACAGCAATAAAACAGCAATGCTGACTGTAAGTCCGAGCCTTTTCAAGTTCTAGAGAAGACAGTCATTTTCTACTTCTCCTCCCAAAGTGAGAAAAATTACTCTCTATATATTATTCTATTTTCCTGCTACACTGAAACACTACATTGTTTAACATGGAAAAGATTTATATTTCCATCAATTAAATGCACTCTTTTCTTTAAAATAAATATATATGCATAATAGCATAACAAAGCTTTTCCTTACCAGCTTCTCACTATTTACCTCACTGCTTGGCTCTCCAGTAGATTTGAAGGAGGCAGGGGAGGTTCCTACTAGACATCTAGACAAGCAGACAGGTTTCCTGCTCTATAAACACATTACTCAAGGCAGATATTGCTTGTGCTCCTGGTTATTTAGTGACAAGATGAAAAACCAAAAACAAAAACCAAAAAACACCCCAAAACACCCAAACCCTGCTTATGATGAAGCAGTTGTGCTGGTCCCGTGCCCACCACAGGCTCGTTAGGATACACAATGAGAAGTGTTACACAAACTGCACCATGATGCTGTAAGTGAAGTCATTCTTATCGATGTATGTGCATAGCTGCCACGTCTCATCAGGCTGCGAGACAACTTCGACTACATCAAATCAGTGTCCTGAAGGCTACCAAACAAGGCTTAAGTATACAAAGACTAAGTAGGGGGTTTTTTATGGCCTGAAAGCATGATTTTTACCAATACAGTAGATCCAGCCATTGTTACTTATCTAAGAAGATTCATGAGCACTACAATGAGATTTTAAAGCTCTGTCCTGCTTCTGTCTACAGAAGTCAGCAAGTGGTAAATGAACTAATCCAGTTGAATTGTTGTGGAACAGATTTTCAAAACAGCTTTTATCAGCTGTGGTCAGAAACTGTTGGCAACTCTTCCCATTTCCATAGTATTGTCTCAAAATAAAGGTCAACATAGAAAGGTAGCTGCAGGACACCATATACTGAATGCTACTGCCATAATTTGCCTGTGGGTGGTGACCTTTGTTTTTTCTTTTTGTCCTGTATATTTTTTGGATCTCACAGATACTGGAGCAGGAAGCTGTGCAGCAGCGATTGCATCATGACTCAAAAAAAAGACACTTGGCAGATTTCACATGTGAACTGAAGACAAACATAGAGGCCAGCTACACTATATGTTCAACATAGAAGAATACATGGCAACAAGTATTTTCATAGGAACATGGACTGCAAATCCTCTGGCTTCTGTGATCTTTTCATCCACGGCAGCTTAGAAGGATACAAAAATATGCCCCATACAGTAGAGTTCAAGATAGTTCAACAGTTGTTCCTGTTCTGTTATCAAGCAATCTGTCACTAACACTTTACATCTTTGACAAGGGCTCTCTGCTGCTGAAACATGCACGCTCCCCTGTGCTTATTCTTTAAGGAATTCACTAACTCTTGCTACTAAGCTCTTGATCCTCAAATGGATATGAAGAGGAAGTGTGCACAATTGTTTTCTATCATCCTAGAAAAAATGTTTTTCCCCCCTTTAAAAGGCCAAATGATAGGAGCATATAGTCATCTAGAGCTTCGTCATTGCCTCTTTTCCTTAAGGCTCTCCTTAGACAGCATCCCAAAAATACTCGGAATGGCTTTTGAAACTCAAGTCAACTTTTATTAGGGCGTGTACTAGAACATCCAGCTATTGAAATAGAAATCACAAAATACATAGGTAAAAAAACCAAAGAAATAAAAGGACTTAAAAGCACGCCTTTACTCTGCCCACTACATCTTTACAAGCGTTGCTCCCCTGGTTTCAGAACACCACATCAGCAGCTTTTCGGGCTGCAACAAATTCTGTACATCTGCTCACTAGTAAAAGCATCTTTCTGTCACCTCTCAACAGAGCTGCTTTCGCACTTCTCAGCAGTATCTCTGTGTCTGCACATCTAGGTCAGATAGAGTAATCTCCCTTTCTCTCAAAGAGCTACCACCCAAAAGGCAGGAAAACCCACCATGTCCACAGTCCAGCCATAGCCTCTGCTATGCTGGAGGAGGCAAACTGTTTAATATGTTAATGTCATCAGTCAAACACAATCCACAGACATCTGGCACTTCCCTATATCAGTGTCCTTCCAAGTTAAAAAGCCTTACACATTGAAATCAATATTTTAACTACTCCATTAAATCAGCACCTTTCTGTTTCACATCTAATCCCAACTGTTTTCTGTCCACAAACTGACCTGCTCAGGGAAGCCATCTCAACACCATATGCCACTGCTTACCCAAGCCAAGCCAGCTCACTTGTTTGTCCTTGTCAACACCAGGGCACAGAAAGCTGCCATGGATTTGCTCGCAGCAAACCGCAAAACAACATATTTAATACAGTAGAGCCTGACAGATTTTTGTGCTGGAGAAGTCTGTAATGACAGATGTAGTCGTTAGTCTCAGAAATTCAGAACACTGTTCTCTGGATCAGAGAACCCTTGATGTCTTTGGGACACTTGCCGTAAAGCAGCTTAGAGAAAGATGGCGAATCATATTTCTTGTCCTCATCCAATATTAATGTGCACAGCTGGTAAGTCCAAAATTACACCAGGTACCTAGGGTTTCCAGCTCTTTTAATCCAATCAACTCACAAAAAAATCATAAAAGGAGATAATTTCCACTTTCCAAGACTTCATATTTCACTGCAGCAAGTCCACAAAAGCCTCAGTCTTTTAAATACAAAACTACTTAGACCCCACTTCATTAACAAATAATGCCACAATGCCATTTAATATGTGCAAGCACTGCTTTCTCTCAGTGAGTGAACTTTGAAAATTTAAAAGGGAAGTAACTTCAGGAACAGACATTACTTAAAAAAAAGTAATAAAAAAACCACAGTTCAGGTCAGTATACAACTAACCTATGGAAAAATCCTAGGAACAATTTTTTTGGCTTTAAAGGACAGACACACCAATCCAAAACACATCTGCGGTTATCTGTAAGGCGTGAAAAAGGAACAGCAGAGAACTGGATTAATGAGCTTTTGTTGAGTTGATAAGGGTAACACTCCTGAAATCTTAAACAACAAAAAAAGAATTTGCTAATAGATAAATAAATACATAAATAATTAAATTACCTTATCTACTGCTACAGAATAAACTAATCATTTAGGTTGGAAGGGACCTCTGCAGGTCATCTGCTCCAACTCAGCATTCAAAGCAGGGCTAACTCAAATGAGGTTGCTCAAGGCATTGACCAGTCAACTATAAACAGTTTAAAAGTTACACGTGTTGGTTAAAACCAGCTACTACTTAGAATGATAGTAGACAGACTAAAGCTTGGATATGACTAAGCAACTCTTAAAAGAAAAAAAAAAAGTCCAAATTTCTTCACTGTCCCATGTCTTAACTGAAATTGGCCATCATCAAGTTAATACACATTAAAGTACAAACTGCCCTTTTCTGAGAAAAGAATCAGTGGACATAGGAAGGCAAGCAACTACTGGCTCGTAGAAGGAAAAAAAGGAAGAAAAAGTGGCATAGGAACAAGAGGTATACTCCATACTAAAACCAACCAAACAAACAAAAAACAGAGCATTTCTTAAAGCTCTACAGAAAATCTGAGCTACTTATTCTATGCACTGTATCTCAAATTGTCTGCAGCTGCAATGCCCGACAGTCCTAAGCAACGGTTCCAAAAAAACCACTAGTGAATTCGTAATAGCCTAATACAACGTAAACAAGTTCACAGCACTGTAAAATGACTGCAATATCTGAAGAGGTAGGAAAAAAACTACAAAAAATTGTGAGTCACCAGAAGAAAACACCACGCAATCATCTTCTATTACCTCCCCCAAAAGTCTACTATGCTTCCACAGACTTTCATGCAAGGAAACTAGCTATGCACATGGTGATGAAAGTTCAACTGCAATAGAGCTTCTAGCAGTCACATTGGCACGTCATTGATTTGCAAAAAAACAAGTAGTCCAGGTCACTGAGGAATACACCCGCCCCTCAGGGAGCCTCTTGGTCTAGAGATAATTTCACCTTTTGGGCCTCCACAAGAACAAGATACAAGAGGAGGGCCGTTGTCTGAAGAGTGCTTTAGGAGAAGCAAAGGCCTGATTCGTATCTTCACAGAACAAACCTATAGGTCTCTCTCACACAGTCACAACAAATGAAATGTATACCCTTCCTCATTTTACAGCCCCATTCTGGCGATAAACCCAAGTATCTTGAGATAGCAGGACTCCATGGTATGTAGAAAGACAAAGGTATTACCCATGTCCTTGAAAGAAATGCAGATTAAATTTGTTTAAATAACATACATCTACATATAACATACAAGTCATCTTCTGGTGGAACCTATTTGTGGTATTATTTGCAATTAGTACAAGAGCCCAGTTTGGCAGGAAGCAAGAACAGGAAGAATTTAACTACAGCACAGGTATTTCAACAAAGATAGCTTAACTATTAGCAACAAAACAGAGTTCACTCCCAGGTTAAATATACAGAGAGGAAATTAAGATCAATGCATTAGTCTAGGTAAAGACTGACAGAAATATTAATTACTGTAAGCATAACAGTTTTTCTCCTACTGAGAACCCCTTTGTTGTTTACTATACATTCAAAACCCAAACAATTAAGGACAGGTACATACCTATGAGACTGTCCCTACAAAAAGTCACCGACCCTTTCACATGTTTAAAATAATTGCAATATGTATCACTATAATTACTGAAAGACTGAAGCACAAATTTCAACACTTTCCAACTTTGTCACAGGTATTAGGACCAAGATTTGAGTTGGATTTTGAGAGAAATGATGTTAAAGTGCCTATTATTTTCCAGTCTTGTTTCCTTCCCTCTAGGATTTACCCCAACACTGTAGTAAGGATTTGCAGAAGCCTAACTAATAACTTGCAGTTAGTTTTTGTGAAGTATTAGGCTTTATTGACAGTAGCCTTCAACCATATGTTTTAACAGCTCATATTAATCTCTGCTTAAATACAGTTCCACTAACCATCATGGATGAAGCCAAAATATATATGTTTAAAGAAGACTTACAAAGTTCTGTAGCCCGCCCAGTAACTTCTACTGGTCAAATCCTGTCTGAAGGAACTTTATCCGCTTTAAATATAGGTCAGGTTTTTAAAAATGATTGCTCTGGTTTTCTGGGAGAAAATAAGACTGTCCCATAGTATCATTCTCAAGTTTTTGTCATGTCTCGTCCCCTTTCAAGAGTTAACTTCTGGACTGGTACGTTACACCACCACTTCTGAGAACCACAAAAAAGTTATTTAAATATCTCCAGTTATAACATAAAAAGCATCTTTAACAAAAATCACAGAATCACAGAATCACAGAATCATATAGGTTGGAAAAGACCTTTAAGATCATCGAGTCCAACCATAAACCTAACACTGCCAAAAACCATCACTACACCATGTCTCTAAGTACCTCATCCAAACGTCCTTTAAATACCTCCAGGGATGGCGACTCAACCACTTCCCTGGGCAGTCTGTTCCAATGCTTGATAACCCTCTCGGTGAAGAAAAATTTCCTAATATCCAGTCTAAACCTCCCCTGGCGCAACTTGAGGCCATTTCCTCTTGTCCTATCACTTGTTACCTGGGAGAAGAGACCGACCCCCACCTCTCTACAACCTCCTTTCAGGTAGTTGTAGAGAGCGATGAGGTCTCCCCTCAGCCTCCTTTTCTCCAGGCTAAACAGTCCCAGCTCCCTCAGCCGCTCCTCATAAGACTTCTGCTCCAGACCCTTCACCAGCTTCGTTGCCCTTCTCTGTACGCACTCCAGTACCTCAATATCCCTCTTGTAGTGGGGGGCCCAAAACTGAACACAGGATTCGAGGTGCGGCCTCACCAGTGCCGAGTACAGGGGCACAATCACTTCCCTAGTCCTGCTGGCCACGCTATTTTTGATACAGGCCAGGATGCCATTGGCCTTCTTGGCCGCCTGGGCACACTGCTGGCTCATATTCAGGCGGCTGTCAACCAACACCCCCAGGTCCTTCTCTGCTGGGCAGCTTTCCAGCCACTCTTCCCCAAGCCTGTAGCGTTGCATGGGGTTGCTGTGGCCCAAGTGCAGGACCTTGCACTTGGCCTTGTTAAACCTCATACAATTCACCCCAGCCCATCGATCCAGCCTGTCCAGGTCCCTCTGCAGAGCCTGCCTACCCTCCAGCAGATCAACACTCCCACACAACTTGGTGTCGTCTGCAAACTTACTGAGAGTGCACTCGATCCCTTCGTCCAGATCATTGATAAAGATGTTAAACAGAACTGGCCCCAACACCGAGCCCTGGGGAACACCGCTTGTGACCGGCCACCAACCGGAGTAAACTCCATTCACCACCACTCTCTGGGCCCGGCCGTCCAGCCAGTTCTTTACCCAGCGAAGAGTACACCCGTCCAAGCCATGAGCAGCCAGTTTCTCCAGGAGAATGCCGTGGGAAACCGTGTCAAAGGCTTTACTGAAGTCTAGATAGACAACATCCACAGCCTTCCCCTCATCCACGAGGCGGGTCACCTTATCATAGAAGGAGATCAGGTTGGTCAAGCAGGACCTGCCTTTCCTGAACCCATGCTGGCTGGGCCTGATCCCCTGGTTATTCTCTACATGCCGTGTGATAGCACTCAGGATGACCTGCTCCATCAGCTTCCCCGGCACCGAGGTCAGGCTGACAGGCCTGTAGTTCCCCGGGTCCTCCTTCCGGCCCTTCTTGAAGATGGGTGTCACATTCGCTAATCTCCAGTCAGCAGGGACTTCCCCAGTTAGCCAGGACTGCTGGTAAATGATGGAAAGGGGCTTGGTGAGCACATCTGCCAGCTCCTTCAACACTCTCGGGTGGATCTCATCAGGCCCCATAGACTTGTGAGTGTCTAAGTGGTGCAGCAGGTCACTCACCATTTCCCCCTGGATAATGGGGGCTCCAGTCTGGTCCCCATCCCTATCTTCCAACTCCAGGGGCTGGGTACCCATAGAACATTCGGCCCTGCTAATAAAGACTGAGGCAAAGAAGGCATTAAGTACCTCAGCCTTTTCCTCATCCATGGTCACTGTGTTTCCTCCCACATCTACTAGGGGCTGGAGATTCTCCTTAGCTCTCCTTTTGCTGCTAATGTATTTGAAGAAGTGTTTTTTGTTGTCTTTTATAGCAGCAGCCAGACTGAGCTCTAGCTCAGCTAATCTTTGTTTACAGCTAGTTTTCTTCATTCACTACTAAAATGTACACAGCCTTGGATATATTATTTGTGGGTTGTTTTTCCCTTTAATCTTAAATTCAGATTAAATTAGTACTTTCAAAAAACCCAGAGAGACCTCTCACGAGTGGAAAATCTGCCATGCTTATGAGCTTGAAGGCAAAATTCAGGAAGGGAGATATCTGATCTCCTTTCAGTTTCATATGCTGGTAACACATGACAAAAACAAGTTCTCTGCATCAAGAATTCTAAAGTTGTGGCTTTTTAAATATAGTTAGTCATATAAATCAGCAAAATGCAATACTCTAATTTTTTTCTTCCACTGAAGAAATTACATTCTTAAAATATGAAACATAAGTAGTTACTGTTTGTTGGTAAGGAACAGTAAGAGAGGGTAAGGAATTCACCTTAGAGAGATGGTAAGGACATGTATTCCATCCAGAAACAGCCAGAAGCTTATTATTATCTTTTTACTGAATACCTTGGGGTATTTTCCCCCCTTCTCCTTCAGAAGTTAAGTTCGGGAAAAACTCAACCCACCCATTTTTTCCAGAGACTTCGCATATCCCAGCTCCTCTCGGCATCCCCCTGGCAGTCTCTGGGCAAGGGGCCGTGGGCGCAGCTCACACCCCCACGCTGGTTCGGGGTGGAGATAGGGGGACGGCGGCAGCTCTGCGGTGCCACAGCCACAGCTTCGCAAGTTGAGGAAGCACATCCTGCTTTGCAATGGAAAGGCTGAACAGGGATGCTACACCCCGTCAGCTTCCACCTCCGTTCACACCTGCAAGTCCTTGCTGAGTGTTTGGCACTGGCACACGCTCCCCCGGAGCCTCCTCCCCAGACCGTCCGAGCACCCACGCACCACGGCTTGTCTTACAGTAGGACCCGAAGCAAGCAGTGGCAAGGATTCCGAGCTGAGTGCCAAACGCTTCAGTGTTGCCCTGGTACAGCTGTATCGGGCCACCAAGCAGGGATGCAAACGGCAGCAATCGCACCAGCAGAGCTAGGACTATTAAAGCGAACGGGCTTCCAAGAGGGGCTGTGCTGCAACGCAGCAATTGCCTCCTACAGGCAACATCCTGGTGGGACTGCATATGGTGCCCACACCGTCCGCATAAAATAAGAGCTGCCTGCAGCACTCAAGGCAAGAAAATAAAACTCTACTACTTTTCCTTGTGGGTAATCCTGATTTCTGTTTCCTATGACTCATCTGTAAAACCAAAACCTCCCGTGCAAAACAAGATGACAGAAAGTAGAGGGAAATTATTACTGGAAAAGCAGAATGTCATCTCCAGACATGCTGAAACACCAACACCCAAGCCTGAACCACCAAGGCAGAGAAAGTATTTAAAACAACAACAACAAACCAACACACCACACTTTACATGGGAACCAGCACCCTGCCAGGGTAGCTGCCGACATCCTAAAAAGCAGTGGCAGATACCAAAATTCTTTTTATCGAATGACATGCCTGAGGCACTGACCAAAATATCAAAGTATTTAGGGAAACAAACTTCAAACCACAAGAGAAGCTCCATATGCAGGATCTGCCTGAGAGCCAGGGACTTTGCAATTCTGCAAGTGCCTGAAGCAGGCAGGCTCAAAAGGAGAGTCTGTAATTTATGCTCATCATGGGCTTAAATAGCTAGTAGAAAGAGATGCTTTCCCACTACAGTTTTAGTCCTCTTCTGCTGACTGTTTCTTTCCTTAGGCTTTCAGTAAATGGAAACAAAAATAAAAAACAAAGTAAACAAAGGTATTTACTTTGATGAAAAAAAATTATTTACATGCATTTGATTAAAAAATAAAAATCCATAGTCATTGTCAAGTAAACTTTATGTATGGTATCTTAACAGCTAGCTTTTAAATTTCCTTTCAGTTTGGTTTATTCAAGGTACTTTCAAAGATAAATAGTTGAGACATCCTGAGGAGACCCACCTTCAGGCTTCTGCAGTCAGTCACAGACGTTCTAATGTACTGGAAGGTCTGTGCTTGCCCAGTAATTGGGTTCTCATGTACTACACCGATCTTAAGGGGAAAAAAGAAAGCAGCTCTTCAGGCATACTTGCAACCTCCTGTTCCTGAGCTGACCTAAGGGCTAACCAATGTAATTGACATTGAGAGGGTCCTAAATTATGCCTTTTCCCCTCAGTGTGAGGCTGCGGCACCACAGCCGGATTCTGACACATCCCTTACAACACACTTGAATCTAGCCGCGCTGCCATCCTCTGTCTCTGTACCGTAGGAACTCCCCCAACCACCGCATTTACCATCCCTTTGCACCACTCGGGGCATTTTACGCAGCACAGAATAGGAAGGAAGACCTCAACCACTGCAACCTTTTCCTCTGGCGAAAAAGAATAGAGTATCCCAGCTTGCACTCACTCTGTTTGTACAGAAGTAAACTGCCCAGCTCTAGTCAACAGCATTACAGATAATATTTACAGAGACAAAAATACAGCCCACAATCTAGCACAGGTAATTTTTCCATTCTGCAGTTTTTGTGACAAAGCAAAACACTGAAGTCTTTTAAGAGAAAAACAACATAATTCTATTTTAGAACAGTCTAACTGAAAAGTCTATCAAAACCGGTTCTCCTTTTGTCTCTAGTACTGAAGTCTTAAATCGTTTTAGAACCATGATCATTTACATAAACAAAGAGGGGAAAAATAAAACACATGTGGAGTGATAAACACTATAAGGAAAATACTTCTCCACTCTTTCCCAAAGATCTGGCCCCAAACATAAAACAAGAGGGAAACAATGACAATTACCAATAAAACTTCAAGCTGCCAGTCATATTTGGTTTGGATGTCAACCAGTCACCCTATCCAATGGGTTTCCCAAACAAAAACTCTCATCACTGGAATCATCCACCAGAGACATCATAAGCTTTCAGTCAGCAGTGGAACATTTTTGGCGTTTTAACACTGTCATTTTTCTACACTACCTAAAAATTAACACACATACAAAATTTGGACGCATTTGCCATTCAAGAAAGTCTCCTTCTATTGCTGATCTGGTCCAGGTTTCACACTGTACAATTTATTAATAGCCAAACTGAATTTGAGAACACATCTGGCTCCCAGTCTTTTGCTTCACATTCCAGGCCATACGATTACATAAAAGATGCCTAGAACCATTAAGACTTTTTCATCCAATATAAACTTCTTTTTAGAAGTCTTCTATCTGCCTGCTAGAAATGGTAAACAACCCTGGCAAAACTATGAATAGATTCTGGAATAGTCTAATAAATTTTCAAACATGTCTCAAATCTCATTCTCCTATCACTCACCACCAGGTACGTTCGGAAACAAAAACGGAGTTATTTATGTAGCAGCAGGAGTATACTGCTACCCACCCGATGCAGCAGGTAGCAGCATACGTAAGGACCACGCCCAGACCCCGTGCCTTTCGCTCCCATACGAGAGCACAAGGAACAGAACTGTTCAGGTCCCTCATTGCCCAAAACCTGCGTGACAGAGGACTCAGGCAGCGGGGAGGAAGGCATCTTATGCGATCCACAGCAGCTACATCACCTTGAAGAATGAATAATACAGTTAAAAAAGGTCCTTTCTCCAACTATTTGGCAAAGTGCAGTCTGCTTATATGACTCCCTCTCATCAGGACAGGGAAGTGAAGAAATTTCAGCTGGACCAACGAGAAATGTCAGATCTGGCATTTGATCCAGCAAGCCAATCCAGCACACAACGCTTGACAAACGTGAACCGACTGCTCTACAGAGCTGCCTTCTGTATCTCTGGTACCAGGGCATCGCAGGCACAAGGCAGAGGGCAGCTCCTGCTCTTGTAAAAGTGATCCTTGCCAACCAGTCCACGTCTATCCACTGCAACTGTTGGTGGGACAGAATACTTTTAAGCACTCAGAGATGTTGGTTGCTGTCAAGACGATTTTGGGGGAAACTTTCCCAACGATTTAGCCTGTAAATTAAGCAGTATTAGTATCTGTGTAGAGCACCGGCCTGGGGCAGGGGGGAACAAAACACAGGAAAGCAGACAGTTTAGATCAGAACTCAGAAACCACAATAAAAGAGAGAGGGACCAAGGACGAACATCAAAACAGGACAAAGTTTTCTATCGATCCTGGGTCCACCGCAGCCTACCAGTACCGAAGACCCTGAGGTCCAATACTGATCGTTGTCCTCAGCGTTTCTCCCCTTGTGTCTAAACCTGAGCTGTGACAACTGTTAGCTCTGAAACAATTGCCTTGGGACTTCACCTTACAAGGAAGGACGGACTTGCGTTAGGACTGCTGACACTTCGGACACCCATCGCCTCCGCTTCATCGTGCAGAAATCACTGCTCGTAGAGGAGTTCCAGACCCTTCACAGCATAGTCTATTAAAGTAAACCAGCATCGATTTCTGCTTGACTGGGCTGCAAACTGCTGCAAGCGATTCCTGAACCCTCACAGCTCAAGCATGAGACAGACTGTAATCTTGTCAGCCATCCCAGTGTGGGCTGTTTGTAATATTGAGTCAGAACCTATGGAAAACCAGCTGAACTTGGCCTTCACTACACCCTTCACTTCAGAGTCAGCTACAACTCACAAGTCTGGCTTCAAATCGCCACTGTTCCAGGTGTGGACAAGAGGGGATAAAATAACAAGCATTTACGGGAGTGATGCTTTGCCCTAAAGCAGAAGTTTAAAAAAGGAATATATGTACCATTTATATAATTATGCATTTAATGTCACTGTTTCACTTTTCTAAACAAATTTAGCACAGAAAGGAAGAAACAGTTTCAACATTCACTGCTTAGAAAAGCAGTAGTATGTTTTAAAATGACCAGCCCTCCTCCACAGAGCTGTGCGCTGCTTGCTAACAGGGAATCACAATCTCACAACAGCAGAAAGCATCAGTTTCCACTCCAAATGCTTCTGGAGGTAACTTCCTTTTAAAAAAAAAAAAAAAAAAAAATCAGTGGCTTGAGCATTTTCCTGTGTCTAAATGAAATGAAGGGAAATGAAAACTCTCATTTTCACTCCATGATCTGA
The DNA here is from genome assembly GCF_035582795.1 of Mycteria americana. Taxonomy (NCBI): domain Eukaryota; kingdom Metazoa; phylum Chordata; class Aves; order Ciconiiformes; family Ciconiidae; genus Mycteria; species Mycteria americana. Next base: position 22,787,561 of record NC_134371.1, read on the forward strand.
CACAAATTATAAAGCAGTTGCCCTGGTTTTGGCCAGGATAGAGTTAATTTTCTTTCTGGTAGCTGATACAGTGCTGTGTTTTGGATTTAGGATGAGAATGATGTTGATAACACACTGATGTTTTAGTTGTTGCTAAGCAGTGCTTACAGTAGTCAAGGACTTTTCAGCCTCCCATGCTCTGCCAGGTGCACAAGAAGCTGGAGGGGGCACAGCCAAACTGGCCAAAGGGCTATTCCATACCATATGACATCATGCTCAGTATAGAAACTGGGGGGAGTTGGCCGGGGCGCGGGGATCACTGCTCGGGGACTGGCTGGGCGTCAGTCAACGGGTGGCAAGCAACTGCATTGTGCATCACTTGTTTTGTATATTCTTTTATCATTGTTATTATTGTTTTCTCTTCCTTTTCTGTCCTATTAAACTGTCTTTATCTCAACCCACGGGTTTTACTCTTTTTTTTTTTTTTCCCCCATTCTCTCCCCCATCCCACCGTGGGGGGGAAGGGTGAGCGAGCGGCTGTGTGCTGCTTAGTTGCCAACTGGGGCTAAACCATGACAGCAGTACAACCAACATTTTTCTCCAAGCAGCTCGGAAGGGATCAAAATTTGGAAATCAAGTTTTACAGTTTGATGGAAAAGAAAAGCAGCACATTGCTTTCAGAAAAAAGTTTTATACGTGAAACAAGACTACAGTACTACCACTTTGTGCAACAGTGAGAATCAAATCATGAGGGATGCATGCCTCTGAACTGTGTCATGTCTTAAGAGTAACAGATTCAGTGCAAGGAAGGACCTTCAACATGTCAGTAGGAAACACTTAGTAAGTACAGAATCTACTAAGTACATAGTGCTACCACAAACGGAGTCTGTATTTAAATCTGCAGTGAAAGAAAGCTCATCCCTAAAAATACATATAGTAATTGAAATTTTGCTGGTTTTCCAAAAAACAATAAACTCCAAACTACTCAGAAGGAGACTAACATACTGGCAGACCATTCTCCATGTCCCATGGAGCCGGACGCTTAAATTTTCTTCAACGTTCTATCGCAGTAAAGTGCTCCATATCATGCAGTACCAGAGGGGCTGGCAGACATTTTGCGAAGGCTGTTCTGAAATTTCTCAGGTGGGTGTTACCGCCTCATTGCATCGGCACGTGCGTCACCATGTGCTAGTACTTGGTCCACTTTTATCCAAACAGCAATTTTATGCATTCATATTGGTCATGGAGACTGACCAAAGCTTCTGCTCTAAGACAGTACTGAAACTATGCTTCCATTAATACTGTCTTGCAAGTAGTTCCTTAAATGTTTGCATGCCCATTTCATTAAAAGATCCGAATCAAGTGTTTCCTTAGCTTAACATTAAACTAGTCAGGAACTATAATTTGCAGAAGACTAAAAATTTACAGCTATGTTTAATTTGAAAGCAGCTCACCAAGCACTTGTAGACTCTAATATAATTTAGCAGGTAGTGGGTTGTTTTGGGGTTGGAGAGGAAAAATTGGTTTTGGCTTTAAGACTTTGGCTTGGTTTTTAAATTCTCCAAACTCCATCTGGTTTCCAAAATAGTGTTACATGGTGATAGAGAAGGGAGTTTTGTCTTTGCTTTGGGGATGGTCTTTGTTCCAAACTAATCTCTCTACAAGCTGAAGCAGGGAGAAGTTAAAATATCAGGCTACCTGTATGCCATAAACTACTTGGTTCCTGCTAGCCTGCACTTCAGTTCTCATTATGTAAAAATCTCTCTATGTATCTTGGTATTGGCACTAAGCTTCATGATGGCTGCTTGCTGTAGCTTAAGTGCTTTTTAAAGCACCCCCCAAACATCTTTATCTCCTGGAATTCCTCTTGCACAAATGTTATCTCCTAATTAAGTGGAAAATAACTTCCTCTTTTGATGAAATGTGATTCACTCTCCTATATGCATACCTCCTCATCGCTAAATAAAGCTCAATTTTTTTAACAATTCAGTTTCATATTTCAGCTGAAGTTCCTCTAGGACCTTCACCCGCTACACAATTCATATAACAATTCATATAACATACACAACCAATTCATGTAACAATTCATATAACAATTCACCCGCTACACAATTCATATAACATACACAACCATATAACATCAAGGGCAGAGCCATAAAGAGCCTAATGGGCAAAACAAGCTGCAATCAGACCCACTGGCATGTACCCCTAGGAGGCTGAAAAAGCAGTTCAGAGCCACAGGCCCCCGTCTTACATGCCGATCGGTTTAAACGCACAAAAAATAACAACATAAAACCACAAAGTTTCTTTCCCCTTCCCCCCCCCTTTTTTAAGTTGTCTATCATATGCAAAAGACGCATTCTAAATTTTAAGTAACCCTTTGGTTTGGGGTTTTTTTTACATATACAAAAAAGTATAGACCAGAAGGACCACACTTTTACATTAAAACACGATGCAAGACAACAACAACAAAGAATGTTATCCTATACTATGGATATGCCTTTTTTCCTTGCCTTTTAACAGCAACTAATTACATCGGCGTGTATTAGTACATTAGCACATGGATTTACGCACACCCTCACTTCACCTAGGAACCGCTACCCTTGGTGAGCTAGGTGATAAGCACTCATATGGCACAATGCTCGTTTGTCAACAGCACCAACCTGCATTCAGCACCACCTGCCTGCTCAGTCATCAGCAAATGACGGCCCTCCGGACTGACCCATGATTAATTGATCTGAAGCACAACATAATTGCTCTTTTCTTAAAAAAAAAAACACTTGTGATGAGCCAATTCAACTGTGTAAAGTTTCCTAATGTGAGGGTACAAATAAGGAGAAGTTCCAACACTCAACCCTCTCACAGCAGTTTTCTCAATCCCATCTGGTCTGATGCAATGTAAAATAGGAATTGCAGCAGTTTTTACTCAAATGTGGTTTGTCTACTTTCATGGAAGGATTCAGTCACATTCAATTACTTAACTGCACTAAAAATTAGGATTTTTTTCTGAGATAGCCTGTTGAAAAGTCTCTAGATGGTATAGATACCTATATGGCACACAAAACTATTTTTATTCTTACATTTATTTTCCTATTTTGGGGAAAAAAAAAAAAAAACACCACACCACAAGAAACAACAAATATTTAAATATAGAAAGAATGCTTAAACAACATGTAAGCGTGGCCATTTTTAAACACACCTATAGACCACTATGTATAGAAAACAAAAGGGGAGGACACTTACAGAATTGTAGACTGAGGCTCAAAACGGCTAACAAGGCTGCCAAAGCCAGCAAGAACAGAAAACGGTTTCGGAAAAGCATTCTTATGCGTTCTGCTTTCTCTTCATGGTTTCATCTTCATATATCAATAGTTCCTGCAAACAACAAAACATGGGCAAACATATTTCAGATGTGGAAACATCAGCTATAGCAAAGAAAATTCAAATATCCTTCTGACAGTGTCAAGTTACTTCTTAAAGGCAAGCACATGAGGCAATTCAAATTGGCAACAACAGTATCAATAAATTGTCTTCACCCTAGTTACGAGATTAACTATATTTCCACAAGACAGAACTTTCAAGTAAAATAAAAAATTGCCATTTCTCATAAAATTAAGTTTTCTCCTGCTAACACAAGGTTAATACTCATGTCATAACATTGTCAACAGTTCTTTAACAAAAGTCTCTTGCCCCTGTGCAGAGCAAATCACAAGAATATTATTACTTAAGGGCTCTCAAGAGCAATTTGGTAAATCATCCCTAGAAACAAAATAATCCCCTAACATGTTAAAAAGGTACACACACTCTTAAATATAGGTTAAAAATTAGTTTCTCTGACTGGTAGCCCTTTTACTGATACAAAGTTCACAATTCTTTTTTAAGAGAATAAAGAGTAAGAAAAATTACCAATACCACTACACAGAAAACGGAAAAGTATATTGACTTAAGATGAACACCTGGAATAATTCTGTGTAACAATATTTTTAAACAACTGTTTTGACGAGGATCAGAACAATATATGTCAAATCAGTAATTAATGAAACTTCAAAACTCAAATAACTCATTGCAAAAGTTAAAAAAAAAAAGACAAAAAAAACCCTGCCCTCTCCTGAAAATATCCAAAGAAGCAGCATGCTCCGTTAGTAAAAAACACTTTTCCTTGCAAAATGACATCCTGAAGTGCACAGAATTTGCTGAAGTGCCCTGTTTTCACAGATGTCCATTTTCCACTGGAAAATAGCTCTATATAAGGGATGGGGGGGTGGTGTTCTCACACACACACTTTTTTTTTTTTTTTAAACAACCAGCTGCTCTTATGTGCAAGAGATGCCTTTCCCTAGCACTGACAGCATGTTGCAGGAAATTAGTTAGTCTTGAAAGAAATCTTCTGAGATTCCCAGATCCTTTGAACTGAGCTCTGTTTATGACAGCGCATCCAAACACATTGACAGAAAATAACTTCCCCCCCCCCCCCCCCTAATGTTTCTTTTTGCCCCAGCACTTATTTGCTCATGGAAAGAGATCTCTCTCTCTTCTTTTCTGCTTTTAAGAATGAAAAAGCTTACTTACACATGTAATTGATACATATTTTTTTATCAAAACTCTTCTGCACTCCAAAAACTAACCATCTTAGCAAGATTTTAATCTCTATCTCTAAGTGCTGATAAACCACGTAAAAATCACAATCTCAAAACTCAGAAATATTTTTTTCCCCAATTAATTTTCTCATTAGTATTTGAAAATGTCTCATGAATCACTGAATTTCTTATTTTATCTATTGTGGTTATTCTTCTTACGAAGAGTTGTGGGATTTACAAGTTGGCCTAAGGTGACTTCCATAGTACAAAGCAACGGGACCCAGAGCATCAGCGGTGACCTTCCAGAAATGAAGGCAGTGGGGCTTGCAGTAAGTGAAATGTATTATGCATGTACATTTTGCAGGATTGAGGTCTTTCCATCTCATTTTACTTGGGGAATTACCTTTACAGCTTTTGGAAACTGTGGAAAAATGGAAAGAACTAGAGTTTCTGAGAAGCAAGAAACCAGAGCTATTACAGTATTTTTCAAAAATGCCAATAGCACCATAAATGGCATGTGCAAGCAGTAATAAAAATGAAGTTTAAAAAAAAGAAAGAGAGAAGGAACGATTTTAACAGTCTCAGTTTCACAAAAGCATAGCTCACCCTGGAACATCTTAGTGAAAGGTATGCTGAAACTAAACTGAACTAAGCCACTAAAACTAAAACAAAGCTGCAAAGGGTAGAAGGTATAAGGATTAGTGTATACAAAACGCCAGGAGAGAATAAAGCAGTTAAACCAAACAGATGGAAGAACAGAAGGGGAACCACAGGAAAAAGCAAGATTAGACTTAGCAGGGAGGAAAAGGTAAAATCTATTAAAAAGCTCTCAGGAACAAGAGGTCTTGTGCACAGTCTCTATACTCATTAATACTGGTGCTGCATAAAAAAAAATTGACACAAAAAAGGAAAAATTACAAGAGTGGAAAAAGGAGATCACACACACCTCATATTAGCAAAATGTTTTAGAGAAAAAGCTTACTTAGCTTTAAACCTTACTTGCAAGATCAGAAGTTTTAAAACATTTAGTTTTAAATGCAACATTCAAGGAATTATAAGCAAGGCATAAAGTTTTTTCTTTTAAATATACTTTGGCCTATTAAATTAAAAGTTGCTGTGTTACAACTTATGAGGAATAGGAACAACTCCCGTTGAGTAACTGTTAAATAAGAGCCTGTCAATACAATTTGTCATCAGCTCCTACTGATACCAAGCTGCTGGGAATCAGGTGAACGTATCTAAGACCGAGTACTGAAGCCTCTGCTCCTGCGTGCTGGCACACGAGGTACTCCCAGGGAAAAGCAGCACTTAGCCAGCACGTACTAAGTGAAGACAGTACAATAAGCACCGTGAACACTCACTGAAGTGAGCATTTGTAAGCTAAAAAAGATAAAACTGAGCCGGGGGAGGGAATAAAAAGCTAACCAACCTTATCTCCCCACAAAACTATTTTTATATGCAGACAGATCAAAAAACAAACCGCACAGCAGAACACATTTTGGGTCTTCAGAATATACTACCACATAGGAAGAGGCTGCAGCGTTGCAGAGCATCTACTGCTAACATGACATTTCGAGAATATTGATCTATTTACTCTGCGCACAGGCCAGAGTGCAGGTCATGCCCCAGCCTTGCCACCTCCACACTGTAAGCTCTCAGTACTCAAAGGTCAATTCTATCGACAGCTGACAACACCACCTCGCTAATCTCCAGGTATGGGCCTTGGTTCTTTGCTTCAGAGATAAGTAGTTATTGCTTTTTAAAAGTAGTAACTTTTTATGGTAAGCACCATACTGCTGCAGAAGAGGTGGAACTCAGCAGTGGGAGCAGCAGGGTTCTGGCAGCAGCTTCTCACACATGCCAGAAAAGCAGTGATTTATGCTCTTCCCTGAGAACAGGTCTTCTGCTCAAGACCAAAATGGCCTCAAGTTGCGCCAGGGGAAGTTTAGATTGGATATTGGGAAAAATTTCTTCACTGAAAGAGTTATCAAGCACTGGAACCGGCTGCCCAGGGAAGTGGTTGAGTCACCATCCCTGCAGGTATTTAAAAGGATGAGGTGCTTAGGGACATGGTTTAGTGGTAGAGTTGGCAGTGCTAGATTTACGGTTGGACTTGATGATCCTAAAGTTCTTTTCCAACCTAAATGATTCTATGATTCTACAAATGCAGGACTTGATAAAGACGACCTACAGAACCCCAAACTTATTTCGGCAACACTAATTATAAGCACGACACACATAAGCAGTCTAGATATTCTGAAGGACAGTCGTTAATAAAGCATCCTATATTGAAATGCTACTTCTGAGCCACCTTTTGCAGCATACCTACCTACCCACAGAATTTCTTTTTCTTTTAAACATGATCCAAAAATCTCAACTCATCAAAACATGTCAGAATGAGTCACAGAATTGAGAGCACCCTCAGCTCTTACCTAATCTCAAGACAGTGCCAACACGTGCTAGTGTAAGGTGCTAGGCTATTGCATGCTCACACAAGGGTAAAAACAGTCTTACAATTGAAGGCCAGGCCAAGGAGTCAGGAGACCAGCCAAGCCTCTGCTAGGCTCTTGGAAAAATTTGGTCAAGTCACATTCTCTTTTAGGCCATTTCACCGGAAAAGTTAGAAACTACCTAGAAATGCTGGGAGAGCAGCATGTCTGCTAAGAGCCTAGACTAAGCACATAGCTCCCAGCAGACCAGCTGGCATGACTAACCTACTTTCTGGTAGGCAGTAGCTGGGTATTGCTAGCTAGTGCTCCACGTGGAACCTCCCCCCTGGCATCCCCTCCTCCTGTGGAAAATATAAAGACGACATTTTTTGCAGGGTTGACTAGCTAAACTATTTATTTTCATTATTTTAAGTCAGGCCCTGAAAATAACTTGACATCAATGCTTTCAAAGCGCTTGTGAGCTTAGACTTGACACTAAACCACCACTGCCAAACTTCTGTGCCAATTGACCGATACTGTTACATCCTTTAAATCATCCATATCCATCTAAAATACAAAGCTACTATCTAGCATGAAGTGTAAGCACATTATTACACTGACTCACCATGACAGCTTAAATGAATTTACTTGATTAAAATAGCATGTCTCCATAAATAATCAATAGTACTCTTCGAAGTCTGCCTCAATAAAATTACTGTATTTATCTGATGTGGTACATCAACATGACATTGCCTACTGAAATACAAGCGAGCAAAAGTGGTCGCAATGAAACAGCAAAGAGAAATGGTGACTTTGCCCAAAAAGGAAGGTAGCATGAAGTCTGTACCTAACTATATGCCAAAGACAGGTAGGGGTATATTTTGTAGTAAGCTTACAGAGCCTAGGAGGGAGAGCAAAAAGCCTACAGACAACATAAGGTTGATTTGGAGTAACATTCATAGACAGTTTTAGAAAAAGTCACGGAAGAACACAGGGACGCACTTACTAGTCTGATGTCTCTACACTGCAGAAGAGAGCGTTTAATTGTAATTGCTTTTTGATGCATCTTTTATCTTTCCTCTACATCTGCAGGCTTATTTTCTGACAAAACCTGTTTTGAAGACATCTGAAATGAAGGTGACAGCTCCTGATACAATTATAATGAAGACTTCTGCCTTTACTTTCATTTTAACTCGTGATGTCCCATCAATTATTCCAGAGCCATTTGGCAGCAGACTACCAGGGAGTACACTTTTCATCTACTAAAACCCACAAGACCAGCATGCAGACATTCTTAGACAGCTGAAGAACTTCATACTCTTGAATTGGATATTCCAGAAAACAGTTGTGTCAGCAAGTGGTGCAAGCCAAACCTTGTCTTTGGTGCTTCAAAGGATTTGCTTTTTTTCCCTGCAGGAATGAAAAATAGTGGCTGGGATCTTGTAGTTATGACCATATCAACCAGTGCTACAAAGATCTACGGCAAGCATCAGAACAGAGAAGAAATGGGAGCACTCAACAGAACCAATTCGCCGGTCAGCACAACCTGCTTAGTTACTCATGCTTGTAATCGTCACGTTGAAGGAACCCTCACAAAACCCCTGCAGCTGACTGTAACGTCAGCAATTTAAACTGGACGTGCGATTCCTGCAACACTGAAGTTGCGTTTTGCATAGCATCACAAAGTAACAAAGCTAGCATCTGCAATATTGTTAATCATAATTAGTCGTTTTCCCACCAGAAAGAAACAAGCAATCCATTTTTTTTAAAAAGCATTTATGAGAAATAGGTCACATCACTTGGCATAAAAACATGCATTTCTAAAAAAGTAAAACCAGCTCATCACTGAAAAAATTGAAAAAAAACTTGCTCAGTAATGTAACTTATATTAGCCCACCCCGTGACTTAAGCTGGAAGTTAGTAACCACAGGAAACCCAGAACCTGACAAAGTACAAACAGGTCAGCAGCCTCATAAAAAAAAATGCAAGTGAAGATAAGGAAAGCCATGGTAAAAAAAGAAAAAAAGGCAACATGTACCGCTCCATGGTAATCACGCACGGAAATAGCAGGAAGCAGCACCTATCCAGCAGAGCATAGCTACATGTTGATATGTAAAAACTAATAGCTACTTGTAAGATAATTTTATTTTCAAATTACTTAACGTTTTAGCAGCAAGCATCTGATTTAAAAAAAAAAACAAACTAACAGCTAAGTTGCTGAAGTTTAATATATTTTAGTATTTAGAACATTAAAATATCTATATCTAAATTTCTCTTTTCTCCTTTTCCAAGTTTCTTGCTTATCTAGTCAGTTCTAAAATCCTCACACTGGCACAGCTAGTCTTGAGATATGCAAAAGCTATTGAAAATGGCACAGCAGTATTGCCTGGTCTGTCAAAGCAACCGACAAAAGCTCTCACTTCATTAAAGGCAAGGGATCAAACAGAGCTCTTACTCAAACAATTTTGTCCCTCTCTACAGCACTCATTATTTTCACTGTGCAGCAAATTTACCGCTAGATTTAATAAATAAAGGTGAAGAGTTGCTTAGCATTCAGAAGTGATGAAGGGACCATTACCCATACTGAAAATTGACCACACCTTGAAGATAACCCGCTGTTCTCAAAATAAAAGGTCCACTTGACTCTCCGATCTTAGCTTTTAAATCTCAAGGTGCACAAGCAGATAACATGGTGAACATTTTAAACATCTTTCTCCTCACCAGCTTTCAGGTTTGAGGAGGACTGTCACACAGTTTTACACTGGAAATTCTGGGAAAGCAGTTTTCGGCTTACATCCTTCAAAGGTCAGTTTCCAGCTTTTCAATTCTGTTCAATTCTGTTTCAATTCAGTTCTCCTCAAGCCACCATTATGTGTTGCCTTCTTTCAGAGATCAGCAGCTGAGACGCAAGAAGAACAAGTTCTTACATAGTTTAGGTTTGCATTTGATTTTTGTCAGTCCAAGTCCTTTAGAATATATTTCTTTTATTTAAATTAGAACCTACAAGTTTATGAATCTCTTAAAATTGGGCAATAAACACAGTCATGCAGAGACATCTATATTCAAGTTATGCCTAGTGCATTAATGTTGTAGTTAATGTAATGTAACATTATAACATTACAACTACCTTTTATGGGTTTCCCAGCGTTGGAAGTTGACTTATTTTGCAGCCAGAGATCTCCTGGTTTCTGGAATTTCCTTAGACTTACATCAGTTTTCTGATGAAATTATGCCCATGTTATCTTTGTTCAAAAGATAAGGGGGGTGGGGGGTGGGAGGAAGTGTGGAAACCTTAAAAAGCATGAAAAAATCATTAAGTGTCTGATTCTTTTATCTTTTTCACACATCCACAGAATACCATTTAGGTGTATCAGCTTACCTCCCCTGTACTCTGACCACTAATCACCTTGCAAGGAACCACTTCTCAACCAAATGCTTCTGATGATTCAAACAAGAATTTTTGAAAGAAATACCGTAACTGTGACCTGTAAATATCCTTTTTAGTCAGTAACATTTCAAAATCACACTTAAAAACACTTGAACACCAAAACAGTATTTTTTTTTAAGGCCAAGGACAATAATTTTTGACATGTAGTCACTAAAGGGTATCAGTACTGCAGTTATTTCTACATAATCAATCGTTCCTAGGACTATTAATAAGAAAAAAATAAGTAAATGCATGAACTAACTTAGAGATGAAGGAAACTATAGTGCCAAAATGTAAGGTACTGTAAACATCTAATTCCTCTGGGATGATGCCATTCCCCTAGACCACTCTTTTCCTTCTCCAGTCTCTCTGCTATTCCTAAAATTATCAGTACATGTGAGAGAAGTTCTGAACAGCTGCAAATCAAATATAAATTCTATGTCCTGCACATCCTTCCTTTTAAAATAAATAAATAGATAAATAAAAACATTTTAAATTTAGTCTCCTTTCCCCCTCTTCCCAGAACACTCGCCCCTTTAGAGATTCAACTTGGAGACAGTTTGCTGCCATCATGGCCAGGCTTTGGCAGCATCCTGACGGCAGAGGCATTTTTCCTCCTACCAGCTTCACTAGTCTATTTATAAAGAACTTCAAGTGTTCCCATCAGCCAGGACATAGAGATGACATGCCTGGGCCTGGAGGAACTTAGACGAGTCTAAATTAGCTCTGACTGTAAACAAAGAGGAAAAACAGGACTGCACATAGAAACAACTATGGAATGTTTATTGCAACCTGTCTGTAGTCTCCTTTCTGTCCTACTTTGTGCCAGATTTAGACATCTGTTTAGATCAGAGGACAAAGTGACGGTCAGCATCAAAATTCATGCTTGCCAGCTCATGCAATTCTCTGCTTTTGATTAGTACCTTTAGTCATACTTGTTAGTCACTGCTGCTCTGCCGTATCACTTCACTCCGGGGGGCTCAGAGCCGAGATGAGAACCTCTTCTGCTGAATTCTGCTCCACATGAGGGGAAACACACAGGTAAAGCTCCACGCTGCACCCACAGGAACCTGTGAACCCCACTCCTTAAGTAGAGATGTATGTTGGCAATTGACTGAGTACTGACTTCTGCAATTACAAATGTTTGCCCTTCTACAAGGCTTCTGGGTTCCAAATTACAGGTGTCATGCTGATCCTGCTTTCCATCAGCTGTAGAGACGTATTCCTTTATTTTTAATAGGTGCCACACAGTTCTTCCCCTCACTGCTGTTTTCCAGAGGAAAACAGGATGACTTATTCTGTCATCTACCACTGCAAACCGTCCCCACCCTTTAATCCGGTCCCTTTTACAGAGTCTGTACCTCTACATATTTTCAAGTCCCACCTACTGAACTGATTACTTTTCCTCACCCTTCCTAGTAGGTTTTGGACAATCGTAATTCTGTCAGTACCCATATATTAAAAAAAAAAAAAACAACACCAAAAAAACTACACACAAAAAAAACCAAAAACCTACATAATCATATATACAACATGTCCCTATACCAAAGGTATATATAACACACAGTATTCTCTTTCCTTGGTTATTCGCCAAAATTGCTGTAGGTGCACAAGTTGGAAACAAGTCTTAATCTCTTTCGGTCAGCACAATGTTTTTCTTTAAGTCTGTATTTATGTCACTGCTTGCAAGAACTAAATATGACCCAAGTTTTAATTTTGCTATTGCTGGTTGCATCCAGCATAGGATCCACAGGATTGCATTCATCGGACGCATGCAGGGAAGGAATGGCGACAGATGCTGTGATGCCACACAACGTATCTGGCTTATCTTGCTGGACTTGTTTCTAAACCAGTACACTGCCAAGCAAGCCACCAAAGCATAGGAATGAAAACACACTAGAGCAGATTTCCATTGGGTTTTCCTTCTTCAGAGTTTACAGAGATCAGGTGCTAAGCCCAAATACGCCCTCATTACGGCTCTTGTTACAGCCAATTTACACTGCTGCTGTTATTTTTTAAGTTGTAATGGATGTATAATCAATTTCTACAAACAGGAGAGCAAAACATGGGCCTTCATACACCCTTGGGTTTCACACCTATGCAGTTGAACAGAAACAAAAATCTAAACTCAATAAGCAGTACCTTTCAGGTTTTCTAAATATGAATATATCATGAAGATTTGTTATACTCCTATTAGGTAAAAGAAAGAACATAAAGCATACCAAATAACAGGAAAAAGCATCATTGAAAGCTGATTAACAGCATCCCCTTCTGCAGCAAACAAAGAAATATGGAAACAAATTGCTTATTTTGAACAAATATTTTTGTTTTCTCTCTGACAATACAGAGAAACTGCATGTAAATATACAATTCTACAATTTCTAGGTCACACACTAGTCTACCTTTGACCACTGCTTTGAGGACGGGGTTTATACAGAAACATATTTGCTACAGATTGATTCTCTGCTATAGATAAAAGATTTTAGAACATGTCCTTGCACCTCACTAAGAAAAAAAGCCCCATGAAAGTTCTGCTACCAACAGCATTAAAAACAAGCACATGCTGCTGCCATGTGCATTTTTGTAGCATTTCAAAGCAGCAAAGTGTCTCTTGCTGTTCCCTTCCCAAACCTCCTTTCCCTCATCTCAGCTGATCAGGACTATTCATTTCATACTACGCTAGCTACAAACCTGCTCAAATGAACCAAAAAGCTAAAAAAAAAGTCCCCAGCTCTAAGGAACCTACACATTTTAGATTACCAAAACAAAGACTGAGAAAGGCCACTTCATTCACCAGGAAGAAACCCGCAGATCTGCCACTGCTGTAAGGTCTCAGAGCGCGGCAGGTAGTCTGAAGATGGATGCGGGTTTGAATTTGAAGCTGCATTTTGAACAGGACATGACATAGCATGGACTACTCCCTTTCAAACCACAGAGAAGCTTCACTGTTGTGTTAAGTTTATCAATGAAATCCAGTCTATAATAAAATCTGTCAAATTACAAAGCTTTAAACAGTCTTTAAATAACTTTGGATCACAAACCATTCCCCTTTTTAAAAAGTCAGGCTTCATGGCATACCCAAATCATAAGTACTGAAAAGACTACTGCAATTCCTTTGCTAGCTTAATTACCTCTTCTCTCATTTTCATATTCCTTTTAGGAATTGTTGAAAGTTTCCACGCTTCGGGCTTTGGTTTTCCAGCTATGATTTTATAGGTCTCAGTTGGTTTACTTGTTTGAACAGCAGATGTATGAGAGCATGAAATATTTCAAGGAGTAGGTGTCCTTAACTTTGGTTTCTTTTGGTCCATTTAAACCCTTAGTTCAAGAGATCCTTCCACTCGGACAAACTTCTCAACAAATGCTTTGATCTGGCCTTGACTACCTCTTTTTGGTTGGAAATAAGGTCAGTGTCCTACAGCTGTATACGTAGAAATCTGAAAAAATTCAAAGTCCATAACAACCCTCCAGTCCAGCACATCACTTTGGAGGCCCTGTGGAAACAAAATTTTACTATCTTGGAAAATCTGTCACAAGCCCAACTCTTCGTCATCCATTTCAGGAATGTCACCATATTCCTACTGCTTTTCCTATGCAATGATCGGTCATACAGGTCTCTGAACTGCAGGGAAAGTAAAAACAAAAACAAAGGAAGTGCTTTTACTTCCTTAAAGGAAACCGAGCAACTCTTTTTTAACATTATTATGAAACTTGAAAGAAACCTTATGATTTTGATGGCTCCAGGCCAGAACTGAATCTTAATTGGCAGCAAAACCATTCCAGAACATACAGACAATTAAATAATTCTTAAAAAACAGCACCAGAATGTAATTATTTTAAACTTACCATTTTAAAACGATATACCATATGCTCGTAATTGTATGAGCATAGATCCTAATCACACACAGATCACAGCCAGTGGCTGATCAGATAACATCACAGCTCCAAAATGCACACAAAGGCAAAGCAGTTAACGTGCTTGATTTGTTATACTTTTTTTTTTAGTTAAGCTTTTACTTTTTACAGTTTTAATTGTTTGAACAACTCCCTCTCCTACTATAACACTCCCCTCTGCATGCATTTCCAATACAGACTTGTGAACATGCCTCTGAACAGGAACCTGCCTCCCTCTGCTCCAGTGTCAGGGGTTGTATTCTGCTGCAAATACCTTCTTCTGGCAGTAACTTCCAAAGCAAACATTGCAGGGATGCACTCAAAGCTAGTTGCGATCAACCAGTGAAGTCAAGTTGAATAAACAGACCAGTGAAGAAAGCTCATAAATGTAGGAAAATGTTTCTGTTCCCACACCAGGTCAAATTTATCATAGGAAAATGTTTCTGTTCCCACACCAGGTCAAATTTATCCTATCCAACATTTGAGATGAGATTAGTATGACGGACAGTATTTTCCTCTGCATGTCTGCCCTTCCACCCAGGTTAGATGGATTTGAGAAGAGGACCCGAGCTCCCAAATCTGTCCTTCTTCTTTTAATTCCAGATGATCTTATACTGGGTCCATTTATAACCTGCCTGCACATGTATATATTCTAATATTGGAAGGTCACACGCCCACAGTTCTCAGGGGTTCACACAGGTAGGTTGATATGCTCGCAGTATTCAAACTGAACAGATTTGGGGAGATTCTAGTTAAGTCATGAGAGCTGACTTAACTACTCCAAGCTTTTCAGCCTACTTGCCATCCCATCTTGTATCCCCTCTTCAGCTGGTCCTTTATCCCTCACCCTCTGGAAAACTGCTAGAATCTGAATCCACTAAGCTCCCCTGGCAACTCACCCACGACTCCACCTGTAACCATTAGCAAGCCGCGCCTTCAGCTCACCCTAAAACATAGCATTTTACATCTGGTGACTTGGCCATTACTGAGAGCTTTCCATGAAGTACGACACAATTTTACTAAATTATCTAAATTATACATGTGAAAAATGGCAGTGCAACAACCTGATGTTAGAAGTGTTTGTGCAAGAGGGATGGAAGGGCTGACATTTATTTCATTACTGATTACATTTCTGTTCTATACTTGTGCTCAAGCTATATTTTGACCCTCATCCCAAAATATTTTTTCTCCTGACTATGGCCCTGCTATGGCATCTGTTCCATCTTATCATCATATGCCAGGTCACCCAACACTTCCATATTCAACCACCTCTATACAAGCACAAGGATTCAAAACTATGGGGTAGATACACACTTCTGTTCCCTGTCTTCCAAACGGAAAACTTCTGTTTCTCTCTGCAGGCTATACTATTACCCGTGGCAGCACCAACAGCTGGCAGCTCATACTGCAGGGGGAAAAAAAAGAAAAAAAAAGGCCAAAAAAAGACTAAATGGACTTTATTCAGCAATTTTGTTATCTTCCTGCAATCTAACCCCAGAATGGTGATTACACAGATGCGTTAGCAGACAGTCAGCATTTTCTGCTGCCCTATCTTCCCCACAATGCTTCGTACAACTGCCAACTTGCAGGGCTGCTGGATAGCTGAATGGGGAATAACACAGGCAACATACTGGGAAAACTGCTGTGCTGCTGGCAGAAGGGCATGCCCGGTTTTTTCCTTGATCCTCATGGCAGCAGCATAAGCTAACCTCTAGAAACACGCCATCTTACAGTTAGAGACAGCCTGAACACAAAGGTGCAAGCAGGCAAGTTATTTCTTCAAAAGGAAAAATAAAAATAGGTTTAGGTAAACAGCGTTGGCATTAAACACAATGCAGCATTTCATTTGAAAGGCCCATTGCCCACATTTTTGTTGCTTAGTTCCACAAAGTTGTTTTCAAAATGTATTGGCCCAACAGAAGCTCTTCATGAAGGCACCCAAAAGTCTTCCTAGACAGAAACACAAGCTTGTGTTCAGAGTTCTACTTCAGGGGCAATCAGTAAACCAACATCGTAACCACTGATGCGAGGAAGATGAACAAAGCATGAAAAATATGGCAAAGCGCGAGATCCAGTGTCAGCATTGCTTTGTCCTTTTACAATAATCATTAACAAGAGAGTGGACCAGGTATTCACAGGGCCTCCCTTTTTATCACCAGAGACTATCAGCATTAGGAAAACATAGTACCGTATCGTCCACTAATTAAGTAATTGTGGAATTTATCATAGCAGACACTGAGACAAAGTTATGGTGTTTATTTTTTTATTTTCTCAAGGGAAGCCATGAATCATGTGACAACTTTCCGGGGGAAACTGACTTCAGTCTTGGTACATGAAAAAGTTGAGGTGGCTGTAGAAACTATGGATGAAACAGCTGGAAAACAGTTACTGACTAGTATTGGCAAACAGCATTTCTGAACAGTGTCTTTACCATGTGGCACAAAAAAATAAGCCTAATTATTTCAGCTTCCAAAAATCAGCTATTTTTAAGAAATATGCCAGCTATCTAGCTTTTCAATTCCCAGTTTACCTCTCTAATCAATATGAAATAGCCTGTCAATCTTGATCTGAATCCTTTGCCTGTCATCAGAACCACTTACCGCAGAATCACACACTTACCATCCAACCTTTCTTTGTAGCCCTCCTGGCTAGCGTTCCCATTATCAATGGGCACAATGAAAAAAATGCTCTTTCTTGCTGCTTAGGATGAACCATTACATCCATGATTCAGGTGTTAACTGAACACAGTAAAATGACATTATCTGTTTTTTTTAAAAAGAATCATAAACAGTGATTGTCACAGTACAGCTTCCCACTCTTTGTTTCTTCACCGAGCAAAAAAAAGTCTCACAGCCCAGCTGTAATCAGAGACCATCTAATACTTTCAAGACAAACAAGAACATTAATTTTGAATTCTAACCTAAACCCGATGCGACAAAGCAAGCCACATGGGCAAAGCTCACGTGCTCCTGCACAGACACAGGTCAAGACTCGTGTATCCTCCGCTACAATTTTTAGACAAAAAAATTCCCAAAACTTTCTGCCCTAAATGGTTTGCGAAAGCAAATACTTGCTTAAGGGGACTCCATTTAGGTTTCACCAAAGTGCAGCCTGATTTTAACAGAACACGAAGTGTGTCATGGTCTGTACAACATTTCTAGTATCTTTCTGGAATGCTGCTACATAAACCTTCAGGCGTCATTATCCTATATGTAGCTTTATGATCAACTGTTTCCATTTCTATTTCTATTTCTGTGTAATTTATACCATACATTGGCCTGCATTCATTACAGAAAGCATTCTGGAAAGCATTTCAAAGAAAAAAAAGTTTTTTTCTGTATTTTAAAGCACAATCTTTTTACCAGTACTGCAGTATTTTAGTACAATTCCAGTAAAATCACCACAACACTAAAACCCATGCAAGTAGAAACCTTGCATGAAATCTACACTTAAAGTCTCCTCCCAGGCATTTGGCATTTCTTCCCTTTTTGCTACACAATTTAAGTTTTCATTTTCATATATAATTTACCACCCAAGCTAGAGTATTTTTAAATACAACCTTCTGAATGTGAATCAATGCATAGCTTGCTTACTGACTCCCTCTCCCAGCGAGTCCAGATTAAAGGCTATGTTCAAACACTTCCCAAAGGCGACGCACTGCTTGAACGGTTTTGACCCAAACCACACTGTCTGTTCAACATTTGGACCATGGAGGTTCTTTTTAAGCAAATCTTTCCTCACTCTTGAGGCTGCTGTCTAGCAGCATTTGTGTGTGCTAGTCAAGTGCTTGCCAGCACAGTTGAGCTGCCAGGCTGTCTTTTCCTGCATCTTATCAGTAACTATCTTGAGCATCTACCAGTAACTCCCAAAACCTTCCTGTATTACCTGTAACAAACACCACCTCCTTTAATCCTCTCATACTTCCTTCACCAAATGATTTCTTTAACACCTAAAGCAATAGCTGCATGCTTTGTGTGCACTTCCCAATACTCCTTGAGAGAGCACCTTCATCATCTTGGTAGAGGCAGACTTGAAGACTCCACCCTCTTGAACAATTAAGGTACCACCACCTCCTTTGTAGCATCCATCATATGCATACCTAAATCATAAAGCCTATATTAGTAGGTGGCTTAAAATTTAATTCCTATGCTTATTTGATGTATGTTTGTGAGCAACACGCATCTCACAGTGGGTTTTTTGCATATTAATTGCCAATTTTTTTATTAGTTAAAAGAGAATAAAAACCTTGGGGAGAGGAAGAGAATATGCAACTAGAACTGACCATAAACCCAGATAAAAGCCACACTTAGGACCACGTAATTCATCATTCATCTTTTGGTCAATAATATGTAGACACACTTAAGATATGAGACTTTTATAACTAAAAAAAAAAATAAATTTTTAAAAAATCTGCAACTTCAGCAGAAAAAGCATCCAGAAAAATTCAGCCGAAGTCTAGTTTCAGAGGTCTCCTATGAGATTATGAAAACGAACAAAGACCTACATAAGAAACCTCATAGGACACTTAAGGTTTCTTTCGTCTAAGGCAGTCGTGAGGGAAGATAAGTATGTAAAAATACACACCTCATTGTAAAACCACTGGAGAAAGCAAACTTCATGGGCACAGTAGTTTTGCACGCCCTGAAGCATTGCTTTTTGTGTGCATTCATTCCAAGATGCCCACTTTTTAAACTAAAAAAGCCCAAAAGACAAATGAAGGCTGTTAGAGAAAAGCAAGTTCACAATTATGAAAGCAAAACAATATAACTAAATGCCTGAAGTCTAACCAGAGGTACACCCCTGTTTAGGTACACAGGTACAGATACATAGCTTTAGTTACACCCCTGCAGTTTTGTAGCTCTGTTGTTGTTAGACCTTCACACGAGACCCTGCTGTTTCTCAAGACTTCCTTTTTTGCAGAACAGGGAGCTCATTTAGTATGTATTGAATCTGAGAAAAATTAATGTTTCAGCACTACTGAGTTTACATAAAATATTTAAGAGACTACAATTGAAAGCCATTAGAGAGAGAAGCATATGTGTTTTAACCATGTGCACTACTTTTAGTTACCTTTCTGAGAAGATTAAAATTAAGCAGCTTTTGCTTTTCATCCCACTCACACCCTCCCACGAGAAATTCTGTCTGAGCTAATCCTCCTTCTACAGACGTCAAAACAGGGCATAAGTATTACAGCTACTTACTGCCAAAATGTATGGTTTAATATCCCATTACTATTGTAATACTGGCACAATAACTTATTATATGTGACAGCTTTTGCAGTTACTCAAGGATAGAGCCACTTACTCTGTAGTTTCTCCATCCACATGAAACTATATTTGTAAAATGTGTAAAAGAGAATATTTAAGGTCTGAACTAGATGCGCATCTCAGACTATAATGCCAGACAAAATAAAAGGCTTGTAAAGTCATCACACACAGTCTTCCCACTGTCATTTCCATTGTCCCAGCCTTTATGTAAAGTGGCCTATCCAGAAATCCAGGTTACAGTATTTACAAATACACTGTTTAACCCCTTACTTCCGAACATTTAAAAAAAATACTTTCACAGATTTTCGGGTTTTTTTATTTTTTAAGTGCAACATTCTGCATGAAGGCCAAGATGATCTCCATGTCAGAACACACTTCTGATGAAAAGTCCGTGCTTGTCAAACGGTTCAGGATTATTCTTCAGGAACCTGCAGCACAGAAATACACCAAGAAGTCTGTTCGAGGCTCTAGAGATATTTAGGTGAAAGTATATGCGATGGAAGGGACTGCTATCAGATACACTAAAGACAACAGGCATCAAAAAGAAGACAATTCAAGTAAGTTCTCCACGCCAGCCACAGCAGATCAGCCAACAATAGATGACAAAGTCTCAGCGCACCGGCGAAGCACAGCCGCTCTGCGACGGCACCGTTTGATTTGCCAGCCACGGCTGGTAAACACGAAGCCTGTCACCCCAGAGGCTCCGAGGGGCTGGCGAGCCCCTTTCGGGCTCCTGCCTTGCCCGATGTGTGCACGCACGCACGCTCCGAAGCCGCTGAACTGCCCGGACCGCTCGCACGCCTCGCACGAAGCCCGTCAGTGCCGAGAGCCGGGTGTCTGCCCGCGGGTGCCATCCCGGAGGCGAAGTTTACCCGCCGAGGCCTCGCGGAGGCGGCCGGGCTGGCTGCGGGGGCAGCTCGCCGCCGGCCGAGCCCCTCCGCCCGCCGGGCCGGTTCAGTCAGCCCGGCCGAGACTGCCGCTGCCGCGGCACTTCCGCTGCCCCAGGTCTCCCCGGTACGCGGGGCAGGCGGGACCGCAGCAGACCCTTCCCGGCCCTCGGAGCCGGGCGCGGGGCAGCCGCTCCCGCCGCGCCGTAAACGCCCGAGCCGCACCCCCTCTCTCCCCGGGCGTCGGCAGCGACCGCCCGCCGGAGCCGCCGAGCGTTTAACGGGGGGAGGGAAGCACCGCAGATACCGCCGGGTCGTACCGGGGCACCAGCCCGAGTGCTCCCCGGCAGCGCACCCGGGGCGCCGTCCCACCTGCCCGGCCGGGGGGACACCCCCGCCCGCAGCGTCCCCTTACCTGCCCTGCCGCGGTCAGCGCCTCCTCCCGGGGCCGGGGCCGGAGCTGGAGCCGCTACCCGCCGCCACGCCACGGCCACGGCTCCGGCTCGGCAGCCCGCCGAGCGCCCCGACTCCTGCCAGCGCCGCCCCCGAGCGGCCGCGCCGCCCGCCGGCGCCCCCTGCCGCCCGCCGCCCGCCCCGGATCGGGGGGGGTCCCCGCCCCGCCCCGCCGTGACTCCCCGCGGGGCGGTGCTGCCCGCGCCGCCTCCGCTCCCCGGCCGCGGCTTCCCCGCCGCCGGGCGGGTGCGCGCCCAGCGCCGCGGGGACCGCCGGGCCGCCGTTCCCACAGCCGGGCGGGGGGCGGGGAGGGGGCGCCCGGCGCTGCCCGCGGCACACGCGGTCCCCGGGCCGCACGGCAAGGGCCCGGGCGGTTTCCGCCCTCTGAGGACGACTTCTTTCATGACCACGGTTGCGGGAGAGCAGCCAGAGGCTCCGTGACCAACAGCGGGCACCTCGTCCGAGTTCCCCCACATCAGAGCCCTGTTTTTCAACTTCCTGCTGCTTCCAGCGTTTGAGTAGGTGGCCACCAATTCCCTGGAGATACAGCACAAGCATCTAACGCAGCTAAGCAAAATGGTTACTGCCAGTGACTCCGCTCGCAAATTCTTCTCGTACTTAACTTACCGGGAAGTACAGCTGGAAGTTGTCATGGCCCTTTGTAAGAAATGTCGATTTCAAGTCCTTGTCGAAGGAGAATTCCACGAATTTCAATTAAAAAAAAAAAAAAAAACATATTCCCTTGTATAGCTGGTGCAAGTGAAGTCACTTCATAACTTGCAAAGTATTCGCCAGGATTTGTCGCCAACAAAGCAGCTCCCAGCTAATCAGCCTTTCCCCTCATAGGAGCCAATTCTTCTCTACCAGCAGGAGTGCTTGTTTAATCCTACATGTTGATCGTCTTTCAAATACATCAATTTTTCATGTATCCCTAAAACAGATTATAAAATCAATTCGGCAGATTTGGGGAACGCCTTAGTTCCCTTTACACACCTACTTTGACATGTCTATGCAGAACCTATGCAAATACTGGGTGATCAAAGTAGACACGCTGACACTAAACATTTGGCACCATTTTTTATGACAAATGGCTGTAGGGCGTTTTTGTTGCAGTCAGGAGTCACCTCAAAGAGCACATGTGGTTCACATACTCCTGCCGTTCCACTTGCAACCCTGCATACTTCTGCCAGCTTCCAACTGCGTTGTCACACTGCTCTGCCAGCCAAGCTACTTATCTGCATGGCCTCTACTCTTGGGTCGTGGTGACCGGTGGTCACTGCCCGTAAATAGCAGCATGGAGCCAAATTTGCTTGCTTTGATACCGCACATCCACAGAGTCAACATGCCTAGCAAAAAGATTGGGCATGTACTAGCTAGACCAGTACTTTTGCCCGACTGGTATGATTTCACCTGGAAATGTGCTGAGGTTCTCCATCTTCTTTCCTTTTGGGGTAAGAAGTAGGAATTAATCTAGTTTTAACCAACAGACTGCACAGTGATGTGGAAAGTGGTCATCCATCTGCAGATCAGAAGACTGGTGCCTTTACCAACTGCGGCTCTTTACAAACCATACCCAGAGATGCTCAGCAGCGTGGTGGTTGGCCTGCCAAATGACAGCTACACATCAAATACACAGACACTGCTGCTCTTCCCCGCTACCAGCATCACATCAGATTAGAGCTAATGCACCATAATGATTTTCTTATTTTTTAGAAAACCAGTGCTGACCATCTGAAAAAGAATGGTTTGCAGAAGAGCAGAAGACAAATTATGGGACCCTAGATGTGGAACAGTGAGACTTCTGACTGCTGTTCACTAGATCACTTCAGGGCATGTTAGGATTGCATAGTGCCCGACATAGCACAAAGAAATCTGGCCTTTCCTTACCCAGAAAGGGGAATACGTTCTTTACAGAAGAATCATCTCCATATGGAAACAGTGATTTACCATGATAGCAAATACTTGCCAGGGCAGTTACATTTCTACCTCCATCCAGAACAATGTGCAATTCACAAAAGATTTGGGATTCAGGAACTGTCAATCTGTTCTCCATGTAATGAAAGGATTTAATTTTCTTCTCAGAATGATTTTGCTTTGGAGAATAAAATATGGTTGTCTAGGCACACAAAAGATATCAACTTCATTAGAGATAAAGTCATTATGATATTTATAATCCAAAAGACTATGTATTCAAAAGTTGTTAACAGCCTGAAAAATTCTCTGCAGAAACCCCATACACTTGGATTTTAAAGATGAAATTAGAGGAGACAAACGGAATACTTGCAGGGCAGAACAACTGCAACTACTGTCTTTGGAGGAGACTTGGAGTTACGCGCAGTCCCACCATATCACCTCTCTTGATATTCTTGTCAATTGGATCTACTTTCTCCTATACATACCATTATGCATCCAATGAACTTCTCATAGTGCAAATACTATTCGTATAATCAGAATTTGCTCTTCCAGCAAGTACTGTAAGGATGTCCTTACAGTAGGGTGAATTAGCTATCAACTAACAAAAATTTTGTTGCATTAACCAAACGGTAGCCGTGAGCGCGTACGGACGCTAAAACTGTGAGCTCGCTCACTAACATCCACTAGCAGCTGCTACTGAGACAATCCACGATTATATGTGGTCAAAACACTGTAGCGTTCCTCTGTCTGACCTCAATCCCACAAGGTGAACTGACAACCTGAATTACAGAGGTCATGGTGAAATGCAGCCCCATCACCCAGGGAGAACAGTTCTAACTTTATCGTTTACTTGGGATTTCCAAACTCCTGATCCTAATCCTGGCTTTTTTTTTTTTCTCCCTCCCGCTTTTGGTTGGGGTTTTTTTGAGGAAAAAAACAGTTTCCAACTGGGTGGTGGGGGTTTCCCCCCCCCCCTCCTTCATTTCTAGTCACAGAGTCAGAGCAACTACACATCCTTCCGTTTGCCAGAGTTTTTGAGTAGGAGATTCTTGGGAGAAGGTAAGGGTTGGATCAGGGCTCTCCTGCAGACAAATTCTAACACACATAGTACACAATCAGTTACAGTTTATAGTATAAATTAATTCAATTTTCTGTTTAATCCAACAGCTAATACTTTTGCAAGAAATGAAAATCAAGAAGTAAGCCCAAAGACTTTACCCAAAATACCAGCTAGATCCTAAATGCTCCTAAAAGCTGTGACAGAAATGGAGTGTAGTACATAAGCACAAGTGAGTGGGAAGAGAGAGAAGTAAATCACTGCACTCAATTTTGCTCATAAAGGAGGGTTTCAGGCACTTCTAAGCTATTGTACATTTGAACTATGTGAGTATTTGATATGAGGTAGTATTTGAGTAAGGTATTTCAGTTCTAGGGTTACTTCTTCACTCTAACAGTTTCAGGCCCTATACGTTTGTAAGGGTTTTTTTTTTTCTTCTTTTAAGAACACAAGAGTTTCAGTGGTCTGAATCATTTTTTCAGTTCCGTTGTTTGACTTTGGCTGGGTTTCTCAGCTACATGCTTGAATGCCTGAGAGTCCTTACTCTTTATCTAGCAAAAGGTCCCTCCTGACAATGCCCCATTCTTAGCAAGCACAGTTTTCAGTTCGCTAATTACTGACTGAGATGCTTTGTGTCTCAGTCCTACTGCTTTTAAGTATTTAAAGAAACTGCTGGCAGTTCTGGAAGGAAACCCCGCTGAAAACAGTTATTTATGCCTGGTTTTTGCCACCGCATACCTGAAGTCTAGTGGCACCTCTTTCAGTTGCTTTGTGCATGTTCCTGCATCATTCCAAGTGTCAGGTGGCATACCTATCCAATGCCTGACAAAGTTATGCCTGGTTTTATAGCTTTGAGTGCCTTGGTGGCTTGTGTATATTTCAACACTATATTTCTATAACCTCCTGGGCTGCCAATATTGTTAAATTACCTCACTCCGAGTCTCACTGGATCTTTTGGAATCTTTTAATCATGTCATAACCATTGGTCTGGATATGGTGCCACAGCCACTTGCCCAGACTTCTCTAACTCTTCTATTGCATTACAGCAGCTTCTGTTTTCTACAGAGGCTGCCTATTATCTTATTCGTCAGCATTTCTACATCTATAGCTTTACAGCATTTCAATTATCTCTGCAGGGAGTCACTCAATTCAACCCTCAAACATGCTATTTTGCAGTGTGTCGTGTTCATGTTAAATGTTATGTTTTCATCTCTTGCTCTCAGGCTTAACTTCCTGATAATATCATCACACTCAGCCTCATCAGTTTCAGAAGTAATCAAGCAATCAGCAATTAAAGTGTATACTAGGAATACTACCACATATTTCATTATTTTTCCTCTACTCTTTCACTGGTTGATTAAACCCAAATAATAATGAGAAATTCTACATTGTTTCTAGGTGGTATTAAACAGACACAGCAGAAGATGCCTTATCTGGCTGTACTTGCCAATATTCCCCTTTCTTCTGGATAGCATCATAAAAGACCCTGTTTATTTTTCAGAGTGAACAGAAGACTGCTGTTTGCACATGACTCTATGTCCTGGAGTATAATCAGGTATATAATACTCCTTCATTTGGAAAATAATCTGATTTAGTTGCAGGATTTCCAAAAATAAATCAGGACCTCTGAACAAAAATAACTTGAATAGTTAGTTTGGCCCACTACTTCCTCCTCCTTCCTTTTCCAAGCCCCACTGTCATGCAGCTGGATGCATACCAACCATGGGATTAAAATACAGGCATCTCACCCAGCAGATCCACATTCTATCCCAGCAGGACCCTACATGGTCACAAGAGGATTGCCAGTGCATGTCAGAATAACAAAGACCAGTTAATCAAGTCATTCAACAACATTGCAGTCAGCTACTTATAAAGGTAGTTTTAGTATCCATGGGATAGGTATCACCAAACGGCAATATTGCACATCACATTCCAATTCTGCTTTTTCTAAATGTGTAAACAGGGTGTCATATTTTGAAGAAAAGAGCTTGTTGTCACTTCTTTATGGAGAAATTACTGCAACTGCAAGCAGCAGAAACCACAAACTATATATGGGGCTGAAGTTTTTGAAAGAGGAAGTCTGTGAGGGACCACACTCATGGAAGAACGTGTGCAATATAAATAGACTTTATAAGTATGCTAAGAAAATACCCATATCATGCATTGCTGATTTCTCCCCAACAGAAAACCTAACAC
Source organism: Mycteria americana (assembly GCF_035582795.1). NCBI lineage: Eukaryota > Metazoa > Chordata > Aves > Ciconiiformes > Ciconiidae > Mycteria > Mycteria americana. Next base: position 22,813,641 of record NC_134371.1, read on the forward strand.
CTGTTTCAACTTTGCAGAGGTTCAGCGGTAGTCTTTGTAGCCAAATTTCTTCGGTATGGACATGCTAGCGTAAGACACAGTATGAGAACCATAGCTCTCCTTTCACTCATTGCCACAGGAAAGGAAGCTTAAGTGACTTCTCTTTTTGACATAATGCCTTATGACATGTCATATATCAGTTCTGATCAAAGAGCTCCTGTTCATAATTCACGCTTCAAAGCAGTTTTAAATAAGATCCTGCACTCATTTGAGAGCACAAACAAGTGACTCAAACTCTAGCTTTTGTTACCATCCCAGATCTCTTTTAATGAGTATTGGTTACATTGATAATCAGTTATTCTATTCATAGATTCTTATCCAGGTGTTATTCCAAACACCTACCTAAGTTTGAATAGCACATAGGAGATGTGACAGACAACTTCTTGAACAACAGCCTTAAACCAAAATTAAATGTTAAGGAACTTTGCTCTTAAATCACCCCACTCTGCCTCTCCAAATAGTAGTGAGCAGTGTAGGGCTATGAGATGGAAACCGACTTGGAGCGAGCACCCACCTTTTGCCACTCTAGTAGGTGCACTATTTGGCTAGCTTATTATTTCACCTATTTAAAGCTCCATTTAGTAATTTTCCACTAGGATTAGCTTCCAAAAAGAAACTCCACAAAGGGTTTAGCATAGTCTTCCGAAACACAGGTCTCAGACTTTCTGAATATGTATCATTGCTTTTATTTGCATTTCAAACAGCTCAGATGAAAGTACAAATGCCCAAAAAGGCAGCAGGTGCTTAGAAAAAGCCTCAAAAACGACCCTTAAAATAACTGCATACATACACAACTACTCTCCAGTGTCATTTATGATCCCAAACAGCTCCTTCTGTCTCCCCAGAATAAGGCAAGCCATTCTTACAGCACTTAATTGGTTCTAGGGGTAACCAAGTCCAGCTGCTCTGTCTAGCAAAGCAGCACAGCTGCCTTCTCTCAGTCCAGAGGAGCTGAGGAGAGGCAAAAAAAATGGAAAGTACCCACCACTTCAACAGCTCCATTCCCAGGGTCTCACAAACCTGACTAGAATTTGGATCGGAATTTTAAACAGATCCCTTAGGAGCAGCAATCGGCTTCCTAGGCAACCAGGGTGGCCGCATTGCTGCGCTGCTTACATGGAGACAGGAGGAAGGGGAGGGGGTGCGGTATACATATATGTATAAAATTGCCCTTATACGCTCACAGGAGGGTTTCCTGGTTCATAAATATTCTTGCTACAAGCTGTGATTTTAGTCAAATTCAGACTCGACTTGCCAAAGTGGTAGGCAATAAAGCTATTCAGAGTGACAGCTTTTAGCCCTTCTGTTGCTGGGTGATTTGAGACCAGATGGTTTGATGCCAGCAAAACTGGCTTTAGAGTAACTGAACGCTTCCCTGCGCCTGAGGAACACCCAGGTACCTTGCTGGGGAAGATTTCTGACCCCTCTGGTGGGCAGAACTAAAGAGTTGTCCATGAAGCTAGGTGACCTTTAAGCACATTATATTATTTCCCTGTTGTATTTAGTTCTCAGGGAAACTGCCAATTTTAGAAGTCTAATTAGGGAAACCTACCTAGATAAAAAGCCCGTGGCACTGACATTATCACTGCCAACTTCTTTAGTACCCCATTCTCTGATATGCTTCAAACCTGCTCGTGAGGGGCCCCAGCCAGACATGAGAAGGGATGGCTGTTCCTCCTTAGTCATTGTCCTTCTATTAAAACCAATACCAAGGGCACCCATGTAGCAAATGTACATCCCACACTGCTGTCCAAGATCTGAAGATGCCTTGGAATACTTAATGAAGACACACACAGAAGCTCATGTTGACATACAAATATTTCTGTATAAATCATACCGCACCCTTTGTCACTAGGGAGTCAAAAAATTCATATGGAACAGGACATGTCAGTCTCCTTAGCCTATAGTCAGTCACCCTGGTTTGCATTAAAGCCAGCAGGTACAGCTGCATTTGGCATACTGACCTGATGTTCCATCAGGAAAGAATTTATACATGAATACAGGTAACATAGGTGGATGTAGCAGAAACAACATTCAAATAAGAATATTAAGTCATTGCTACTTGACATATGAATAACACCAAATAATTTTGGTATCTGAGCATCTTAGCTTCCTATTTCTCTGAACAAATCCATTGGCTGAGAATGCAAGACAGGTATAGTCTGGAGCCGTGTCCTACTTTAAGTAAAGATAAATAGGACTGCAAGACCCACCTGCCTAAACTTTTAATCCTTACTGCTTAAAATTAACACTGACTGATATATTGTGAATCAGCAGAAGGCTTCTTCTAAACATGTACATGCACATACTGCTGTATCAGATGAGCTTCCAGTGTGAACACATACAATTGCTCCAAGGCAGGAATAGTAACATAGTAAGCAGATATAAAGCCAGACACTTTAATATAATTTATTCCTCACTGTATTTAATATTCATATCAGGAATACACCTCATTTTTAGGGCTCAATTCTTCTGCATAGACATACCGAAGGCACTTCCCCAGTGTTGTAGGAGTAAATAAGAAAGTGGGTAGAATGTAGAGAGTGAATGAGTTGTGTAGTGTTTTCTCAGCATGACAGAGGAAAAGCAGTCAGTGTGGCTAAGCCAGGCTTCTCTGTTTGTACACCCACATAGGCTGAGTATTTCAAGTATTCATTTCCTCCTCACTACTTTAAGGTTTGTCAGATGAACAAATCCGATAACCTTAAGAGTATCTCCAAGAGTATCTGTTCAGTTTTGGGCCCCCCACTACAAGAGGGACATTGAGGTGCTGGAGCGTGTCCAGAGAAGGGCAACGAAGCTGGTGAAGGGTCTGGAGCAGAAGTCTGATGAGGAGCGGCTGAGGGAGCTGGGATTGTTTAGTCTGGAGAAGCAGAGGCTGAGGGGAGACCTTATTGCTCTCTACAACTCCCTGAAAGGAGGTTGTAGAGAGGTGGGGGTCGGTCTCTTCTCCCAGGTAACAAGTGATAGGACAAGAGGAAATGGCCTCAAGTTGTGCCAGGGGAGGTTTAGACTGGATATTAGGAAATTTTTCTTCACTGAAAGGGTTATCAAGCATTGGCACAGGCTGCCCAGGGAAGTGGTTGAGTCGCCATCCCTGGAGGTATTTGAAAGACATTTGGATGAGGTGCTTAGGGACATGGTGTAGTGGTGGTCTTGGCAGTGTTAGGTTTATGGTTGGACTCGATGATCTTAAAGGTCTTTTCCAACCTATACAATTCTGTGATTCTGTGAAACCTAGGAGAACTTGCTTTCAGACAAGGAAGAGAAAAAGTCATATTTTAATATTTGATTCAGCCTGGATGAGCCCACAGTGAACACCAGTGATGAGCAGGCAAGACACAGTATTCAGAGAAGATCTAGATAAGGAAACTGCGATCATAACACTGCCTTATTCCATGCCATTTACATCATGCTCAGGTCCTACATTATCCAATACATTCTCATTACCCACCAACCCCCTTCCCATCCTTTGATATAATACACAGATATCATTCCCTTAGTCTATGGACCTCCCCTGTGAAATGTCTGTAAAATGTCCATAAAGTGTCCACAAATGTCCACAAAGTGTCATTGGGCAACAAAGTGCCATGAGCCACAATGCCTTCAGAGATACACCTGCTCCAGCGTGGCCTTACCCACAGCCACAGGCCCTCCAGAAGTAAACCTGCTCCAACATGGCCTTACCCATGGCTGCAGTCCCTCCAGGGCTGTACCTGCTCTGTCATGGGCTTATCCGTGGCCACACAATTTGAGGTATTCCAGCATGACCTCATGCACAGCCGCAGATGCTTCGAGGTGTACCTTCTCCAGCGTGGACTTATCCTTGGGCCACAAGCCCTTCAGAGGTATACCTGCTGCGGCACAGACATAACCACGGCCACAGACACTTCGAGGTGTAGCTGCTCTGGTGTGGACTTATCCACGGCCACAGGCACTTTGGGGTGTCCTGCTCCCACGTGGATTCATCCACAGGCCACAGTCCCTTCACCTCGAGTTGACACTGGAGTTCCAGCCTGTCCAGTACAGCAGCACAGAAACCCTGGCCATCTGCCAGCCCAGGTGCACGGCCACTGCTGTTATCAAAATGTTCCCAGGCACAGCACAGTAAGATGATCAGCAGTACAGCAGTACAGCAAGCAGCAAAAGCAAAAAGCAGCCACTAACAAGCACTAGACTGTAATATACAGTGAGGCAAGCAAGCCCCACGGCAAGCACGGAAGCCTGCCCAGTAATAGCTAAACAGCAATAACAGCTATAAATTTGACCTAGCACATTCCAGTCAAACCTGTTGTTATCTTGTGCCCTTTGAGCCCCACACTGGGCACCAAAAAGGACTGTCGTGGTTTAACTCCAGCTGGCAACTAAGCACCACGCAGCCCCTCGCTCACTCCCCCCCAGTGTGGGATGGGGGAGAGAATCAGAAGAGTAAAAGTGAGAAAACTCGTGGGTTGAGATAAGAACAGTTTAATAGGTAAAGCAAAAGCCATGCGCGCAAGCAAAGCAAAACAAGGAATTAATTCACTGCTTCCCATGGGCAGGCAGGTGTTCAGCCATCTCCAGGAAAGCAGGGCTCCATCACACGTAATGGTTACTTGGGAAGACAAACGCCATCACTCCGAACGTTCCCCCCTTTCCTTCTTCTTCCCCAGCTTTGTATGCTGAGCATGACGCCATATGGTATGGAATAGCCCTTTGGTCAGTTGGGGTCAGCTGTCCCGGCCGTGTCCCCTCCCAACTTCTTGTGCACCCCCGGCCTCCTCGCTGGTGGGGTGGGGTGAGGAGCAGAAAAGGCCTTGGCTCTGTGTAAGCACTGCTCAGCAGGAACTAAAACATCCCTGTGTTATCAACACTGTTTCCAGCACAAATCCAAAACATAGCCCCATACTAGCTACTATAAAGAAAATTAACTCTGTCCCAGCCAAAACCAGCACAGTCATTTAAGCTTGTTCTGTTCTTACAGATCTTTGCCTGGTACATTCTGGGGAGAGAAAAAAAAAAATCCCCATTCTACTCTATATCTATGGACTCTTTAGCCAGTGTAATTTCTAATCCTTCCCTTGTCTTTTTTAAGGGACTAGAACACTTTGCTTTTCCACTTATAGTTTTCAGATACTGCACAGCTGAAGCTTCAGGGATCAAAGCCAGAGCTTCATCAGAATTAGGTTTTGACAATAAAACTGAAATAGAACAGAAACTGGGAAATAAATAGCAGCTGAAAATAAACATGCACACAGTCAGACGCATGGACTTTTAGGAAAGAGTTTCTAGATCCCAATAAGCTTACTTAAATACTGAGGTGATGGGCCAGAGTGTTCTACACTGCCTAGGCAGCTCAGAACAGCTGAGAAATTATCAAGCAGGGCCCTCTCCCAGATGTGAATTCCTAAGTCCATTTCTAATGTCATTTTTCCTAGCAGAAAAAGAAAAAGCATACTAGGTCCAGTCCTCACTAGTAAGGCTGTAGACAGATCTTTATTTTTGCTAGAACATGAAGTAGAATTGGCAGGTCCAGGAATCATGATTTGGAAAGGCGTTTACAGTTTCTTGCCATTCAAGTTTTGTTAATGATTTAGTGATACATTACTACAGCCTCATAGGTCATAAGTGTCCTTACTTTCCTGAACTCCAGGACTATTTCTTAAAGCTGCCTCATACTCCTTTTTTAAGGCTCCCCTTCTTTCATCTGAAAATACAATTTAGTAGCACTTCTTACACTGGGGGATAGTTCCACTACCTTCAGTACAGTTACTGCTGATTTAAAGCTGTATAAGTGATATCAGAAAGAGACCTACTTACCTCAGGCTTTTGAAATCCTAGAGTCAAGTACCTTTGATACTGATGACTTCATTTGGTGCACGCCCCATTCATGCTGCTTCGAAACTGCAGCTGCATACTGGGGGAGTAAAAGGGCCAGCCGCTCCCTATGGGGCAGGGAGCAATAACACAGCCAGCAGGCAGGGACCTCGCCAGCCAGGGCCAGCCCCACAGTACCCGAGCCAGGGCAGCAGGGCAGACCCAGAGGTGGGGGCCAGGTTCAACCAATAGCCCAGACCCTCAGGTGAGCTCGCGGTGAGGAAGCAGGTCCCAGGTTAAGCCAGGAAGTAAATACACAGGTCAGAATCAGACCAAGTGATTGACAGGCAGGTCCACGGTGACAAGACATGCCCAAAGTCAAGCCAGAAAGTCAACCTACAGATCAGTGTGGTCCATGGCAAGGCAAAGCTGTAGCTGAACTAGAGACCAGCACCCTGACAACATAGTTCGTACCAGGCCTGAAAGTCCCAGACTGAGCTTAAATGGGTTCCTGTGCTCACGGGCAGGGGTTTGGATGGGGACACCGCCTGAGACTGGTCAAGACCATTAAGGCCCATTAGCACCCTCAGGGCCATAACGCATATTTCCTTCCCATATGAGCCTCTGGCAACATTTCTTGTTTACAGTCATGCCCAGTGAGACCTTCCTCGGTGAATTGTGTTGTGTGTTAATCAGTTCTTTTAATATTCTACAGATAGCATCACTGGCTCTCAACAATCAGCTCTTAGGATATTTCCCCCATCAGGCAAACATGGGCAAAAGAGGCAAAGGGCCAGGATACTAAGCTGAAATACGATAGTAGGTCAGGAGAATGATGCCTTCCCACAGCTGAAGATCCAGTGCATGCAAGGGGATGGCAACAAAATCTACTTCAGTGGGTCTGACGACTGCTTGAAAAAAAACTGTAATTTTTGAAGTGCTCTGTAAAATGATAGATACTAAAAAGCCTAGTTGGAGATTATCCTTTATTGCATATGTCATAAGGGGAAATGTAATACTTTTATTTTTAGTATGTTAAAGACAGCATAATTTTTTTAGGTTAAATGAACACATAACAGGACAAATTATGGCCCTGGAGGTCACCTCTATCTAGCATAAATACAGACTGTGTCAGCATTCAGTGTTCATGAAGACTGCCTGCCAGTATAAATCATTTGTCATTGTCACTCTGAAAACTCATGGCTGGGGGGGGGGGGGGCGGTCCAAAAATGTGCAACTTCTTTGTCTTGTTAGTTTTTGCATGCAGCTACCTAGCATGTTTCAAGGGCAGGACAAGATCAAGAAACGATGGGAGGGTATTGAGTCAATAATGTGAGAGAGGCAAATGAGTTGTGCACTGTGTGATGATAAAAAAACACCGTTTGATAATAGTCACTACAGAGAATAGCTAAATAACACAAATTGTATGCATGAGCATCATATTGCCCATAATGAAAAGAATGAACCAAGCAACAGCCCAAATGCTTATTAGCTCAAGTACGTGTCTGAAAACAAACATATTCATATGAATGGAGCTGTCAGTAAGAAACTAATTAATCCCACGATCCCAAATGAAGAGTGACCCAGCTGCAGCTGTCTTAAAAGCTTCATTTTCAGATATAGGAGAGACAGGAAGAATTTTACTACTGATACCCAGAAAAAGCTGCAGACCCCCTTAAATATGAATTAGGGATCATACCTGAGGGATCACAGGTCCTACCTAGGGATCAAGGCCTGAGGGATCCATCAAACTACTTATCTATGTATAGCGTGGTAAGGAATACGTGCCATGGACCTTACCAACCAGGCAGACAGGCAGAGCAGGAACACTCAGTCTGTCACTTGTTCAAAGGTCTACAAACGTCTCCTGATTTGGAACCTTCTCTCTAGGTCTGTGCTATGGGAGGACTGGGATTCAGATCTCTATCCCAGCACCAAACATTTATACACATTGTGAGCTGTAGCCCAAGTGCGGAGAAAATAGAGCAACTTGCCTCTCTCTCACTGACAGTCATTAATGTCAGCTCTTGCTGCTTTCACAGCTGCAGGAAACCAGGGGGCTATTTTCCTGACAGCCTTCAAGTGAAAAGAGTTTTCTATTTTGAGACTTTCATTACACTTCCCCACTTCCAATAGTTTGATATTCCTCCCCAGAAGCTTGAAAATAATATTAGCCACTGAAATTTATCCTTCATTTTTTTCTTAAAAACTGATGTTCTGAAATTGAATTTGAAATTGAAACAGCATTTAAGTGAATTTTTTTTCCTGTATGCAACAGCAATCTTAGTAGATTCTTAGAGCTTTTAAAGTAGCCTATATCAGTTGTGATTACTTTGTAGGCTGATTTCAGATACACAAAGAGGACTCTGCCATCTCCCCAGTGACCTCAGTGGGGTTATTTCAGGTTTACATCAGCACGACTAAGAGGAGGAGAATTAGCCCTTTTTAAAAGTCAGATAGCAATGAATGCCTCTTGCCCACAGCCAAGTGCAAGTTCTGAATGAGGAAAGCATTCTTATATTTAATACATATTTGAGTTCCACTGAACTGCTGCTAATATTAGGTACGTATTTAAAGACTATTTAAAAAAACAAATTTCCTTTTAATTGGCACAGATACAAAGCAAGCTGCCTCTTACATTCTGCTCTCAGCTATGCTGGTGTCAGATTTACTTCACCTCCCTGCATGAGAAGTAAAACCAAGCCAGATGGGAATTACGAAGATGAGCTGAGGTGTCTCAAAGGAACAATCAAAACCAGGCAGGCCAACTATGCCAGGTAACTCAGGTAAATCCTTTTAAGGCTTTATGGCCCTTTGGGGGGGACCATGTGCAATTGGGAAAAAGGACAACTAAAACCAGACTTACACAGGATGTGCTATGAAACTTAAATGTCTTTTTTTCTGACTGCCTGTACTTAAAAAAGTAAAGCCACTGTATAGGTCTCAGTCAGGTTCATGGGTTAAGCCTTCTGTGAGTAAAGTGAGACTGTACTGTTTGTATGTGTTTGTTTATTTGATATCTTGCATATGAGGAGCAAATGCTTGTTTCTTAACAGATTCTACAGCAACCTGTGTTTCTCTAAGGGTACTGTCTAACGTTTAGAGGCCCCTATTTATAATGCATTGAAAGTATGTTTTCTTTTGGATTTTTCTATTCTGGCAAATTATAACCCCCCTGCAGAGGGGAAAATATTTAACTGGAGACTTTTAGTATGCCTTCAAACTCCTACACTGAATAATGTGTTGATTAAATGTAGTAGCCTTCAGCCTCTTAACAGCTTTCTCATTGAAAATGGTAAGTAGGCAGCAGAACTGCTAAAAGATATCTTTTCCAAAAAAATCTGGCACCAGCAGTCTTGGGCATATTTTTTCCCCTCTCTCATGTACATAATTACTTACTCTTATAACAAATGTGCAGTCCATAGTCCAATCAGTACAGGGTTCAATAGACTTTAGGTCCTTGTGATACTGGGTCTCATAATATGATCTTTTAAGATCTAATTCATCACAGCACTTGTCACAGCAGGCAATAGTGTGTTAAGGCCTGTTTTGTTCTCAGCCGATAGATGGGTGGGGTATTAAACCACATGTAGATGAGAAAGCTAATTTAACACCCTGGATACTTAAACAAATAAGCTTATTAAAAGAGACAGTGATTTCGTATGGCTTTCCTACTGCTGATAAATAAAAAATGACAGTTTTCCTCTCTGGTTTTAAAGCTAAACTTTTCAGTTCTGAACAAAGGAGGTGGGTAAACAAGTGGCTTTGAGGACAGGAGGAAAACATTGCCATTCTTTGCAATGAATGCCCTAAAGCATGAAAGCAGAATACTCTGCATTGTATCTATGATACTGCTGTCTCCCTAATGCACAAAGGGATGGCACATGGGCTCACACAGCTTTGACTGCAGCAAAGTAGCAGGGATCCCAATGGTGTTCCCATGGAGCTTTCATTAGAAATGGAGAGTCGTGGTGTGTTTAATCTCATCCCCTGAAAGACTTTGCTATGTGTCAGTTGGCAGCAGCGCATAAAGATTAGAATAGCAGTCTGGCAAAGTGGGTTTAAAGTTGCACAATTTAGTGTAAACCAGCACCCCCCCCAAACAAAAAAAGTCCTAAGAGAAATGGAAGAAGGATCATCCACCAAATATAAAGAGTTTGAATTATGATGCTTCTGCCTTTCCTCAGCATATCATTGTTATTACAGGACAAACTCCTGTTGGCGTTGTAGCCCATATGTCACATGTGATTATGTACGGTTCTCACCCTCAAAGTCAACAGAACGTAAGCACAAAGGCATTTTTTAGTGAGGACCCTGATAAAACAGATGAAACTTCAGACTCAAATGAGCTGAAACAATAGTTGTATATTGAGGAATTTCTTGCCTGAAGAGGAATAGACAACTTCATTGTGTCTGCTCTAAAAATCTGAGAATGAGCAGGTCAGACAGGTCTGCCCACAAGGTTATTGTTTTATCTTGTATGACCCCAGGTAGTGCCTCTGAAACAGCTGTTCTACAAATTTTCTCTCCAAAAGGACAGTGTAACAAAAGACTGCACCTAGTATCTCAGCCTTCCTTTAATTATTTCAGTTTCTCTTTGTATGTTTCTCTCTTCTCATACAGGTTAAAGGTATAGCTGAGAAATTATTTTGTTAACCCAGAATCCCACAGGATTAGCAAACTTCCCATACCTATGTCATCTTGCAGAATTTTATCTTCAGGTCATTTGTGAATGGATGAAGAGGAGAAATATTACGTAACATCAAGTATGGATTAATTTGACTACTTCTTGAAGTTAAAGAGTATTAGAAGAAAAGAACTGAACTCAGTCTTTACTCCTGTACATTTTAAACATCTTTTAAAACATTACCTGGTCTGGTGCCATAAAGACTTTGTTGTGATTTAACCCCAGCTGGCAACTAAGCACCACACAGCCACTCGCTCACTCCCACCCAGTGGGACGGGGGAAGAGAATTGGAAGAGTAAAAGTGAGAAAACTCGTGGGCAGTTTAACAGGTAAAGCAAAAGCCACACACACAAGCAAAGCAAAACAAGGAATTAATTCACTCCTTCCCATGGGCAGGCAGCTGTTCAGCCATCTCCAGGAAAGCAGGGCTCCATCACGTGTAAAGGTTACTTGGGAAGACAAACGCCATCACTCCAAATGTCCCCCCCTTCCTTCTTCTTCCCCAGCTTTATATACTGAGCATGATGTCATATGGTATGGAATAGCCCTTTGGTCAGTTGGGGTCAGCTGTCCTGGCCGTGTCCCCTCCCAACTTCCTGTGCACCCCCAGCCTCCTCGCTGGTGGGGTGGGGTGAGGAGCTGAAAAGGCCTTGGCTCTGTGTAAGCACTGCTCAGCAGGAACTAAAACATCCCTGTGTTATCAACACTGTTTCCAGCACAAATCCAAAACATAGCCCCATACTAGCTACTGTGAAGAAAATTAACTCTATCCCAGCCAAAACCAGCACATTCTCCACCCCTTATTCCATACCATTTACATCATGCTCCAGTTCTACATTATCCAATATATTCTCATTACCCAACACCCCCCTTCCCATCCTTTGATATAATACACAGATATAATTCCCTTAGTCTATGGACCACCCCTGTGAAATGACTGTAAAATGTCCATAAAGTGTCCACAAATTTCCACAAAATGTCCACTGGGTTCATTTAGTCCATGACTTTGGGCTCCATCTCTTATGGTGGTCACTCAGGACAGGAGAGGTGGTGTGTTGCACGGAGTTACTGGGCGCCAAAGCCAGCTCAGGTTGGGTCACTGCCGCACTTGCACTGCTTCTTGTAAGGCTTCTCCTCCATTGGTTCAGGTGGTTCCTGCTATAGTCATTCCCATAACATGCAACTCAAATCCTGGGTTACAACAATTTAAAGGTGTTTCCATTACAATCTCCACCCCTGGTCCCTTTGGACCAGACGATCAGGTTTAACATTGCAATGAACTCCTCCCCTTGCCCCTGCTTCAGCTTGGATTTATCAACTGAGTGCAGTCCCTTAGGGGTGTACCTGCTCCAAGCAGAGCCTTATCTATGCGCCACAGTCTCTCCAGGGGTATACCTGCTGCGGCATAGACTTATCCACAGCCACAGTCGCTTTGAGGTGCACCTGTTCCAGCATGGTCTTCTCCGTGGGCCACAATGCCTTCAGAGATACACCTGCTCCAGCGTGGCCTTACCCACAGCCACAGGCCCTTCAGAAGTAAACCTGCTCCAACATGGCCTTACCCATGGCTGCAGTCCCTCCAGGGCTGTACCTGCTCTGTCATGGGCTTATCCGTGGCCACACAATTTGAGGTATTCCAGCATGACCTCATGCACAGCCGCAGATGCTTCGAGGTGTACCTTCTCCAGCGTGGACTTATCCTTGGGCCACAAGCCCTTCAGAGGTATACCTGCTGCGGCACAGACATAACCACAGCCACAGACACTTCGAGGTGTAGCTCCTCTGGTGTGGACTTATCCACGGCCACAGGCACTTTGGGGTGTCCTGCTCCCACGTGGATTCATCCACAGGCCACAGTCCCTTCACCTCGAGTTGACACTGGAGTTCCAGCCTGTCCAGTACAGCAGCACAGAAACCCTGGCCATCTGCCAGCCCAGGTGCACGGCCACTGCTGTTATCAAAATGTTCCCAGGCACAGCACAGTAAGATGATCAGCAGTACAGCAAGCAGCAAAAGCAAAAAGCAGCCACTAACAAGCGCTAGACTGTAATATACAGTGAGGCAAGCAAGCCCCATGGCAAGCACAGAAGCCTGCCCAGTAATAGCTAAACAGCAATAACAGCTATAAATTTGACCTAGCACATTCCAGTCAAACCTGTTGTTATCTTGTGCCCTTTGAGCCCCACACTGGGCACCAAAAAGGACTGTCGTGGTTTAACTCCAGCTGGCAACTAAGCACCACGCAGCCCCTCGCTCACTCCCCCCCAGTGTGGGATGGGGGAGAGAATCAGAAGAGTAAAAGTGAGAAAACTCATGGGTTGAGATAAGAACAGTTTAATAGGTAAAGCAAAAGCCATGAGCACAAGCAAAGCAAAGCAAGGAATTCATTCACTCCTTCCCATGGGCAGGCAGGTGTTCAGCCATCTCCAGGAAAGCAGGGCTCCATCACGTGTAATGGTTACTTGGGAAGACAAACACCATCACTCCAAACGTCCCCCCTTTCCTTCTTCTTCCCCAGCTTTATATGCTGAGCATGACGCCATATGGTGTGGAACAGCCCTTTGGTCAGTTGGGGTCAGCTGTCCCAGCCGTGTCCCCTCCCAACTTCTTGTGCACCCCCAGCCTCCTCGCTGGTGGGGTGGGGTGAGGAGCAGAAAAGGCCTTGGCTCTGTGTAAGCACTGCTCAGCAGGAACTAAAACATCCCTGTGTTATCAACACTGTTTCCAGCACAAATCCAAAACATAGCCCCATACGAGCTACTGTGAAGAAAATTAACTCTGTCCCAGCCAAAACCGGCACAGTCATTTAACTTGAATGCATTTCAAATACAAGTGATGGCAAAACATGTTTCAGCTCTATAATTGCTTTCTCTTCTTTGTCAGAACTAGTGACAGAACACAAGTCCCATGTCCAATAATGCTGATATTGAAATGTGCCATAAAAAAATTTTTTTTAGACTAGTGATTCTTGTTATTCTAGCAAGTGAATATTCCAGCATCAGGCAGTTATTCTGGCTGTGAGAATAACTCTCAAAAGTTCCCTAAGTGTCCACAATGGTATAATATTCTCTGCTTTCAGTTTTGTTTCTTGCTTTTTTGTCTTTTGTTTTTCCTTCATGAGACAGTGGTATAAAGCATCATTCAATATTACCAATTACAAAAATATTTTGTTTTCAGTCCACTGCTCTATTTTTTGATGGCCTTTTCAATTATCTCCAGATGGATTCTGTTAGAATGTTTTTAATTGTACATATTTTGTTTGAAAAAAACATTAATATGTGGAATATGAGAAATTATTGGAAAGAGGTCTTCAGTCTTAAGTTCTTCAGTTTTAGCCAATTTTTTATATTTCAAACATATGTAAATTGTATAACCTGAATGGTGTTCCCAGAACTTTGTACTCAAACTAAGCTCCACTGGGAAACTGCTAGTGAAGTAATCAGTACTTTTTGTAGACTGTATCTGTCTTGTCCACTGGTGATCTCATTACAAGTCTGAATAAGATACACGAATCTGTCTCAGATCTGCTGGCTTCTGGCATGTTGAGAGATAAATCATAAGAGCTGAGTAATACCTGAGGTAATAAAATGGACTGTTCTGTGATGTAAATAAGTGAGGTATATGACAAAAAGTTCTGGTCACAGCTTGAAGCAAGCAGATCAAAACCACAACCACACCAAAGATCTTTTCCACTGCTTCCATCGGTTGATTTTGTTTGTTTTCCATTGGTTGATTTAAACATCTTGTACTATCAGTCTTTATCAATTATAGATATAATAAGTATTAAAAGGAATTCGTAACTTGATCAGCAGCTGTCAGGTTTCAGCAGCCATTGTGTTTACAGTTTTACTTCTGGGAAAAATAGAGGAACTGCTGTGTCCTACTTCCCAAAAGTGGCAAAAGACAAGGTAAAACTCCTTAATATCAGGCATACGTAGGCTGGCTGCAGTTGAACAGTTTAATAGCAACAGACAGAAGCAGCCAAGATATGTCTATACAGCAAAATAGGGATATCATTACATTGGCACTTACCTTGCTGGCTCTGCTAATGCTTGCCATGAAGATGTGGCAGCCAGCTCTGACAATAGCAAGCTCTGATATGGCTGCTATTCTGTGCTGGAAAGCAGGCTACCCAATCTCTGCTGCATTCCTACTGCTGCTAGCTAAATTAAAGTTATCACGGATACAGCAATCATGCTGTGATCACTGTAATATGTTTTATTACACTCTGAGAGTATGTGCAGAGAGAAATAACCCAGTACAAACAGCCCCTATGCACTTAATACTGCCCTAGACTTGATTTGCCAAAAAACAAGCTGAGTACTTTGAATATTATCTGAAAAACCACATGAATATTGCCTCAGCTTTCAGTAATGTCTATAATAAAGGACACAGGGAAAAAGGTAGGATCGATTAGAAGTCCCCTCTGGTAACTGCCAGTTTACACATTTGCAGCAGAATCAAAACTTAAATTGCTCAAAGCACATACAGGGCTTCGATAATACCTATTTATACTAAGTCTACCTGGCAGTCAGCAACTACTGGTGTCCCTCAGGGATGACTGCTGGGATCAGTAATGTCTAATGTATTCATTAATGATTTGGATGATGGGACAAAGTGCACTCTCAGCAAGTTTGCAGACAACAAAAAATTGGGAGGAGCTGTCAACATGCTGGATGTCAGGGCTGCTCCTCAGAGGGACCTGAACAGGCTGAAGAAACAGGCCAACAGGAACTTTGGGGAGTCCAACAAAAGCAAATGCAAATTCCTGCATCTGGGATGGAATGACCCCGTGCAACCCAGACAGGCTGGGGCCAAATGTCTGGGAAGCAGCTCTGCAGAAAAAGATCTGAAGGTCCAGATAGACAAGTTCACATGAACCAGCAGCGTGCCCTTGGATCAAAGAAGGCTAGCTTCACAACCAGCCTGTATCAGTGTAGCTAGCAGGTCAAGGGAAGTGATCATTCCCTCTATTTGGCACTTGTGAGACCTCTCTGGGATATAATGTCTAGTACTGGGCTCTCCAGTACAAGAAAGACATTGACATACTGGAGTGAGTCCAGTGGGTGGGGGGCTGGAGAACATGACGTAAGAGGAGAGGCAGAGAGAAGTGGGCCTGTTCAGCCTCGAAAAGAAAATGCCTGTGGGGAGTCCTTACTGCTGTCTACAGCTATCTGATTGGAGGATATGGAGAAGATGGAGCCAGATTCTTCTTGGAGGTGCACAATGGTAGGATGATAGGCAACAGGCACAAGTTGGAACATCGGGAAGTGATTAGATATAAAGAAAATATTTTTACCATGAAAGTGGTCAAATGCTGGTGCAGGCTGCCCAGGAGGTTGTGGAATCTCCCTCCCTCCTTGGAGGTGTTTAAGACCCCACTGGACACGTGCCGGCACAACAGGATCTCTTTAGACCTGCTTTGAGTAGGGAGTTGGACTAGATGACCTCTGGAGGTCCCATCCAACCCAAATTATTCTATGACGCTATGATTCCTAGATACAGAAAGAAATGCTGTCAACAGCAACAGGGAGCTGTTGACAGCTAACCTGTACGTGGCTGGAAAACAGCAGGAAGAAAAGCAATCTAAGCAACTATAAGCCTGTTGGTCTACCTTCAACAGGTTTTAAGACTTTAGGATACATTTTAAAGGCAAGAAATACTGAACACCAAGTGACGAATGGACACTGAGATAATATCCCATATCAGATTACCAGCAGCACATCCTTCAGGTCATCCTAGTATCTTCTTTGATAAGAAATTCCAGGTAGTTTAGACCTGCTGTGTTAAATAGCACTTTATGTTGGAAGTTTTTCAGTCTGAGGAAAACAGTTAGTACAATAAGTATAAACCAGCGAGGGATCTGATTAAACTAAGGAATTGATAATTTGTGCCAAAAAATGAAGGCTGAAAATTGGTTCCTAGCTGGTCTTTTCGAGGTCTGAAATTAGGACTACCTCTCTCTTTAATATTTAATTTTTGCCATTGCCATTAAAGAGATGCAGGAGGTAATATTTGTCAATGTCAAAGATGGGCCGTGTTATCAATATCAGAGAGGAGTGAAATAACCTACAGAATGAAATGAAAGATCTTGGGGATGACAGCGTAGGAACTGGATTATATTTAATTGCACAGCATGCAAAGCCATCTATTTAAGGAATTGCAGCCAGCTGGAAATGACTAAGGAAAAAGATCTGGACATGCTGGCAAATCACCCGCACTCTGTGTGGTGAGTCAAAGGGGTATGATGCAGCTGCACAAGAAATACAACTCAACAAAAGGCTGTAATTTTTACTGACTCTCTTGATGCTTCTAGATTTCCTACCAGAGAACGACCCTGAATATTGTACAGTTTTTCAGAACCAGCTTTTGAATTTTTAGAAACCTTTTGGTTTCCCATACAGAGGACAGCAAATGAAAAGTATATGTGAGTGCGCAGAGGGAGACTGACAGAAAAAGACGAAAGACGGGAAACACTGAAGAAAAAATATAATTTTTAGGGGTTGTGATTTTCTGTTTGAATAAACAGCCATTAATTCCAGAAATATGACCAAAGACTGCTTTTGAAAGCTTTTCACAACATCGGTTCCACTGAGTAAAGTACTACTACAGTAAGTGATTTTAGAGGGTATGAATGCAGGGATAGCAGGTGATGTCTTACCAGCTTCTCTTTCGGCAATGTTGTTATTTCTATGCTAGACCTACAGCAAAGATTCTGCATGCCTGAAGTATTCAGACAATGTTGTTCATAGGCTGTGAAAGCCAGAAGTAACAATTTTCCTAAATTGAATCATATTAATAAGTTCTCTTAGTCTGCTCTGATAGTTTCTTATTTTATTATTATATGCATTATTAACTATGCTAGCAGCAGGACATAACAAATGCAGAATACTTGTTCAAGAACACTACTGTTTTCAGCAGGGAATAATTAAGAATACATTTCAATAACATTTAGGATTCTAATGAATAAAACATAACTCATGCAGGCAACTCAGAGGCCTGCATAATTTTCTCCAAGGAGGTTAAACTGCATGATGAGCACCTTATTCATGAGGAAGCACTTTTGGGTCATATATTTCAATAGCAGACAAGATGTGATCAAGGTTCAGGTAACATATAGGTTTGAAATGTCATCTTTCCTGCAGGAAGCCTTCAAAAGGATGTCAGAACTCTTCAGTGTAATTCACCTGAAAAGCAGAAAATACCTCCGAGAGGTGGAATTTTAGAGCTTCAGCACTTTGCAAACAGGACGTGTATCAAAACCAGAAACTTAACTTCTCATTCATGGAAGCACTGATTGCATTTTCCCAGCTGGATCTGAGTTGGTAAACAAGCACTAAGCACAACTGTGCTCCTATCTCCATAACAGCGACATAATGAAAGCAGTAAAGAATATGACCGTCAAACTGGCTTTCTTTCAGACCCTCCACCATTCCTCTAATTCTCCTAATTGCCAGATGCAGCTATTTAGTTTTGTATCCCAAAATTGCCTTGATTTTACTTCTTCTAGAAAAATAGAAAAGAAGGACAAAATGCGTTTATGTGGCTCAGTCCATTCAGACAGCCTGTCTAATTTGGTTTAAACTTTGCTGTCTACAGCAAGTGTAGGCTCTAGCAGCATCGTCTTAATCCTCTTGGATCCCACACCACAATACGGTAACAGCCTGACTAGAAATGACTCCTACCTCTTTATTACTCTTCAACTGGCATTCTGTATGCATTTTGGGGGCAGGGGGCGAGATGGGCATTGTGGGGAGAGAAAACAACAAAGAAAGCAAGTGCAAGGGCTGTGACTGTATAGAACAGACGCTTTAGATAACGAGGACTGAAAAGACAAGCATTTTGTACATTGATTCTCACACAGTGCTGCCTTTAAAATAGCAGATATGAAAATTATCAGAAATTTCTAACAAACAAAGCACAAACAAGATTAGTTTGTTGGTTTGGGAGTTTTTAGACGCCTATCCCTCAGTCACTTTGACTGATAAAAGCAAATGCTGAAATTCAGTTGCTGTCTTTGTACTCTCTTGGCATAGCCTCCTCCCTTACGCAGCAACTCCAGCTGAACAGTTTTTCCAAATTTTAAAAAAATCCTCTTAAAGCTTGAACTAAACCTAGAGAATATAATTTTTTTTGGACAGGTTACAACTGCCCATCCCTACCAAGTGAGCAGACAGTACCTAGGACCCCCTGCGAGGCACTCCAGGGTTTTCAGACTGACATTAACATCTGGGAGATAACCAGGCACAGCCAGGCCTCTGGTGCAGACTGATCCTGTTCAGGGCTGGGGCAAGGCATGCAGAGGCTTTGTGTGGCCCATTTTATTGCCTATAGAATAAGAACAAGGATTTTTATGCCACTTTTTGTCAGTATTGTGCAAAATGCTTTTCAACTCATAAATCTGCTCACCTGGCAGCCTGCTTTGTCTGTATACATGCAGAGATTGCAACTAACTAGTGTCATTCCTATTCCAAGTTGGGATAAGCTACAACAGAGCTAGACTTAAGGCAGCTTTATCCTTCTACCTCTGTGCTGTTGCCAGGACTACAGAAGACAGACTGGGTTTTGGCTAGGTTAGTTCCTATGATGGATGGGCACAATGAAAGCTCTTCTGCCCCTCTGGGTGCTTCTTTCCCCTTCACTTTAGGTCCCTTCCTAAAGCAAGCCCTTTCCCTTAGCCCACTACCATGTTATATGTAAATATCTTATTTCCTTTGTTTTATTCTTGCCACCCCATTTCTTTCTCTTTCAACCCAATTTCTTGTTTCTGTTATGAGGAAGACTAAATTTATGTGTCCAATTCTGCAAGCTGTACTTTTCTAAAAGATGATGACTGTTTCATCCATGGGCAGTGATGTGACTTTAAGCTACTGATCTCCTGGTTCCAAGGGCCTCCAGATTTCTAGAGCTAGGTGATGCATTTCTAAACTTTTCAAGCTTTCATGGATTTAGAGCAAAACTTAGAAACATTATCAGAGCAAATCCTACACTTAAAAGCCAGCAAGTGAGCCAAAATGGACCTACAAGCATTAGTTTTAAACCCTCAATTGACATGTTTGTTTAAAGTCAGTATTCTAGGTGCTGCTTGGCCACAGGAGATGTAATTAAAATGGTGTTTGTGACAAGGAAAACAAAACCCTAGAAGTTGGTCTCCCTTACCCACACTCACTAACTGCAATGATTTAGCCCAAGGAATACATGGTGATGCTTTTACATCAGAGCTTTTGAGGGTATTTTTTTAAAGAGCAAGCATGTGGTGGAGGCATATCAGGCAATTCGATGTTGTAATATTGTCTGATCTCCACCAGCCAGACTCTGCAACCAGCAGTGGGAAACGGGGCATCAGCTGGCAGCTCTAAGTTCATATTCAAAAGGCTGTGGTACCTCTTGCAAGCCATCTGTGGCCTGGTCTCGGGGGGACAGAAAACACACAGGAGTGCTTTGAATTCTAATGTGTCCATTGACTTCTCAGTGCCCTCTGCACTGGCACCCTTTTTCCCTTCGCACTCAATGTCATTTACCTTATACTTGTAAATACAGTTAAGGATCTACGCCAAGTCATCACAGTTCAGCTGAGGAGCGGTGCTTTGTAATATCCTGATCATATATCTGCAACTCTCCCTTTTCCTCCCATTCTCTGAGCAGACAGAGTTTCTTGCTTGGAAATAAGAAACTAATGAGGATGAGGGAAGAGCCTCTTCGCTAAAAATGGAGTTAGGGAGGCACCAGATAATATTTCTCTAGTTTCTGAGAAGTGCTATACAGCACAGATCTTGAGACATCAGATACCAGAGGCCAAGCAATAACTTACTTGATGTTTCTGTCTTTTCATTGACCAATCTAGGGAAATCATGTGAGATTTGCCACTCACTGACCGTTTCCTGGAGACGTTTTCATGGGAAACTGTTACTACTCCTGATCAATATTCTGCAAATCCCAAAAAGGGAGAGGATGACAAGAGAGAAGGCTTCCACTACAAGCAGAATAATTACATTAGAATTACTGTGGTGCAAATGAAGTCAGTATTTGGCCCTAAGCCTCTGTTTTAAGGAGGTAAGTCTAAACGTCTTTCTGAAAACAGCAGTTACAGTACTTTCCAGCAAATTAGGCAACATTCCAGGGGTATACTTGGGTTTACTGGAAATGGTCCTTTAATTCACGGCAAATGAAGGACTAAAAATTATGATCAGGTCAAGAGACAGAAGGTCTGAGGTACACTTCAGAATGTAGATCAATAGTCAGAAAAATTCAAAATAGACTCCCAGCTAAGTGTCAGTGAAGATTTTCCTCATGAAATGAATAAAGTGCTGCTCTATCGGCAACCTCATTATTCACTACTTAGCAGATGCAGTAATGACTTTAGGCAAATGTGAATATTGAACCTGAAAGGTCCTAGTACCATAAGCAGGAAATGAGCATAAACGACAGTTGTGTTATGTCGTGGCCCCTCAGAGGGCCAACAGAGCAGAAAACAGGAACTCAGAATTTGAGCAAATTGTTCTTCTAAAGCAGAGCTGCTCTGAGAGTAGGGGGATGGAAAGTGAAGCAGAAAAAACCCTGTGAAGTTCCTTTTCTTGTTTACCATGTCCGTCTTTCTTTGAGAGAGTAGGGGCCCTGTGCATGTGACAGGTTTCTAGTAATGTGCGGGGGTGAATGGATCGCATAGACTCTACTTCCCTACTACACCACTGATGGGGAAAAACATGAACCATAGCTTCCTCCATAGGCATGCCAAGGTAAGCAAGGAGTAGAGTATGGGGAAACACACACAGGAAGTCTGCATGAAACATGCTACTTGTTTGAAGTACTTTTTACTACTTGAAGCTGCAAATTGTATTTCATCCGCTGCTGACCCCTTTTTTGTTTAACAGCCTGAATAGCTATCTAGGCAGAGCTGGGTTATTCCAAGAGACAATGTGGTACCCACTCTTGTTCTGACAGGTCGGAGTGGGTTCAAAGCTCCCCTGAAGAACAGATCAGACTAAATTTTGCTGGCCCAAAACCCTTTTGAGCAGCAAAAACTCAGTGCTGTGATAAAGCAGGTTTGGGGTGGCCGTGAGACAAGGCCAACAGTATCTTGTGGAACAGAAATGGTCAGTAGGGTTTAAGAGGAAAGGGAAAATGACAAGGAGTCATTTGGGATCTCGGAATAAGCCTGAGGACAGTTGTGAACTGCAGGGTCAGTCAGTAAGGTTTCATACAAGAGCTCTCACATCAGCAAGCTTTGGGGGCTTTGTAGAAGGCTTTGAAAGACTTGAGTAAGATAACTGCTTCTCCTGGAGATCCAGCTCCTTGCTCTTCATTGCTGGTTCTGCAAAGAACAACAACTGCTCCACCAGCAATGCCCTGAGAGGAGCTGGGGCTTGCTCTGTTGGCTGAGAAAGAAATGGGGCTAGGAGGAAGATATCTGCTCATTTCCCAAAGTACCCTCTCCCTCAGCAGGGGCAAGGATGGTCTGTCTGGTTTGTGCTAATCCCAGTCTCCTTCAGTACAGGTACAGGAGACAACCTCCCACCACCCTACACTGCAGGTTCTTTGCTAGTACTTTTATCTGTTGAAGGGGTAAATTACTCAGCCTGATAATCTCTCCCCAAAAGTGGAAGCCACTCTGCTGTGTTTCAACCAAGAAAAACATTTCTCAGGAAGATGAGAATGTAAGTAACAGTTATTCTTTTTCAGGACTAGATGAAGGAGGGAGCAGGGTCTTTGTGAGGAAGCTGGCTCAGGAAGACAGATACAGAAATGTCCTATTGCACTATGGATATTTTAATGAGCTGTATGCCATGTGTATAAAAGAGATGTCAGAACAAATTAGATGGGGCATTCTGGTACTTTTTAAAAGAAAACAAAGGCACAATTGTCCTTTTCCTTCGAGGAAAAAGAACAGACGAAGTGATAACTTGCACTTATTTGAGGCAGGTAATGAATGTCTCACCATAACAAGGCGCAGTCTGTTCCAAAGATTATGTACACAGTGCTTTTTCTTGCTCCTGAAAGCTTAGAAAAAGCTGATAAAATTACAGGATGTTATGAAGTTTAAGAATAGCTATGGCTATGGTTAAGGATACTGCTGCTATTTAAAGTGCATGTGTATGATTAAAAACATTTTAGAGCTCACAGATTCTCAGATCTCTCTGCAGGGTAAATGCCACCTTTATGGTGATGAAGCAGTAGTTTGCCATCTCGAACAGTTGTCTTAAGCAGTTACTCGGGAAGCCATTTCAATCAATTGGCTCTAACATTTCAATCACTACTTCAAGTTTGAATAAAATTATCCTTAAAACTTTCCCATGAAAGTGGTAATTTACAAAGAATTCATAGCTTTTTGGATGTGGCGCCTCATGCAGGCTGCACTGTAACAAGATAGCAAGCTTCAATTAAATGGTGTTTCTTGTGGTTCCTTGGACCCTAATAAGACTCGCCATGATTCTTTTAGAAGATCATCTGGGGGTCCTTACAGTTTTAATGCTATCTAGGTTTCTTAAATCCCTCTGGCACCTTTGGAATGAATGTGATGGGAATAAACTGAGATCTATCTCACTATTTGTTACACTTAATTGTTGTCTGTCCTCTGAATACTCCACAAAGGGCTGGATGAAAGGGGAATGCAGTAGGCCAATCTCTTCCTTAATGAGACCAGTTTGCATAGACAGGAACCCAGAAAAGGAAGTGAGAACTGGAATTCTGTCCATTTTCCTTACTATTTCTCTTCTCTGAAGTAGAAAAAGCCCTTTTTTTTTTAGGAGCTGGCAAATCTGTGGACACCTAATAGAATTCATAGTCATCAGACAAGGAAGGGTAAGGAAAACAGTGTTTGCTGAGGCCCTCTGTAATACACTGTGATTTCATTGTAAAATAAATGTTATGCACAAAACAACTTCATTTTATGTTCAATGCTATAAGCAAAAGTAGCTATGAAGAAACATTTCTAGAATTAAACGATGCAGCATGGAAAGGCTTAAAATGACTATTTACTATAAACATATATTTAAAAATCTACCAGTCAGTGTTTGTAAGAAGTTTTTCAGCTTCTGACAGGTGAATTTTTTTCACAGGGGTTAATAGTCATCTTCAAAGACAGTAGGTTTGAAGTAGTACAGTTTTTATTTGTTCTTGGTTAGTTTGTTTTTTGCTGGTTTTTTTTTCCTAATGTCATTAGGGGGATTCATGCTTCTTCCAAGGTAGCTAAAGTTTGTGAATGAAGGTCAGTTGCCAACCTGGGGAAAAGGATCTAGAAAAGTTGATTTAAAACCAACCCTAGCACCTAAGTCATTCAACTTGGACCTGTGCCACGAAACTTCTTACCAGATTGGAAAGAACTGAGGCCATGGATCCAAACACGTTAAGTTTAAAGAATTGTACTCTAATTAGGATCCAGATGTTGTGGAGAGCTCCCTTAACACTGCAGTTTAACACAACACAAGAGCTGGAGGACAGTGCTACTGCATAACAGCAATCCTTATGTTACACCTCCCTTGTCCATTGTGCCCGAGACAAGTTAAGATGTTAGTGCTCCTGTAGAAAAACACTGAACACTATGGAATACATAAGCAAAACTTAACAGAGCAATTCCTTTAGTACTCTGGTACAACAAAACTGCCTTTCTAGTTGTGCAACACATCCTGCCCTGTTGCTTGAAGTTGCATTGGATTCTCTCATGTGAACAGCTCATTATTTCCCTTCCATTACTCAGTGTGAGTAAAATTAAATTAGAAATACAACATTAACTGGCTAGTGAGATAAAAATCTCAGTTCTTCCAAGTGCCACAACTTGAGCCTGTTGCATTTCAAGCCTAGGAAAAAAACAATGAATTTCAATGGCATTAACACAGGCAGAAGGAGCTGTCACAACAACCAGCACTGATTCTCAAAGGCAACTTTCCTCTGCCAAACACTTGTGTGTTCTCAGACCAACAAACAAATTAAAGGGGAAACTGAAGCAGCTGAAGACCACTCCAAATTCTGTCCGATTCTTATTTGGTTGCAAGTGAAAACCCTTGTCACAATATGGCACAGAACTGTCCTCAGAAATGTTAGATGGGGATGTCATTTCACAATAGATTGAGGGAGGCTGCTCTGGAAGAAGTTGTTGGTTTTATGGCATCTGATTTGGTGTCATAAGAGGAATGTGTTGCAGATCCTGGCCTGTGTTCAATTTAAAATTGGAAACACAAGGACTATAACTAATTTAGCTAAGGGAAAGCTATAGTAAACTGTAACTTCTAAAAGCAGTCGTTTGTACGATGTGTGAGGGGGAACCTTGCTGTTTGCTTCAACCCTACTGAGCAGAGAGTTTCAAAAAATGAAGAAAGTGCACAGGGAGTAATTCCCCCCAGCCTCCAGCTCCCTTTGTAATTGCCTATCCTTGCACGTAAATTTTAAATGCCTTTTGAAGGTCATGGCATGGAAATTACTAAATGAGGCTGCTTATGTGGTCTCCTAAAAACCACAGTGTACATCACCATTGTTTCATCTGTGTCATTTCCTTTGCACACCAGCTACTGTTCAGCTATGCTTAAAAAAATCAGGCAACCCCACCCCATCCCTCACTGATTCAGTGGACATCTGATCACTTGTTTATATCCGTTTTCTGTGTCTTTCATAAATGCACAAGCAAAATATGCCGTTAATAGGAACAGGGGCAGCCTTTTGCGTTTTTAGGATGTGGTAAGTCCAGAAACACTTGGCATTTTGAAAAATTTTCCCGATAACTAACGATTGCCTGCCCTGCCTCCCTGTGGTTAGTGCCCTCCATAGCACATCACAGGGCTGAAGAGCACAACGTGTCCTGCGAACCCCTGCCAGGTTCAAAGCAAAACCCCTCCTGCAAGGGTTGCCCGACCAGCTTTTTTAAAAGGTTCCAGTTTTATCTGCTCTGCTCTATGCAGGTGGCCATGATTTCTTTGTGGATTCTCTTTAGGGAGGGCTGGCTTAGCAGGATCCGGTGCTGGGTAGAGAGAACAAGTACTGAACTAACAGCATGTATACCTCTTGAAAAGGCAGGCACCTAGCACAGCAAACAGGCCTGTAAATGGAAATTACTTATGTGACCACGTATGTGGTCCCCTGCAACCACTTCATGCATTGTCAATGCTCCATCTGTGCCCTTTCCTTTACACACTAGCTAGTGCTCAGCTGTGCATAAAAGAAACACCACCACCACCCCCAATTTGTAAAGAGGTCTCTAGACACAGCTCCTGTCTCTATGCTGGCATGGCCCTACCGAGGGGTTGAGTAGCGGACAGCTTGCCAGCAGCTCAGCAACTCATTTCTCTGACTTGTTTAAGCCTGAAAACATTTTGGAATAAGCAAAAGGGAATTCCATGTGCTGTGGAAGCCAAAAGCATCATCAGTGGCAAACTAGCATGTCAGTAATCCTGGAGTTTCTCTAATGCCTCTCTGATTATGAAGAGATATTAAAAAATACCAAGTAAAGTATGACACATTCTAGCGTAAATTAGCTGAACTCTGAGCTCAACTAACTGAATTAAAATTAGTCTAAATTAACATATTAATCTCACAGAGTGAGGCTTTTCAAAGGAAGCTTTTATAAATCTCTTGGCTAGAATTTGGTTAAACTTCTTTTTCCAGTCTAAAGCCTGATTATAACACTGGTGTAGTATGCTTGCTTGCTTGCTGGAATAGGTTAAAGGCCATTTGTTATTATTAGCCTTTCCCTTTGTTTTACAACAAAGAACACTTTAACAAAATTACTATGAATACTGAAACACTTCGCTTGGACACTTTAGAACGATTTTCATTATTTGCATGAAATAATCACTTGTATTTACAATATTTTCAAAACTCATTAATTCTGTTGGCTCACTGACCCTTGAAGCGTAGCTCACAAAGGGTGATGATCTATGCAGCTGATTTTTCGGTGTTTATATACTGCAGATTGCTTTTAGTATTTTTAACAGCTATTGCAAGGTCTGAGCCTAATCTTACTTCTCTCCACCACTAGAGGGCAAGATGTTATCATATAACTGCTTAACAAAAGACTAACAAAAAATGTGTAAAAGACGTTAATTTTAAAAGTACATAAACTTTCCTGGAAACAAGAGGATTACACAAATAAGAAAAGGAAAGAATAAATATAGTCCCCAAAACCTGGACGGTCCTAAATAGTTAATAGTGGTACAGGAGGAAAAAAAAAAAAAAGTAATGTATATTGGGAAACCATATAATCTCTTCTTTAGCCTGAGATCCTATGTTTGCATTTTTCAATTATTCTAGAGTTATCAAACTAGAACAAAATTCTTCTATAACTAAAAATAAATAACAAATCCCTGTGGGATGTATGTCTGTGTCTGAACTTCAGGAAAATAGTTTTAGTGTACTATTTTTTCTTCTTTGGTGATGAATTAATGCCCAAAATATCAATAGGTCATGAATAAGCAGATCTACTCACAATCTCCTGTCTGTGAATGCCATGTAATGAGTCTAAATCAGATTTACACATATGTAAGGAGATTTTTTCCCCCCCTATGTTTTTATTAAGTATTTGCTTAAAGGCCATGATAAACAAAGAAAGGGTTTTTCCTCCCTTCCTTAACTTTCACCAAGCATCACATTCAAAGGTTCTCTCACCACTGCAATCTGAGAACAACTGTCCTCTGAACAAGCACTTTAAGGTTCTAACACCTTGTGAATGTCATACTGGATCTGATATTTGCGCACATTTTGATGGACCTGTGCTGGCACCAGATTGCTTATTCCACAGTGCAGTCTTTTCCATGTAGGAGCTATCAGCCAGCTACTTGCTGTGGGATACACGTGTCATTAGGATCGCCCGTTTCAGGTCTTTCCCAAAGATCATTTTCCAGTGGCTTTGCCATTTTAAACTGCAGTTAAAGCACAACTCTTCCAGCAGACCCCCAAAGGAAAGGCAAGTAGGAGGACCGTGTCACACATAGGTCTAAAGCACCCTCAAGCCCCAAGTGCAACATGGAGCCAAGAGGTACACTTAGCACTGGGGGATGCATTCTGTTGTTGGTCATGTCTTTCTCTTGCATTGATGATCCTTCCCAAATTTTTTAAACGACTATTATATCACTTCCAGAGAGATAATTTAACATTAATTCCCAGAATTAATGACACATACAGTTCCTGGGGAAAACTGTTATCTCTGCTTTCATAACATTCTAGATGGCACTCAAAATTGCTGCAAAAAGTAACAAGTTGCAGAAACTTTTTAAAACCAAAGAAACATTAGCTCACACAGTAATATCCATACTGAACAGTTCTTCTACAATTTAATAGGAAATGAATGAAACATGGCATTTCTACACTACCATTACCTCCAGCACTGACTAGTTTTGAGTTTGGTTTTGATTAAAAAACAAACATAAAATGACAATATTTCTCTTTCTAGGACTTTATAGTCATTTCCTAGACACTGACTGATTGTCACAGAATGACAGGGCTTAGACATCATAGCAAGGAGCACAGTCTGAGAGCTGCAATGGAACAGGGAGATCGGAAACACTTACCAATCCTGACAAGCCTCAGTGGTGTATCTACTT
The DNA here is from genome assembly GCF_035582795.1 of Mycteria americana. Taxonomy (NCBI): domain Eukaryota; kingdom Metazoa; phylum Chordata; class Aves; order Ciconiiformes; family Ciconiidae; genus Mycteria; species Mycteria americana. The sequence goes on from NC_134371.1 coordinate 22,841,688, forward strand.
TCTAGCCAGAGTAAGAGTTTGCTTTACCTAAAAACAAAGCAGCTGGTTCCTACCATTTGTTTACATGTTTCACCTAAATTTTCATGTGTTAACCTGAACTCTGAAGCAGAAAATGTGAATGAAGACTGAGAAGTGAATTATAGGGATCTAAGGGTGTATTTTCAAATAACACAATTCAAAATAAATGAGAACACTTAGAAGTACCACCCTCAAACAGTTCACATCTGAGTCTATCTAGTAAAGAAGTAAGATCAAGGGACTGCTTCAGTGTTTTGTATAAGTGCCTGAGGACCCAGTAAAGGCATTAAAATATGTATATATGCTCCTTATTCCATTAATGTACCTAGTAGAAAAATAAAACAAATAGACTTTCTATGTAGGAGCAGCTATACTATTAGTATACATGGTGCAACTGGGAGCAGATACTGGCTTAGAGGAATGACAGGGAAAGACATAAATAGAAACAAGGAGTGGAAAGAATGTTCTTTCCTGCCTTGCCATTCAGTGACCTGTGATGGCATTTTGTTGAAATCAACAATGGGGCTGAGAGCTTGGCAATGTGGTCTGAAGATATGTGATAACTGGATGAGGAACAAGGCATAAGAATACCACAGCCAAAACACTTGTCAGCTTGGTTATCTCTCTCTTCCATCAAGATGATAAAAGCATTCATGATTTCTAACTCATCCACAAGTCATCCAGGATCCTGAGCATTTTTAACAGAGGTACCTACCATGTTGTAGAGTAAGAAAGATTATTTTATTTGTTCAGTAATAACCCCTAAAGGCAGAAGATTAAATTCTTGCAAACTTACCATCTATTTTTCAAAAGGTTTGCTTTTTGAATTCATGTAACAGAAGCTTTAAATACACACCCATATTTATAGACACAGATATGGCAAAATCTTGTAAACCTTTTACAGCTAAAACATCTGGCTATTCTAATTAAAATAAATTGATACCATAAAGAGCCAAACAATTAGCTGTTGGGATTCCATGTGGAAGTGGGAACACACAGAGTAGTGACTTCAAATGTTTCCTCTGCAAATGTATTTCTACAAAATCAAATTGCTCTCTTTTAGAGCTCTCTTCGTCCCATGCACACACCACAGGCAGTGAGGAAATATAGCTCTTCAGTGGAAGTTCAGTACTGATCACAAGAGGAAGGAAGTATGCAACATCTTGTCGTTATGATCTACATCCACCCACCAGCTATGCACATATAAGAAGATATATGGCATACTTCATAAGAGAGAGATGCAAAAACCAGCCTACCTGAAAGCAAGCTTTAAATTACAGAAGGCACATGCAGTGAATAATGCTCAGACAACATTTCATGCTGAAGGCCAGAACATTCTCGATCCTTTTATGGGTAACTCAACATAGAAAGAGAATAGCAGGATCTCTTCCCACAGTATATCCCAAAAGGCCACAGACCTTTCTAGGCCAGCCCCAGTTTTCTAAAGGCACACAAATGATGTGAGAAGTGGGCTGAAGTCACCTAGCTCACCATGAGGCACTGGACCTCTGAGGAGCTCACTTCTTGCCCTTAATTCTGCTGGACTGGAATGAATTCACACCACTCCAAATCATTGCTGCAAATATTGTCATTGAAGGAGCCTAATGGAATAAAAGGAAGTGTGTTACAGAAATTAGCATACGGGCAGATTAAAAGTCCAGATTTCTAAAAATTGTTTCTGCAATCTAAACATAACTTGCTTTCTAGTCATGGTTTATTTCTGGCTGTGGCCTTGGTTTAACTTGTCATGCTTCAGTTCACCAGCCTGTAAAGCAGGTTTTTAAAATGCATCACAGTGAGGTAGTTGGCCTTTTCAGGGTTGGTAACCACACAGCTACTTTGAGAAAAGGTTGCTGTGTTAATTTAAAGTAGTGTTCTTGTGCACATCTTACTTGGGATATTTAAAGGGTCCATTCTTTCATGGTGTTTCTACCACTGTGAGAGGAAGGAGGGAACTGAAACCACTAAAATAATAGTTTCAATTAATATTGAAAATCAGAGTTATGAAATTTGGTGCTGATGTTGAAACCTGGATAAACTTGTTCATGTTCCAAATCCAATTTTCAGGAGACAAATTGCCTCCACTGCAATTAGCATTAATGTGTGGCATTTTGGCAATATCAAAAGGTGGACAAATACTTGAGTGAAAATGTGAACTAACCTAAACTTTCATCTCGAAAAGAGTTCTCCCCAAATGAAGACAGGCCAATAAATTCTTATGGATAGAAGTGAAGTAGTGAGAAATCAGTGACACAATTGGTAGCTCCATACATATCACCTATCCTGGAAATTTTTCCTCCAGTGCTACCTAAAAATATTTTTCATGATCTTAAGGCTTGAGTCCTCATTGAATAGTTTCTTCATTCCTTTTCTATAATCATTGAAAAAACAATACAGGGATTTTAGTCCTTAGTCTGAATTTTCTTTCTTGAACTTTTAGTTTCTCTGTGTCCACATGTGAAGTTCTACATAGACTTTGAACATGTAAGAGTAAATCCAGAGCTGCAGATTAAGTGCAATCTTTCTCTTTTCTCTGTCCTAAAAACTGGAAAAAAAGGACAGCAGGAAGAATTCTAACATAAATAAATGTATAGCATCTGAAAAAACGATAGAAGAATTGTAAATACATAACAGTAAAAAAACTGTGTATAGTAGTCATTAGAAGGACTATCTTAGGGCCAAAGGTAAGGAAACATCTACCAGTTTTACTCAGTCAAACTGTACCATCAGTTTTTCAAGTAAAACTTAAAATATCTTTTCAGAGGAAATGTTGCTGCAGAAAACTCTCTCAGTAAATCACTGGTCTGTAATTGTGGAATCCTTACTGGAATCTGTGTAGGCAGAGTGGAGATGTAGCTCAAACCCTGAAAGATTAAGTTAGCCATAATTAATGACATCATATGGAACAAGTATCTCTGGAAAGTAGGAAGGGAAGCAATGATTGATCTTCCAGATTTATATCAAGAATTAGGACGTGAAGCAAGACTTTATTTAACAGAGATATGCATTGATCTCTGCTCAATGGAAAGTGGCTTGGAACTGATACAGTTTCTCCCTCCTGTCTTCACTAGGCAGTCAGCTTGTGTAAAAGAGTGAGTTAGAATGCTGAGTTAAAATGAAGTTTTAGGTGTGGGCAATACAGGTAGGAGGACGACCGTATTGAGATGAAGTCCTATTTAGTCCAACTTAGTAAGGTTTTCCATTTAAATTGTTTTCCTGTAGTAATGGTAAAGGAAAAATAAAACACATCTGTGACAATAAGATGTATGTTACTCCCATGAAAGAGTCAAACAGTTTTCAGAAGTTGCTAAACAACAGGCCCTGCATTGATAAGAACAAATGGGATTTCTTTCTCTTTACAAAGCAGTGTTTCTAGAATAATTCCCCTACCAATGCTTTTGTGAGTGGTGCTCTGAACAAACTGGTCTTAACGGGTTCTCGGTCATTCACATGGCCTACACTGAGCTTCTCTGGCCATGAGATTGAACGAATCTTCTAATTAAACACTTGTCATTATAATTCACTGACAGATTTCTCAGGAACTGCTGGTACTAAGCACCTTTCTAGTGTATTACTTATACCTAGATCAGAGAGATAATTGATCCACAGCTCCATCAAGACAGACTGTGCAAACAGAGATTACTTGCAGCTTTAGTTGTCTCAGTGTTCTTTACACTGAGAGTGCTGGATGCTACTTCAACACCACAAAACAGTCATAAACATAGACGTCCTGTTTGTGTGGGATATACTTTCACCAAAAAGCATCTACTATCTTCCAAATACCTCATCAGATGGACTGTCCTTCAGGCAAATAGTGAGATAGAAAATGTGTCTCACCACTGGCACTCATGAGGAACCAGTCAGTTCAAGTACAGCAACAATGCAGCTGCTATTTCATCTCCTCCTGCCAATTACTGATGTAAGGGCATACACGAGGCATAACTGCTGCCTCATTTGATCTGAGTAAATCTTTAGATGCATTTTTGCTTCCTATATCTGAATCAGAGGAAATAAAGCTGTGTGAACAACTGCTTTTCTAGGACTCTGATTTCTGAACAGAATATAAAGAGGAATAAGGTGGAAAATATTTTGTTTGGAAAAAAAGCCCCAACATTTTCAAAGTATCATTTTGCTGCTATATAAATCCTTGCTTTGCCCACATCCTAAGTACAGCATACAGTTCTTGTCTCTCCATCCCAAAGACATAGATGAATTAAGAGAAGGTAAATAAAAGGGAAACTAAACAGATCAGAAGGGTGTGCAGTACTGTTTCTTAGAGGTACATAATTTCTTAGAGCTACATTGTTCATGTACAGTTTTTACAACCAATACCACAGCCATCTGTTCTTTAACAAGGTGGGGAGGATTGTTTACTACTTTACTTGATAAAAGGAAAGTATTCCCATGAGCATGATTGACTTTATATTTTAACTTTGCTAATTCCTTCCTTTTCTCTGTGCTGTTTGTTTTTATGTGGTTTTCCTAATGTAGTGTACCTCCAAGAATGGTGACTGACAAATATCTGCCTGTGAGTGATTCAAACTAGTGTGGTTGCTTCCTGAAAATTAGATCTTCTTATTAGCTTAAATCAATTAAAAAGAGCAGGGAGTTCTAAAACTGTTCCCATTCAATCTCCCTGAGAGTATTTTCTCTTCTGGGGAAGTTGAGGAGTACATGCTTCAAACTTTACTTCCTCCATGTTTCTTTGTGGAGAAATCCAAGCAAAATGAATGGAAGTTGTCTATACACATTTCTTCCAAACATGCAAAATAAACGGAAATCTTAGATTGTTTGTTCTAATCCACATAATCTACTCTACGTTCATAGAAGGGTAACGAAAATGTCGGAGTAATGTGGGGTTTTTTTCCCTGAACCAACAGTGTCCCTTTTGTTTCTATTTCCAAATAAATTACAGCATTTAATATTAATAACTCAGATCAAAAAAGGACAGAAGAATACAACTGGTTGGACTAAGAGCCACTGCCATGGAAATTATACTGAGTGTCACTGATTTGATTTTGAATAGACTTGCTCCCTCTTTAGAACATGCATTTTGCATGTTTGCGCATATTTGAGGAAATCTGATTCTGCTTTCAAGAAGCTGGATATAAGAAATCAAAAAGTCACCTGCACAGAAATGGATACTGTCTAGATAAGTGTGAGATCCAGTTCCAAGACTTTCTCAATGCCTCACACTTGCAGCACTACCAGCTGCTGTTTCCATTCTTCCGTACTGCACCCAAGTGTATGGCCTTCCTCAGAGCTGGCATGAAACCTTCGCCAATTAATGTATTTCACAGAAAGGAACTCTTCTGCCAAAGTTATAATCTTTCTTAAAGACATATCTATTTTACTTTAAGAAAAAAAAATTATAGGAAAGTTTCTGAGATCCAAGATAGGCCTGATTACTTCTGAAGGCCACATAACTGATTTTTTTGAGCCAAAAGTGGTGGCTACAATAAATTATCTGTAAGGTTTTAGGGTCTGTATCAATGAAGCAGGAAAACAAAATGCTGGAAAGTTGTCAAGTGAATTGTCCAGAGATTCTCCAGCCAGGACTGGATTTATGAACACTAGAGGAAATTCTCCTGTCCCTTAGGCAACAGCTCAGGTGCAAGAAGTGAAGCATGAAATCTAATTACCCTGAGCTTGCAGGGCCCACAGCATCAGTCATAAAATTATCCTGCCTTTTTGAATATTCATCCTCGTAACTGGATTGATTAATTCCAGTTACTTCATTTTTAAGCCCCCCTTCAACAGTACCCAAATTCATATGCACAACTTTGTGTTATATGAATAGGCCAGATTCACCACTGTGAACTGGGCATAACTTCCAAAGTTAGTAGAGATCTGCAACGGCTGAGAATGTGGATCACTAACTGTCCTCCATTAATTTAAAGTAATGTTATAAAACAGATATGACAATATTGAAAAAGGAACTTCAACATTTTTGGGGTTTGTTTGGTTTGTGGGTTTTTTTTCCTAATGTGTTAGCTTTCTCTACGTCATGGGAAGAGGATCAACACTGGTCCTACTCTGAGATGAAAGTGTTTCAACACAAAGAACTGGGCATCTCACCTGAATTAAGCAAGTCACTTAAATGAGCACCACTGCACAGAGTGCTAAATGCACACTGGCTACTCTGGTGTGGTATTGCAACTGTGAGGCCAACTTCAGTAACATAGTAGCTGAACATCACAACCTCAGCATCTGGGGATGCTGGAAACTATTGCAAAGGAAGTTAAGAGGTTCAGGGGTTGCACACACACTTTGTTTATTTCAAAGTCCAAAGTTTGGTAGTTGTTTTCATTCATACCATTTATGCCACTGTATATATTCTGGACTGAGACTTATTGATCAGAGCAAGTGAAAAGAGAACCTGTCCCAAAACTAAACATACTTTCTGATTTCTAGCAGAACAGAGCAGGGAACTAGAGTGAAAAAATTCTCTTAAAAATGTAACTGAAATACTACTACTCTTCCCATACCTACTTTCTATCAAGGGTTGCTTTCTTTCCCAATCTGGTGGCCAGGTAATGCCATCACAGCAGCACATTTTGTGCAAAAAGTGCCTTTGTGATATAAATAAAACCAGGTATCAGTGAGGGTAGATTATACCAGAAAGCAGAACTGCTGTTGTCAGAGCAACTTCGGTGTGCCCTTGGGATCAGTGAAGCATGGGTCTTATTTTGTTAACGCTTTGAGAACCAGCTACACTGTTACATTTCCTTCCTTTTTTGGTCAGCAGACAGTGCCACCATACACACTGCCCACATGCCTCAACATGGCCAACCCATTCCTCTCCGCCTATTCCCCATGGAACTGAAGGGAAATAGCACAAGTTGCTGATCTTTGACTCACCAAAATGAATCTTTTTCCTTGCCTTGCTATTAACTCATTCCAAGAGCTGCGCAAGTCAGGCAGATCTCAGACTGAGTCAAGGGAAGTTTTCAATAAGTGGTTGCATCTGCCTGGTTCATATGCCTCTAGTTAAACACCTGCAGTAACACCTGTCTTGTAAATGCTGGTGTTAATTTATGTAGTTTTGCTTTATGTTTTTAGACATTTGGAGACTCATGCTGTGAGGCACATTTTGAGTCAGAAATTGGTCAATGTAAGCTCTGTGAATATGAATGCGAGCAGCTGGAAGTAATTCCATTTATACACTTGCAAATATTTATTCATCCTACTTAGCCTACTTAGTCTTACTGATTACATTTGTCCTAAAGTATTCATGGTCCATTTAACTGTGACCATGGCTGATCTGCTTAGATATAGTATCACATAAAGTAGCATAAATCTGCACTATGACGTCGCCCAGGATGTGGGCACACATATTGCTCCATTTTACCTACTCCTACCCAGTGTATGCAGCCCCCTCTGGTGATGGAGCCTCATAAGCTTCAACCCTATCTCCTCCTGAGATGCCACAAACATCTACATTAATGTCGGCATTATCCTAAATGCTGGCAGAGTGACTTTTGCTCAGTCCACACTTTCCAGAGACTAGGGACTCTTCTGCATCCCAAATTCTATTGTAAAATGGTTCTGTTCCCCATGACCAGTGTAATCCTGTTTTAAAACAGATTATGAACTTCCATCTCTGATGCAAGTGCTTCACATTTGATGTTGATAACCCTTGGACAGCACTTTTAGATGCACTTTTAACTATTGCAGCTAACTGGAAAGCTCTCATGACCAACTGAGCACTATTGCATTGGGACCTGAATGCAAGACGTAGCCCATTTCAGCTATGTTTCACATTCAAACAGGTTTGTTCATTTGTCCTGTCTCTCTGAGGAAGCAGAATCCCTCCCTGCCTGCAGAGTTATCCTACAGACTTTTCAAATGGGATGAGGTGATAAAGGAAGAGATCAGAATAGCCATTGAAATTACACCCAGCATTAACGACCAACTGCTGTCTGCATGCCCCATGTCATGAGGGGATATTTGAGACAACTTTTTGCCTGTAGAGGCAAAAGAACCAGGCAAACAGGAAGCCTTGTATACACCTAGCATAAAATCTGTATTTGTCTGAAGTATTGCTAGCTTATGAACTGCCTTTTTGTTTTCCTTCCTAATGACTCAAATAAGCTTGGTCAGCAGCAGTGATATGGTCCTTTTTTCCTGTGCTGCCATGCATATTTTTAACTCTTCCATTTGAGAAGCACTTGAGAAACTGAGCTGTTGGGTTTAATTAAACAGAATGTGAGTGACTACAACCGCTTGTGTGTGTGTGGATTTGGCACCCTGGCAGACAGTATTACAGCCAGCTACCCCAGACATCTGTGCCAACACACCTCATTATTAGAACACAGTAATCCTGCTGCTGTTGTCCTGCAGCAAAGACAAGCCAAACAGCACGATGGCTGGTTGGGACTAGAGTAGGTGAAGCACTCCAACCTCTGGGAATACAAACCAGCCCTAGGCTTCAGAAAAGCATCTATGAAGCTGTACATCATTCCTCTGTCCTTTCTTTTTTCTCGCTAAAAGATAAGTTTCATCTCATCCCAGCCATTACTATATCTGTTTGGTGTTTGAACCTGTATGTGACATCTGATTATTCTGATATTAAGTTTACATTGTTTGAGCCAAAATCTGCAGAAAAACGTGGGTAGCATATGAACGGAAGCTTTCTAAGCAGCCATTATTTGGAAAGTGACATCTCTGATCCAGATTTCTTTATGAGTTGCACAACAGGGGTCATATGATTTGTTACTAATACTAGAAATGAACTGTGAGATTATTTAAAACACCTGCCTGCTTCCATCTTTACATGAACAATAATCTGTTAGACTAACAGAGGGTGTGTATTTTTTCAAATTCCTTGTACAGCTAATTCTGTGTCTAATGCTTATGAAATATACAAATCCCATTTCATATATACTGCTATACCAAACCCCCATGAAGTCAGCAGAAACAATCCTGTTGACTACAGGGGCTCCAGATGGACTTTGGAGAGCACAGTTTTCAAGCCCTGTCAAAGGGACCTTTGTTGGAGCAAAGAAGGAATATAGATGGAACTACTGTTTTTCCAGATTATAATGTGCATTATGTGTCAGATTTAATAAAATATGCTGTCAAATAGCTTGTGCCTATCCACATATGTAGTCATCAGCAGAAACAAGTAGCAACTTTCCAAAAGCTACACTGTTGTTAGGCCCTCAAAATCAGATCTGCTTAGTGGTGGTAGTAGTAGAAATAATATAGTAGTAGTAAGTTTTTAATTACCCAATGCATATTTAGTAGATAGAAGGTACTGTTACAATGCTTTTGTAGCTAGCTATCTGCCCAACATGTGCCTTACACACCAGTCTCAGGGGTGGTGGTGTTTCTGGTTTTACTCACCCCAGTGCTGAGGAGCCTTGAAATGTACCATCTTGTGCTTTTACACTGCCTTCCCCAGCGTTGCTGCTAATAACAGAAGTGGCTGGTTTTCACTAAATCATTTTTAAAGCATTTATAAAACACATAATTGCATTACTGCTTTTAAAAGGGCTACAGTTTTCAGCTCTGCCTTGCTGGAAGGCAGCATGAAAGGCTAACGCTTAATAAAGCACGTCCTTGTCTGCTTCTAGTCAAATACATCTCTGCTACAACAAATTAGTTTTAGGCCCTTTCTACCACAGGTTGGGCCTACTCCCAGCTGAAGCTGGGTTCAAAGGGAGTTGGTAAGCACCATTCAAAGCCTGGCAGATAGTAACTTGAAAGCAAGATGGAAGACAAGAAAGTGAAACAGGTAAAGGGTGGGAAATGTACATTACAATTAAATAACAGTTAGCATCAGCCAAAGTGATTATGTGGGTGTCTTTATGCTGGTTGGTTTTTAAGCATTCAGGATCAACTACCATGTTCAATACATGTTGTTGTGGATTCGCTTGCTTTGACGAGAAGCTGCAAGGACTTTGATAACTGGCTGAAAAAGGGAACGTTTCCAGTACAAGTTCTGCTTTGCCTTATCACGAGTTTACAATGCAACAATTTTCTTCAGAGCTGTTGCATGTCACATAGGAGGCTGAATATAAAGGCCAAATCCAAATCCTGCCATGTGTTAAAAGGAGGGGAAGCCTACATTATGGCTTTAATATTATTTCTGGCCTAAACTAGGACTTCTGGATTCCCATTTTGCAATTTTTTGAAGACCCGATTCTTCCCCATAACCTCTACGTGCTTTTCCTAGATAAGCTCAAAGATATATCTCCTGCTGAGAAACATACAACCTAACTTCAGAATGAAATACAAGCTTTCCATAAGGATGCAATCAAACTCTTAAGGGACCTCACCACACCACAGGGCAATCAAATCCAAGTGCTCAATCTTAATCTTAATTTCATCCATATCAGACTCAGAACACTGTTTCCTTCATCTCTGTTATTTTTCTAGGCAGACCATACAATAACTCTTTCTCTCCCCTCTTTTATTCACAGCAGTGATATTTTCAGCAAAGCTTTTGCCAATGCAGATGAAAGCACTGGGCTTGTTTTGCACTGCTACCAAGGATTTTCCTCTCAAGGATATCAGCAGACTGCTAGTATTAGCAAATCCAAAGTTCAAACAACTGTCTCCATAGCATTATAGTTCTCCATAAATTCCTTTTCATTCTTGAAATCAAACAAGCTAACCAAAACAAAGCCTCTAGCCACTCATTGCATTGAAGAGTTCTCCATTTTCACTGAGTTTTGCTTGTTCTCAGGATTTTCAGCAAAAGAAAATACTTTTATATATAATCTCCCATATTGGCCATGGCTCCATAAAACAAGTTCTCTTTGTTTTAAAATTTTTAAGTTCTCCCACTGCTTTCCATAAAAAAAAAATATTTTATCTATCTTGCATAAAAAGCAAACAGTGCAGGAATCATTTGCCAACAAAAAATAAACCACTGAAAGAAAGTGAAAGTACTCAATGCTCATGAACAAAAAACCCAAGCAATAACACAGCTGTCTGACTTTCTGTCCATCCATTACTTGACATCTTCTCTCTCCCTGCTTGTGTTATAGAGGTTGTAACCAGAGGCTACCAAACTTTAGCCAAGCTAGCCTCTTCATTATCTGGCAATTCTGTCAGTTAGAAATGACTACAGACTATAAAGGTTCGGGGTTCTCAGCAGAGGTAGTACTTGCAGAGAAAAGCTGCCTTTTAGAAAAGCAATGCAGCACAGATAGTATATAACAAATGCACTGTGATGTCATGGCAATGACTGTGTGCGGCTAGGAGAGGGGGAAGTGGCAAGGGTGGGGAAAAAAAATCCGCAATCAATCTTTTATTGATTGATTATTTATTGAACAACTACCAAGTTGGGTACCTTCTTTCTCTGAATTAATACAGGGCTGAACTGTAACTATTCCACCTGTCCAGCAGAGCAGTGCAGCGACTGTTCCCATGTTGCTGTGTACTCTTCCCCCAAAGCGAGGAAGTAACTGACTGACAAGTCTGGGGACAGAATCTCCAACCACCCACCTGTCCTCCGCTCCCGTCCAGCTCAAATGCTCCCCGTGGAGAATGGCTGGGGAGTCATAGCATGGACACGGTCAGCCAAGCAGGAGAACAAAAAGACAGGAAGGGGAAAAGTCTTAGCTCATCTGTCTTATCTTCTTGGAAGCACAAGCTGGGTGCCTGTGTTTAATAGGGTTTTAAATATTTCTTGGGAAAGCAGAACCTTTTAACTGAACCTAAGTCTTATGGATTTTGCTGATAACAAAAATAGTTTCTCACATTCTTAATTCTTGAAAATAGATCTCAATATAACTAATGGTACAGCACTAATCCTCCTCTCCCTTGGCATTCATACCCATCAGAGATTTACTGACAGTGTATTTACATTCAGTACTGCACTACAACTTAGCCAAACTCAGGCTTAGCTCTTTACTATTCCTTACTATCTGTAAGAATTACAATAAGAATATCTACTTTTAGATTTAAATTTCCAAATATCAGACTAGCACTTCTAACAGCACAATTACATATCACTAAGGCTTTGTTCTGCTAGGTTTATATATATCATAAATTCAGGCATGCTGGACGCAAATGCATGCCTGCAAAAATAAAAGGTTATCACAACCTAGTTGAAAAGCTAGTCTTGTCTACTTTGATGAAAGTTTGGAGACATACCTTTAATGCTGATCAATGTGCATGTCTGACTATGTAAATGCCCATAGTATGTCTCATTCAAAATGCATGTTCTATAGGACTTTATAAAAAGGGCATCAAGAGATAGAAGGAAAGGTGGAAACTGGCTGCCTTTGCTCAGGAGTAAATCACCAGTCTTCCCCAAAAGCATCTGTATAGTTATGGCTTTGGGGTCAGCAGGTGTGTTTGAACCACTTTCTTAAAGCTTACTAGTAGTAATAAGCTTACTAGGAGGAATCTTTTAAAAAGGAAAATGGGAAAAATATCCTATGCACTGAGGTATTTTCTACCAATATAGCCATACATTGATACTGCTTTTGCAATATGCAGGTATCTACTTCTACTACAGACAATAACTTAAGTAAATTAATATTACAATAAAAACAAAAGTTCATGCAGTTATTGAACTGTAACAGTAGAGAGCAGCCACTTACAGTTTCACTGCAGTTTCCTCCACAGTCTGGATTGTGGCTAGCCTAGAGTTAAAACAAGGAGTGTGGACAGAGCTCCAAACACTAGAAAGCCAGTTTGCACTGCTAATTCATTTGGGGACTCTGCAGGAACAGTTCCATCTCCTGCTATAATATGTTAATATAAATGGATGTGTCAGACATTAAACATAATCTGTGCACTTGCTGTAGGCAGTTCCACTTGCAGGGCTCTAACAGAAATGTTATTACAACAGGACTCCATTTGCTCCAAACCTTGCCTCCGTCACTGACTAGACACAGGAACAAGAAGCCTTCTTGCTTTGCATACTTGGCGTGAGTTTGGAGGAAGGGACAGACAGGAAGAAAAGACACATCAGTGCAGAGATAGGAAGGCTTCTATTGGCTTAGCACTTACAAAAATGCAGCCTGTCTCTTTGCTCCTGCCAGGAGGCTGGAACAAGAGCTTCTGCCAACCTCTGTACAATCAGTAAGTTTCCACCCTCTAGCAGCATGAATACGCATTTTTGCCTCCAGGAGGAGTGTGAGAGCATCATGTGAATAGGAGCGGTGCAGAGTCCAAAGGGCTCCAGCAGACAAACAGTCGCTGATATTGATGACAGCAACATACCTAGATAAGTTGAAAACATCATTGAAAGGAAAAGGATTTTGCTTATCAAGGCAAATACAAGAAAGGGAACTGTTGTCAATTATAACTGTTCCAGTTCGAGGTCATGGAAGCACTCAGCACTGAACCACTTTTTTGAATCTGGCTGGTTTTATCTGAGAGTAAATGCCAAGGAAGGAGGACAGGCAGTGTCAGGCCTGAGCTTAGCTGTCCCACTTCTTGAATTTTCTGTAAATTTAGAACCTCCTAAAAGCTGTCCTTCTCCTCTTGTATAAGATTTAGTAACTTCTTTGCTTTTCCGTATGGCAAAACTGGAAGTTAACTGGTTAGACTCCCTGTGTAACATCTAATCCTTAGTATCATGTTCTCATTTTTTTTATGTTACAGATTCTGAAAATGATACGAAATGGTTATGGCAGCCACTGCAATCTGTCTTGAACCAGCTATAGCTTTTTAATTTCCTGCACTGTGGTTCCTATCAGAGCAAGAAGCTTTCAGCAATACCAGACACAAAGTCCTGTCTAGCAGAACTGGTCTTGTGGTGGATGGCTCAGCTAAGCTGCACTATGGCATGATAAGTATTTCACATACTTTGCCAAATGTATATTTCATATACAAATGCCAAATGCATTTTTGGGTGATAATTTAATTATTCCAAAGGTTACCACTCATTTCCTTCTGAAGTTCATCTTAAATATTTGACAGCATTAGCAATATCATTCCAACCTGCTAGTCTGAAGCACTGCTAGTGGGAAGCAAGCTTTACTTCTGTAGGCATTCCCTGATGCCCACAATGAACTGCTACCATATTATTGGAAAAAGGCCATTTTGGCCTTGTTTCTTGAACACCCGCTCAGTAACTGAAGACGAATAACTGGGCATTCTGGTGGTGATTTGAAAGCCTCTCATCAGCCCTGAATACTTCACCTCTAATGGTGTTAACTGACTTGACTAATTGTGGTGAATACCATCACACTTAACTGATGACACTGCTGCTTTTAAAGACCCTGGGGTTAAGCTGCTGAGCAAGATTTTTGTGGCAATGCCAACATCAGTTTAATGTAGGTCCCTGTAACTGAATATAGATGGTTTAGCATTTCACCAGCACATGTTCAGACAGGCACAAAGGTGGCTAAGGTTCAGCTCAGTCGAGATGGAGGCACATTGTTTGGTATAATGAAAGCTCTAGCAAGAGTCACAGTAGTGTTCCCTCAGCTACTAGAATTTCCTAACTATCCACAGTGCCTCTTTCCCTCTGTATGCAACATGAAGACTGCAAGGGCTTGTTTCTGTTCTGGGCCTTGCCCTAGTTATCTGTGATTAAAACTGAAGAGCTACCTCACACTTATGTGGGGTGATAGTGCACATATTGGAAACTGTGGATGGCAACAAACTAAGCAGCCAGTCTATGGAGAGGTGTTGTGCAGGAGCACGCTACATTGGTGTTACTGGCATTCTCTGCTGTCAGTGTCTGCACACTCACAAAAGGACAGAGTAATTTCCAAAGTAAAGAGCTAGTTTCTCCTACTGCCCCTATGAAGTTTGATGACTTAGTTGTCCTTCAGAGTATAGTTCTGTCAAACATATTTCTGTTGAAGCATTCAAAGAGTACTGCAGATGACATAACTGCTGACTGCAAATCTCCAAGTTGCCTGAATTCAACTACATCCTTAAGCACAATTAAAAATGCCCGTGACATTGTGGCAAATCTATTGCAATGCATTAAGGCTGAAATATATTGCTCGCTATTTTGAAGATGTTTCTTATTCTGCATCTAGTAGCTCTAGTTGCTCTGCCTTTCCCATTCTTCTGGGCAGGCTCCAAGCAGGGGGACTTGCTGCTGGTGCTACAGCTACTCAGCTTGGCTACCAGGAAGGCCAAGTGGGAACAAATATGACAGATCTTCTAGCTCCTACTGTCACTGCAGGACCACAGCAGTAACAAAAAGGAAGCCAAAAGGGTAGAAAGCAAGAGTAGAGATAGGTGCCAAAATATCAGGTGTTCAGCCTCCTATTTTTCTCTTACAGGCTGGAGTAAAGGGAATCATATCTTTTGGGTAAGTACCTTTCTACCAGCTCTTCCTGAAGTAGGCAGAACTTCATGTATCTAGAGAACTTATAGTAAAGTGTCTATCTAATATTAGGCAATTTAAACAGTGCTTGACACATCCTGATTAGAAATCAAGTGAACTAATCTACCACAGGGGTAATACAGCATTACATCTTGTCTCTTACCCTCACAAGTACTTAATAAACCATGTTACAGGATATAGTGAAAAAACCACAGTCTAGCTGGCTGGTTCTCTAGGACAACACTGCAATAGAAGGAAGGACCCCTACACTTCCCAAATAATCTAACACACCCAGTGTTTAATGTCACATAGCAGAATCTGTATTCTCGTATTTGTTCATTGGTTGTTGTTTCTAGTAGGACTGTGGCTGGAAGGAAGTGCACAGCTAAACGGGGACACCATTACCTAATTCATCTTCCTGAATTGTGCCTCCACTTTTCAAAAGTGACTCACTAATAGGCTAATATTTACAGCCCACCTCAAATCATTTTCAACCTCTTATCTGGCCAGTAAGTTTTCTTGAAGATGTTTTACAATACAAGCAGAATCCCTCAGCCTATAGGATCCCTACTTTCAAGAATTACTTTTGTTGATAGCATTAATATCTATCCCTTGCAGACTAGTCTTAGCCAAGACAATACGGCCTGCTTTTTAGCAGTGCCAGTTATCTGCAGCTCTTCGATTTCAGCTTGAATTGAAGATATGTTTAGTATTTCTAAAGACTAACATCTCTTCAGGGAAGTGCATGTGATACATAATAGAGAAATAAAAACAAATTATAGATCATATGCATGTGATTTGTTCTAGGATGAATTAGAAAAGATAGAAAACATCTGTCCTCAAATGTTATATTCTTTTTAAAAGTCTCTTTGGAAATGACTGAATAGCCTAGGAATGGAAGCTTTACAATTATGATTACCGACAACTTTGTAAACTTTACTGTCTTCTCCCTCATCTGAAATTATGTGTGCTTGCTTTAATCCCAGCAGTGATTTTTCTTTCTTACAAAAGGAAGAAATAGTAGTCCGGTACCTTAGACTGACTGTAACAGGGGAGGGGGATTTTTTAGGAAGATCCAGATATCTATCTGCAAATTACCTTTGGTACACTCACTTAGCCCTCGACAGTTCCTAGCTGTATGCACTGTGGGAGCTCAGCTCTCCACACCACTATTCTAATTTTATGTTGGTATAAGAGGCTGCTAATAGGGCTGAAACATGGACAAATCTTTTTAGTCCCATTGTCTCCAAAAAGGCAATAGACTAAAGAAGGAAGTTATAACAGAGAATAACAATCTGAACGCTTTAAAAAAAAAATCTACTTTGTCTAGCTCACACTGAAGACAGCACTCATTTCACACGTTGGGTATGAGATGGCATGTACTCTAGCCATCCTGGGTAATACTGGCACTTCCTGATCTGCCTGCTTATAGCCCTGACCAGTGCCCAAGGGTACTGCTGACTGGAATCAAAGCACTGTTGAATAAACTTTCTTCCCTCTACTTGAGGCTATAACAAGTAAGCAGGAGCCTGACTGGTGACTGTTCTCTGCTTTCCTGCCTCTGCATGTCTTCTGTGCTCTGATTGATCTAGGGGACAAAAGAAGACCCCGCAAATAAACAATGAATTCATCCCCACATTCAGGCGATCCTGAAGGCTCAGCACGGCAGCTGCTCTAATCTCATTTTGCAGAGCTTTTCAGTGCTGCAGCAAGTGAGAGAGGAAAAGAACGTGGCATCTCTTTTCACACTAGACTTTTCTAGGTCGTGGTACTGGCAAGGTGCCATTGGTTTTGGGGAGGAGGAGGAAGGTGGGACAGCCACCCCAGTTTGGGAAAGAGACCACATACACAAGTCATACAATATTGTTGAATTCAGACTGCTGACCGGAATAATCTCCAACTACTTCTTCACTATTTACTGCTTTATAGACTTCAATGCAAGAAAAACTCTATTATAGTCAGAAAGTTAACACAAAAACAACCAATCACCCATACAATCCAAGTGAATTTATCTACAAATCCAGACATCTCTGTATGAATAACCTTTGGTATAATTCACTCATCCTTACTCCTGACTGTAGCTCTGTACACAAACCTCCCTCTTGGGTGTGGAAACATATGGGCTCCATCTGTCTCACAGCTGGCTATGCCTTCTTGCATAATAATTGTGCAGTATCAAAAACAATGTAAGAAATCACCATCAACTACCAGAGAGTGTTGCATTTTGTCTCACTTCTCTAGTAAGATGCCTGTAAATTTTCTGAGCTACAGCCAAATGACCCCATCTGTTGTGGAGCAGAACACAACCCCATAAAGCCCCTCATGTACTTCTCTCTCCTCCACAAGCCCAAGACTACAGGCCCTTAGAATCAGAACAGCCAACCTACTTTCTAGTTTTGAGGACAAACTCACTGCCAAACCACTTCCCAACAGATGTTCTGATTCAGCATATACTTTACGTGTTAAACAACAGCCTCAGTGATGGCACCTCTGACTACTGGATGCATCATTGTTTGGGGCCTATAAAACAAGGCTGGGAACTAAAATATCCCCTTTGCCCTGAAAAAAGATACACACAACAAAACCACATATGAGGAAGATGAAACTGTGGTATTTACCAAGTCTATTGGATTACAAGACAGTGGAGGAAAAAAGGATATTTGCATGAAACAGCCTGGGTAATAAAGGTCAATAGATAAATATTGTAGTTTCACCCCACAGAAGAAATTATCATTGTTGACAACGACACTTAGGAGATAGCACACTTAGCTTCCATTTAGAGCCTGAGGAACTGGAAGTGGCACATTGTTTGAGGTTTGCTCACTTTTATTCAAATTGAAGTATTTCCTTCACACATACGTGCATCACAACCAACTTTCATTCTGAATGTTGAAGTCATGCTGATGTAATTGGAACAAACACTGGAAAGTGAATGAGGTTGAAAAAAACACTGCTTTCTGTAAAGCAGGTTTGAACATTGATGTTTTCATTCAAAATCTACACTATGCTTTCTATAAAACAAGTTTGAACACTGAAGTTTTCCTGGCCATGTCTGTGATATATTGGACATAAACATAACCAATGATTTGGCAGCTTGCTCTAAAGCTAAATTCACACTCCCATTTAAGAAAGGAAAAGGCTATTGCACTGGAAGAAGCCTGATGTTTTCCTGCTTTTAATTGATGTCTCCATTATCTGACCTCTCAAAAAGACTACAAAAACAAACATCACAGTACATGTTTCTGACTTGCCTAATCTCTCCCTGTCTAGGCTGATTTATTGATTTCAGTTGAAGATTAGCCAACACTGAACTGTAACTGACTACATTCAGTGTGAATTAGGTTCCATATAGAGTCTGAGGAACTGGAACTGTCACATTGTTTGAGGATTGCTCAGTTTTATTCAATCTGAAGTATTTATTTCACACACAAGTGCATCACCTCCAATTCAGTGTGAGAAGTCGCTTTGGTATAGCCAAAATCTGTGATGTTTAGTGCCTGGCCAAAGATCATCAAAGTCAACTAAGTCAAGCCTCTATTGAGATTGCAACCCAAATTCCAACTATTGAAGTTCTCGGAAACTGTAGTCAAAATAGTGGATATGCTTATCTGACCTGGTGAAACATAAGCCTGTCTTCTGATCACCTAACAGGTTTTTTTACAGACTGCTGCCTAACTGCATATTGTTGACATCATGGTACATGCTCCTTTGCAGCATTATACACCAGTGTTGTTTAAACATATATGAGCAACATACTGCTTAAGCAATAATTTTGTTTCTTCTAAGCAGTGACAAAAATGAGGAAAAAATTTGGTCTATATTTCTAAGTTATTCTTCTATCTATTTCTTTCCAGAACTAGGCTGAGATTGAAAATTAACTTCCACAGCAACCCGTTCTGATATCACAAGCAAAACTAAGTATGCTTCTGAAATGACAACAGCAGCTGGCAGTGCTGGAAAATTCTTCATGGATAAAGGTTTCAGGATACATTTGTCACCTGATTTCGAAAACACAGTTCCTCCTTTTACAAAATCTCACTAATAACTACAAGCAGGAGAATGCAAAAAGTGCAGAAGAGAACAGTTTTCAATGTTAATATTTGCCATGATGTATCAACAACCCTTTGTTAGTTCTTCTATATGCTGTCTTTTAAAAGAAACAGAAAAAGTCAAGTCTATCATCTTCATTCACTGGCAATCCAGCATTTTTCATTATTTATTTTCCATATTTTTCTATTATATTTATAGAATAAAGTTGCACATGCATAGCACAATTTATTTGCTGTTCTATGAAATTCTTAAAGGAAGAGAAAAGTATCAGCATATCCTCGGATCTCCAGTCCTTTCTAATATGTGACTAAGTCACAGAAAAAAAAAAAAAGTGTCTTGGACTCACTCTAGGATGGAATTCTTAAAGGCAACTCACAGAATTAGGAAACAAAAATCCCATCTGTTCACACTAAATATAAGTTAAGTGAAATGGAAAGTCTCACTTCTAACATTTAACATATGTTCAGATCTCAGGATTCCCACCCTCCACCCCCCCAAACAATTTAAATATATCACTGCAATTCGTTTCAGTAACTCTCTTGCATAATATGGAATGACTGTTTCCTGTAAATGCCACATACCTTTTTTCTTGTAATGCTCACCGGTATATTTTGAACTGCTTTTCACACATATATTTCAAAGGTGGTTTGGACGTACTCTTCATGAGGGTTACATCAATAGCTCTTTTATAGTGTCTCAGCCTAATAATCATAGGGGAGCTGGATAATAACCTAGAGGGTTTGTTTCATAGTTTTTTTTAAATGACAGGCAATCGGTGTTCTTACTGTGATAAATCCTTCTTACTTGCCAAGCTCTGAGAATAATACATTCTTAAATTAAGTGTACGTTTACCTTAAGGAAGCAGCAGATATCATAGTCTTAGATCCAGCTCACCATTAGCTTACTGTTCTGGAAATAATTGTTGCAGAATGGACAGTAACTTTTCCTCTAAACACTATGAATTCAGTTTTGTAAGAAGAAAGCCAACTACCTGAGTACTGTCATTCAGTGTTTGTTCCTTAAAAAAAAATCACTACAAGATAAAGCCATTCAAAAGAGATCTTTACACATTGCTAAAATACAAACTGCCATTTTATTATTAACATTTATCTCAGAACAAAGTCAAAATGAGAATCCACTGTTAATATCTCCACCACGACCCAACAGGGTCTACATATAAATTTGACAATTACTTGAACAAAGTTGTATGCTTCCCCCCTCCATCCTCCTTTACATATCAGAATGGACCATAGCTATTTCTGAGGATGATTCTAACATCCAGAATTATGACTTTCATCATTTCAGTGTTCTTGACACCATAAAAATCAGTAAAAGACTGTGAAGGACAGTGGGATGGAGCAGTAAGAGCTGGGCTGCTCCCTAAGGGAAGGCCAGGTGGGAGCCAATGACAACCACAACACTGTTTGGGCAGCGAGCTCACCCACAGGGCACAGTCCCACAGCACCCAAGGTAGATGACGACAACAGGTCCTGTCAGTGGTCCAGTGATCGTCAGGCAAAAGCAAGGTAACAAGTCAGATCCAAGGTCAAACTGGGAAATACAAACAATAATTCATGAACAAGACTGAGAACAGGTACAACATCTGTGACATAGCTCAGGCCAGGATTGAAGGCCCAGGTCTAAGCTTAAATAAAGCTTTTGGATCCATGGGTAGGTGGTGGGTATGCCCTACAGCTGGATCCATGCCATCTCTTCTAGGACCTACTGCTGAAAACTCACACTCATGCTGGGTTCTCCAAACTTCAGCCTCTTCTCTCTGACATTCTTTCCCACCTCTAAAGAAAATAAAGTTGCAATACAGAGGCTTCTCTCACCCGCTCTCTTAATTAAGTCTGTACCATTATTACAGTGGGGCTGTCCCATCCTTTCTTCGCAATGACAGGTGGTGGTTAGTAACTAGAGCTTGATTTGTAGTTACTAACTTACGAAAAAAAAAATCAAAACATCTACTTTAATGGAAGAAACACATAAGCCTCAAGTTACACAGCAAACCTCCCATCAGACTCCACTTCATGTAAAAATGTGACCAAATAGGTCAGAGCTTCAACCTTGTGCTCTAGTCTGGATAAAACACAGTAACAGACAAGGAATGAAACTTCTACTGATCTATCCTCAGAACTTGGAGGACAACAGGAAACAAAGTCAGTACTGTACTACACAGCTGGATTTAGGAACATTTGAATTCTGTTTGGAGATACTTGAAGCACATGTGTATTACATAATCAGACACAGACTGGGCTTTGTGAACACATAATAGACTGCTGCTTTGCTCACATGGCAAACTAAAATTAAGATAAGATTCAAATATAACTGGAAGAACATTGTGGGAAAGAATAAAGAGTATATTCTTAGGCAGAAATTATTGTCTTTTGAAAGATGGAAATTGAAAAGATTCTTTTTAAAAAGAGAGATGGAAAATTTCATAGTATAATTAAAAATAGGGGTTTTGAAATGTAGGTCATCAATCATGCTGGGTTATACAGAATTTCTATGTCATTTATGGGGAGAAATACATCCTGTTAGACATATGTTTTATCATGAAATCAAGATAATAAATGAAATTTCCTCATCACTTTATGTCATAGATAAAAATTGAATATAGTTCTTCCCATCACAGTTACTAACAACCTAACTCCAAATCCAGTCAAGACTTGAAAGATGAATTTGTCAAAACCTTCTCCATCAGATCTCACTGGTACCACATAACAAAAAGCACTGCTGTTTCCACAAGGTTGATAAGACCAAATTCATCCAAGCTGCAACTTCACCAAGGATAAGGGACTTACAGCATGATATGAATGCAACTACTTGAGGTTCATTGTGTCTAA
The DNA here is from genome assembly GCF_035582795.1 of Mycteria americana. Taxonomy (NCBI): domain Eukaryota; kingdom Metazoa; phylum Chordata; class Aves; order Ciconiiformes; family Ciconiidae; genus Mycteria; species Mycteria americana. Next base: position 22,863,858 of record NC_134371.1, read on the forward strand.
ACTTACAAAAAACGTGCAAAAGATTTTCCAGAGTATTTTCAAAGAACTAGGGGAAGATAACTCATTTGATTGGATTGTATTTGATTAGAGAACAGGTTAAAAAAAAAGTGAGTTTGTGCTCCACAGGAGAGGAAATAACAGCTCTGAGAAAGGAATAGTTATTGGGGCTTTGTATCTGGGGCCATGATGTATCCACAGAACTTGCATGAGCCTATGTGTGTTATATAAATACCAGAACAAGTGAGGATTTCATCTGTTTGACCTGATGCCCTGTCCCAGAGCTACCATCAACTGCTCATCATAATCTTGTTAAGATGTTCTCAAAGGTCAAGTAAACCAGTATTCCATTCCAACCAGAATAAAATAGATGAACTTGTAAGTTTCCTTTTTTGCACTGTTAAACATGTTTTAAACTGGTATTGCTTACACTGTAAGTGCGTTCTCTCCATTTCTTGTAAGTGCCTTTTCCAGGCAAAGGAATCACTCCCACAGGTTGTTCAGAGGCAGAAAATCAACTACAATCTGATAACATATCACCCTTGCTAAAAAATCCAAACTTTGTCCCCCCCCCCCCCCCCCCCCCCCCCAATTTCTGGAAGTAAATGAAGAGAGTGTCAGAAGAATCTGGAACATGACAAGCCATTTTCATAGCCTACAGAAAATAATGAAGACTTCATATATTGAAAATAAAATTTGAAACAATATTTGCCTCGTTAGGATAAACGACCTATTAACAATGCTCAACATCCTCCATTTGTAGCAGCAGCTAATATAACAGTTTTCATCTTAGTTATGGTTGCTACACTTCAAAATTGAGGATCTAACTGGGCTTTGTGTCATATGCATAATATCCAGGGTACAACCCAGGAAACAAAAAACATACTGTACAGCTACGTACCAAAACTTCAAATGCATTATCTCTTGAAAAAAGCAAAACCTCCTTGCAATACTTCCTTAATTGGTTCATTAGCAATAACGAAGCTTAGCTCCCTAATGTACATCTGAGTCAGCAAATTCCTTGTCCAGGCTTAGAAAAGAGGGGAAGTAACATCTCCTCCAGATGGAAATTAATTATTAAGCCACATTTATCAAGTGAGAGCAGCAAGGTGGCTGACTCCCTAGGCAACCGCTAGTGGCCTGAAAACACTTCTGTAGCCTTCATGCACATCTAAGATGGTTGGATTTGCTCAGTTGTCCAAATCAGGCTGCTTACATTAAACCCTAAAGGCCAACATACCACAGAGACCAACACGTGTTGCTGTGATCTCTCCTCTCCATTTATACCCAGCCTCTTCCAATAAACACAACAGTGAGGTGCGGTCACTAACCACACTAAGCTCCCTGGTTTTGCTTACTCCAGCTGTGCAAAACCTATGCAGTCACATATTCACCTTTTCTAAATTAATTGCTCTTCCTTCTGCCTTTTGATGAAAAACTGCAGAGCTTCTGCTTCATTCTATATAGGAGTGAGTAAATCTCTCAAATCTTTGAAAATTTTCAGATCAGGAAACTCATTTCCCATCCATGGGAAATTATTTACACACCGCTCACAAAGTAAGCTAAGGACAGAAGCCCATGCTTTAGAGATGGGCTGAAACAGAATTGCATGATGGGTTTGCATATGGATTTACATCTTTCAAACGAGGGATGCCTTGACAGGGTAACCTACCCATCTTCTCACAATTTGAGACTCACCTGAGCATAAGGGGCATACAGTACTTTAAATCTTCCATTCTAGGCTCCAGGTGCTGTAGAAAACCACATCACGGACTCTCACTTCTTTTTCTCAACCTGAATTTATTCATGACCTCTGATAACTCTGCTAATATTGACCTTTAGCTTATGTAGTATTTTACTTTTCTGGTCCCTGTAGTTTATTCCCTTGACGTATTTATAGGCAGCAATCATATCTTGTCTTAGCCTTTATTTACCCAGTCTAAACAAACCAAATCTTTTAAGTGTTCTCTGATATGATAAGCCATCCATTTTCCAGATAACCTGAATGGCTCTTCTGTATACCTGATTCAGTTTGAATACACCTGTCTTGAAAACTGACAGCCTAAGTCATGCAAAGTGTTCTCCACAGCTCTCACAAGGGCCAAGTACAATAGAATTAACTACTTCCTTATCTCTCCTGTAAGTATCTGGATGTTCCCAATTCTAAAATCCAATTTTCAACACATAGGGCTTATACTCTCCCTAACAAGTACATCCAGGTATTGATATTACCTATCCTGTCTTCACTCTGTTTGCAAATCATCCTGCCTTCTGTTCTTTCTCAGTCTTACATATACCACTCTCCTAGTTCTCATTTTCATGCTGTTGATACCCCCCTACCCCTTTTTTAAAGAAGATCAGCTGATCCTCTCTTCTTTTTTCCCTACATACTATCCTTTTTCGCTGTCCTCTTCTCCTATATCTTCTGGATATTTCTGAAGAGATTCTGTAAGCTACAAACTTCAAATAAACAAGCCATGAGCAAAAGGCATACAAATGTATGTGTCCTCAAGGAACAGAGGCTGCTCCATTCTCAAGAAAGAGAAGGCCTACACAAAGTATAGAGGAAGTTGTTTACCACAGTCTCCCTGCTGGCTTTCTTGGTCAAAAGGTTATTTCTAAATCCATCAGTGATCTGTCCAATGGTTTCAGTTAAACATCTGACTTGTCTCATTCTGCTTCATTATTTATGAAATTCAGTTAAAAATATATTCATATAGAAGACTTAATAAAAATCACAGCATTTTTTTAATTTCTCAGAGATCAGTGGTCAGCTTTTGCGAGGATGGAGTAGAGATCCTCCAACTATTGTACTTTACACCATTACACCAGTTCACTTATACCATTTCAGAAGAGCAGTACAAACACACTCATTTTATTCACTTTCAGAATCAGTACACTTTATGAGCTAAAAACATTCCTTGTAATGTCTTGCTATGGTTCCAAACCTGCAACTTAAAATATGCCCAGCTCCTGGCAACAAAAAAACCCTAATCCCGTCATTTATGCAGATGCTACTTATCACTCAAATCTGAGTTGCACAAGTCAGAAAACAAGTTATTTATAGGACAATCTTAAGATTTTAGTTTTTATATGTCTAAAGTTCTTTTCTCTTCACTGAAAGGCTCTCTGAACATATTAGCAGAGAGAAAAGGAACACTATATGTGAAAGCACAACCATCATCTCCCTCCATTTTGAACAGTTTACGGAAACAAACTACATAAAACATCAGGAAAATGGTATTTAAAAGAAAAAAAAACCACACCTGTCTTGATCTCATATACCATGTACTAAAGAAAGCCATCCAGTTTCTTCCCAGAAGCTTAGTTTACATCTAAATTTAACCCTTCTGCCAGGTCTTCATTAGCTGTAATGAAGCAGTTGAATTTCTCAGTGTCATTAATAAACACTAGGTCAAGCTTCATTTCTCAGCTACAGGGAAATTAATGCTGGCTGTTTAATGAGCTGTACTTCATCCCCTCACAAATGTTGAATCAAATGACTTTTAAAAATGCACTTCATAGAACACAGAAAAGTATATGAAAACAGGAAGACTTAGTCGCCCACTATTCCTTTTCCAAAGCACAAAAGTTGTAATTTAAAGTTTCCTTTCTGAGTTCCTTGTGAGAGCAGCTCACTGTTTTCCCCCTTAGAGTAACACCCCACTCACACTTTGTTGCTGCCAAGTCCTAGGGCTTTATTTCACTTAGTCTACTTGTAACAAGACCTCATCTGAGCTGCTGCTGACCCTGCAGTACCAGCTACCTTTAGCCATTTTTGTTCCTCCTACCAGTTTCCTCATTTGGAAAGGGGATTAGCCAGATGAAGTGGGGAAAAAATTCCTTCTCCACTCCCACCTCACTCCCTGTGCAGTGCATGATACACTCAATCTTATTCCTTCTGAAAGAAATAAAGGACAACATCATATATCCTTAGGACAGCCCACACCAAGTGCGATTACACAAAGTATTAGTTTGTGAAATTTAAAGAAAATATGCTGTATTCTACCAAATGAAAAGTGCTCTGAGAATTTCTCAAATCATATCGGTTGAGTTCCTAGAAACAGAAAATACTTAAAAAGAAGAACATTAAGGCCACAACTTTGTGAATAGTCTATGTTCATTCATTCTTCTATATGCTCTTGAAGTATTAGGAAGACTAAAGTAAGTGAATAAAAACTTAACTTTACAGGCTTGAATTCTGAGTATTCATAATTTTCAGTTTTGCACATCTTATCATTCCTGAATACATGCATTTAAATGGAATACCTTAAGACATCTCCTCTAGCTTTTCATGATGATTGGAGAGAAAGAGAGCACAGTGGATGGAATTGTCATTTGAAGAAGGCATAAAAGAGATTACGAAACGGTAGTTCCTAGGAAGAAGAAATGCAGCATACCACCACTGTGCTTCTTACTGTGTTTTGAGCGACTTCTGTAGATTATCTTGGTCAAGGGAAGTTGGTTTCTTCCATGTCACCACTCAGCAGCTCAGGGCCGGCAAGTTGGTAACATACATTGTGCTTCACGAGGCCTTGAAAGCGTGGCTGGCCTCTGCCTCCAGCTCACAGGAGCACCACAGGCCATACACAGCATGCTTTATTCACGTGAGATTCCCTGAGCCAGGGCCTTAGGTTAGCTCTGTGTCACTGTCTTCTGTTCCTTGACCTCAGTTCTCCATTCATCAACATGAAAGGGATTTTGGTTTTGGTTTTTTTTTCATTCACACCAACTTGAGGAATTTGTCAGAGACTGAAGGATCCTACCTACTTTTTGAGTGCCCCGGGGGATACAAATTTCCCTCTCTCCACATGAGGATGGAATACATATTATCCATTACAGCATGATATCAATAAATAATTTTATCCCACAGCAGGGTAATTTCACAGAAGGAGAAAGAAGTGGATTAAAGTGGTTCAGAATCAAAATTCCCAACTGAATAAACCTTGTTTTCACATTTCTTGAAGGGAGAAAATGTATTTCTATGAGCTCGGTCCAGAAAGGGAATAATGTATCACTTAGACAAACAAAGCATCTAAGAATGTTAAATATTTTAAAATAGGTTGTTTAGTACCAATATTATTTCACAGGGGAATTGTTTTCTATTGTTTTATGAGGGTTAACCTTGGCACTGGCAAAAGATAGCAAGTGCTTGTTTAAAGAACACTAAAGGGCAAACAAAGCCATGACTACACTAAATCTGTGTTTCAAATGCAGAGTTATGATTTCATTTCCTGCATATTCTAAACTTGTGTAATGTGGTCATATAAATATTAGAAAAATAGATGGTCATTATAACCCTAATAAGAGCAAGAATTCAACACAGTAGTTCAGAATAGAAAGACAAAGGCAATTTTTAGAAACCTAATTGAAAAATAGCAGCAGAAATTCTGCTGCATGGGAAAAATATATTATCCCACCTTAAGCTGCCATAAAAGAGCAGGAAAAAATAGCTGTATCAGGAAAGGTAGGAAAGTTTTTCTATTGCACTTTTTTACACAGAAAGCCATTGATGAAATTTAAGAAAAGGTTTTTTTCTGTTCAAATACTACAAGAGGAAAAGTGCAGCACATGCTGTGTGGATGGTATCCTGAGAAAAATTCAGAGCCCGAAAACATAGAAACAAGGGCTTAATTTTTTGTCACACATTTTTCTCCTTATTGCAACTTTGTTGAGTCCTATTACATGCCTTAGTTACACCAAGCAGATAGGAAAAGTAAGTCCAAAACCCAACAGAACATATTTTTTTATTATTATTTCTAAAGAATCAAGAGGTAAAAATGACAGAGGATTCAGTAGGAGAGTTACTTAGGTTTTGCAATAAAATTATGGAAAAAAATACAATCTTACAAAGACTCAGATGAATAAGATCTTTTGAAAATGGGACCTCATGCAATTTGGATGCTTTTATTTATGTTCTGGGTTCTCAGGTGTGATCCCATGTGACATTTCCTCTCCACACTTACCTCTCCCAGATGGATGAAAGGGGAAATGCACTGTAAGAATACATATCCATCAAACATTATGGGATATGCAGTCCAGCCAGAAATTCCAGCCTAGCAAAGAGAATAGAAGAAAAAGTAGTGTTAAAGACAGCTCTCAAGAAATGCTGCAAAATCATTATGAATCAGAGTGCTTCAGACTCCCAATAAAAATTGAAAATATTTCAGTTCGGGCCTTTTATAGGTGTCAATGGAATACCTAAGTTTCTATTAAAAAATACAATTTTTTAAAAATTACAAAGCATCTAATAATGTAAATGAAATGTTTCAATAGCTCTACTTATTCTTACTATACTGTTGTAGTAGTCACTTTAACATTAGTATCAAGGCTTGCTGAAGTCTTAGGCCACAAGAACTTTCACCTAGATCCACCAACCATGCACTGAACGTTTACTTGGCTACATGAAGGAAGGCCCCCGAAACCAGTGCAAACCAGAAAGATAAGGAGGCTTCAACCTTAGCAGAAGCTGTGCTCTGAGAGATAAGAGAAGAATCGGCCCGCCTAGAGACAATGAAAGGGCCCAATGGAGAACGGGAAGACCCCAGACCCAAATACTAGTATTGGTCCCAACTGTCTCCTGAGGGGAGGGGAATTTAGATGGTAAGGGTATAATTACCCACGGATTTCTTTGTTCTGGGTCCCTCTCCAGAGGCACCCAACTCGAGCTGTTGTCACCACTGTACCAATAAATTCATCTGGCGTATGTTGTATTGGAGACTCTGCTTCAGGAAACCTGGGGTCGAGCCAAGGGGAGAGGAAGCGCCCGAGAGTGAGTGTGTGCATGGGTGAGGAGTCGAAAAGGGGCACCCGTCAGCTCAATGGAGCTGCCCGCTGCGAAGGGACTCTGGTTCTAGCAGTTAAAGTCTCGGGCAGTGTGTGTGCGACTCCCTGAATGGTGTGTGAATGCTCGGGCAGCAGCTTCTCCTTTAACAACACAATAAGCATTCATAAAAATCATCAAATTACAGTTTTTCATTTGTCACAGTGCAAGCCATAACTGCCAGATGAAGTTAATAGATCCCAGATTAGGACTTCACCTATACAGAGGCAGAATAAAGCAGAGTCTTTGTCTGGTATTTAATCTTTTGCATTTACCAGGACATGTGCACACTGGAAGGCATCACATGGCCTGCAGAAAACCCATCTTCTGTTCCCTCTTAAGCTGCTGAGAGAATTGGAAAAAATTTGGACTCATGACCTCAAACAAAGTATTTGGCATATGAGCATCTTTCATGCAGCATTTAATAAAATTACTGGCAGAGTTTTCCAGTACTCTCAAACTAATTTAACTGTTCTAATTAACCGGAACAGATTTACTCTTTCCCAAGTGACATCTTGTGCCAAGCTACACATGATCGTTTCTCACTTCTTGAATGTTAACATCTCTCATGTACGTATACTACAGGTTTCTGAAAGTCTTGCCTGTCTTTCTATTTCGGAACAATTCTCACTCATTTGTTCACTAGTTTCAACTACATATTGTGTGGAGTAGCAATGCAAAATCATTGTCTTACTTTTACTTGTCTCAGTTCACTGTAACTACCTTTTCCCCCCAGCATCTCCACATCTCGCATTTCTCCAAGCCTTTTCCCAACTCCCACCACTCTAGCAAAATTTCACATTACATTTCTAGCTTATTTGTGTCTTCCACATCAGCTCACCTTCTCAGAGGAGGTTTTTTGTTTTAAGAAATGATTGCTTCAAAATGCATGCTTGTTTTATTAATACAGAGATTAAAAATTGTTGTGCTATTATGAAATAGCTCTTTATATTTTGGAAAAATTCTGTTAATGAAGATTTTAGCTACTCATTTATTTGCTTTCAAGTGCTTAGATTGTCAAAGTGTTGACTTGGACAACAATTTTATACATAATGTTAAGAATTTTCCTGTGTAGCATTATTTATTTTCCCTTACCCATGTATTTTTGAAGAAAAACAAATCATCCAGTGAGTCACGATACTTCAGAAACGCTCCCAAGAAGCCAGCGTTTGGGTGCCTCTTTGGGGAGATGCATTGCTTCAGCAGCTGAGGATATGACCTATAATGCAAAAAACAAGGGGAAACAAAAACTAAGGCCACTACATGCCTTCCTAATACCACTGCTTTTGGACGCTGAGAGCACAGGGGTCGTTTTTCTTGTCCCTCTTCCCCATAGTTTCTGTGGCTGCTGTATGTGACCTTCCCTCAGGGCCAGCACGCACCTCAGGAGGGGAGCCAGCAGCCATGGCAGGCTGTGGGCCTCAGAGAGCTGCGCATAAAGCCCACTAGGAGGAAGGGAAAAAGGAAAGGAGGCTCCCAAGAGAGGCATTTACAGCAGGGACCCCGGTAAAACACCGCATACAGCGGAGAGCAGAGCCCGCCAGGGCACCGCCACACCAACGCCGCTCCCGCCTCAAGGTGCCCGGCAACGCCCTCCTCCCCCAGCTAATGGGGCGGAGCCACTGGTGACGTCGCAGCCCCTCAGCCAATAGCGGCCTCTGTTTACTTCCGGGGGGACTCGTTGCATATTCACGAGGAAGGCCCCGCGCCCGGCGGTTGCCGCAGCGGCTCCGGGCGGGAGGCGGAGCCAGCCGCCCGCCCCGCCCCGGCTGCGCGGCCCCACCTCCCGCCCCGCCGCCGCAGGAAGCCGCGCGCCCGCGGTGCGTATTTATGCTGAGCCGTGCCAGGAGCGGCTCGGCCGAGCGCGGGGCGGAAGCGCCCGGCACCCCTCCCTCCCGCCCGGGTGCAGGCGACGAGAATGAGCCAGAGAGACACCCTGGTGCATCTCTTCGCCGGCGGGTAGGTGACGCCGCCGCCCGGCGGGGGAGCGGGCACGGTACCGGCCCTTCCGCGCGGGCTGTCAGAGGGGGCCGGCCCGCCCGTCCTCCCCTTTTCCTTACCCGCAGGCTCCGCTGCCCCAGCGGAGTGGGACGTGTGGTGGGTGCCGCCCTGCAGCTCCCCCCCCCGCCCTTGTCGCTGTAACCCCGGAAATGGCTTCTGCGGGGTTTTCCCGTCCCCCCTCCCTGGGGCTGCGGGGGTCCTGCCCCGCTGCTGAGCCCGCCCGTCGCGGCCGGGCCTAGGAGGGGGCGGCCGCGCGTGGCGCGGGAGCCGCGGGCTCGGCCGCAGCCTGGAGCCGCTTGCCTAGTGGCGTGGCGGCGGCCCCGCCGGGGCGGGAGGGCTGCCCAGGCGCCCCCGGAGCGCTGCGAGGGGCAGCTGCCTCTACTCTGTGCCTGAGGGGGCGCGGGGGAGGAGAGAGGGGGTCTCCGCGGCGGGGCGGGGGTCCGCGCTGAGGCGGGTGCGGGGAGCGGCAGGCCGCGCTGAGGCGCTCCTGGCGCGCCGCTTCCCGCCTGGTGCCCTGAGGCCCTTCCGGGCCTGCCAAGGGCCGGTTGCATGCGTTTGGGCCCGGGCCCGCGGGGAGCTCTGGCTGCCCGGGCAGGCGCCCCTGGGCCTCGCTGGGAGCCTGGGCACGCCGCGGGCCTGCGGTGCCTGCCAGGCCCAGCCCCAGGCCCGGGTGTTGCCTTTTGTCACGGGCAACGTGCGGGTGGTACGTGGGCCCTTGGGAGAAACCGGGGCGAAGGCTTCCCTTAAAAGTAGCCCATTCCCTCTGATCGCCATTCCAGGAGTTTGTCCCTTATCGGGTGTTCTGTGGAGAAACACGCTGAGTTGTCTGTGTATGGGCTCCCCCGCTGCATCGGAGAGGCTGCCCAAACGCGCCTGTCAGCATGACTGCTGAGAGCAGTCTACAAACGGCTAGCTGGTAATGCTAGTGTCGAAGGGCCACTCTGTTACTTGAATGCATTTCAGCACTCTGGTGTGTACTGCTTTTAGGTGTGGGGCTTCATGTGGTCGTGCAGCTTTCCGCCAGTGAAGACAGAAGAATCAGAGGGAAGAATATAGCTAGAAGTAAAGATGTGGCCCTTGTAGCCTTTGTTAGGTTTGAGGTAACTCGTGTACCTTCATAGGTGTTAGTCTGTCTTCATCTTCTTAAGCTTTGTAATGCTTGGGATGTCTGTGGCTGCACAGCCTGTGGTCCCCTCAGGGATAAAGTGGGAAGAGCGCCTAACTTAAAAGAGAAAGCTGGGGATCTTGTTTGGTGTAATGATAAAAGTGTATTTGGGTAGTGAGCGTGGCTGTGCGGAAGTGGGAGAAGTGACAGACTGAGAACGTACTTTGCATCCCAAGAGAGAGCTCCCAGCTTGGATTTCCATTTGTACTCATTCACTCTGGACTGGGGTGTCTGTGGTGGAAGAACAACATAGTGTTTACTCTGAGCAGGTCTGGGTGAGTTGGATACACATGAGCACATTCTCCGCTTCTGGTGCGCTTTGCAGGTTTTCAGTGTTACACACCTGATTTAGTGCTTATGTGGGTGCTTTTTCACCCCCTTGATTTCTGGTACTCTGTCTAAGAGGAGCGGGATTATGCAGCAGGAGGCCCAAGATGTGGTAATGTGTACTTTTTTCTTCAGAATTCGCATCCTTGTAAGCATTCAGAAAAGCAGTAGAAGGAACATTGCCTTATTGTAGCACTTTAACTTGATAGCTCTGCACAGGGGAGATAACTAGGCAGAATTGTGCGTAATAATAGAGACAGGTTTATAAATCTGGAATTTAAGACCGGATGACGATTGCTCAGCTCAACTCGTTTATTCCTATTATTTGTAGAGAAGTCTAGTCTATGGTTAGCTGCTGGCCAGTTGGGTCAAGGGTTATATGGAGAGGAAAAGGCTGAATGCCAGACACACATTTCCTGTAATCTTAATTCAGCAAAGCCAACAGTTTATATTTGGTCACATTTAGCAGTAGAAAAAATTATTCAGGGTCATCTCATGACTTTGTGAGCAGGGTGGACTGCACATCACCTGAGTGGTCTTTAGTCTTCAGTGAAACTTAAAGAAAAAGGAAGGAAGGTTTGTTTTCCTTTAGATTTCACTGAAGACTGTATGGAAGCAACATGTTTATCTCAATCTGCTGGCCTATTTTTGTAATGTCTAAGTTCAGTCTTCAATTCCTGCTTTCTGTAATGAAGCTATAACTGATGATATTGCTGGTTTAGTAATGTAGGTGGGGCCATCCTGGGATTTTTCTGTAGCTGCCTACCTTGTTTCATGACCAATTCAACAACTGTCAAACTGTAATATTTCTGGGCCGTTATAAGCTTGTGTTGGGAGTTAGTTTCATATTTCTAATAATTTTTTTCCTCTCATTCCTTTTTTCCTATCTCTGCATCCTTAACCCTTTCCAACAGGTTTGACAGACTCTTTTAGCAGTGCTGGCCACTGGGGCAGTGATGGTGAGGGAATTACTCAGCAATTACTACTTGCTTTGTTTTTCTAAAGTGACTTTTACTCGGGTAGTTTCATTTTTAAGAATCCCACCTCTGTTTCATAACTGCATGTTAATTGTAAATACAACCAGTATTTTGTGATAGAAATACTAATTCTAAGTCTAAAAATAAATAATTGAATACTCATTTTGGAATGGCTTTAATGTAGTTTCTAGCACCATCATTGAATTGAAGTGGTGCATTTCTTTTTTCTAGAAAAGCTCACTTAAGTGATTTTGCTGGACTGGTTCATGCATTAACCAATGCATCTACAAAGTACTACTTCATTTACATGCGCACACCCCCACCACACACACACCCCAGTGTACTACGTGGACCTTCTTGACTTTTTTAGAATAGGATACTCTCTGAAGTTTGATATGTAAAGGTAACAGCAGTCACATCTAGAAGTAGAAAATACATAGCATGAGAAGAGCATTGCATTTACACGAAATAAGGCAGAAAAATAAAGAATTCCTTTTTAATATGAAAAAGGTTACTAACTTTTAAGAACCATTCCTTAAAGAAAAGCAGTTTTAACTGATAGAATTTGTAAGCAGTTGGTTCCATGCAGTAACGTTGCTGTCACTTAAAGACACTTGAGCTCATTTTTCTAGGCTATACTCAAAACTGCCATTGTGCACTCTGTACTGAAGAGTAATTGCAGGGAGTATACCTGAATGGATCGATAGTGTACCTGGAGTTCAGTTTCATGCTGTGACACATTTGAAATCACTCACTTAGCTCATATTTGTCAAGTTCTGTTTCTGCAAACTATGTAGTTACCACAGTTCCATTTGCTGATAGTATCTTGTCCCTGTGGGAGCTGGAAGTAGCTGTAGTGTTGGATCATGATACAAAATTGTGCTTCAGGTGAAACTTGATTTTTTTCTTTTTTTCCTTTTTTTTTTTCTTCTGAGCTACTTGGTTGCATTGCTCAGAACTCTTCAGTTTCAGGAATCAAACTGTAGAATTTTTTTTTTTGTATCCCATCTCCTAGTCAAATAGCAACTGTTGTCACTGTAGACAGCATGTTGGTAGTATAAACTCAGGTGCTTTTATTCCAAACCAAGCAGAATAATCAATTGAACATTCTGCATCCTTAAATTATGAAATCTTGTGATTGAAATGTAGGCTTTAGATGAACATTTTAGTTCAGGTATGTAGGTTACACAGTTATGTGCTTTTCTAGTTATTAGACTACTTAAACCAACAAAAATAGTAGTAGAAAGACCTTAATGTTTTGCTTTATAGGGAAGATTAATATGTTTTGGATGTACATGCCTGCAATCATAATTGGTACATCGAATGAAAATTCAGGTGTTGGCTACAAAAATAATTTCCAGGTTTTCATGATTTATTCTTCATTTCCAGAAAGCTTATGACAGTAATTCGGTATCATACAAACTTCCATCAGGGCATGGGAACTTGCCTGGGCTTTGGTTCCTCAGCAAAAGGAGGGACTGTTTTGGATTAGGAGGTGGACAGCTGCTTTTCTGAGTTTAGGGGTGGACAGTCTCAGGTTTACTTCTTAATACTTTCTGCAAGAAACACCAAGAGTAAAGAAAGTTGGCTGTTTTCTAATTTAATGTGTGAGGGAGTATAGGGAGGAGTCTCTGTTTATTTGTCCTGATTATAGAACTGTCTCAAATTGATCTGTAGTTTAAATCACTCTGTCTGACAGAGGTTCTTGGCAAATCCCTGTAGTGGCTGAAATAGTTAAGACTCAGAAAATATATTTGAGATAAATGTTTGAATTCTTCAGAAAGATTAGACACTGTTGAAATGTATGAAGTAAAGGTGAAAGACCCTTGGGGTGTTTTGATTTAAGAAGATACTAGTTAATAATGTAGCAGGTAGTGTGATGATGGGGGCTTTTTTACTCCCTTTCAGAAAATAGCCACTTGAGCCATAACTGAGTTGCCAAGCACTTGGACTCCTCTCTACCCTAAAATACGTTCCCAGCATAAGCCTGGATGACTTTTAGAACTAGTTGTTCCTGTTGTAAGGCATAGTAGAAGGTTAATACAAACTTCAGGTTATTTTTGTGTTCAGATACTCTTCTGTGGGGAATAAGGCAGTGTTTGTTTAAAGCACTGAGTAGCTTGGGTTTTGCTCCATGAGGTTACCAAATAGCATGAAAATTGCTGTCAGTACTTGAGAAACTGTGAAGCTGGTGTTTCTCCTATTTCCTTCTAGATGACTGATGTTTTCAGCTGTTTTTTCTTAATACAAATGTCACTGTAAATATTTATTTACCCTGGTTCCTAATAGAAGCTACACTGTACATGTTGATGTTTGTTTTGGATAATGGAACCCAGTGATGTTTGTTCCCCTTGTGGTGCTTTTTCGTGTTTTCAGTTGTAGGTTTCTATATGTCAGCACATCAGGGGAATTTTATTTTTTACATTGTTAATTAGAAATAGCAAGTTTGATTAGTATTTTTAGTTTAAGGATGTTAGCTTAACTTAAACTTTCTAAGTTTCACCAAAGAAACATAATTGGTGAATAAGGGGGTTAAGGGTTTCTGGCTGCCAGTACTCCTAGTAGTCCTATTAATACTAAAGATGAAAAGGTGTGTAATATACAAGTTTAGCAGTATAATAACAGGAAAACCCTGAAAATTCAGAATTAGTAAGATACATTCTTGCTGTATCTGAAAGTTGTACTTGCTAAAGCCCTTAAATACCCTCAGAAGAGGGATACTGTAAACTTAATATCCAAACCTGCAATGTTATCTGTTGATGTGAAAGTTACTCGTGTTGTAAGACAGCTCTATGAAATTGCTGATAGATTTGGGACCTGAATTTGTAGTAAGTGGTAAAGAGATTAGAAGGAGTTCTGTTTGCAAGTGGCTTGGATTTTGTTTCTTTTGACAAGAGTTTTGAGCTCAATTTTTCTTGCTGTTTCTCTTGGCAGCCAGTATTTGCATGGAACTTTCGTTTTCATACAGGAAGGAGAAACAGCTGGTAAATACATGAATGAATGTAGACCCAAGATAACAGGGTCAAGGGTTATCTTTGAGTCTTTGAGGCTGTGGTTACAAATACTGAGGTGAATCTGAGACTAGCACTATGCAGCCTCACCTTTTATCTGTATAAAATACATAATTACCTGGAGGAATAAAAAAATTCTTACACTGACAGTTCCAGTTCTAGGTCAGCTGATACTGGCCTTGCTTTGGACCATTTATAAACAGTCTAGTGCCTGAAGTTGAGACCCTCATCCATGCTGGAGCTGTCTCTGCTTTTACTTGCAGGGGTGTAGGGTAACAGTAGAAGATACTCAACTACTCTGGACAAAGGCAGTGATTCCTTAGTAGATACCCTCAACTTGCAATAATAAAAGAAGGCTTTCTTGTGCAGCCATCTCTGGAAATAGAACCTGGGATTTGAAAGCCGAACAGGATTAGGTTTTTGAAGGATGTGCATATTTCTTTCCTTGCAGTGTCTCACATATACAGGTTTATCTGGGGAAAACGGTGGTAAATACTGTATCTGTTGAATTGCTAGCGGAGTTTAAAGCCCAAATAGTTCCAGGTTTGTTTCTGTTAATCTGGTGAGGTGATGGACTTTTAAATGCACATTAGGGATCAAATTAAATAGTTGGGGTTTTTTATGGGTGCTCTCTGGAATAAGCTGCAGCTTAGGAGAGCATTGCTGTCTTCCTAGATTCTTCTGTCAGAGATGTCAAGTAGGCAACTGTTCTTAGTTTTACTGTTGTTTTAAGTTTGTCACAATCCTGCAGGTTAGATGATAACTACATGTCTGTATCTGTTTCACTGAGCCCAATTATCTCTTGTGCCTTCTTGTACAGTTTAAGCTGCAGATTTAATTCTCTAACTTGATTGTGTTAATAGTAGTGGGATTTTAATCTTCCTTTTTTACATGTGTGTTTATCTTTGTGGATTTACCTACTGATCTTTGCTCTTCTGCCCTTCAAATTACTTGGGACCTACAGGTGGATTCTCATGCCCTTGTATGTCATATCAGGTGTTTCTGATGTAAGTCAGCTTGCAACTTTTCTTATACTCACTTGCCAAAGCTGAAAAAGGCTTGTAGTAACATTAATTAGAGGCAAATGTCAAATTTAAGATGGGTACGGTGAGCTGGTGGTCTTCTGAACAGCATTCAGTAGAAACTGCTGTAAACATTCAGACACAGGAGTGTCTCAGGCTTTGCCCTTCTTCACTTCCAGTTTATACTCTGTCAGCAGGAGTGTATTTGCTTACCTACTCACTCTACCAGGCAAAACTCATCTCGTCCTGGAGAAAAAGTTACACGTTAGTAAGTGTTCTCACAAGTCACAGTTGTTGAGACCTACTACATGACTGGAGATGCTGAAGTCCGGAGTTGTTGTAGGTAGTAGAAATTTCTTAAGTAGTTTACAAAATCACACCTGTGGTATTGAGGGGAAGAAATCTAATAATTTTCTAACTCTTAAAAAATGTTTTTCCAAACTGTGCTACTCCCTAATTTGTGTTAAGCCACAAAGTAAAAAAACACCCCTTAATTTGAGCTGGTGAGGAGGGTAGCAGGAATGGTGGTGGCAGTCTGCTGGCAATTTATAGAACACGTTTGCTAATCTGGAGCTGGTGCCTGGCTGTTAATGGCCTGCCAGGACTTGGAGCACAAAAGTAGCTGTCTCTTTTACAGTATTTCTAGTAGTGTGTTAAATAAGCAAGACCGGAAATATATTTCTAAGTAAAATACACTGTCATTGATGCTGGTGACAGAACAGCTGGCATTTTTAGAAGTTGCTTATTTGTACAGGGTGCATAGTTATTCAATTGTCTCTCTTCTTTGTTTACTTACAAGCTATGTTTACTCACAGTTTCTCATAAACAGATTTTTGCCAAGCATTTCAGTGTTTGTCTTAAAGTTCAAGTGAACTAGATAAATCAGTGTAGTTCCTGGATTATGCTTCCATTTAGTGGTTCAGTTCAAACTCAGTGGATCTTGTGACTACTGAGCAAGATCTGGTTCTTCAACGTTTGGGGACTTTTTCTTTCAATCCTTCAATTCCAGATGCTTTCTCTATTGTATGGGGCTTTTTGAGGGCTGGAAGAGTGAGGTATTACATTTTGACAGAAGTAGAACTGGGGATTTTGCAAAGACTTGTTTGAGCAATACAGAACCACATAGCATTATAAAACTTCTCTGCTTTCTTCATTTGTAAGTAGCAATTTGAGATCTTGAAGATAGGGGACAGAAGAGAATTTTAGTCCAAACTATCAATAGTTAGTGGAAAACATTAAAAATATTCTCAGGTTCAGCTGAGACATCTTAAACTGTTTAAAGAAAAACAAACAAACCACCTAACAACACAACAGTAAGAAACTGCCAAGAATGCTGATGATTTGAAATTACTTGAATGGCAGAATGTGGTACAGGTAAAGGGTGCACAGTTCCTAAAGGGGAGCAGGTGATCTGCTGCTTCCTTATGATGCATGCAAAAATAGTGCTGGCTGCTGTTACATCAGCTGGTTATCACTGAACAACGCTTGCTGTAGGCAGATATAAAAAGAACAGCACTGAGTAGCTGCATGTCTGCCCTCTTGCCTAGTAATCTAGTAATCCATTGCTGAATGAAGTATTGAAGACATCCACAGTGAATGTCTGACAGAAGTGCTATTGCAGTCATGCATCCCTTGTGGTGATTTGGGTGTGGTGCAGGGGAGCATGCAGGATACAAGCTCCAGGTCAGTGTTAATCTTCAACTTTGGAAAATTTTTCCAGTGCAACGTAGCAGTGGAGCCAGTAGCATTAAAGGCTCCAAATTCCGTGCCCTGTTTAAGAATGCAGGCCAAGTTTTTTTCCTCCTCCTTTCTTCCCCCTTCCATAGTATTTATCTCATTAATATAAACCATACCACGTGCTTTCTCTTGCTAATACTGTTGCTTGAAAACAAGTCCTCATGTAACCTGTCCAAAAGCAAATACAGAAAGATCTTAAAAGGGGTAGGCTCAAGGGGACCAGGAACAGAAGGACTGCAAGAAGGGAAATAAACTCTAAAGCCAACTTCCTACATTGCCTGCACAGGCATGTTACCATACAGCAATGTCTGCTGTTGAACTGCAGGAAACATAGTGACTTGCTGTCTGTCTTGAAGACACTCAAGCTCTAAAGCTCCATGTCAAGTTGTTTTGAGGGCTGGCCTACCTGTGGTTCTCATGTGGTATTCATGTCATGAACCTTAACATGTTACAGGCTCCTGCTGCTTCCAGCATGGGCTAAAATAAATATTAGCACATCTAGTCTGTCTCTTCCTGCAACTCTTATTTTAAAAAGTCTATTTGTAGCTTACCATTAGAAGAATAAGCAAGTGAATTGCTCATTCAGAGATGTTTTAAACATGCCACTCTAAAAGCTGTGTCAGTCTGTTACTGCATGTGCGCAGCACACACTGGAAGACTGTCTTCAGTCTTCATGTGAGCACACTTTTTTTCCAGACTGATAATTAAGGAAAGAAATCAAGTTTAAAACTTGGAAGAGGGTAGACCTCAGTCTAATGTTGGAGTTAGAGGTGGGACAAGATGCCTTTAGGCTTAGTAATAGGATACCTCTAGGTCACTAGGTTTAAATGGAGCATTAAGTGAACATCATTGAACATTATCCTACTTTGCAGCTGTTTGGTATTGTCAGTTCAATTCATACAAACATATTAGGTTTTGTTGTAGTTTAACCCCAGCCAGCAAATGAGCACCACACAGCTGCTTGCTCACTCCCCCTGCCCCCGCCCCCCCCCCCCCCCTCGGTGGGATGAGGGAGAGAATCAGAAGAGTAAAAGTGAGAACTTGTGGGTTGAGATAAAGGCAGTTTAATAGGGAAAGCAAAAGCCATGTGCACGCAAGCAAAGCAAGGAATTCATTCACTCCTTCCCATGGGCAGGCAGGTGTTCAGCCATCTCCAGGAAAGCAGGGCTCCATCACGCGTAACAGTTACTTGGGAAGACAAACGCCATCACTCCGAACGTCCCCCCCCTTCCTTCTTCCCCAGCTTTATATGCTGAGCATGACATCATATGGTATGGAATAGCCCTTTGGTCAGTTGGGGTCAACCATCCTGACTGTGCCCCCTCCCAACTTCTGCACCTGGCAGAGCATGGGAAGCTGAAAAGTCCTTGACTAGTGCAGCAACAACTACAACATCCCTGTGTTATCAACACTGTTCTCAGCACAAATCCAAAACATAGCCCTATACCAGCCACTATAAAGAAAATTAACTCTATCTAAGCTGAAACCAGGACAGTTTTTTAGGATGCAGTGCTGTGCTAACAACTACCATTATTTCTGGTATTCTCTGCAGTAGAAGAGAGTCAACAGACTAAAAGTTACCTTCCTATGAAAGTTTATAGGAGATCTTGAGTCTTAGCTATTACTGCTAATTTGTACTGAACTCTCATTTGCATTTTGGAAGACATTATTTAAAAAAATACTATTGAACAAGTCTTACAGCTTTTTAAAGGTTTTGGGGGTGTTTGAGCCTCTCATGTTACAAAATAGCTGATAACTGTCTTGTCAGAATCAAACACCAGCTCTAGCTATTGCATCAGAAGTGAATGCTGGGCCCTTTGAATTTAGTACGAATTGTATTTGTGTGTTAGTGGATTTCAGACTGAGTTGTTAGTAGCATTAACTGATACCCTAATTTAAATCTGGGTTTGGTGTTTTGTGGTTTGGTTTATTTGTTGTTTGTTGTGGTTTTTTTTTTAAGGGTGCATATAGTGACCTGGTCATAGTTTTAAGAAGGGTATTTGGCAAAGTTAAGAGTACTAATCTCAGAAAAGGTTCAAGGGAAGCACTTTTGTTTGTAACAGTAATGTCAATGAATTTGGGGTTGTCTTTGGAATCAGAATTTGTGGATTTGATATTTTTCCTTCAGAGGCTGTATGTGATCGTAGTTAAACAGATAGGAATGTAGATATTAATAAATCTGTTATGAACAAGCACCAGAAGAATCTTCTGAGCAGAGCTGCTAAAAGGCAGTATGTTCTTGGATGTGTTCTGCTCTAGCAGAATGGGAGTAATTCCACTGTCAGCACAAGTCATGCATGGCTTGCCTTGACTAGCTCACAGAAATGAGTGGCAGACAAGCAAAATCTGCAAGTCTTCACCTGGTTAGCCACTTAAAGCTCTTTTGTCTTCCCAGGTTCTACTCTGTAGTATCTAGTCTGTCTTGCTGTAATGGGCAGAACTCAGGAAACATTCAAAGAATCGTTTCTTTCATGGTACAATGCCCAAAATACAAATGCAGTTTTGAAGGTGTCTTCATAAGTATTTTAATTTTACTGAATTGCCATGCCATAGTTTTTACCAGTCATTACATGTAGTCCTGTGTGCATAGTGCATAAATCTCTTCTACCCTTAAGGATTTTTGGCACCTTGTTTGTGGTCAGGAGTACACTAAACATTCAAAAAAAGTTAAAATTTACCATAAGAAGTTAAACATTTCAGATACTGAGCTACTTTCCAGAACTGATTTGAACAGCATGTACTGAAGACTGTACACCTTCACTACTTTGGGAACCTTTATTTTTGTCTGTTTAAATTTTCACTCCAAGTTGTGGGGTTAACGAACTGACTTAACAGTTTGCTTGCCTTCAAGGGCAAATAACTGCAGCATTGTCACACATGTTCCAGTTGTTTCTTCACCTTTTGCAATTTGACTGTGTTGAGTATAATGTTAATTATATGTGAATGTATCCTTCAGTTTTTTTGCAGTTAAGTATGTGATGATCCTATTTATTTTTGCAGATGTGGAGGTACTGTTGGTGCAATTCTGACATGTCCACTGGAAGTTGTGAAAACACGATTGCAGTCCTCCTCTGTGACTCTCTATATATCTGAAGTTCATCTCAACACTGTGAATGGTGCTAGCGTCAATCGAGTAACTAGAGTTTCTCCTGGACCTCTCCATTGTTTGAAGTGAGTGTACATGCTACTAGGTGTTTGGTTCATTTTGGGAGGGAGGAGGAGAGAGGTGTGTTGGACAAATCCATATGAAAGATTCAGACTCTTGTGTCTGTCATGATGCTACCATGAGATGACTTCCCATATTTTGCCTTTTAACTATAAGTTTCACATTCCACTTCTCTGAATGCCCTTCATGCTTGAGTTTGTACCTTGAATTAGGCAGAGCATATATAACCTGCACAATTCACAGCTCCAAACTACGTCCCCCAAAACTCACTGGGAGTACTGTAACACTTAAGTGCCAGACTTTATTTTCATCCTGAAAAAGTGTTAGTATAAGACTTTTTAAACTGTTTTGTGTCTAAATCATAGATGTTGGTGAACATGGAGGCAAGAAGCCCTATGAAAATTAACGCAGCTTCTTAGTCTCTCTCAACTTTCACCAGTACATACCCTTCTTGCCTTTCGGTATCTTCTGATGGTTGTCTGACTAGTAACACTTTTTTAGAGCTAGTAAGAGATAGGCAAGGCCAGATTTTGCCATGATCTGGGACGTTTTGTTTGCATAGCACCTCACTGAACTGGGACTGCCTTTCCTCTCCTTGCCACCAATGCCTGTGATGTTCAGTAGCCAGCAGGAAAATTGTATGGCTGCAGTTAAACCGCTAGTACAGATCACAGGCAGGGTTCACTTCACTCTGGGGGACTCAAGCTAGCCAGTTATGGGGAGGTACCTTCAGTATTTGGGAATGAGGGGAGTTTTCCTCCAGAAAGGACCTGCTACTGCTTCTTTCATTAGAAAGAATTTGATAAGACTCAGACCAGCTATCTTCTATCCCCAATTAATCGGTGAGAAGTAGTTTGTACAGAGTTCCTTCTGGCAGTTTCAGTGTAGGATTTAGGCTTAATCTGATTAGAGGATAGGATTTGCTTAAATGGAGGTTGTGCCCAAATAGCTCCTTGAATGGAAGATAGTTCTTATCATGGAAGTTTTGATTCAGAGCCTCTTTACATATAAGATTCTGATGGGTGAACGTGTTCAGAATGTGGGAAGGAACGGCTTGGATTGTGACAAGGAAGGAGAGCTCCATCCAAAACACTTGTCTTATTGGTTTCTCTTGATGGAAGTTGAGTCCTTCAGCTTCTTCCCTGAATGTTTGGTTATGAATTTATCTTCTGTTTAGAAATGTATCTGAATGAATAGCAGGATGAACAGATGTTTGTTTCATATGCCCCTCTGCTAGAAGCCTGCTATGCTTTAAAGCCATCCCTAAAATAACTTGGTCTTCCCAGGAAGCAAATTGAGACTGAGGTAGAGGTAGTCTGTGATGAACTTCATTGGTAGGGCTTGCTTGTTTTGTTTTTTGATGGTGGTGTGTTTTTTTTAAATCTGCTTTAGACATGGTGTTTGTTTATCTATGATACAAGAATGTGTATCTTCTGCTGATTTTGTTCTTTGCTTAGATTTGTTTTCTTCCAGGTGAGTATCAAACAATTGGGATGCCAAGTAACTTTTCTGGGTTTCAAGTTCTTTTTAAATGCAGTAAATATGAAAAAATCCCAAATGATGTGGCAACAGACTGTGGCAATAAAAATATGTAGGTGCAGGACATAATTATTCTTGGTTAAGGGACTAGGGCTGTTTAGTGGGAAAGTTAAACTGGATCCCTCTGTCACTCTCATGTCTTTACTGTCACTTGATATTTTCTGACTCGTAGGTGTCAGGGTTTGGTTGTCCCTTCTCATACCAAATTCAGTGCAGTGCTCCAAGGCTCACAATACTCAGTCTAAAAGCAGGGTGAATCAGGCAAATGTCAGAATTTCAGTTAACTGACTGCTGTGGAATCACTTCTGCATCTTAAGTGTCAACAGAGGTGACTTCAAAGGCATCTCTGTCAGGAAACAAACTCAGAAGAACTGGTACAGGTGACTGGATTCTCTGGCAACAAAAGCAAATTCCCTTATTCTTTAAGATCTGTGGTGTATATCGTATTGTGGATGCCTCTCATAACTAACCTTGCTGAGTTTAAACCTGAGGTCTTGATAATGGAAATCTGACCAGCCTCCCAATACAGGCTTCCCCATGTGACATAAGCAGGTCAGCTGAGGCCATACGGAGCATTTGTGCTGCTCTTCCAACCATGGATTTGCCATTTACTGCTTTCAATAAACAGTGCAGGCTCTGGGATCTGCTCTTTAATGCAAAAAGTTTCTTATTTTCAGTGTAGGCTCTGGAACTCTTCCAGCTGGTGTCCGTGAATGTAGAAGAGCGTCAGTAACTACCACCATTACAAATCCTGCTGCAACCTCTCTTTAACTCTTTGTTGCTCTGTCAAGTCTTGGGACACTGTAGATCCAGAAGAAACAAACAGACCTGGTACACTTCACTCCCAAGTTTCTCTTAAGACACTGAGGTTCCTGCTACTTTGTATACATGCATATATGTGCATATATACATGTGTAATGTGATGCTGTGGTGGTAGTGATTTTTAAGTACTGTTTTAAGTGGACACAGATCATGTTAATTGGGTTAAATTTTGCTGTAATCTGATGATGTGCCCATGCTGAGGTTTGGAATATGGTAAGATTTTTTTTTTAATAAGTCATTCTGTAAGTGTTAGAAATGCTTTCAGGATGAGACATGTCTAATTTGTATTTCCAAAGTGCTTTTGAGTATGTGTTCAATACTTCAATTATTGCTGTGGGGCAATGCTACCCACATAGTGAAATCATATCTAATTGTTATGGACACAAAGCTAAGATGTTGCTGCACACATTATATGCCAGCATTCCTAAACAGTGATGATAACTGTGCAGAACCACTATTTTATTTTTGCTTACTGAAAACAAATGTAAACTTTCAGTTTGATTTAGCAGCAGAACTGTGGTGAATCAGCTGCTGGAAATCAGAATAAGTTCAGAATCTCCTTCAGTGCTATAGATGGCTTTCACCTGTTTGTTCTGATAGTAAATTCCAAACAAAATAGCCATTTATGTAAGAGTAGTTTGCTTTATTGAGTAATTGACTTGTCATTAACCTGCATGTCTCTTTGAAGAAGAAATATACAGGAGAACTATTTGTGTGTATTGGCCAGTGTTTCTAAATCAATAAGCACAGAGTTCTGTTTTGCAACATCTAGTGAAGTAGTTAATTCTTAACTTTAAGTCTGGTTCTAAAGCAATTGCTAGAGCAATTTGCAGTGATGGGATGCAGATAGTCCTTGTTTCTCTTCCCATGACCTACCATACTTTTTAAAATACCACATCTGATTAGCATCTAGACTGTTGGACAGACTGATTTCACTAAAACTGAATATTGATGGATATCCTCTTACTGTGCCAGTGTACCTTGCTGCATAATGGTTTTCAACTCTTTCTAAAAACCACAGTTACATGGGATAAGTATTCCAAACACTTAAGGACTAGTAATGCCTCATTTGAGGTCTCAATTCGCTGCTCGTATCCCTATGTTTCTCTGTAAATCCCACAAAGATGGAAGGTGACACCCCCTGCCACCCAAGCAGTCTTCCCAGAGCTGTGTTTATAGTGGACCTGGTACCACGAGATGTTAGGGCTGTACTGTGGCTGTGACTCTTTGCATTGATTACACTCCTTTTTCAGCTAATCTCAAACTTAAGTCAGTTACCTGGCATGAGGAGGTAAGGATTATCTTTTCTGGAATGAGTTGGAAGGAAAAACCACTGGCTCCACAGCCTAGCAGCAGTGCTTGGGTAGGAGCACACAGGCAGCAGTTCAGAACTGATAGGAGGGAATCCCTGCCAGCCTCAAGGAAGGGCCACTTCTCAGATCAGAGGTTTCCATTTTCGTTTACTGTAGTCAAAATAATCACAGTATCTTAGAGAAAGAATAAAGCTAAGAATGGGTTCCTAGTTGAATGCTTAGTGGATTTAAATCATTTATGGGGATGGAGAAGGCAAGACTGTATCTGAAAGGCTCCTTTCCTCTAACTTCTGACATGTAACTTGGTGTACTACTAGGAGTCTTGTAGAATCAAACCAGGGCAGCACATGCAAAGCCATGTTGAGGTTTGTCTTTTTGAGAAGAGTAGATAATAGATTGCGGAAGATGTCCTTGGCTGGGAATGATAAGCAGTAGAGCTAACATCTTCCTGAGCTGCTCTCAGAAGGCATATGACTTGCTGTAACTGAACCTTCCTAAGACTCTCTCCTCTCCTTCTTCTCTCTTGCCCTTCACCTGCTTTCCCTCCCACCCAAAAAAGTTCCCAAACATTGGGAGCTAAAGGGTGATGAAAGGAATGTAGAATAGAAACAAATATTTTTGTCTCCTGAACAGTCTACAGGAACATGAACATTTCCATGCTTTGTATTTTCTTCCTGATAAAAGGACACTTTCTTTAACTTTCTAATGACAGATAACTCCAGGTGTGTGTTCCTGTCTTTGAGGTAGGTCTGTATTGACATCATAAGGCTTTACTTCTGCATTTAGTTCCTGGATTTCTATGGCATGTCAAGAAATAATGACATTTTATGCTGATTCTAGGAAATGACTAATTTTTTGTGAACAGCACTGCATTGTCAGTTATTATGAAAGTTTTACACAGAGTAAAGCTTAAAATGATGTAGTTATGGTGGTCAGTGCATTCCTTAATTTTTATATGAATGTTACAGTATTGTCACTCTTTTGTTTTCTAGGATGATCTTGCAAAAGGAAGGTCCTCGTTCTCTGTTTAGAGGGCTGGGTCCTAATTTAGTAGGTGTTGCTCCTTCCAGGTAAATACAAACGTGTACAGTAGATGAAATAGTTTTGATGAAATTTAGGTTGCTGTACATCATTTAAGGTTTATTTGAAGCAAGCTTTGCATCTGCAGTTATAAATACTTAATAGCAAATAACCTTTGGTTCCTGGGGTAATTCTGTTGTCTGAGAAATTGAGCCACTTGTACTCCACAGCTCCAGTCCCACATCCCTGCACCAACTGCCTCAGCATTTACTATCCTATATGCTACTATAATAGTATTTACCATTGTGTACTATCCCTTATGGAGAGTTTTGTCCAGTTAAGAAGGAAAATGCTTAAGGAGTTGCACATGTAAACAAGAAGTTTGTACCTTTGAAAGTACAAAGGTAGATTTAACTTTCAGTTAATCCATCATCTTCAGGAAGCAATTGTGTGACTGTAGCCTCAAAACACTGGGTCTTTATTCCTGAATTCTGGTGAAGCACAGGCTACTGTCCCCCTGCAGTAGGAAGCCTGTTCTGAAACTTCAAAAAGGGCAAGACTGGGTAGGATGACACACTTAACAGCTGTCCCAGAGAAAGCGGATCCAGCAGTGGGCTGGACTCCAAAGGGTACTGGGGCAGTGTCAGAGTGCAGTGGATGAGGACATAAGTCTGATGTAATTAGCAGTGGTATGGCTGCTGTCAGTTGCTCTGTATCAGCACAAATACTCTAGCTACACAGCTGGTGCTGGCAGTCAGAGTGAGGTGCAGATTATGCCAGAGTTTGAATTGATCCTTACATACAAGTGTTAGCCTAAGTTCAGTCCAAAAATAGGAGAATACCGAAGGAAGAGTATGGAAACAAAGCTGTGTAAAACTAATATAACTACTTAATCCTGGCTGAGGCTATAGTTGTTTTCTGGCCTGGTTTTATTCCCCTCTATTCTGCTTAAGAGAAGAGTCTTTATGCAGAGGGAATATATCCCACAAAGGTTTTATTCGTCCCTTGACTTAGTGCTCTGGTTTAGGTTTTTTCTTTTTTTTTCTGGTCTGTAGAGGAGACATTCCTGTCTCCTGCATACCCATTTGGAAAGTATCTTAACTTTTCTGGTTTAAGGTCTTTGGATGCTTCTGGAAAATTTTATTAAACTGGACTTTCCATTCAGCATTGATCTGTCTTCTAGTTAGGTCTGACAGATGAGCTGTTGTTCTGTAGATCCTCTGCATGAATAAGAGAAAAACCTCATTCAGGAATTGGAGTACTTCTATTTTAGCAGATTTTTTTAAGGAATTGGGAATACCTGGGGTGTTTTCTGATCACTAACATAGCCTTGCTTTTTGGAGAAGCTGAAGTAATTCCAGTAGCTTTCTTCACTCTTGACACCTGTGGGCTATCAGCACTTCCTAATCTGAAGAGCCTGTACTTTTGTTTGATAGTCCAGTCTGGTCTGAATGTTCAACATTGATACTACTTTTTTTAACACCAATTTTTATACAGCAATGATTCCATTTTATAAGTGACTATCCTCAATGAAAAATATCCTCAATTGCAAAAAATTATTTCTTTTCAGTAAATTTTATGTTAAATCTTCTAATTCCCTTCCTTTCTTCCCTCAGGTGAAATTCTTAGCTTGTTTCCCCCACACACACTAAAAATGTCAACTTGATATAATGTGTGAAGTCTTACAAATAAGCACATCCTCATTCCCCTCCGGCTGACTCTGTCTTCATCCAGTACTTCATTTCAATTAAGCATTAGCTAAGTGGATTTAACAGCAGCTCTTTGTTTAAATAAGCTGTAGAGAAGCATGTTTCCTAACACATCCAGTATACCTAACTGAGTTCAGATTCCATTTTAGAAATTACGCCCATGAAGCAAGCACTCTATCTTTTTATTATAAAGAAAAACATGTTTGCACAGCTAATGAGGTTAATGTTCTGCTCATGAAAACTTGCATGTTCATTTTTTCTCTTGTAGAGGGGTGTCTAAGTTTAAAAAATGAGTTACAACCTTAAATGTGAGTTTTAGATGTGCTTTTAAAAGTTTTTTTAGCTTTCATGGGTGAAAACAAGGATTTTTCATAATATTTTGCATTAGCATGCTGACTTTTATGTCTAGCTTTCTTTTGATACCAGCTCACAGACTTGAATGTAGTACAAGCTTAAAAATTTTTTGGTGGTGTATTCAGAGAAAAAAAATGTGTGTCTATTCTAAATACAGAACTAAAGAAACAAAATGTGGATCCCAGCTTCACAGCTGTTCTAGCATTTAAAATATAAATGTGTATAACCACAAGTTATCAATATTTACATCTTAAATGTTAGAATAATATAAATATTGTGTGCTATTTGATTTAAAAAAAAAGCTACATACTTGCTAGTTCTCTTGAAATTGTAATGCTATTGAAATGAGTTTAGGTCCATTAGAACAAATTTGATCTGTTGTTAAAGTAATACAGAATACTGTAACTTCAGTTCTCAGTTCAGTGTTTTGCTTCCCTGGCTAAACTTCCTAGTGTCACAAAAATCGCTGCTGTATTTCTAATTATCTATCCTTCCCCTCACTAATTGTAAATTGGAGCTATTGTGGAAGAAAAAGTTGTAAAGTATGGATTTTTTTTTTCCCCATTCCTGCAATAGTCCCACTACTTTGCAAGAGTTATTCCTTGAGTAGTGTTTTACTGAGGAAGTGACTTGAACCAAGATCATCTTGAGTTAGTGAAGTTAATGGCGCTGCTTGTAAGTGTATCAACACAAAATGTAACATAACTTGGAATTTGTTCTAATTTTAGAGCAATATATTTTGCTGCTTACTCAAACTGCAAGGAAAAGTTGAACAATATTTTCAACCCAGATTCTACCCAGGTACACATGATTTCAGCTGGTGTGGCAGGTAAGGATCTGTAACTTTTTAGCTTCATTCTAGAGTTATACCTACAAATGAGAGGTGGTGATAAATGTGGAAAAAAACAAAACAAAATATTCAGTGATTGAATCATCTCTCTTTGTAGCAGTTACCTTCTTTGACCTCTCATTAAACAAGCTATCTGCAGAATATGTGCATGAAACTTTGCACTTAGTGTTAATGAAGATCTTTAACTGTGTGTGTGTGAACAGTCTTTTCTAGGAAAACTTGCATGCCTGCTTTTTCAATTGTAAATTTGTGAACTGTGATATGAAAACTTTCAAAACAGTAACTTTTTGTTCTGCAAGCTATAAACAACATTGTTTGCACTGAACTTTGGCTTAATGCTTCTTAATCTGTTTTTCTACCGTCACTTTCTGTTATAGCTTTTGTATATCTGACTGACTTTTTTGTCTTTCTGAAATATGCCTGCAGATACTTGTATAAATTATATGGAACACTCCCTCCTCCTTTGTTCGAATATCAGTCTGTGTGAAGCTTGTTCTACCACTAAAGTGACATAGAAGAGCAGATTTCCATAGTTTTCATATTTTCATCTCTGGAAATAAATTCCTATTTTATGTCTGCAGTGTAACTTTGGTATATTTTAGCAGCTACCAGTATTTATTGCTTGATTTGTATGTTCTGTGCTTTGGGATCATTAACAAGGGGAGTTAAAGGCAACCGAGCTGAGTTATGGTCATGGACTTGTGCTGGGGAAATCAAAACTTGGGCTGGCAACACTTTACCTATTGTTGCCTATGTCTTTCCTACAGAAAAACAAATTTTCAAAAGTGTTTTTTGTATAGGCTATAGACATTTCACAGATGAATTCTGACAATTTTATGGTAGCCTGTTGAAGTTGCTAATTCCTGTCAAATTTTACAACCAGTGTATATAATGTGAGTAATAGCAATCTGGAATGGACTGCCAAAGGTGATGTCAGAATAATGGATAGGATTAGTTTTCTGTTTAATACTTGCTAATAATATGATACAAAGAAATTGTTATATAGCACAGAATTTAAGTGACATTAGCTTTGTACTTAAATAACACACTAATGCTTATCTCTAGCATGTGAGAAATGCTATGGCAGTTTTTAATCTTAGAGATGTAAGGAGAGCTGTTTTGCATTAAATGGGCAAAATAAAGTGCTCAGATGATGCAGTATTTTTTTATCACCTGGAGATGTGTGTTTTGTTTGTAGGTGAACAGCATGGGGAATGGGATGGAAGGGGATTTCATGAAAAGTTCATCCTAATCAGTTAAATGCTCCAAGAAGAATGAATTGTCTTCAGCTCTTTGTCAAGGGGATAAAACATGCCTTTAAATTGGGGGTGGGGGTGGGGGGTGAGGGGGAGTATAGGTAATAGAAACAAGTCTATCCTCAATTGAAGACAACTTGTATAACTCATGCAATGCTACAGACAAATGAAGGTTCAGTGTTCCTTATCTTTGGAAATTACTGCCCTCATTCTGTAATGAAAAGAACATTTGTGCAGGTGTGCTGTAGTGACTTTTCCCAAGTGCTTGCAGACAGAGACTGTAGTTTGCCAAGGAGCTCTGTATCTGCTTATTAACTTGCTTCCCTTCCAGGAGGTTGGTATTATGCATTTGTACTTAGGATTGGGGTAAATGTATTTGAGCCTTAATTGCTGTTCACCTTTTTTACATTTGTATAAAAGTTTTAATACTGAACAACTTCTGTGGATGTTATCTTTCTCACACTTACCCAGTTCTGCAGTTGCATTTCTAAACCATAAAGCCAATGAAACTGAATGCTCAGTGCAGGTTCACACTACAGGTCACAATTTTCTTTCTCTCTTGAAATGTCTTGGCACTGTGTATTACAGGCGTTCTTTGGAAGACCTTTAAAAGAAGGTTCTTTGACAAACAATTACTCGATACTAAATACTGACAGTATTCTGATTTATATGAAAAGGACAGTAGTTAATTAACAGTGCTTTCTTGGGAACGTGCTAACCTTGTTTTTGTAATTCTAATATATTTCAGAAAATGCACTTAAACCAGCTATTAACAGTTTTACCTGCAAGGTTTGTATTGCTATATGATGCAAATCAACTTAAAGAAATGGCAAAATAACAGGGACGAGATCGAATGTGAGCTCTTAATTGGTTGGCTTAAAGAGGTTAACACAGAAGATCACCATAAGATTTGCTCTGGAACTTAAGATTTCAAAATTGGCAAGGTGGCTAAACACTTCTAATTAGCAAAAAATAATCAGTATTGGTTTTTTCTTTTGCAGCTGCCATTGGTTTCAGTAAGGAATTGAGTTATTCAATCTTAAATGAGGGGGTTTTTTGTTTGGATATGACCTTCCTGTTACATAAAGGCTTCTAATGCCTAATGAGCATGAGGTGGTTTGCACTTACAAAGGTTTTCCTATAGGTTGCAAAGTACAATAATGATGCAAAAATACAACTTAAAAAAAATCTGTAACTTACTGTTTTATGAAAGTACTATAAGTAGTGAACTTTAGTCAACCTTAAATACTGTTTACTTGTATCATGTTAATACATAAGTATCTCAGGCTAGCCTGTCATTGTTAAATAAGGACTATTTTATGCACATGGCATTTTTGGGAGTGAGAAGCTGAGGTATGATATTTTAAGTATTTTTGTTTGGTTTTAGGCCTGATTCTTCCTTCTCAAGATAAAACATATATTTTTGGTTTTATTAAGATACTTCTAGTAAGTTTGTTTTATCCCAAGGAGGATGAATTATGCTACATATTATTAACTGATGCCTTATGCAATTAGAAATTAATGTTTTTCTCTTGCTATGTGCTAGCTTCCAGCATATAATTCATGCCACCTTCATACCTAAAAGATCTGTGTATCGATATGAAATACTCTGCAATCTTTTTTGCTTACTACTTGGCATATCACATTGTTCTCTTTTTGCAAACTTGGACAGTGAATATATCTGAAGCATACTACAAGAATGAGAGCGTTTGCTTGTGTGAAGATAGTTTATCTCTGTACATTTCAAAGCTAGGTTAAATTCTCAGAATCACTATAAACTGCCTTCTCATTGCACTTATTCAACCTCTTTTGCCACAGAGAATAAAAACTGTAGAGAACTGAATGAGATACTTGATTCCTGTATGGCTTTCTGATTTGCCTTTTTAATGATTCATAGCCTCATTCAGACAACATGGTTGCAAATCTGCTGCAAAACTACTTTGCCTTGTATGCTGTTGCTGTTCTTTCTAGAACTCTACTGGCAAACCAACCCAAATGTAGATTTTTATTATTATTATTATTATTAATTAAAAAAAATTGGGACTACTTTATTACTTACAGAGATAGCGTAACTTTTTAGTAGTATGTACACAATTACTTAATACCAAATAAAATGCATATTTAGTTCATTGATTACTGATACTAGAAAGTTTGATTTCATAAGGCATCTATCTTGCTTTTTCAGTCCGAAGACAAGGCTAGCTTTTTTGAATGATATTTGGGAGGGAGTGGGGAAGGAGGAGGGTTCACTTGTAAATTTGATATATAGGTAAGTATTTGGAGAGATAAAATTGAACTGCTGCAAATGAGCAGAAATTTCAGTACTCAGTGCATTTTACACAACTATTTTAATATCTGTGGCCTTTCTGATTATTTTTCTTTCTTTTTTTCCTAAACTTTTACCTGAAAACAGTTAGATCTCACAATAACTAATTCACAAATCCTTCCAATGGGATTCAATTTGTACACATGTGTCTGATGAGGTCACTGCTTGTTGTTATGATACAGAAAAGCCTGTGTCTATTTTAGGCATTTACTGTACATTTCTCCCGTGAAAAGAGTGAGATCGTGTCATCTCATGCTCCCCATCCGCAGGTCACTTCCTGCAGAAATATGGACTAACTTAAACCTCGTGAGTACTGAACTGAGCGTCTCTTGCAGCCTCTAGTGTAAGAACCACACATTGGGTTTGTAATATCTATTAAATAAACAAAATAAGGGGAATTCACTTTCATTATTTTGAACTCAGATGATGTGCATTGTGCAAAAACATCATTTCTCCTTAACTCTGTTAAGAGTTATTTTTTTCTGTGCAGTTCAGGGAAAGGTGAAAAATATCTTTCACTGATAGCTGCTACTTTACTTAGCTCTGGCTAATTGAAAGTCCCTACTGGGTTAAACAAGGCCTTTTGGGTTTTTTCAGTGTCCCAGAGCTGCCTTTAAAACGCTGCAGCTGATATTCTGTGTTGTCACATTCTTTCAAAGACCTCTTTTCTTTTTCTTTTTTAATATGTATATAATCTCCTTTCTGTCTCTTTCTGCTTTCTCTTTTGGTTTGTTTTTATTTTACTACTTTGGATTTTTAATTCAGCATTCCATATTCACATGCGTCTGTATCAATTACATTGGCTTATAGATTAAAAAAAAACCCTCACCTTTGAAATATGATGCATAATAGGAATACCTGGGATCTTACCTGTCAGTAGCTGGCATAGCTGAAAAAGTAGATTGAGATAATTCTTTCCATCTGAAACTGGGATTCTATTTCATAGAAGAAAATAAAACATAGAAAAGTACAGGAGTTTCTGTATTGCCAAATTGATCTACACTTCTAATGAAGCTGGAATCTTTCTTGAGGATGCAACACTGATAAGCATTGTAAAGCATTATAAAGTTCGCTGAGACTCCTAAAAAGGAAAAGATAGAACTTCGTAGTAGTTGTTGAAAGCCTCCCACCTTTATTTTCTAACAAGTACTTTTGCTACAGATTTTCTGTATTTAAAAAAAAAAAGCTTATCTTATCAAAGATCCCACATGGTATGTTTCCTGTTTTGGAGTGCTTTCCTTGGTGTCAGCATCACTCAACTCTTAATTTATTTTTCTTCTTCCACTAACTGTATTTACTACATTACCTGTAAGATTTGAGCTGTAGTTGTTTCATCTTGAAACCTGAATTATTGAAGGCTCTTTGATTTGAAAGCTTTGGTTCGAACTGTAATGCAGTTTAGGCTTATGACAGCCCTAGGGAAAAAAATTGGCTATGCTGTAAGTGTCTGATCCTACTGTTAGGGGTGCTATGCTAAAACAATGTTTAGAGCAACCCAGGGAGTGCAAGTTCGGACAGAATAGGCTGCGTCCTGTGCCAAGCACCCTTCACTGGTAATTTCCAATATGCTCTTCCCAGCCTAGAAGTGTCAGGCTGCTGCTTTGGGTGAATACAGTCACTACTGCCACTCAGACACTGACTCTGATCTCACCTATGTGTTTCCTGTTCCAGATTTAGGATCTACAGAGGCTGGTTTTTTGGGTTGAATAGGAAGGAGAAAGGGCTGAGCAGATAATGCTGTATCATACAGTCTAGCAGTAACAAAATTACAAAGCATGCAGCTTAAATAGGAACACAAAAGATTTTTTTTTTAGAGAAGTCTTTCCTGGAAAAATGTGTTGGTAGGGGAAGTTAGTAATTTTTCCCCACCTTATTTCAAAGCCTTTGTAGTCCTGTGCCTTCCTAGTACCCTTCACTGCACTATAGATATGGAAAGATTCTGAGTTGAAGTAAAAGAAAATTTAAAGTTTTCTTAATGCTAGTGTAAAGAAATAAAAAATGCAAGAACAATGTTTCCTTTCAGTTTAGTTCAACCCAGGGTCAAGTGCTGTTGGAATCAGTGGAGTTTCTATGGCACTAAGTGACAGGTCAGAAGGGCTCTGACTAGTTAAACTACAGAACTGTTTTTGCAGATGTGGTATGTTTTAAAAACATCCCATGCCTTGTTATGGCAGAGTAGTTCCCTGATGCTTTGAGTTTTTACATAATTATTTACCTACATGACATGCAGATATAAAACACTTTTGGCTTGTTAGGATTTCAGTCCATCATATGAAGGGCTATATATGTACCTAGACATAGAAAAAATGAGAAAAACGCCAACCCAAACCTTTATTATCTACCACAGGAAGTTACTTAGTTAAGAGGTTTGAGTCAGTTTAAAAATCTGTTTAATCAAAAGATTAAACTGAAATCTCTAATGTGATTTTGCTATTTTGGCACAGAGATATAGCTAAATCTTAGTAGCTGCTAAACCTTGTAGTTTGTCTTTAGAACTGTAACTGAAAATCATAATGACCTATTTAAGATTTGGGGGTGGGGGTAGAACAAACCTTAAAACAGTTAAGATCCCTTGGCATTTCTCTGAGTATTGCAGTCATTTGTGTGCAATGTAAACCTAGCTTGTGATTGAACAGAAGTAACATGTATGCAAGCAGTTCTGCTAAATATATTTATGTAAGCTGTTAATGATCTCCATAAACAAGCTTATCGATAGCCTGTTCGTTGTATGAGTATTGTGCACCAGATATGCACTGAACTAGGTAACTCTTTGTTGCTTTCCCACAACCCCAGTCCATTCCCTTGCAGGAGGGCAGCATGTCTTTGTAGTGATATACAAGTGATGTGTGTCACTTAGAAAGCAAGTGTCTAAATTTATCATCTCTTGCCTGGCCATGTTCCAGCTCCTTCCCTTTTCCTCTTCTCTCCTGCAGACATGACACCTCATTAATGGTGCATGTGTGGTATTACAACTCTAGATGGTTTTTTATTTTACTTTTTTTTCCAGAGCTGCCTTTCACTCTGCTCTTTTTCTCTCCACGGTTGTGCAGAAGTAAGAGTGAGTCTTACTTCTTTTCTTTTTTGTTTTTTTTTTTTTTTTTAATTTGTTTCCTTTTCTCTTTTTCTTCCTTTTCTTTTTCTTTGGTGGACTGAAAATCAAAGCTTTAACCCTTAGCCCTTATGCAAGCCTGAATAGTTGCTGGCTGTCTGGATAGTTAGAAGTCATACTATTTACTTTAACAATTTAAACACTCATATGCTTGTAAAAGT
The DNA here is from genome assembly GCF_035582795.1 of Mycteria americana. Lineage (NCBI taxonomy): Eukaryota > Metazoa > Chordata > Aves > Ciconiiformes > Ciconiidae > Mycteria > Mycteria americana. The sequence continues at coordinate 22,898,543 of NC_134371.1, forward strand.
ATTTGTAGGCCAACCAACAATCTCTGCTTTGAATACTAAATAAAACATTAGCACTCAAATTTAACTGCTCTTTATAGTTCAGTATTAAAAGGTCTCTTAACTTACAGTAATACATACCTTTTAACTGCACCAAAAGTAGTATTTATTCAGTCTGCATGCTTTTAAACTCGGATTGTATTTCAGGTAGTAAATTAAATTGACACAATGTTTTATACCATCTCAAATTGCTATAGCTGTATCTGCAATGCATTGTTATTGACATGTTTGCCAAATTGGCTAATATTAGTCTAGCTAGCTTTGTTGTTCTATGGTGTCAAAACAGGGTTGGTATGATTAGATAGGCAGAGAAATGTACATGATTTGGCTTATTTTATATGGGGCGTCTCTTGCTAAGAATCAAACTTACTCAGTATTAATTTAAAAATAAGCTAAATGTTTATTGGCTGTATGGATTCATAAGATATCAGTAAAGGGTTACAATGGTTACTTTCTAAAAATCAGTATAGTCCGAGTTTTTGCATCCACTGTACCTTACTGTGTGCGTTTTGAACTTAGATGCTGTTGCTCTTGTGATACTATCACATCTAACTTTTCTTTTTAAATATTTTAGGTTTTACTGCGATCACAACAACTAATCCCATTTGGCTGGTAAAGACACGATTACAGCTTGATGCAAGGTATAGTGACCTTGGGAAATCTCACTGCGGTGATAAGATTTTGCTTAAATGTTGTGAATCTGTTCTGCATCCCAAAATGAAATGATTCTTTAAATATCCAACACTTTGAATTAGAAAGTTGATGCTGATCTATCTACAAGTTACACTATCATTTTTCTCTATTTTAATCTTTGTGTTCTGAGGCATGCTTGAGGCCCTGTTGGCCAGCAAATTTGGAATGAATTACAAGGTTAACAGTCTCATTAAAATAATATTCTACCATATGCTTACATTTTCCTTCAGTAGTACATTCTCTTTGGTTTTAGCTGTTGAGCTAAACATTCCTGAAATAAGCATTTAAGTATTTTAGCAAAAAGTTTAGAAAAATACCTGAAACATCCTGGTCTTCATTTTTTACATACAATGAGCTCTAGCCTATAAAAAGGGGAAGACTGCTTTCATGGATCGAAACATGGGAATTGTCCTAATGCTGGATAGTCAACAGAAATTGTTTGGACTTATTACAGAAACTGTTTATTATTACAAAACTTGTAATGAAGTAGAATTTTATGTGAACAGGGAGGAAGAAAGACCTTTATATTCCCATCTATTTAAAACTGTAGGGAGAGACTGATATGATGCAAGTGTCTCAGTGCAACTGTGGTGTTCATTTTATAGACTTTCTTACTGAAAACTTAGCAAGCAATATAAAATTCTTTCTTCAGCCATCCTAAATACATTAATGAGCTACATAGTCCTAATTTGGAGATCTGTTGGACTTTCTATATTATGTGCATATTAGCATTTTTCCTCTTAGCAGGCATACTGTCAGGTACAAGGTGACCATAGCAAATACACCCCAGAACTAGTTTTACCATGAGATTTTTTTATGATGCCATTGTATGATTGGGGTGATAATTCCATTACTAATTCCAAGGGGTTTTTGGTGCTATGTGCAACCCAATGGCATCTTGTACCTCTACTTGTTTTTTACTGATTAATCAGTTAAATTGCTTAGACTATGGGGCTTTAAGGAAATTAGGGAAAATTAGGGATTTCTTGTGCACATTATTTCTGTACATTATATCAAGCACGTTGTTCATGTGGGAGACCTGAAGAAGGATCTTCTAATTTTGTGTAGGACACTGCATTTATGTGGGCTAGTCTAGCACATACCACATTCTCAGCTCTTCTAATTCAGTTGTTTTTAGAGGCATAAAAACACTTGGCCTGTGGGATTATCCTGGCCTGATCTTGTTTCTGTTGAAGTTATTCTCAAAAATCCTTCTGATCCCAGTAAGAACTTTGCTTTTAATTCTGCTTGGTACCTTGTTTTCACTGCTGTCTGGCATTGCAGGTTCAAACCATCAGGACTTAAATTCTGCCATTGAATGATGCCTCATACTACTGGCATAATAGCTGCTGCCACTATCTGTCTTGCTTTGACAGTATCCGTATGAGTTACTGTAACTCCTTACAAGGTTATTTGCTGTTTTATTCTGTGACTTGCTCACTCGGGAGACCTCTGCTGGCAGAATCCATATGCTTCAAGTGCCTGCACTTGCTGCTGCAGTAAAGCATATTTTATGCAGTGTTGTAATGGTTTTGCATAGCTGTGTACAGTATGCAAAGTATTTCAACATGCACAACTCAATTCAGTAAGCAAGCTAAAAATGGAAATAAGATTTTATTTACCAAACATTCCTTCATACAGTCATGTCTAAAGAGCACTTTCCTTGACATCAGCAGTGGCTTAGTTGAATCAAATAATAGCTACCTGTGTTGTATTGGTTTATGCTAGTTGTTCAAACTCATAGCCACTGTAATTACCATGCTATGGAGTTGTTTATTTGAGGCAAAATTAGGGGAAATCAACTCATTATGCAGAAGAAAATGGTCACTTTTTCATGAGTCACCAACGTTGACAGTTCATTTGGGAGTCTGTATTCAAGTAATTTAGTCCTTCATTCTGTAAGACTTGGAGGCCTAGAGCTGTTCAACTTGTCTACATGATACTTTTTCTTTAGTCACCATATGGTTTCATATGGTGACTAATTCAGTGTGAGATGTTTCCGAAGTCCTTTTGTCACTCAAGCAAAACTGTTTAATCGTTTTCCAGTCTCAAGTTGCACCAGCCTGATGTCTGTCTTGTTCTCTGCTTTTTAGGAATCGTGGAGAAAAGCGTATGAGTGCTTTTGAATGTGTCCGAAAAGTTTATCGATCAGATGGTATTAAAGGCTTTTACAGAGGAATGTCGGCATCCTACGCAGGCATATCTGAGACTGTTATTCATTTTGTTATTTATGAGAGTATTAAGAGAAAACTACTGGAATATAAGACTACTTCTGCCATGGACAGTGAGGATGAATCGGCAAAAGAAGCTTCGGACTTTGTTGGAATGATGATGGCTGCTGCCACTTCCAAAACTTGTGCAACATCAATAGCATATCCCCATGGTAAGTGGGGCATGTACAACTGAGAGCCTGAATCAAATTGATCAAAGGGAGTCTTTTCAGTGATATGTGTAGCAGACTTTGGCTCACTTGCTCAAGAACTATTTCTTTGGCTAAAGCTTTTCACGTCAAATTCAGCAAGTCAACGTGAGTATAGTATTCAGAAATGGAAGTATTTTTAAGTGGATATCTAGCATTGCCTCTTCTTAGGCAGCGTTTATTTTTCCAAAGGATTTGCCAGGGTATGGCCCAAAATACTTACAGAGAAGGTCCTTTTTCACTTGGAATTTTTCTATATACTCAGCAATTTCACATAATTTGCCAGCAAGTTCTTGTCCCCCTTCTAGGAAAACAGGCTGTCTAGTTTCTTTTTCAGTTGCACTTAATTTTCCTGCAAAGTAATTGTGTATACATTAGGTTTGTTAATGGATTGAATACTTCATTAGTGGCAACTTCCAAGCTAAAATGTAAGCCCAAACAACAGTCCTCTTATGGATTTTGACTAAGCAAATGAACTTTCCTTGCTTAGTTAGATATCTAATACTGCCAAAAATTTAACTTGTTTTCCTCTTACACACACTTGGTTTGCTTCTCTGTTTGTCTGAAAAGTGGTGAACGTAACCACATGTGGTTTTCTTTGTACAGAGGTTGTACGAACAAGACTAAGAGAAGAGGGAACAAAATACAGATCTTTCTTCCAGACACTATCTTTGCTTGTGCGAGAAGAAGGGTATGGATCCCTCTACCGAGGTTTAACTACACATCTGATCAGACAGATTCCAAACACAGCTATCATGATGTCAACCTATGAAGTGGTAGTCTACTTGCTCGATGGATAGCAGCGTGACAATGCTTCCTAGAAGAAGGTGGAAGATTGAAAGGCTGGAGTGGACCACTGAATGTCAATGCCAATGTGGTGGGCAAAAGGAAGGTTTTATCGGGAACATGCAGCTATGGACAAAACAGAAGGTTGATTGTGGGGAAACTATGAATAATTTTGCTGCCTTATTGTATGGTCTCTTGGCAATGTGACAAATGGGAACTGCCCCTTAGGGAACGCCTTTATACATCGCTTCATTCAAAATTGTTACTTTCTTTTCATCTCTTAATCTAGACAAGGCCATTCAGTCATCTCCAGAGACCTGATGGGTGAGGGAGGGGGTGTAAAATATATTCTTGGGCAGGCCTTATTCAATTCTCTTAGTGATTGCTCTCAACTACATCCTTTTTGTTCTGTTTTACTGCACAGTAACCTGTTGGAAGAATGGGGAAGACAGTACTTTCATATTTTTCCATACCTGAAGCTTCCATTCAGTTGCTCTGGAGAGAAAGAGAGGTTAAAGAGACTGAGGTAGCAGTCAGTGTGTAAAGTTTTCCATGTTGTTACCTCAAGATGAAATATGACGCAGGGACCCAGAACAGAGTTATTTCTTCACTACAAAAGGTGATACTTGAGGTTTGTTTTTTGTTTGGGTTTAAGTTTGAGCAGTGGTGTTAGTGAGAGAGGATCTGATTGTTGAACTCTTCAGGTTATCAATCTGTTAATATTGGTGTATGTGTGTTTCTAGTTCTGCTTCATCATCCTTTTTCTTTTCTGGAACTTTCCTTCCTTAAGTAAGAGACCTATGAAACGTTCTCCTATATCATCAGTTTTCCTTGCCAACCTGACATGTCACTCTCACAGCTAAGGAAGAACTTGCTGAATGCTTCTTCATAGCCTTTTTGAGGATTCTTAATGTGATGAGAAACCTCAACTAGTCCAGCCTACTATTTGTGAAGACAGGATTCACTCAGTTTCATGCTACCTAAGAACGAGCTGTATTACCCTAAAATGTCTGGCAAATCCTGACTTGGGTTACCAGTATCTATATGGGAGTACAGGGGGAGAACATATATCACCATGGCTAATGCAACCAGAAAGCAGAAAACAGTTGAAGTTGTGATAGACCTCTTCAGTGCAGATAGCCTCTGTACAAAATGATGGAGAAAATTGTAATTGAGATTTTCTTGTAAGCATTCCCCTTGATAATTGCTGTATCACTTCTTCCAACTGGAGCCTGTGTACTGAATTGCAGCTGACAGTATAACCTTGTCCTCCAAATTGTCTGAATATTCAGGCATTGTTTTTGTTGTTCTATAAGCCAATTGCAAAACAATGCGTTGCATTCAGCAGTGAGGCTTAGCTAGTTTATTCTGTCATAAGTTACAGGGTTTTCCAAAACCATACAGCTGGAGTGTCAAAATCAGAAGCTTAATGTTACAAGAACTTGTACAGCTTTCCAAACAGGTATCTTTTATCTGCACCTTGAGTACTTCTCAGTCTGCGTCCGTGATCCTGATGAGGAAGATGATCATTATAAACTGGGGGCAGTAGCTTTCTACATATAAATGCTGCTACACTGGTGTGAACGGAACTGTGCTCTCAACTCTTCCAGTGTGGTACTTCAGTACACTTAAACTGTGCATTGTGTGCAATGGCTTTATTTTATGAATGACTCCTTACGCACTTTGTGGCCTTCTTAATGGCTTGTGACTTTTTTTTCCTCTTGCTGGTTATCTGTAGTCAAACTGTGTTCAAAACATGCAGTTTGGTTTTAACAAAGCATGTGGTTTGATTTCAGTGTAAGCTGTGCAGGATAAAACATTTTATGCTGTAAGATCCATAGCATCTCTGTTGCAGTAGTTCTGTAGGCTGTATGTAAAAGCTCGAAGCTTACAGAACAATCAGTCTGGGTTTTTCTTATTTGCTCTCCTTTATTTTGACCCTTGTCATGTTCTCCCCACACTGTCAAAGTAGTTGAGTACTTCATGTAATTCTCTGTACTAATTGCTCATCCTTCTAAAAGCCACCTGTAGTATATACAGCAACCTTGCAGTGGAGGCCTAGCTGTATTGACTTCCTTCTTGGAAAATGTTATCTTACCTTTTTAAAGACTGATAGCATGCTCTGTGATGTGACCAAAGGTGAACTTGATTGTTTTAAAGAGGGAGTGCTTAAATGTGTGTTCTAAAGTGGGCTTTTTCTAGTGATCTCTCTAGGAAAAGTCTGTAGTAGTCATGATTCTGACCTAAGTCTTGCTGTGATGCCGTTGTTCAGGTAATGCAACTAAGTGCAGGAATAGCTACTTACTGTAATTTTTGTTCTGTAGAAAGTGGATTACTCTTCAGGCTATCCAGATTATTCAGTCATAGCCAAAACTTAAATTGGCAAAGACAATATACAGCTTTGGAGTTCATGCATACAATTAACATTTGGATTAGCCTAGGCTTCATGAGAGTTACTCTCCTCTGTTTATTGGGTATGTTCTCCCTTGGTTACATGTTCATGTCCCATTAATTTGCTGGGTACCATGTGTGTGCCTTGTCTGGGTGAGAACAGACCCCCTGGAGTTGCTAAGTAGAAAATGTTAACAAGGACAGTTGAATATGGGAGACAACAGCTAAAAATAGACAATCAGCTTATTATTCCACCTTTTTAATGGGTGTTTAACCAGTGTTTTAAACTTTAGGGGTGATCATCTTTTTGGCTTGCTTTACATAACAAAACATAAACCCAAAGTTCCTTTGGGATTTTTTGTTATTTTTAAACTACCAGTACATACAAAGTTACCTCTGAAATATTTCCCAAAGATCTTTAAATGATTTTTTTTTAATAATAAATATCAAGAAAACTATATAAATAAAAGGGCAACATTCGGTAATATCCTTAACTACAGAACTGAAAGGAGTGCATTTAAACTTTCTTGTAACTTGGATGGTCATCTTGATTTATGTTTGAATGTAGTGTATTTGTCACTCTTTTATGTGCTAGAGGAAAAGGTCTTGGATGTCTGGAAAACTCTCAGTAATTAATTAGTTTCCTCATATTTGCCCTACCTAGATGAAACTTAAATGTTATTGCAAGCTATTAATTTTGACTCGGCAACCAGTTAGATTTGGGAAACACTGAGACTGCAGCTTCCTGAACCAGTCAAAAGATGGCACTGGAGCGTGCATTCATCAGAGGGGAAAAGGGGTTACTCTGCCAGGGCCTGCCTAGCTTGGTGTGTTACAGAGCGCTGGTTGTCACTGAGTGTCTGTGGCACACTGGGGGGACATAGCAAGGGTGACCCGAGTTTGGAAAGCCATAAAAAAACCAGATTTCAGTGAATGCAGTCAGATTTCACAGCCCTTCTATTACCCATTTGGTCCCTGTAGTGCTGTGTGAAAACAGGTGAGTTGTGTGTTGCAGAGGGCTGAGCCCAGCCTTCAAGCTGACCGATAGATCTGCTGTTTCTGTCTGAATTTCTGATCTGCTAGACTGTGTTTTAAGTAGGTTTACACTAGGGATTTATGGAGTCTTTTGGTTATTTTAATTGTAACTGAAACATCAACCTGTCCACTTGTATATTGACAATGCACCTATCTAGTTCCCTGTTTACATAATGCACTCCATATATTTCCTTTCTGATTGAGATGTTTGTTAATGATAGTTTCTGCTATTCTGTTTTTGTTTGTATGACACTTGTAACATTCCTCAGACTGTAGCATTTTAAAAGAATGCTTCCAGAGACAAAAGATTGGAGAGCCTTTATAAATGTTGCTTCCTGTTTAAACTGTTTAAATTCGGGAAAACAAGCTGAACACTGAAGTGTGCCTAGGTAAATGTACTACTTCTTTCAACTTTCTGTCTGTTAAGACTCAGTTATGTAAGTTTTCAGTTCTTCTATTTAAGAGAGTCTGCCTACCCTGCATATGTGAACATAATTATGCCCTCGGAGTCATAGCTAAACACTCACAAATGACAGTTTGAGAATACTTCAGTGTTCATGTGAGGTTTGCTATTATTCTTGCATACATGTAGTTGGCTGTAAACTATGTGCATTTACTCTGTATTTATATAGTTAACTTTTTTGTTTGGATTGCTTTAAACTTCAAAGCAAATTAAAATTATGTGCTTTTATTCAAATGTTGCCTTCTGTGCTAAACTGTACACTATTTTTAAAGTTTTAATTTTTTTTAGTGATATATACCAGTGCCTGGACAATTGTGATTAAAAATTAGCAATTCATTGGACAATCCCAGTGAAACATTTTCAGCTACTACAAAATGGCACAAGATAAAATGAATCTGTATTATACCTGTAATATGTTATCTTTGGAGGCATTTATGGATGACTTAAACTAGTTGGATGTGTTCTTGCAGTTGGATTTGAATACTGTTACCTCTGCAGAGCTAAGTGTTACTGTCTGTCAACTGAGATTCAGTAACTAGTGATCAGAAAACTCGTGTCCATTTAAAGTGCCAGCTAGCACAAACAGCTGCTGACAAAAGATGAAAGGCAGTAATTCCTTAAAATGTTAAGAATTAATTGCATGTGCAGTTATAACCAAGTCCTTGAATCTGAAACATTATTACATATTGTTTCTCTTAACAGTAGGTGTTTGATGTAAAGTCTGCCCTCAGAACCTCCTCAGAAATCTTTCTGCAAATGCATACGTGGGTTTTGTTTGGTGGTGATTGTGTGCTGCATTTTTTCCTCTCAGTGTTTGTTCTGGAACTGAATCCTTCGCAGCCTTTAATATGGAGCCAGACTTGATGTCTCTGGTTTGTTCTTTTCTTTCTGTAGGTGTTAATGTGAATTGACCTATGTTGCTCTGCTTCTAAGACTTTCTATCTTCCAGGTCAGCTGGGCTTAGAGGTGATCAGTCTTCTGGAATCAGTACGGGCAACCAGTGTGCTTATCCCTCACACATCTGAAATTATGCCTCTAACTGGCATAATTGTAACTGTCTGTAATTGATCTTTCACTTTAACTCTCTGAAAGAGGCATATTGGCAGGGCAGAGCTCAGGTTAAGTGTTTGGGGATGTTTTTACATTCGTGCTGCTTTACAACCCCTTCTGCTGGAAGGGTTGTATTAAGCTTGCCCTGGACAAAAATCATGTATGTAAAATGAAGTTATATTTAAAGTTCTAACTGAGTTATGGCTTGGCATTAATGCAGTAGAGTAGTCTGACATAGATGCATCCTAAAAGCGTGTGGGGTTTAGCAATGATCTTTCACAAAAGAAAGCTCTTGAATTTGATAATGCACTTAACACTAAAATAAAAAGGTACTTCCAAAGACAAATACTCCTCTCATCTTCTATGCACTGTTGGCAGCCAGTGTGCTTTTTGCTGACTCAGAACATCATTTTCTTCTTGCACAGCTTCTGTCAAAGGCAGGAAATGCCAGGGCAGGAATCTAGTTCTCATGAGCAAATTGATGCAAACAAAATGGTGTGTTTAACTGTAGAAGATATATTGGAGAGGAGGAGCTTCTATTTTTGTAGATGGAATATTTCAAGGGATGCTTGTAAGACTGATTTCACTAATGCAGAGATACTTGTTAATGATAGAATTGTGTCAAGTTAACTAGAAGCTTTCAAAGACAAGCTCCAGGTGGTGAAACTTACTGTTAATTCTGGGTAGATTTCTACCTAAGGGAGTGTTTCCTCTCTTAACTGTGGCTGTTTAGAAGTCAGTAGCTTTTCCTAATACTGCTCCTGCAGCAGACATATTGTATGGAGTGTAAACAAAATTCAAAGCAGTCTGTTCTGAGACTTGATCATTCATCCAAAATTCTGAAAACAGCTATGCAATGTGCAAGTGTGGCAGAAATTATTTTAAGGATTGTGTTAATTTAGGACTGTCACTATATAATTAGAGACTAGATAATGTAGTACCAGTATTTAAAAGGGAAAACAATTAAATGAGGAAACTGCGCGCTCATGTGTCTGTAGCAAGCAGAGCTCTAAGTACATCCCTCTTCTGCACAGTATCTTATAGACATACAGGTAACTGGATAGTAAGGAAGAATTGATGATATTAAAATAAGCTGATGATTATTTGTGATCCATCTGTATTGTAGATGAAGTAAATGCAGGAGATGCAATCCATATGTTTTTTGTGGAACTATCTGATGTGGAGCCACAAAGGAAATTTCTAGACTATTCTAACATGGTTAAGATCTTGGCTAAAGAAAAAGTGTTTTGTAATGGGAACTGTTGGGTTGGTGGTGAATACTACAAGTACTTGATGACCTCTGAAGAAGACTTTTGCAAGAATTGGTCTTGATATTGTATTTAGTATGTCTGCCAATGGTTTTGGCAGAAAGACTTGAGCTACATTAGTGTGATTTGTGGATGACCAATTTGAAACAATTCGCAGTACACTAAGTTTTTATTATGATTTTTTTAAAAAAGATTGCTGTGACCATCAAAGTAAGACTAAATAACCGTGCAAAATGCATATTTAATCAGTTACAAAATACTAATGAGAATTTTGGTTATAGGCCAGGAGTGTCAATTCCTCAGTTGGAAAGGAGAGAAGAAAAAGACTCCAGGTATAGTCTGTTCAACAATGATCACTGTTACTCACCTATTTAAAAAAAATTTAAAAAAATACAATTCCTGGATGCTAAAGGGAAGCATGAACAGCACACGTACACACAGGTACAAATCTTGGCCTGACCTAGTTTGGGGTACATGCACAGCTCTGGTTCATCACAGCTATTAAAAATAGAAGGTTATAAAAAATTATCAGGGAAAGAAGTGTGCGTATCCTGTCAGAGCATAAAGCTGTAGCTTAACCTGATAGAATCTGAAAAGGGATATGGTGGTTTTACATAAGAAAAACCTCAGAAGGATAAGTATTATGGGAGAAATTGAGTTACAAGACCTGTTGCTACAAAATGAAGAACTATTTGCTAGCTGTTATTATATCTATCCTGAATGTAAGAAGGCTTTTAATGATCAATGCAAAACAGTCTTAAGTAATAGTGAGAGCAGGAAGGAAGGCACTTTAGAGTGCCTGAACAGCATGTGAAAATGATGCATGATCTGGGATCTGGCGACCTGCAATAGCACAGACCTAAACAATCTCTTCTGTGTATTTAATAGGGATTAGGCTCTCTGTTTATGATGGAGTTAATCACCCTGTGCTTGTGGGGTGTATGTGGCTTCTTTCAGGAGGATTTATATAAAAGATGAACTGGGGCTCACTTCCCTGCCCCCCCTGCCCCTCCTTCTCCCTTTAGAATCAACCAATCCCAAGAGCTTGTCTTTCCAACATCCCCCTTCATACATATATCTTTAAGCAGTTTATCACTTTAACTGAACAGTATCGTATATTTTGTGGCTGATCTGAATTTTTCCAGGTCTTATACCACATGTTGCTTTTCTGCAAGTGTTATATTTTTGTCAGAGTCTGAGGAATGACACTCTTATATGCTAAGATCTTGGGAAAGAATACATTGCTTTCTCACAGAGCATGCAAGGAGTCAAGGAGATTCCTAATGTAAATCTACTTCAGTTGACCTAAACAGGGACTGAAATTTGCCAATTCTTATAATGATATGAATAATTTTATCCTTGTTTGTTACTTTGTTCCTGCTACATTTAGTTATATTGGTTCCTGGACCCTACTGCAGTTTAATGAGTTCGTGTGGTATGTTCCAAACTAATCGGTTAAATACAAATCACCTAACTATCGGTCTGTCCACTCTTCCGTTTCTCTTAATATTATTGATTACTGTTTTGGCTTAGGATAAATGTTACAGGGAATGTCCTTCTGGGCTGGTTTAACTTAGTGCATTCCTGTTGCATACAGTTTTCCTCTAGTTTCCCAGGGAAAGGATTTTGTAGATTTAAAATGGATTGCGACAATGAACGTGTCACGTCCTCTTTAGAAACAGCCATCCCACACCTGTAAGGTGCAGCAAGACTCCCATGAAATCATTCTGTGCTCACTCAGCTTAGGCTTTGGCTAAAGGTAAAATGAGGGAGTGTTGCAGCAACAGGTACAGAAAGAAAATCCAGCACTTCCAAGGTGACATCTAATTGCCTGTATGCAATCTGTATATGTAGTGAAGGCAAGTTTCTGCGTTAAGCAAGGATTTGGGAATATTGAATGGGGAGTGAGTGGAGGTGTCATAAAAGTTTCAAGGGAACTTGTTGGGTGAGAAGCTGTCTTTTCTAAGTTACAGGTTAAGAATTTCTCTGGAAAGCATAAAAATCTGGAACGTACTTTGATACATCTGAGTTAGAGCAAGAGTAAGTAGTGTTCTTGCCATAACAAGAAGAAACATCTAAAAACAGACCAGAAGAAATGAGAAGGCAATGTGATTGGTTTTATTCTTATTATTGTTTTCATGATCTGAGGTTAGATGTATAACAGTATTTTTAAAATAATGGAAAATGTGGCCCCCTTTGCCAGCAATTCCCACCTAAGGGAATAAAGCTATCCAAGTACAGCTTTACAGAATTTTTATCCCAATTTAGCTGTGCCAGATTCTTCCATTGAGAAGGTAATAGTGTGAATACTTCTCAGAGCCACATCTGGCTTGGTGCTGTCTCTAGCTCCTCAACAGCATCTCCAGGAAAATGTCCAATAAAAATGTTTCTGTGGACTCTTCCAGATTGCCCTCTTCTAAAGAGGAAAGACCAGTTTTCATAGGACTGTTCAATATTCATTCAGGGTAGACTTTGGCTAAAATGAGTATCAGCGAGAGCCTTGCAAATACAGATACTCAAGGGAGAGCACACCTCTTGAGAGAAAATTCTCCCCAGTTTCTCTAGTTTATCCTTTGGATAGAAAAAGGATGTGAATGCTGAAACTGTTCTTACTAAGAAACCTCAGTAAGTGAATCTCTTCCCAGAGGTCGGACATTCCGCAATTAATTCTGTGGAAAGTCACAATGGATTTCCCTAGGTATTCCCTATTTTCAGCCATATCCAGGAGCAAGGTCTTCTGGGGAAGAAATTGGGATTTCCTTGCTCATCCTCTGGAAATAGCTAAAGACGTGTATCCTGTTGTTACTCCTTTCACTGTCCACAAATATTGTTTCCTACAGGAAATAATGATGTGCAAATAACTTTTTTCCTCTGGCTGCTAAAGGCAGGCAAGCAGAATTTGTTTCTAAGCTGGTAAATTTTCATGTTAGTTCTCAGGTGCTTTCATTCTGTCACTCCTTGAGGTATTTGTTTCCCTTCTGTCTGTTCTGAAATGTAGCTATCAGTAAAAGTTTACAGACTTTATATTATCTTGCTCTGCCACTACAAATGTTTCCAGGCCTTTGCAGTGATTGAATGACTTGCAAGTTGCTTTGAGGAGCTCCAGCTGGATTCGTTCTGGATATGTTTAAAGACTTGGGAATATGGTTTGAATTACTTGAGACAAGAATGATCTATTATCATTCACACATTTTCCTAAGAGACTAGTTGAGGGAAAATACTGAAGAATGACAACCATCCAGCTATGCTTGTAGGGTGGTCCAATATTATTCCCTAATTCCTTCAGGCAATAGACAAAGCTTTAAAGTGCTTTCTTTGCAATACTTAAAAAAAAAAAAAATCACAAAACCAGTATAAAAAAATATTGACCTTTCGCCATTAGAGAGAAGAATATCTGCCCTAGTCCCTAACTGTTATAAACAGAGGGGACCATTGCCAAAACTTTATAGCTTGGATGTAAATGGAATATTACTTCTCGAGCAACAGCAGCTTAGAGCTGTTAAAACCACACACACTGAAATGCCTTAACCACACAGGGGTGAACCAGTTTGAGCTTGCAGTTCCCCATAGCTCAGTTCAGCCAGAACTCTACATAGTTCCCATCACCTTCTTTCCCAGGGTAAAAAATTTCCTTAATGGCAGGACAGGGACACTGGAGTGGTCATCAGACATGATGGGATATTTCTGTGGGACAGCATTCTGATAATTTTCAGGATCTGAGCTTTTTACTTGGGCTGTCACTTATCTCGCCTGTCCCTGCTCCCTGAAAAGGTGTGCAGAATTAATTTTGGGAGGGATGGGTTTTTTAGAGATGACAGACATGAAAAGACACTGAAAGATGGTAAAGGATGAGGGTTTTGGCTTACTGGAAAAGACCAAAAGACACAACCACCCCTCCCCACCCCCCAAGTATCTCAAAGACAAATCTTTGAGAAACTTAAAGCTTTATTCCTCCCTAGCTATGAAAGACACCTCTCATTATTCAAATGGAGAGTTGGCAACATGTGGTGGCAGTATCTGCCAAGCTTCCTGTTCCTTCCTAAAGTTGAAATAAGATTGGGATTCAGTGCTGTAAATCCCTTCCTAAAGAAGGATACAGGCAGAGTATCTGGAGAAAACAGGGAGTTGCTATGGTTTTGAACTGCTTATTTGAGTCCCTGGGATGAATGAGGCTCTGAACTGAAATCTGTATTCAGTGTTACATACTGTATGTGTCTTACTCAATTATATCCAGTCTTTCTAGTTTGCATGTTATGAGGAATGAATAGAGGAACTTTCTTAATATCTGATTTCTCCTCAGCCTTGTGTCCAAATGCACCTAGAAGGGAGATGGAATAAAGCTGCAGCAATTCCTAGGCCTGTTTGTGCACTCAATGTCACCCCTCTTTGCTGAAGCCAGATGTAAGTAAGTTGGAGAAGGGGGTGGGTTTCAGCTGTTAACAAGAAAAAAAAACTGTCTAGCTCTCCTCCTGATTTGACTTTGCATCTATTCATTAGGCACTTATTTCCTTGTGTGTGGTTGTACAGTTTTTCTTTGAGTTGCAGACTTCTGGTGTTAAAAGGGGTAATGGATGGAGAAAGCAAGATTATCTAAATACATCAGTTTTTCTACAAGAAAACATTGTCAGCATTGCAAAAAAAGCTTCTATAACAGTGAGATCTACAAACATCCTGAGCTGACAGACTAAACAGCATTCTTGTGACTGAGCAAGAAGCCTGGTAGTCTCTGCTAAAGGCAGGGTAAGAGTGGAATGTCAGCAGAGTCACCCTGAAAAAAACGAGGTGGGCTATGTGTAAGAGAAGGCGGAATGATTTTCATACTGAACCTGGGTAATTCAATCTTACATGAAATTAAGGCCAAGACAAAAGGAGAAAAAATTGAGGTATTGGTGAAGCTTTGCATAAGGTAAAATGAACTCTCTCTCAGCTCACTCCAGAGCAGGGAATAGTCTAACAGTAGTGTTCTCAAAATGGCTTATTATGCCTAAGTAGGTTTAGGGATGAAGTTGTGTGTTGTTTATTTGGAAGTCAAAGAGCAAAATTGCACTGAAATGAGAATATTGCTGTATGCAGTAGACCCTAGCATGTAGACCAGTGCTTTTTCACATGCAGTATGTCAGTATTAGCTGTGTCTGGAGTGTTTGGATGAAGGCATCACTGAATAGACTGATTAATGTTGCAGTTTTTCTTGAGCTGTGATGGATGATTGCATTCAGGCTTCAGCATGTACCGAACTTGCAGCATTTTGTTACCGACTTGGTGATATTGCAACATAACATGACAATACAGCATAAAGTCCTCATGATATAGCATCTTTTTCCTGGAAGACTGCGAATGAGAAACTTTAGAATCATAGAATAGTTTGGGTTGGAAGGGACCTTTAAAGGTCATCTAGTCCGACCCCCCTGCAATGAGCAGGGACATCTTCAACTAGATCAGGTTGCTCAGAGCCTGTCCAACCTGACCTTGAATGTTTCCAGGGATGGGGCACCTACAGCCTCTCTGGGCAACCTGTTCCAGTGTTTCACCACCTTCATTGTAAAAAAATTTCTTCCTTGTATCTAGTTGAAATATATCCTCTTTTAATTTAAAACCATTACCCCTTGTCCTATCAACAAAGCAGACCCTGCTTTACTCACACTCTTCTCCCCATGTCTGAAGTTGCCTGTATTACATCAAAATGATAAAGTGCAGCTTCTAATGGTTGATTTAAGAAGAATCCTTTATTCTTTCATTTTATATCAAAATGAATGAAGAGTTTGGTTAACTTAGCTTTATGTAACTTGCATGCCCAGGTTCCATTGTACTTGATGGAACAAGATACAGAAGATGGGGGAGTCTTGCCTTGATATTCTGATACCCTTAGAAAGAGCTTGTTACTCAAAGGAGTATGTCAGCCCTAAGTAGCTTGGAAGCTGGAGAGCTTCCTTTGTAGCATAAGCATTGAAGCTGAGATATTTCTAGGCATTACAGACCAGAGAGAAGATAGTTATGCAAAAGCATAAGCCATTGTAGTTGATGGATTTCAGATGGCTAAATGCCCAGTGCTGTAACCAAAGCTGAAACTTTACTGACATGCACCTTTGTGGAAAGTCTTATGTACTCTATAAGTTGTTGCTATCAGCACATCATTCAATGTAAGTAGAAAGCACCACAACGGTGTCGTTGTGCAAAAACAGAGATACCTTCTTATGATGCAGCACAGGTAAAATCTACAGTTAACCCCTCTTCTGCTTAATCTTAAAACTTAGGGATTGAAGAGGACCTATCTGGACCCTTGATGTTATAGACTAAAAAGGACTTGGGTGTATAAAGTGACTTGGGTGTATAAAGTGAGACTTAGGCACTTGTGTTTTGCCAGAGCCCCCTTGCTGCTTTGTCTTGATGGTAGATGAACTGCAGAAATCCCCAAGCATTTTATTTTGCCAAACATCTGGAAATTATTCTCTGCTCATATCCACAAGTGCCTCAGTGGGACAAGAACATGCAGCTCAGCCCTAAGCTCAACTGAGATCCTGAAACTTAGCATTCCTTTTTTCAGGTTCCTTAACGAGCTTGGTCTGGAAATAGGTATGAAATAAAATGCAAGGAATGACTGCTGCTTTCCTTACTGATATGGCTGGTGTCATTCTACTGAGTAGGTTGTGGTTTGGGTTTTTGGTGTTTTTTGCTTTACAAAAATGAAATAAGTAGGAGTGCTCAGGGAAGACAGAGGAGAACCAGATTCAAGCTCCTTCTCTGTCTAGAAGGTTGCTGCCTTTCAAAAGCATGTGACAGGCTGTTCCTGGCTCAGAAGAACCTTTCCTGCTTCTCTTTCCAGCATGCGTCACAGCTGAAAAGAAAGGAGGGAGAGACAGGTATTGTGCTGGCTGGCTCTGGCCTCTTTTGTCAAGTCACTGGCAGAAGTGGAGAACAAAGAACAAAATCATGGCTTTGCTCCCAGTGATTTCTCTTTGGCCATGAAGTTTATTTTCCTCCTTATTGACACTTTTTGACTTCCATTCTCCAAAGACTTTTTGTTTTCTGCACAGCAACTCCACTTTAGCACTGGAAGTTGAGACGGTCTCTTCCAAGATGAATGAGTTTATATGCATTTGAATTTCCTCTAGTGAAGGAGAGACTTTGTGGTGTCACTTAGCATGGCAGAAAGTCTGCCTTGCTTGGGGTTCTTTGGAAGAAAGTGCATCCAATCTCCCAGGTGAGTTCTTGGCTGTTATCTTGACTGGACAGATAGTGCTAACTGTATCAATGGTCTCCTAAGGATTGGAGGTTAAGGCCTTGCCTCAGTATTTGCTCTTCCTTTTGATCTATACAGATATATGTGAATATTCAGAGTTTTGATGGGTTTAGTCTACATTAGGATTGTGAAATCTTGTTCATACCTGTATGCTGACTATGTGGGCCCTCAGGAACTTGCCTTTGAATTCACAGTCCTTTCACAGGACAGGAAACCAGCAAAGCAGCTAACTACCTTACCAGCACTGAAGTCCTTTACTGTGCCTGATACAAGTAGTTTGTCCTTCTGTTAGCTGTGGTCAATAGTAATGTTCTGTCAAGCAGGGTTTAAGGTCTCGATACTGCTACATTTTGTCTGGTTCCTTATACTGTGGTCTTAACTACTTTTGCAGGCATAGGACGTGACAGACTTCAATTAGTGTATGTGAAAACACCAACTGAAGGGGACTCCACACAGAGAAAATACTATAATGTAGTGGGAAAACACCAGCACCTAATTCAACTCTGTTCTGCCAGAGCGCTCTGTCAGCATGTGTTAAGATTGTGCTGAAGTGCTTAAAGCTAATACACAACAGAAGGAAACGAGTAGGGGCAGGGAGGATATGGTAAGAATGCTACATGTGTGTTTACCTTATGCGCAAACCTTCATTTACTCTCTTCCTGGCATTATGGCTTGATTTTGTAGGTAGAAATTGCTGCAGCATCCAGGGGTGCAGCATGCAGGGGTGCAGCTGCATCTGTATCAGCCTCTATAAAGAAATAATTACTTGCTATCCCAAAATGGAAAAGCCTCAAACTGCCACTGGTCAAAAAAACATTAAGATATTACTGTAGGTCAAGAACAGAACTGTCAATCTAATAGTTAACACTTTCAGGTGAGCACAAATCAAATTAAAAAAAAATATAAAATCCAACCCACTGAAGTGTTTTGCAACCCATGAGACCCTTACTGAAGAGGCCTGCTGGAGTGAATGTTGGTGGTTCAACTCCATATTATTTTTTTTTTTTCTGTTCAGTTACTACAAAAAGGACTGATGAGGTGACCATGATAGGAGGTGATTTAAAAACTCACTAAATCAGCTAGAGTCTCTTATTGAATTGTGCTGAGGGAATTTGGAATATGAATATTATTATCCTAACACTGAGGAGTGTTAGTCATGGATCGGGACCTCTTTGTGTAAGCCACAGACGCACACCTTTTGAGAGGAATGTCAGATACCTTATAAGCAGGCCCCAATTAATGCAGAATATTTTAGGTTACTACTAACAGACGCAAATCAATTTTCTGCAAACTAAGTCAGGTAAATGGTGTAGTCAAAGTAATTCTTTATTTAGCTTCCTCTTGGTTTAGTTTTCAAAGATTTAGGAGTCTTAGTGGGAAGAAAAGCATTTCCACCTGTAATATTTGATTTTATTTAACACAGCTGTTATTTAGCCTGTTAATTTGAAGTGTTACAAAGTGGTTCATTGTGAAAAAGCAGTGTAACTCCAGGAGATCTAGAGGGACTAGTGAAAAGATGCCTATTTTTCTGAAAGGTCATTCTGAACTTTTGACGCTGAAAGTGGGGGCTTGTTCTTGATCTTGGAATTTCTGGTCCCTGGACTGATGGTGATCGAGAGTATTGAAAACAGAGCTATAGAAAACTACCAGTTTTCACTTAATACAAAAACTGATAGTTTTGCAAGAATGGGAAAATTTGATCGAGTGTACAGTTTGCTCTTTCTGCCAGCCAACACTCCTATTCGTGGTGTAAATGACTGAACTTCTCCCTCTGGGCAAAATGGTGAATTTGTTCAGGCGCAAATGTCTTTTCATGATGAAATTTTATCCCCCTTCTATCAAAAGCAGCTTTTTATACAGAAACATGGTTTTCCCACTGTTTTTCTAGTCATAAGAATTTCTGTGCAGAAACAGTGGTATGGTCTTATGGGAATTGCATACCAGCTAAAGCAATTCCAGTCATTGTTCTCTAGGCAGTATTTCCACCCCTCCATGCGCCCCCACTTAAACTTTTCCAGGTTAGTAGGAAGTCAGTAAGATGGAATTAATGGAGACAAAATTACATGAATGCCTAAAAGATTAATTTACTCTGATTGTTTCCTTGTTTACAGGCCATCAAATGTCTCCTAACACAAATATAAGGTATATAACAGGATGAAAAGCCCAAGACTGTTTACGAAAGCACCTTGAAGGTGAAAGACAGTGGTAATATCATCTTACAGTCAAAATTATATGCAGCACAGGTAGGGTCACCAAACAGTAAATCATGAATGTGTTATAACACTTACAGAACAGAAGTACCACATAAATTCACATTCATAAATAACATCTTTCCTGTCCCACAGAGCTGAAAGTATGTTTGAGCTTTCTCATCTTTTCCCTCAGTATGTGAAACATTATGCACATTATTTCTTATTTAGGGTGACTGAGTGTAGAGAGATGTACATATAAATCAGTAAGTTCAAGTTCTTAGGGTTGGATTTTAACTTTTTTATTGAGCTTTTTATGATGGAGGGTTCATTCTGTATTTGTAATTTCTGATTTGCTAATTAGGTTGACATAATCAAAAAAGCTTGACCCACGCTACTTAAAAAAGCATTGTGGGTATTTTGCACTAAACAGCAAGTTTTAGTTCACTTGATTTGTTAATTCTATCTACTGTACTTCCTGCTGAATCAATTTGCAGAGCTATCTGTCTGAAATGTCCCTGCTCTCCAGAGATGAAAGCATAAGACTCTAGAAATACAACTATTCAATATGCAAGTGTAATTCAGACTGGGAATTCTAGCAAAGCCAAGACCCAGGTCTCAGTGGAGCTGAGGTATCAACATAGTATAGTATTATACATTACATTGGCTTGAATAGCCTGGATAGAGCTTGAATACATCAGCGTATAAAGATGTTAGTGCTTTTTTTTTTACATCTCTGATAAACATTTGGAAGTGGATGTATGAGTTGAAAGAGAAAAATCCCTAGAAGGAATCTTGATATAGGTGCAGAAGAGAAGAATTTGCATTTTTTGTCACACTTTACTAAAGTTTCATTGTGGATATTTTGCTACAGGTTGATATTGAAGAGGATTTTTGTAGTTGGTAAACCTAGTGGATTCTAGTAAGTCAGTAAGTTGCTTATGAGATGAAGCCATCTAAAATCTTGTCATACTATCCTATGGCACTGATGTTTATATAGATCATAATACATCTCTCAAGGATTTATAAAACTTTCAGAAATGGAAACTTAATGTGTAGGTGTAGTATTACTACTAAGAGAGTGTGATTTGGAGGCCTTTTATGGTTTAAAAGTGGCCTGGGAATGGTGAGAGACTACCTAATAAAAGCTTAGAAAAGAATATTGAAAAGGTAAATAATTTGTGCAGTCCAGAAATATCCTCACCCAGCTTTCCAGAAGGGGCTTGCCACTCTATTACCCTAGTATACACCTACATTATTACTGTTTTCTGTGACTTTTGTGGAAGGGCTGAGAAGCAGCCATGGCACTCTACAGGTACATAACAAGAAATGAGTCCCCACTTGCTTAGCAATGCAGGACCAAAAGGGGATTCTTGTGTGATTAAATCCAGGTCCTTGTTATGGGAACTTGTGGCCTATAATACCATTCATAAATCTACTAGGCTTCATCTTTAAACTAATTAGGTTACTTGTTCTACTGGGAGGTTGCCTCAAAACCTGACTTTCTTGTGTTGAAACTGTGCTCTAATTTACTGTCCTAGCAACAGTCCACATAAATTGATATAACTGGTAACAGTAAGTGCAGACAACCTTCTAAAGAGTCACTTTTGTCATATGCTGTTTATATCCGAGACAAGCAGTTTCCTTGATTTCCCTTTTTTACTGGGTTTCTTTTGCTTTTTGAGTAGCATGGGGAAGTATCTTATATATGGAGAAGTGACTTAGGTTGCCTTGTTCTTTGATTTGCATAGTAATAGTGCTGTCTATTTTAAAGTAGTTCATCATATTTCTACAAACAATCTGAATAATCATTTGGCTATTGTGTCTTGTAGTTAGCAAATAGCACAGCTAGCTTGGCTTTTGTGCATCCACAGCAATTAGTTCAGACTGACTGTCTTGGATTGTTTTTGCTTTATCTTCTGTCTAAATCACTGGTTTGCAGAAGTGACGCATACGTGTTGTAGAAGTTTTTCTATTACTGTATAGACATTAAATTTCCTTTTGGTTATACATGAAATTATAATACCATTGAAATACAACCTTGTAGTAATTTTACTTACATCCTCTGTGGGCCTGATTCTGCTATCCTAACTTGCCTAAGTAAATGTTATTCAGTTGGTCCCATTTGATTGAGGAAAAGCACTGGCTGAGGTGCGCTTGCTAGCCTACCATTGCACAGTATCATCTTTGACTTTTTCAGTAATACAGTATAAGGCTATCCTGAAGTGAGTGCCAAACACCCCAGGGTTTTTTTAGCTCTCCTTGCTCATTGCTGTATGCTTACAACTGCTCCTGTAACATTGGGGAAAACTGTTGTCCTAATGTTATTGTATAGTGTCTGTCTGACCTTCAAGACTACAAAGTACTTCAGTGGTTTGGTTGTTTAAAAGTCACGAGAGAGTCAGCACTTCCATTCCTGACTGCAGCTGTGCCACATGCATCAGCGTGCCTAATAAATCATGTTGCCATCTCTGTAGAAATTAGCCGTATACTGACAGGCAGCAGATATAAATAACAATATATGTGTAATATAAGGTAGATTCAACTGATGAGTCTGATAATAAAAGAATTCAGTGGCAGCTGGTCTTTATTACAAATGTAATCACTGTTTCTGAAAAAGCTAGCTTTTAACCTCCCATTTTTTCTGATAAAGCTTTCCCTTTCCCATTATTTGCTGCTGGGAACTGTCATTCATAAAACTGGTGACTGCACTGTATTGATTGAGGTTAATGCCAATAGAAAAAGACTCTTTCTGGGCAGGGAAGAAAGCACTTCCATAGAGAGTTAAATTACCGATTCTTATTTTTAAAAAAATAGATGCACAATTTGTCTTTATTTGCACTATTCTTGATGCTGAAGAGAAATAGGTTGACAGATATTTTAGTGAACTATGTAAAAAGCTGTCTTTTACTCTTCCCTTTGACAGGAATAGCTTTCTACTAATTTCAGAATGGCCTTCTGTAGACACTATACTTTTGTTTCTAAACTTAGACTGGTTTCCTGGACTCACCTAGATGAGAATTTGTTACATTCAAAAGGGATTACACATTTTGGGCTCAAAAAGCCTTTAAATTAGAGCTGCCCAAGTATAACTTAATTTATGCCAGCTTCCTCTGTCCCTCAGGCTATTATCTCGTGACCTAATGTAGGATGCTTTTGCCCAACCATAAGTCCTAACACTGATAAGAAAAGAAAGCAAATGTGAAGGCACTGCAGTTAACTGCTCTTGAGCTCTTTAGTGCGGTTGCATCCTCTCCACCGATACTCCTAATGGCTACATGTTTTGCTGAGGTTTCTCCTCACTGCTCCACAGAAAATGGTTGGGAACACTCTCACACCTGTTTGTATATGCTATGAATGAGATGGAGGGCTGAGCAATGGGTATTCTTTAGTATGGCCAAGAAGAAAGGTGATGTGCTCCACCTTTTAGAGAATTAGAAAATGCAGTGGCTGCTTCTGCCACTCCCCATGTCAGGTGGGGACTGTGCAGAAGATGTGTTGGAGGGGTTTGCTGTGGAGCTCAGTGGGAGCAGCCCAGGGCTCTACCACAAACGCTTTGAGCAAGTGGCTTGAGTTGGGAGGTTTGAGCTTGGCCAGAATCTCTCTGTTCCTCTCCTTTTATCACACAGTTGACTTTTTAGGCCTGTTTTGGACACTCTTCAACATTCTCAATATAAGCAGCTTATTCCCTTATTTTTCATGCTAGTTTTTAACATTTTATTAGGGAGGACATGCTGCCTTTGACAAAGTAGTAGTAGAATAGGCATAAAGGATGCAGAAATCCAGTTATGATCTCCAAAATCTCCAAGTGATGTGCTCAAAATAACTTGCATCTCTTCTATCTTGCATAAGTGAAACCATTAAACCAATATGGCCCAGTGGGAAAAATATTACAGATGCATAGCAGTCAAGTTATGGACTTAAATGAGCCAATTCATAGTTGATTTTCCTTTTTATTATTAGAATTTTGTTTGGATTACCTTTGGGATTTGGGGAATCCTATGAAACTGAGGTGAATCATCTGATGTTTAACAGTTTATGAACACTTTCACTGTGAAACCTAATTGCCATACTCATGCTTTGAGTTTATTTTTGTGTTCATGATATGAAGTTAGTTTATCACTGAAAGAGTACAAAAACCAAATAAATGATAGGTTCTGTGATTCTAATGCTGAACTCCTTTCAGTAAGGATTTTCCTCTTTTATAATTCAGTTGAGATTTTGCAGATGAAAAACTTTTGCATTTTTGCCCCTATTCTGCGCCAAAGAGGGATATTTTGATATAACCAAGAATTGCTTCGGGGTCTGTAATAAGTGAGTACAATAGAAATGTATCATACTCTTTGTTTTCTCAAAGTAGTACATTGCAGAATAGGGCTGGCTTTTGTCTCAAGCAATACGTGTCATTGGCTCTCAGCACACTTCCCCGTTATGTTTCTCTGGGTCAGATACTGTTTTAAGACCATGTGCTATGCAGGAAGATGAATTGGTATGTGGTTGAGGTATTTGAGAGTGAGAAGCAATCAGAAATATTTGAAAGACATCATGCCTGCTCTTGAGATAGGACAACTTGGCAGCTTCATGGGATGGACTTCCAGGGACAGGGGGAACAGCTGAATTTATCAGTATCTAGACCATTTATAGCCTTGCTTCCAAATCTTAGTTGGAAGGCTGGCTTTCTTCCTAGATCTTAGTGAAGCCATCTGATCACCTGTATTACTTGTAAGGATTTTTTAATAGTTTTTTTAATTTTTTTTAAACTTTTGGACAGATTTTTGGTTTCTTGTGCCAAAATGTAAAGAACTGTCACTGCAATGTAAAATGAAAAGCAGGCTTTTTTAAAATCACCACACAAAAATCAAATGGTTCTGAAATGAAAATATAAGTAGACCCAGATAACAAGTACAAAAAAGCATAAATTTTGTTGCATGAAGCATACTGAAGGGGAGGTGTGAATTCAGCTTTGAATATTGTTTTGTCATAGGGGTTTTGTCCTTCACAGTGATGAAGGGGCATGAACTGTAGATTGAAGGGGACAGGGATTTCTTTTTCTTGCACAAGTGTCTCAAGTTCTCCAGCTCTCTAGTTTTCAGACTTGGAGGCTGTGTTTGACCATTCTGCACACAGCTCTGACTTCTCTGAAAGAGATGTTCTTGGAGCTGACCATTGCTCTGGCCTGGAAGCAGCTGTGCAGAAATAAAGCTGTATTTGAGTGTGCTTCTTCCTGGGCCAGCGTGAAGAGATTATTTTCCAGCATGGTCCATCTGCTTTTTACCATTCCCTGTTGGAGGCAATTTTCCTCTTAGGTGTGCTAGCATGTGCTTCTAGATGAAGCTGCTTTCTAACACAAATAATTCAGAATAATCTGAACTATATTTTTAGTGTAGTGGGTTTTTTAGCCACCATTTTGTCAGGAAAACATTAGCATATGATTATATGTGGTGTCATGCTGCAGCAAAAGCAAGGGATGGGGCAAGCAGCTGAGAAGGGATTTGGAGTAATAATGTGTTTCAGTGGTCCAGACAGAACAGTCTGACCACCTCCTGAGGTGTACGGCAAGAGCTACCACCCCTGCAGGAGGGTATCTTTTAGCTGTGCTTTACTGTACATGTTACATTTTTTCTCCTACATAAATAGTAGTTAAATACTTGGTTCCCATTGAAAAAGTCATCCTGAAAGTCAGGAGGTGGATGTTTAACTTCCATTTGTGTCTCTGAAAATCTCCCCTTTTATTTTGCCAGTGTGCAACAGCATTAAAGTCCAGTGGGCCCAGCTAATTTTGAGATACTTAACATTAAAAAATTTATGGTGTGAAAACACTTAAATTTTACAAACCTGCTTTGCAATGCAAAACTCATTCATAGCAAAGAAGTTGAATCAAAGGCTCACCGCTGCCAACTAATTATTTAATGTTCTCTAGCTAATGTTGTTATGCTGCCAAAATGTGTGCTCCCATCTATTTTTCTTTTCTCATTAGGAGGATAAGCTGATAAATTATTTTTCTGCTCGAGTTGTTTGATTTGCACTAAATTTTCTTTTGTGAAACTAAATGTCTGTTCCCTCTCTTCATCAGCAAATTTGGAAAAATGGCATATCATCTCTTTGCTGCTGAATCTAGAAGTAAATACATCTTAGTCAGGTTTTATCACGCTTTTCAAACAAAAGATATTAAAAAAATTTATTGATATATGAGAAGCCAGAAATCAAAATGAATGTGTCTCGTGTCTCTGCAAGGCTTTGAATATAATGATACAAAATAAGATGGTTATTAGGTTGCTTGCCAAAGACTTGAGACTTGCCTTCAGTTCACTGCTGTTGTAAACCATTACAGGTCCTGTAAGATTGCTGGCAAGTAGCTTTATCTTTGACCATCATCTGTAAAAAGGCTTTTCTTAACTCAAGTGTCAAGAGGACAAACACACTGGAATTCAGGTGCAGTTCAAAGGTGTTCAGATACCAAGGTAAAGCAGGTAGTTTAAAAACCTAACACAGAGCACCCCACAATACCACCCCCCACAAACTCCGTGTGATTTTCTGTATACCATTACTAAATAAAGATTGGCATTCTGTCCATTTAAGTCGGTGAGAAACTTGCTGTTGATGTGAGTGGAGGTAGGACCCCCTGGGTAATTTTTCAGTTTGATCATAATGTAAATTCACACAAAATATTTATGTCTCCTTGTTGCAATATCTGAAAATAAGCTTTTTTTTTTAGTAGAAGTTTATTTAAGTTTATTTCTCAGATATAGCAGCTTGTAGCTATCCCATCTGGAGCTATGATTTCATCAGCTCTTGCAAACAAAGCATATTTCCGTCTGGTTCAGAGGCTGAGAAGGAAAACCCAGGATGTTAGTATTTTGATTTAGTAAATAGTGCTGTCCTGTTACACTGCTAAATTGTGCTTCCTTCAAAATGGACAGAATACTTGTCGGATTAAATACCATTAGAGACTTGGTTTCCTGATGGTATGTATTTCCATGCAATCACTTGTTAATGTTGAGATCTTGATGGGATCTGTGACCGACAGGTACCCCATGAGGCAGTGTGGTGAAGCTTGCCAGCCAAGCTGTTCTGTGCAAGAATTCAAGAAACCCTTGCTGACCAGATTCCCAGCTTTAATTATCACTGCACACTGGATTTGTCCTATGAGTCTTGCATCCAGATACTGACTAGCCCCTCTCTTAAGCTTATAGGCTCTCTGGAGATCACAGGTGAGAATATGTCTCTAAAGCGTATGTGTTTACAGGCTTCTCATGCAGTATTTAAGTGGCAACAGGGTACGACAGTGCAATGGTTGTAAACAAGGGCAGATCACCCGAGGGAAGATAGGAGAAATTTCAGTTTTCATCAAAACAGGTAGTGATCTCTTACATACGCTTAGTGCAGAGACAGCTTGCAATTACCATTTGAAAGTAATACCACAGTTTGGCTAAAGCAAACCTGAATTTATTGAAATAGAGCTGTTTCCATGAATATGAAGCATTTGTATTTGTTTTGTGGAGAAGTAAAGCCAGCAGGAGGTCCCTTTGGGCTTAGAGTCAAGGTTTGAGGCCTCATGACAGTGTGTTTCTAAAAATGTGTAAATAATCGACCTGTCAGATTTTTGGCAGAGCTTTTGCTGTATCTCCATAGTGATCCTGACAATCTCAGTGCATGGAACTGGTCAGTCAGAGAAGTAATTGAGGCATTAAACTATTGTACCCCAAGATATCTCAAATCTCATAGCTGCATTCTTATTGGCTAAGCTTAATGAAGCAGAAAACAGGCTATGGAAATAACTGTCTTTAAAGTCATCCTGGAAAATGGAACTAAGAGAGGGAGAGTTGGGAGGTTTGGTGGGTAGTGGTGGTTAAAGAATTTGAAAACGGAAGGTGGCAAAGCTGTATTAGAAGTTTGGATTTAGCAGATATATTTCAGCAAACGGATGTGTGAGTCCTCTAAATGCTAGAATTTCATTAGGGATAGGGGAGAAAAGAGACTACTTAATGCTGAATTTCTGTAGACAGATGCCTTCAGGTCTCAGCTGACTTCACACATTGTAGTGATCCAGAAGCAGTCTAAAGCATGATAGGGAATATCAGATTATGAGCTAAATCCTAGTGCTAATGAAGGCAAGAGTAGGTGGTTTTTGGTTGATTTCACTGGGTTCTGGATTCACCCCTGCTTTTATGGCTTCTGAAAAATTTATTTACACATATTTGACCTCAAACTATGTAGAATTTGTAAATCATGTTCCTAAGAGTCCTTGGCCTTACTCAGGCCTCAAAACTATGGTGTCATGATGGTGATTCAGATGGCCTTTGCCCAAGCCTGTTGAATTCTGTTTCTTTATGACCATTACAAAAGCAATCACAGCACCCAGGAGAGGAACTTGTGCTGAGTAGCTGGAGTACAGTCCTAAATCATTATAAAAGCCTTCTGGCAGCATGGCACAGACTTGGGGTCTTGATGTCTTGTTCTCAGGTCTCCGTATCCTGAGCCATCTCCAACATCCTGAGCCATCTTCTCAGCTGGAACTACGCAGGCTTTTTAACAGAAAAAAAACAATAAAAAATACTCAGTGGTAAAAATGTTTAGGTGCTTTCAGAGATAGCTGAGCTTCCATGTGCATAGTTGCCATCTTTTAACCATGGTCCTGCAGGCATCTGGTTGGGAGGGATTGATCAGTGCCTGCATATAGATTTGCTTCTACTTGGGTTCCTGGCATCATGAGGTTCTGTGCAAGTTCTGATCTAAATGAAGCTTGTGGAAGTTGAGGTGAGTTCTAGGGCTAAGCACTTGAGAAATTTGGCTCAGTAAAACAACTGCATCCTCACCTACACTTGTATCAGCATGGATGTGTAGATGTACTCACTAAAAACACTGAAAGCGTAACCTGAGAAGAGAGGACAGCAATCTAGTATATGCAAAAGATGAGACAAATTCCCTTTGGATCCTTTCATGTCACTTGTCAGAGTTTAACTGCCATCTTCTTCCTCTGCATCTCCATGACAACCTTTCCATTGCAGTGGTCATGTCAATATCTAACAAGCTGGTGAATGAATCAAAAAGTCTCTGTACAGTGGATATTATACAGTCTGTGCACCATGCAGTAAGTGCCCATTTAACCACTCTTCAGAAGGCTTAAGAAAGACTAAAAATAATTTTTAGAGGAGCTGCAGTAAAATAATTCTTGAGTCAGAGCTGTTATATTTGCTCTCCCAAGGTTCTCATACTGCAGCTCAGATACTGTATTTGCTCTAGGAATAAATAAGAGTAAGGACAGTCAAGAAGCCAAGATAAAGTTACAGAAATGTGCCTATAAGATGGTGTCACTTCTGGTGA
The DNA here is from genome assembly GCF_035582795.1 of Mycteria americana. Lineage (NCBI taxonomy): Eukaryota > Metazoa > Chordata > Aves > Ciconiiformes > Ciconiidae > Mycteria > Mycteria americana. The sequence continues at coordinate 22,927,434 of NC_134371.1, forward strand.
CCTACACAGTGCCTGGCATTTTCTTACCACTGTTCCAGCTTGTAGCATCTGTTTCCCTGAGCTGGTGCTCCTTCCTGGATGGTGACTAATGAAATAGTATTGTGAACAGTACCACCATATGGCTCAGGGATTCTGTCTTTGTGCTAGAATCCATCATGTGGGTCAGTAACTGTTCAAAAGTAGCTACAAATACAACAAGGCATTTCCTATCAGTGTGAGTAGTACTCACGTAACTGTATCCCTGATAAGCTGCTGTGAACATACTCCCCATACTGAGTTGTGATTTAAACTGACAGAAACATCTAAATTTGTAATGCAGAATGACAATCTTATCTTCCATTCTTCTTACTACATAACTGTGTCCCATCTGTTTGCCTGCCTCCCAACTGCAAAGCCAGCACAATCCCTAGATTGTTTCCATGGATGCTAATTCTTAAGGGCAAAATTTCACACCGTTAAGACAACTAACATAAAATTTGCACATGCACAGCACAAAGCAATCTTCCAGGTCAGGCTCAGACACTTGTGGCACTTGGAAATCTTTTGTTTCAGTTGAGAACCAAGTAAGTGGGTGAAAATATTGAGTTACTCTATCAGTTCAATTCTTGTTTGTCATAGCTCAGATATAGGCTTGTGGAGTTTATTGCTACTCTTAATTTTTCTTTGTAAATGCCATCTGTATAGAAGAAGCCAGTTTGAAAATCCAGAAAATAAAACATGCTTTAAAAAGTTCAGAAATCACTGCAGAGATAAATACAATAATTTTATTTTGTAAACTGCATGTTTTATTGTAAAATGCAGCCAAGTATTGATTATGGTCTTAAAAAAATCCAAAGGACAGTAGAAGCTAAGTCAGGGACAGGATATTAATAGGTATGTTATCAGGTAAATATAACATCTAATGCTTGGGGAGGGAGGGCATTTTCCTGTAAGTTCACAAAATGCTCTATAAGCAATACATTAGACTTGTCTCTCTTCTGTTCTCTTGGCTTTCTGTTTTGCCAAGTGTCTCCCTGGTGCAGCCTTGGAAGACAATGTAAGGCAGAAATAGCTGTAGGCTTTGCACCAAACCCCTTTGTACCCTTAACGCTTTTTATTTTAAATCTGTGCTGTAATATTTGCCAGATATGGAGTCTGCCTCCAGGTAACATACTAATGCATGCTGTACTTAAAGGTAAATTTATCCGCTGTCCTTGTCATTTATAACAAGTTAGCATGACAGCCTCAGATTGTGCTAGTGCAGGCAGTTTCAAATTGTTTAATAGTGTGGCTTGCATTGTAAGAATTGTCCTGTTGGGACCTCCCAGTGAATCTGCTCCACTGCAGTTGCTTACATAGGAGAGTGTTTAGCCTGGTCTTCAGCTCTCCCTTGATGGGTAGATACTACCAAGAGATTCAGTGTCATGGACTGTCTGTTCTCTCTAGGCACCAAGTGGCTTCTGATCACAAAATGGGAACCTCTGCTGAAATTGTTATGGTAACATAACAAGTTAGTGCAGGTACAGATCTTTCCATTGTAGCCCTTTTAACATGTGTATAGGTGTTCAGTCTTGTGAAGGTGTACAGTATAGCTTAGTTCTGTTATGCAAAGATTTGTAAGGAAGCAGTGCTCCTTCAAAAGAGAGCTATGTGGACAGTTCGTTCTCTGGTTTCTTAATTAGTCCTTTCTTCAGGCAGCCTTGTTTTCTGGGAGTTGTTTGCTTGTGCCAAGCAAAGATTTTTACAGAATATCTGATATATCTTGTGCTGAAGCACAATCACTTAAAATTGAAAGATAACACACTTGAAATTTTAGTTAACTGAATGCAATTTGAAGCATAATCCAAAACTGATATAAGCCAAGTTTAGGATGGTGACATATACTAAAGTGTCAAGGTCAAGAGCAGAGTGGGTCTATTAAGGGGCTGTGAAAACTTGCAAATGGCTTTTTCCCTGCTGATAACACAGATGGTGCTACTTCAAAACTGTTCTGTTTGACAATACTGCAGTGGATGGTGATGAAAGAGGATTATGCTAAAACTAAGGGCATATGTTATCTAATTAACATAATATATTTTTTTTAATTCTCTGGATTTCTAGTGATTGAGAAGTTTGGCACCATTTTCAAGTTTTTTATGTTAAATTAACTGTAGCATCTTACTCTTTAGAATTACCTACATTCATTTCCACTTACAAAGCTTGTGCATTGTCTTAGCCAAGAAAAATATATTTGTACAGACTGAAAACTCCTGAACTGAATGGGAGTTTATCTTTGGAATGACAGTGCATCACACAGAGAGCATTTTTGCAGGGAAAAGTCAGAATGTTTCATTTCTGTGTGCATTCTTTCATGAATGTGTATCCTGGATAATGTCTTTGCTTAGATTTAAAGCTGGAGCTTAGAATGGGCTTTCAGAAAAGAACTGAAAATCTGCAGCCTGTGTTGTATTCTCTGTCTCAAAGACTTTTAACTTGTCTGTACCAGCATGTACCCATAACTTACACTTAACTTTACCTCTGGTGTTAGCTGGCTTTTTGTTGTTGTGGTTGCAGTTTCACAGCGTAGAGATACATGGCACAGGATTCTGGCTAGACTGTGCACAGAGTTCTGTGCTAGGATGAGTAGATGATGCCATGGTAGGTCCTACCTTACATTTTGAGTTAGGTCTGTAGTTTGGTCAGGGCTGGGGTTTTTTTTCTGCAAAAGCATTTTTAAGAACTTCAGTTCTACTGGATTATGCTCTTCCCTAAATTTAGGGGGTGGTGCCAGGCCTACATTGAATTTCAGGGAGATATTGGTTGTCTGGGTAGTTGATAGGGCTACTGGAAGGGTTAGATTTTAGGAAAAAAGGGTAGAATCTCCTAGGTTGCAGTTGAATCTTTTGTGTTCCTCTAGTGTAGAATAAGCCAGGGTATTAAGCCTATGCCTTACATCATAGTTTCACTATAGATGTCAATCACCTGGGAATGTGGATGGGTAGGGTTTGGGTTAGGGTTTGGCTTTTAGAAGTGAAGGAACAATTAGCCTGGTCAGATGGGCTTGGAGACCCAGGATGAGGGCTGGTCTCCAGCACTGTTCATCTTTGAAAGGAGTGGCAACATGCTTTTATTTCCAACTAAGGTTGATTGAAAGTTAGTTTCAGAAAAGGACTGAAAACTTTGGCTACTTTTTGCTCAGTTCTATTTGGCTCAGAGATTAAGAGCAACAGCTGGAGTCAGAGGGGTCCCTGTCCTTGTTTTCCTTCAGTACTGGTGACATAGCTTTATCAGTGGCTGGCATTAGGTTTGAGTAAGGGTTAGGAATTTAGGGCAGAAGTGTCTGTGAGGATTAAGATTTTGCTTTATTTCATATGATCTTTGCAGACTAGGAAGGGATATCTGGTCTCCATTGGTTGATGACTAGCATTGAGTTTAAACATTAAACGGCGTATTAAAGAACTCGAACTGGCCACTTTGTTACTAGGCCCAGCTTACAAGGTAAATGGTGAGTGATACAGCAGTACTTCTTTGTAGTGCATGAACTGTATGCTCCCTCCATCGGATGTTTTTACTTCTTTTTTTTTTTATTGCAGCTGACAAATACCAAGCACATCGTGACCTTGGAAGGGAGAAAAATCAAACCCTTAAAGGGTTTCATTTTCTTGCCTTCAGAACTTGCCAGATGATATGTCAGATAGCCATAGACATCCCTCCTGGGACATTCTTGTTCCAGGTACCCGTGTGTAAGTCTTCCTTATTCGCTGGTAAAGAGGGAAGTGTCTGTGCAATCAAAGCATAAGGCTCACTTGAGCAGCTGGATTAAAAAAAGATCATTTATCGTCAAGCAGTATCCTTATATTTAGGTATGTACAGAGGCACTGGTTTCAGCAACACAAATAGTAAACTGTATAAATGTACATTTCATGGGCCTGAATAACAGTTATGTCAGGGAAGTGATGATAAAGCCACCAATATTCTTGTCTAAACAGAGGCAGACAACCTTTTAATCTGACAAATAATTGGAAAAGAGTGTGTGTTAATAGTAATCAATGTTACAAGTGGTATCTTGGAAAGCATGGGACTTTGTTGTATAGAGCCACTGACTAATGTCTGGATATTGGTGCTCATTTTGTTGTAGAACTGACTGACGCAGTAAAGCTGACAGTATTTTGCTGAGAGCAAATCACGAGAAAATGAAATAGTGCATGTTGGACATTGTTGTCCATTATGCTAGAGGAATTGTTCTGCTTTCTGCTGGTTTTAGCCTGGCTTCTAAAGGAAAAAAGATGAGTGAATTCCCATTATCCTTGACAGTGTCTGTCCTGTGTGTCTCAAATTACCTCTACCAATCTGTGTCTTTCCCTGTTGGCTAATTTGAGTCAAATTTGTCTGAGGCAACAGTAAAACTTATGGTCAAACAAGTTTCTTCAAAATAGATGGTGTTTGGGCAAAGAATCTCAGTGAAGTGCCCTTACAGAGGGGAACACCACAGCTTGAGTTTGCACATTACTAGGCACCAGAGAAGCCACCAAGGAGTGAGATCTCAGCCAAAGCTTGCTTCAGTTAAAGCTCTCTATCAGTCATGGGAGATCAATGTATATGAAAAGAAACTTAATTAGCTCTGCTGCTCACAAAGAAAACTTGCATCACTGTGAATTGCAACTGGATAACACTGGATGTATAGATGTGTCTACAGGTTACTTAGGGCTATAAGATTTACTACTCCAGTAGCTATCCCATGGAGCTGAATGTTACAGTAAGTGCATGCATAAGTAAGATGGTGCCGTTGGTATGATAACAACAAATGTCTTTCACCAGAAGAAACTTTGTTTTTGAAGTTTGTAGTTTATTGGTTTTAATGGTAACTTGATTCCTTAACTGCTTTTTGAGCATTTAGTCGGAAAAAGCAGTGGGTATCAAGGAGTTGCCTCTTTTTTTTTTTTTTGTCATCCCACCCCCTGCCCCAAATTTCTGCCCATCTTCATTAGACTAGGGGAAATTTCCCTAAATGTTCATCTGGTTTAACAATGATTAATCTTGAGTAACAGCTGAAATAATGCAGAAAGCACTTGTTACGCAAAAATCTGCAAACAAATTATTGCTTTGGTTCCCACAGTTGAAAATGAGAAGCTTTTGCAAAGTCACGGAAACAAAATAGCAGTGCTAATCTGAAAACAGCAGCCCTGCATATGTTTTCAAGGAGAAAAGAGGAAACGTGATGCCTGTGAATGGCTGAGTGTATAGTGTCATGTATCAGTCTTGGACTGGAAATTTAGCACGTTTGCACCTCTTTCCCTAAGACTCACAGATGAGCTAATGTTCCATCAAAAATAGCCTGCCTTACTGTCTGAAAGGCAGCTATGCTATCATTTGAGAGGAGGAGTCCACATTTGTTTGCATGTTTTTATGCATTTGAAGAATATTCCAGAATCAGACTTGCTATTAAGAAAATCACACTGTATAGAAACAGTACCACAGCAATCCTTCTTACAGAAATACATACCTGTAGTTCTTTTGGGACTGGTTGAACATAAACTAGTTTATCTCCAAGAATCCCCTTCTCAACTGCATGAGGAAGAGATAAATTTGCCCTCTGATTTCCTCAATGATAGCACATTATAGATTACTTAAAAGCTATTATGGTTTCCAGCTGGATTCATCAAAGCATTAGGCAAATTTTCAGTATACATGTCCTGTTAGTCCTTTCACACCACAGAAAGGTACATATGAATAGAGATCAGTAGTATATAATGAACATGCAAATAGTGTGGTAAGAACAAGTTCATCATGGTTATTGTTGTCACAAGAGGGATTCTGACTTCTGTTTTCTGATTCCCCATGCAACTTATGCGTAAGTTCTCATAACCTCACTGGATTTATGCTAAAAAATATTCTGTCCATCTACAAATCATGGTCAGTAAGTTTATATATACCAGCCATACTAGATGTGGGCTCAGCTCTCTAATTTTGTATAGAAATAATAGGGGGAAAAAAGTAAATATTAAGATTTCCACAGTGAAAGAGACATTTCTAACAATATATAGTAAGCTAGGACTCAAACCAGGGAATAAGTAATACTTCGTCTTTCTGCAGTGGGTATTATAATTTGTACCATGGCAATGACTGAGGATCCATTTAGCTGGTCACTGAAGGAATAAATAGAAAGCCTGTCTCCTGAAGAACTCAATCTGCTGTGATTTTTGTAACTGTCTTCCCACTTTGTCCTTAAATGGTTTTTAAAATACAGCAAATGATGAGACATCCAGTCTCACTAATGAAACATGTTCTTAATGGAGGAATTATTAATGCTGACTAACATTATTCCTTTTTTTGATATAAAGGGAAATTTAAAATGGTGTAACATATTACTTTTCAACTTGAAGACATCTTTATACTCTTACAGCTCTGTAAAGTATCCCAGTTGCACATGAGAATCCCCAGAAGAGAAGAACTGAAAGCATACAATGAGAGAAGTGCTTGCTCCTTTGAAAGTTCCAGTGTCAGTGATGGATTAAATTTGGAGTTGAAATCTAGGCTTGGATGTGCACCATTGTAGATATATCTGAGAGCACTGCTTTGTCACCCAGTGTAACATCCATAGACTGGCTAGTCTGATGCACCTCAATTTCTGCATTTCATTTTCTGGAATTCTGCTTTGTTCAAATGCTGCCAGACTACTCATGCTGTCAGCTGAGATCATAGGAAAGCAGAGCAAACATAAAAAATAATGTCGTTACACAATGTCCCTGTTGCTTTTTCCCTCATCTTAGAAAGTGACTTTGCCTCTGCATCAAACTGAAGTGTTTGCCTCTCCTATTCCCCTTTAAGAAATAAATAGGTCAGTTGCCTGCAACAGGCTGGAAGGAGCCAGCTATGTTCATGGTATTGCTATTGGCATGTGATTACTTAGAAAATGTGGTTATTTACCAAGTAATTGTGTGTTTCTCTACCATAATTTTCCTGTGGTGGACTTGTTCAGTAGTGTGTTGAAAATGTGCCTGATACAGCATGAAGAAATGCACTGATAATGAGGTTCCCTGCTTAGTGATTCAGTCCTTTCCAGTTTTCCTTAAGGTCACCTTCAGCAGCCTCCCTGTTCGTGCTTCAGTTCCTCCCTGTTCCATTTCAGTGCTCTGTGCAATAACAGGTTGCAGAGTTTAGTTTCTTAAATTGGCATCTTTAAAAAGCCCCACTTTGAAAAACTAAACACTTTAATGATCATGTGTATCCATTCTGCAGGCTTTTATATAATAATTTTGGTTTTTCTTTTGTTGACATTCAAGAACTAAAGCAGTGTACTGTCCTCTGAGAATCCAAAAAACAGAAGCAGCAAATTCTTGTTCTGAAAGCTGCAGCAATAGCTACTTCGCTTTAGGAGCTTTCTTTTATGATACCCTCAGAGCACTGCCCGTTTTTTTTTTTTTTTTTAAATGGTACTTTCAATGCATTTGATCATCAAATTTTGTGTGTCCCCCATCTCCAGGGAAGTGAGAACTATGAACAGAGCCAAACCATATGATACAAGTATCTGAGTAACCCCTACAAGTTGCCACGGAGGAAGCATGCATAAGTCTAGTTGAAGTCAGCTGTTTTCAGATCTACGCCTTCATTTTAAGTTATGTGTATTTAGTAAATATATAATCTATAATACTTAATACCTTAATTTCTTTCCTAAATGTTTTGGAGTAAATAGCGAAGGGAGGAAAGGAATAGGGAAATAACTGTGACAAGACTTTTGGTAGTCATTAAAACTGCAGGTTTTATATACACTCCAATTTGGACAGTTGGGCAGCTGCTTGATACACTGCTCACAACTGAGCAGCCTTTTGATGATGAGCCTGAGAGAGTATGCCTATGCCAACTTGCCTCACATCCATATGGTTTAGACAGGTGCTGATGCATAGATATACATTATAGCTTAGGTGTGGCACTTCTAAACTAGATATTAGAAGTGTGTGTTATCCTTTCCATTTATTGCCTGTGTGATTGGGCAAATCACAGCTGTGCCTGCCCATGGAAGTCCATCGCATAACTTGTGATGAAGTCCATCGCATAACTTGTGATGAAGTCCATCGCATAACTTGTGATGAAGTCCATCGCATAACTTGTGATGAAGTCCATCGCATAACTTGTGATGAAGTCCATCGCATAACTTGTGATGAAGTCCATCGCATAACTTGTGATGAAGTCCATCGGCATCATGTTGCTGCTGAGGTCTGCTAAGATGGCACTGAGCCTCTCCTGGGACAGGCTCGTGTTTAGATAATGCCAGGATACGTAGTTAGCTAAACCAGAGATTTCTAGTGATTGCTCAAAACTTGCAGTCAGGAAATACTTCAGACTGTTGCTTCATCCCTGGTCTGGTTGTCAGGTGGATACTACAGAGATATAGCCTGAGTTTCTCTTACTGATTTCTTCAGAAAAACATGTATCTTTGGCTTCTGTGAAGAATTTTGTTTAATGACATATAGAAAATTTGTTAACTACTATAACAACAATAAAGACACTTAACTGTTAATATTCAGTAAAGGATTCACTAAGGATGACACTTTCAAAATACCTAGTCAGCACCCTCATGCACCTTTGATTTACATGTAGAAACCATGTTTAGAGAGACAGATTTGAACATGGCAGTGTGCCATGCGCTTATTAAAATGTAAGTGCCTGAAGTCAGCCATAAGCTTTGTGATTTATTTTATTTGCAAATATGATAGTAATTTTGGAGTTATTCTGAAACGATAGTTACTCTTTGAGATATTTATAGTAAGCCTACCTAAATGGTTTTCTGCTTGCTTACACAGGTACTATGTCCCTGCAAGTTTTGTTGTCTTGTCTCGGGACTATGTATTTATCCCCTCTGCACAAGGCTTTCACATTGTTACTATATATACCTTAATGTTGGGTTTTTTTGGTCAAAGTTCTACAATATTTCAGATGGCTCACACCAGATTAAAGAAACTGTAGGGGGGAAGAAAAAAAAAACCACAACTGTATTTGGGTAACCATGCTGCTGTTTGTTTAGCTGGTCTTTGCCAGTGTAAGCTGGGCAATCAATGAGATTATAGCTGCAGGAGTCATGCTATTAAAGCCAAAAAAGGAGAGTGATGGAGTTATAGAAGGAGGCACCTCAGCAGTGTCCATATAGGGAACATAACTTCAGTGATACCTGTTCCAGAAAATGGAAACACTGATGTCTTCTGGGTCACATTTTACATCATAGAAAATATTTCCCTGAAGTGGAAATCGGATCCATGTGCTGGCATGACAGTGTGTGACAATTTCTTACAGTCAGTATAGAAATTGTCCAAGCCAAGTGGTAGAGACTGAATGGCAGGACCCTAAGTGCTCCAAGGCTCCCAAAAGTGATGATAATCAGTACCCTGTTGCAAGCAATGCAATAGTCCAGCAGTGCTTCAGATCTCACAATGAAGCAGCACTTCCGACAAGCAGTAGAGAGATAGGAACATTGTAGAAAGCTTCCCTCCTCACCTCTTTTTTTTTTTTTTTTTTAAATAGATGAGAGGGATTTCTCATCTGGCTTAGGTATTGTCTCAGTCTGCTAACCTAGGGATTTTGAGAGAAGCCTTAATGAAGAGAATTCTGGGTCAGCTGTGGCATCCTTTGGACTTACTTCAAGACCCAATGTTTTGGGGAAACAGAACATCAGGCCTTTTGGAGACCTAAACTATGTGGACCATCTCAGTTGAAAGCTGAGAAATGGCACCATGGATTTGTCTGCTTTAGACCTGTCTTTTGATTGATTTTAACTAGTATTTCTCATCTGGCATGCATTAACATTTTTTTCTGTACCTGATAAAACTGGAAACAGTGGTTTGGAGAACTTGCAGTGGATGCTTAAGAGCTTTAATTTCAAGGCATCTTTACCTTCTTAAAATGCTTAAAGAGACCTAAAGCCATTTATATACCTTGTTTAAAGTTAGCTCAGATTTTTCTGTGCTACACTGTTATCTGCATTATAAATTTAATGAAAGTTGTGCACTTCTCTAGGTTTGCTCTGCTTCCTGACCTCTAAGAATTTGCATTATGATTCCTTGCCCAAATCATGTGCTAATGTATTTTCTCTTTTTGTTATAGTTGTGTCCTGTCTTCAGGCAGATACTGTAGCAAGATGCCAATGGGGTATGAAATGAGAACTGCCCCCCATGTTATCCCACAAGTGTGAGGTCGTTTACCCGATGTGCAAGATGCCAATATGCACATAGGGCAGAGGTATTTTATTTCATGTCTGCACAGAGATGGGTGCTAGGTGGTAGCTCCACAAAGTTGAGTGATGCAGGTAAAGTATTTATATAGTCTAGTTATGCATATGCATAAGTAATTACACCAAGCAGTTTTCTATTGGTCTACATCTCTCATTTCAACTTAAAGCTACAGTGCTACTTTAATATTCTGCGCATGCTCAAAGGTGAGGGGTCTCTGCTTGGGCTGGGGTCTCCAGCTCAGGGGCTGTGACTTTTAGTATTATAATGAGGATAGTTCACGTGAGGGTGCTTCTTATGACACTTCTACTAGTTGTTTCAGATGGATCCCAAAACATCTTAATTAGCTTACGTATTTCTCCAGGATGTGCTTTACCCCCAAGGACAGTAATTCTTGTTTAGACATTCCGTGTTCCAGTCTGAATCCCCCTTATCAACTTTACGTAAGTCCTGGCCTTCCACCAGCTCCTGTTAGGCTACACCAGGAGTGTACGAAGAACACTGTATGGCAGTGGCTGTGCTGGGCTGCTGACTGTGACCGTCTGCTCAAAGTCTGTAGGACAAGCTCCTGAGTCTCTGATCTCCATCAAAACAGAAATCTAGTAGAGCTGGACAAACATCTCAGCTGACAGTTACGTGCAAGCTGTTCAGTCTTTTCTGTTGCTGTTTTTGTATTTGCCTCTTATAAAGGTTTGAGACACAGACTCAACACTACCTGGGTATGCTGTGTTTAAGATAAATGTGTGTTTAACTGCCTTGCTGAACAAGGGTGGTGCTACTGACAGAAATATTTGCAAAATAGTAAATATTGGGAAACACTCTGGTAAAATGACATCTTAATATATACATGTTTGAACCCTAAAGCTGTTTAGTCACTTACAGGAGAAGGGTGTCCAGAATGAATTGTTCTTTAAAGATTAGGAGACTTTGAGGCTCCAGACTCCTCCTGTACTGCAAAACCAGAGCATTTATCTGACAAAAGGCAGGAACAAGGCAGGTAAAGTGAACAGTACAGAACACTGCATAGTAGTTCTGGAAGAGAAACAGCAGGAGAAATGCTAGAAATATCAAGAAATAATTTGCCACCAGACAGCTGTTAAAGCAAGTATATGTTGGGGTGAGATGCTGACCTTATTAAAGTTATCAGGAGTGTTCCTGTTGGCATTATTAGCACAGTTTTGCCTGATAAAATGAGGATGAGTGCCTGGGGGTGGGTTGCATTCAATGGATATTCCCTTTATTTCTCAGGTTGCTCTAAGGCCTGAGAGGGCTCATTGGGAGAACCAAGGAAGGAACAGTGGTGAACCTGACCAGAAGTGTGTAAATTCTTGAAGTGCTTCATTCAGCCAAGGTGCTGGAACTTGGACTGTTTGTATCACTGCTGTGCAAGTATCTCCTTATATATAGTCATACTTCAATTTCCCCATGAGGTTCTGTGATTCCTGAAGTGTACCAGGGCTTAGATCAGTGAATCTCCATAGAGGACTGAAACCTGACTTTACTTGACTCTCTGAGTACACATATCTAGAACCAGAGTTTAAATTATTTTTTTTAAATTATCGATTCAATAGATATTGCTTAATATATTTTATTGCAGTAATTAAAAAAGTCCTTCAATTACCAAATTAATATTTCCAAAGTAAAAACTGGTGAATCCTAAGTAAAAAGTGAATTGCTGCCCACAGTCAATAGTTTAATAGTGGAAATGCTATTTAATTATTATTCAAATTTATGTTCAGTTTTGTGAATTAGCGTATAAATACTATAAATCACTTATATGGAAAAAGCCTTATCCTGGAATATTTCTAAAGATTACAGATATTTGGGTAAGGCAAAATCTTGGCTAACACAAAACCAGGCAGAACAGGGTTGTAGTACAATGAAAATTGTTTGTTTTCTCCAACTTATTTTGTGTACAAGAATTTATGGACCCTTTTGTACAGATCAGAATCTTTCCTGCTTTAATATGCTCATGTAAATGACTGACCATTTTCTTCTATGTGTATGTATTTCTTTGGAACTGGTTGGCCCACCCATTCTTTAGCACAAGCCTTTTTTTAAGGATCAGTTCAAGCTCCTCTTTGGTGTCTTTGAAAATTGCTACTGAAAGTATGCTATTCCTGTAGCCACCTTCTACCCAGTGTATGTATAAATTAGTAATTCAGCTGAAGAAAATATGCCAAATCATTCTGCTCTCTCACTAGAGGGCCAGAGTAAGGAAATAGATTCAGCAGCCTAGAAGCTTATAAATGAGCACTATTTTAGATCAATGGAAGAAGTGAAAAAGCTAATAATTGATTAAGAAAAATCTGTTTTCATCCTCATTTTGTGTGCGTGGACTCAAGTGCTAACGTCTTCACTTATAATAGAAGTAGGAAGCTTTCAGGTCACTTAGTATTTTTAGGTTAAAATTACCACCCTAATAGTGTTAACATCTTCAGTTATAACAGTAGAAGTAGGTAGCTTTCAGGCCATTTAGTATTTTTAGGTTAAAATTAACACCCTAATCTTTTTTTCATTCTTAACAGCCAGAGTAGACAACTGAATATCAATTTAATTTCCTCCCAGAAAAATTCTCAACCTAAGAAATGACCTATTGACACCATGTGTAACATTTGACAAGAAGGTATCAACACCTTTTCTACAGTACATTGCAGTAACCTAATCTGAAAGCAAATTCAGCCTAGAGCATGTCAGGTGTCTTACTTCAGAGGTGTGAATTTAAGCTTCAGAGTAGACTTGAAAGCCAACCCCAAACCCCTGCTGAAAAGAGGCACGTGCCCATTTTGACTGCCAAAGGAGATGCAAGCCACCTCATTCCTTTGGATATTCTTGCCCCTGCAAGTGAAGGATATTTTTCCACGGGCCTGCCCTTCTAGGCTCAGGTGGACTCCTGCCCTTTGTGTCTGCAGGTGACACACACATGGATTGCACTTCACATCCAAAAGGAACAACTGGAACTTGTAGTGTTCTGGTTGTACTGGCCAGTGCTTTCCTAACAGATGCTAGGAACCAACCAATTTCCAGAAGGTGCACCAGTCCCACAGGCAAGCCCTCCCAGTAACGAAACAAATACTCTTTCTGCCATCTCTTCTGGCTGTTCCGTCAGCTACCAGCCTTGCTTCTGCTGTTTTTTAAACTGACTCTCAGGCAGTAAGGGTGAGGATCCACACCCTCACTTTCCTCCAGACATAGTTAATTGGTTTGTGCCAACATTCTCTTCCACTGTTGGAACTGAGAAAGGGGATATTAGTACTGATTTCACTGGGGTAATGCGAAAGTTCATGAGTTATTTTTCAAGTACTATGTATGGCAGTTGGCATTTAAACAGCTCTGAATTTGATAGTATCTGCTTCACAACAGCTGTTGCTATGTGTGGTTTTAAAGGAAGAATATTTCATCAACAACTGAGAATTAGATGTACATAAAAAAAAATGTACTGGTTAACCATCCAGTGCATAGTGTTGCTGGGTCCCTGCCAGGCAACAGTTTGAAGGTGTTTGAATATTTTGAACTGGGGTTTATTCTTCTTTGGATGCATTCTTAATCAGCCAAATGATTCAGAATGTCTGCTTTACCTGTTAAACCTACTTAAGCATCAATCGGTTCATTTTCTTGAATCTAATTATTCAGGGGTTTATAATTAGTAGCTCTTACATTTCTGCATAAATTTTTAACGTGGGATTGGACAAGGACAATTACCTAGGCAATCTAGTAGAGCAAATACATCTTTTTAACCTCTCTTTCTCAAACAAAACCAGAAAGAAAAGTCTTTGATTCCAGTTTTCCAGCACAGCACAATCATGTTTTGTCCTTGTCTCGTACTTTTGCCAGGAATTGTAGCTGGACATGCGTTAGGTTGCTTTGTTTGGTTTATGGGGAGTTCAAGCAAACACATCATGCCGTCACGTTAATACAGGAATTTAAGGGGCTTGTGTCGTTTCCCTGGTTGGTGTATGTCTGGCACGCACCATGAAAACCGACCGAACCCGCCATTTCAGCGAAGCCACCGAGGAGAAGGGCTCCGGAGCGAAGGATCGCGCCGGGGGACCCTTCCTACGGCGGCAAAACCGCGAGGGCAGAAGCGCCGGGAGAGGGAGGGTGCCCCAGCCCCGCCAAGGCGGGAAGGAGGCGGCTCCTGACGGGCAGCTCTGGCTCAGCCTGGGCGGGGACAAGAGCGATGGCGGCGAAACCCCCTCACAGACAAGAGCTGCGGCCTGGAGCGCGGCGCCCGGGCCGTGGCGCGGCAGTTCGAGTGGGCAGCGGCGGTCCCCCTCCTGGCTCTGAAGGGTCACTCAACTAGTGGCCATCGCCCTCCCAGGAGAGCACCTAGCTATGGTTTCCACTCGCCTGAAAGCCATCGCCAGAAGGAATGTGGCGACGCAGGCGGAGCTCCCACACAACCATACAGCTGTCCAGGTCTCCGGCTGCAGGGCGTGCATGAGCCTGTCACTCGTACCGGAGGGCAGCAGAGGCAACAACTGTTTTCGGTGTGACCAGGTGGATGATGTGCTCAGCCTGGTGGCAGAGCTGAAAGAGGAAGTGGAAAGGTTATGGAGTATCAGGGAGCATGAGAGGGAGATAGATTGGTGGAGCTGCACACTACCATCCCTGAGACCAAGGCAGCAGATGGAGGCTCCACAAGAAGCAGAGGATCCCCTACCCTCTTGCCACCACGCAGAAGGAGGGGACCTAGGAGACGGGAGGAGGAATGGAAACTCCCCTGCTCAGGGCGCAGGCAGACCCCCCCCCCCCCCCCCCCCCGGCCTCCCTCACCTTCCCAGTTGCCCTTACACAACAGATATGGGGCTCTGGAACTTGAGGGCCAGGCAAATGAGGATGTAGGTGAAGGTCCATCCAGGGGGTTGCCTAGGGTAAGCCAGCCAGCCCCACGTATTATGACTGCCTCTGTTAAGAAAAAAAGGAGGGTAATTGTTGTAGGCGATTCCCTTCTGAGGGGAACAGAGGGCCCAATATGCCGACCAGACCCATCCCACAGGGAAATCTGCTGTCTCCCTGGGGCCCGGGTTAGAGACGTTACTAGGAAACCCCCTGGTCTGGTATGGTCCTCTGATTATTACCCGCTATTGGTTGTGCAGGTAGGCAATGATGAGGTTGCGGAGAGAAGTCCAAAAGCGATCAAAAGGGACTTCAGGGCACTGGGCTGATAGGTTGAGGGATCTGGAGCACAGGTAGTGTTTTCCTCAATCCTATCAGTGGCAGGGAAGAATACTGAAAGGAACAGGGAAACTCACCTGCTCAACACGTGGCTCAGAGGCTGGTGCCATCAGTGGAATTTTGGTTTTTTTGATCATGGGGACTCTTACACAGCACTGGGCCTGCTGGCAACAGATGGAGTTCAGCTATCTCAAAGGGGGAAAAGGATTCTCGCTCATGAGTTGGCAGGGCTCATCAAGAGGGCTTTAAACTAGGTTCCAAGGGGGAAGGGTCTGTGGCTCACTAGAGAGGTGAGGCTCACTAGAGAGGAGCCTAAAGGTGGCATGCCAATGTTGGGAGTGAAATCAATAGCCCAGCTCAACTGCATCTACACCAATGCATGCAGCATGGGCAACAAACAGGAGGAGCTGGAAGCCATAGTCCAGCAGGATAGCTATGACTTAGTCACCATCACAGAAACGTGGTGGGATGACTCTCAGGACTGGATTGCTGCAATGGATGGCTATAAGCTTTTCAGAAGGGATAGGCAAGGAAGGAGAGGCGGTGGGGTGGTTCTATATGTTAGGGAGTGTTTCGATTGTGTAGAACTCGGTGATTATGATGATAAGGACGAGTGCTTATGAGTAAGGATGAGGGGGAAGGCCAACAAGGTGGATATCCTGCTGGGTGTCTGTTATAGACCACCCAACCAGGATGAAGAGGCAGATGAAGCATTCCATAAGCAGCTGGGAGAAGTCTCACAATCGCTAGCCCTTGTTCTTGTGAGGGACTTCAACTTACTGGATGTCTGCTGGAAATACAACACAGCAGAGAGGAAACAGTCTAGGAGGTTCCTGGAATGTGTGGAAGATAACTTCCTGACACAGCTGGTAAGTGAGCCTACCAGGGGAGGGGCCTCGCTTGACCTGCTGTTTACAAACAGAGGAGGACTGGTGGGAGGTGTGGTGGTTGGAGGCCATCTTGGGCTTAGCAGCCATGATGTGATAGAGTTCTCGATTTGTGGTGAAGTAAGGGGGGGGGAGTAAAACCACTACCATGGACTTCTTGAGGGTAGACTTTGACCTATTCAGGACACTGGTTGAGAGAGTCCCTTGGGAGACAGTCCTGAAGGGCAAAGGGGTCCAGGAAGGCTGGGCATTCTTCAAGAAGGAAATCTTAAAGGCACAGGAGCAGGCTGTCCCCATGTGCCGTAACACGAACCGGCTGGGAAGACGACTGGCCTGGCTGAACAGGGAGCTTTTGCTGGGACTCAGGAAAAAAAAGGAGAGTTTACCACTTTTGGAAGAAGGGGCAGGCAACTCAAGAAGAGTACAGGGATCTCATCAAGTCATGCAGAGAGAAAATTAGAAAGGCAAAAAAGCCCAGTTAGAACTCCATGTGGCCACTGTAGTAAGAGATAATAAAAAAATGTTTTTACAAATACATTAACAACAAAAAGAGACCCAAGGAGAATCTCCCTCCTTTACTGGATGCAGGAGGGAACATTGCCACCAAGGATGAGGAAAAGGCTGAGGTACTTAATGCCTTCTTTGCCTCAGCCTTTAATAGTCAGACCGGTTATCCCCAGGGTAGTCAGCCCCCTGAGCTGGAAGACAGGGACAGAGAGCAGAATAAACCCCCCATAATCTAGGAGGAAGCAGTTAACAACCTGCTACAGCACCTGGACACTCAAAAGTCTATGAGGCTGGATGGGATCCACCTGTGAGCAATGAGGGAGCTGGTGGAGGAGCTTGCTGGTGGAGGAGCTTGCCAAGCCACTATTCATCATTTATCAGCAGTCCTGGTTAACAGGGGAGGTCCCAGACGACTGGAGGCTTGCCAATGTGATGCCCATCTACAAGAAGGGCTGGAAGAAGGATCCGGGGAACTACAGGCCTGTCAGCCTGACCTTGGTACTGGGGAAAATTATGGAGCGGTTCATCTTGAGTGCATTCAACAGGGATGTGCAGGCCAACCAGGGGATCAGACCCAGCCAGCATGGGTTTAGGAAAGGCAGGTCCTGCTTGACCAACCTGATCTCCTTCTACGACAAGGTGACCCACCTAGTGGATGAGGGAAAGGCTGTATATGTTTTCTACCTAGACTTTAGTAAAGCCTTTGACACTGTTTCCCACAGCATTCTCCTAGAGAAGCTGGCGGCTCATGGCTTAGGCAGGTGTACTCTTCACTGGGTAAAGAACTGGCTGGATGGCCAAGCCCAGAGAGTTGTGGTGAACGGAGTTAAATTCAGTTGATGGCTGGTCACAAGCAGTGTTCCCCAGGGCTGTTTTGGGGCCAGTCTTGCTTAATATCTTTATCAATGATCTGGATGAGGGGATTGAGTGTGACCTCAGTAAGTTTGCAGATGACACCAAGTTGTGTGGGAGTGTTGATCTGCTTGAGGGGAGGAAGGCTCTGCAGAGGGACCTGGACAGGCTGGATCGATGGGCTGGGGCCAATTGTATGAGGTTCAACAAGGCTAAGTGCCGGGTCCTGCACTTGGGCCACAGCAACCCCATGCAATGCTACAGGCTTGGGGAAGAGTGGCTGGAAAGCTGCCCAGCAGAGAAGGACCTGGGGGTGTTGGTTGACAGCCGGCTGAATATGAGCCAGCAGTGTGCCCAGGTGGCCAAGAAGGTCAACAGCATCCTGGCTTGTATCAAAAATAGTATGGCCAGCAGGACTAGGGAAGTGATCGTGCCCCTGTACTCGGCACTGGTGAGGCCTCACCTCGAATACTGTGTTCAGTTTTGGGCCCCTCACTACAAGAGGGACATTGAGGTGCTGGAGCGTGTCCAGAGAAGGGCAACGAAGCTGGTGAAGGGTCTAGAGCAGAAGTCTTATGAGGAGCGGCTGAGGGAACTGGGGTTGTTTAGCCTGGAGAAGCAGAGGCTGAGGGGAGACCTTATTGCTCTCTACAACTCCCTGAAAGGAGGTTGTAGAGAGGTGGGGGTCGGTCTTTTCTCCCAGGATGAGATAGGATGAGAGGAAATGGCCTCAAGTTGCATCAGGGGAGGTTTAGATTGGATATTAGGAAAAATTTCTTTACTGAAAGGGTGGTCAAGCATTGGAACAGGCTGCCCAGGGAAGTGGTGGAGTCACCATCCCTGCAGGTATTTAAAAGACATGTAGACGTGGCACTTCGAGACATGGTATTAGTAGGCATGGAGGATGGAGGTGTTGGGTTGATGGTTGGACTAGATGATCTTACAGGTCTTTTCCAACCTTAATGATTCTATTATTTCTGTGATTCTATGAAGTTAGCAGTGAGTGTTTGTATTGGAAGAGTAAAACAAATGCTGTGTTTGATCTGGCTGCTTGCAGAGTATCAATGGGAATCATTATGGATGTGTGGAAGCGTGTACACAAGCTCAGCCAAGCTGCCACTCTGAGGGGTGAAACTTCTGTTGCTCTAAAAGCACTGATACTGTTCAGCCAAAGTCAGACCAAGACACATTCAGATTTTCCTCATGCTTTTTAACCAACTGAATCTGGAAGGAGAGCTAATTAAAGATGTACAAAGTTTCATGCCTATCTTTATTATAAATGCAACTGTGACACAATTTTTCGGGTGAAACCTACAATGGAAGGGAAGAAAACACGCATTTCAAATTAAGTAGCTCTGTACTCAAGACAAAAAGCAGGCAAGATCTTGACTAGGCAAATTAACCTACCTACCTATGTATTGTGTGCTGAGAAATTATTTTTAGCATGCCTGTGACACTTTTGATAATTACTTTTTTAGGTAATCAAATGCTGTATTTAACAAAACAGAGATGAAATGGGGAGTTTGGCATGGAAGGAGAGATGTCTACGTAATCATCTTTATCTTGCTAATATTAATAACCTGGGAAAGCACTGCTATAGAACCTATAGTTACCTTCTGAAAGCAGAGCAGAAATAATTACCTGCATTGAGTACTTATTAATATCTAGTGTAATACATTTTAAAATGTATTACATAACCATAAAAATGGTATGTAAATGTGGCTACCTGGTTTCACAGGTAGCTTCTTCTTTTCCAGACAGACATCATCTAACATTAAGATATCGTGGGATTTCATGAGTTGAGTCAGCTGGTTTGTGGCCTGTGCCTTTTGGGCAGTTCAGCCTGGATTGCTCCCAGAACCCAAAGGGTAAGATTTCCAAGAGGAGAGTTGTTAGAATATCTAGCAATGTAGAAACCACTTTCTGCGTTAAGCTAGCACTGTGCTGAAAACTATCATAGCAACCAAGTGCCATTCGGAGCATCTTCTCACATTTGGTTGCTTGCAAAAGAAAAGATCAGCCTGGGGGGGAAAAAAACAAGCAAAACCCAAAACAGGATAAAACCCAGTAATTCACAGAAAACTATCAAATTAATGGAACGTCATTTAAAAATCAGCATTAATTTTATATCATTCCATATGCCTTGTCCATTTAACTTTTTTTTAATAGCTTTCAAATAAAGTACTGAAAAATACTTTATTACTGGAGGCTTTTGGTATGAAATGACCAATTTAATCTGTAGTTTGTCAGCAATTGGGAACAGAATTTCTCCAGCCCCATTTTGTTGAGGGCATTTTCTTTATTATTGGTCTCTTTCTGATCATCTGTACTGCCTGAAAAAGGAAAAAGCTCTATTTTATTAACTTAACTGAAGAAACTGAATGACAGGTTTTTTTTCCATGACTGATTGCTGAGTAAAAAAAGAAGTTATGGCTAGGTTATGATTATTTTCTCCTGCTGTGATGAGATTAGAAAAGTTGAAGTCAGCACCTGGTTGTGGACAGCCATCAATAAAGACGATATACAATAAAAATGAAATCTAGTATTTCATTCACAATTTGAGCAGCAGCTCAGTTTCTGTGCTCACTTCCTCATTAAGAAACTTCTCTTCAGAGAACCATCATTAAATTATGTTTCTCTGCTTCTCAGGATGATGTGTACTTCCTAATTTAGCACTTACATGGTAGGAAAGAAATAATTAATTCTGAGCTTTTCAGTTCTCTCCATTGACTTGCCAGAGGAAAAAAATAATGGAACAATTCCTTTCAAGTCTGAAAAGAGGGTGAGATGTATACTTATTCATCAATATACTTGGACTGCCTGTCCCTCCACCATGAACATCTATGGTGTTTTTCAAAAGTTTGCCACAAACTGGTAAAGTTATAACATAAGTTTCTTTAAGAGTTAAAATATTCCTCACATCGTCATCTTTTTTGTGGACTTAGCTTGCTGTATTGGGAATGATCCAGGAGAGGACTTCACTTCAAAAGTAAATGTAGATTTTTAAACTGTATTTTGAAATATCTGAAGTGAAAAGTTTTGGAAGGTATTGGAGTTCAGTAAATTCCCTCCATTGTGTTTAAAATTCAGTACATTTTATAGGAGGTATTGTTTAGAAATATTTAAAAGTTGCACCTATGTTACAAGGCTTTACAAGCCAAGCTTCAGGTGAAATTTTATAATTGGAATCTAATTTTCTAAAAATAAACTTAATTTGAGCATGACACCTCACCATGAAGCACTGAACATGGATGCCCTCTGTTGCACATAGCTACCTGTACCGGTCCAAGCTGTTGAAACCATATGGCTAAAATGTTGTAGGATGGTAGAGAAAGCGTAATTAATAGTTAAGCATTCTATTTTTAATGTTAATGTTAAATATTGAGTCATTCACAAGCTATTCAAAATATGTACTGTTATCTTACTTATTTTATCTTAATTTTAAGTTAATGTTTATTATCTGAATGATTCTCCTTACTAGAGGAAAATGGAAGTTAGCTGATTCTGTTACTCTGTGAAGGATCTACCTGGAAGATTTCACTAGAGGCATCAGTTATTTTATTAACTATGCATTTGAGCAAATTAATATTCTTAATCTTATTTCTTGAGAATAGGCGATTGTGCTGCAGAGATCTTGGTGTTACTGCTCCATAATCCAAAAGTTTCTCTGGTGTGTACTTCCCAGCCTACAGATTTGTCAGTAGACTATTCTGTTCTGCTCCACTGTTTTTTCTAATTATACTATATATTCCTCTTCCCATAACTTCCATCCCATACAAACAATATATTTGCATCATTTGAAGGAACATTATTTCAATAGCTTATCTGTAAATTCTGATTGCCAGTATTATTTCACGACACAAAGTCGGTTCAAAGTTACATGTTTCATCTTTGATTAGTAGTTCTTTTTGTAGTTGCACAAAATGTTAATTTGTACATTAATGCTAATATGTTTCAGCTGGGCTTGCTTTTGCTTCAAAAGCTGGGCTTACTACTATGGTGTATGGAAATTGAGAGTATAACAAATATGAGTGTGAGAAGCTAAATTTCTGCTTATTACATTAACACTGGGATGCTGTGTTAGAGTTTGGTTGCTGTTTATTCATGGCAATAATCCATCTTTTCCTCAGCAGTTGAAGCATATCTAATGCCAATTACAGCTATTACCCTGATTCAGACTGCTCTCAAATTCATGTTGTCATATTTACTCTTGACTATTTATACGGCAAGCACTGGGATTTGAAAAAAAAAATAGGTCAAGAAAGGAGAGAAAGAAGAAAATATACCTGTTGAATTAGAGGGCTCAGTTGTTTCTGATGTGAATTGAAAAATTGCAAGGTGTTACATAGTCACCTAATTGCTATCCATCAATATTAATGTCCAGCTTACTCCAACTAAACATGAACCACTTTGTTGGAAAAGCAATTAACAAGTGAAATCATATCCCCCAAATTCTAAGGGTTTAGGCCATTTTATTGTAATCCAGTGATGGTTACCATACAGACTTAACTTTCCATTCAGATAATGTAGTTTACAAGCTGTTTGGAAACTCATTTTCAGCTCATACCTTATTGTTCCATATCTGAACAATATTACTTTGCTATTTTCAGATTTGGCTTCATTTTTTATTTTGTTGAGACATGACAGATCTGACCAGAGAGTGTTAAGGCAAATTTGTTATAAGCATTCATTATATTGGTTTAATAGTCACTGGTTTCAATGTTGATTTAGTTGCTCTCAAAGATGTGCTATGTAATACCTTACTTGCAGTACATGTTCCCTCTTGTGCTGTTTATTGCTGCTGGGAGCTGAGTCGAGGTTATAATTTTGCTGCACTGTGTAACACTGGCTTATGGTATAATAAAATTACTGGTCATGAGACTAATCTCCCATAACAATCATCCCATAAAAGGCCATAAGGTCAAGGGACCTGCACAGGAGATCCAGTTTTTAGGCATAAAATGGCAAGATGGATGTCATCAGATCCCGATGGATGTGATCAACAAAATAACAGCCATGTCTCTACCAACTAGCAAAAAGGAAACACAAGCTTTCTTAGGCGTTGTGGGTTTTTGGAGAATGCATATTCCAAATTACAGTCTGATCGTAAGCCCTCTCTACCAAGTGACCCGGAAGAAGAACGATTTCAAATGGGGCCCTGAGCAACGACAAGCCTTTGAACAAATTAAACAGGAGATAGTTCATGCAGTAGCCCTTGGGCCTGCCTGGGCAGGGCAAGATGTAGAAAATGTGCTCTACACCACAGCTGGGGAGAATGGCCCTACCTGGAGCCTCTGGCAGAAAGCACCAGGGGAGACTTGAGGTCAGCCCTTAGGGGTTTGGAGTCGGGGATACAGAGGATCTGAGGCCCGCTATACTCCTACTGAAGAAGAGATATTGGCAGCATATGAAGGGGTTCGAGCTGCTTCGGAAGTGGTTGGTACTGAAGCACAGCTCCTCCTGGCACCCCCGCTGCCAGTGCTGGGCTCAGTGTTGAAAGGGAGGGTCCCTCCCCTCTACACATCATGCAACTGACACTATGTGGAGTAAGTGGGTTGCACTGATCACACAACGGGCTTGAATAGGAAACCCCAGTCACCCAGGAATC
This sequence comes from Mycteria americana, assembly GCF_035582795.1. NCBI lineage: Eukaryota > Metazoa > Chordata > Aves > Ciconiiformes > Ciconiidae > Mycteria > Mycteria americana. The sequence continues at coordinate 22,950,644 of NC_134371.1, forward strand.
TTGGAAGTAATTATGGACTGGCCAGAAGGCAAAGATTTTGGAATATCACCAGAGGAGGAGGTGACGCGTGCTGAAGAGGCCTCACTGTATAATAAACTGCCAGACAATGAGTAGCAATATGCCCTGTTCACTGATGGGTCCTGTCACCTTGTGGGAAAGCATCAGAGGTGGAAGGCTGCTGTATGGAGTCCTATACAAATCACAGAAACTGCTGAAGAAGGAGGAGAATCGAGTCAGTTTGCAGAGGTGAAGGCCATCCAGCTGGCTTTAGACATTGGTGAATGAGAAAAGTGGCCAGTACTTTATCTCCGTACTGATTCATGGATGGTGGCAAATGCCCTGTGGGGGTGGTTACAGCAATGAAAGCAGAACAATTGGCAGCGCAGAGAAAAACCCATCTGGGCTGCCACATTGTGGCAAGATATTGCTGCCCGGGTGGAGAACCTGGCTGTAAAAGTACGTCACTTAGATGCTCACGTACCCAAGGGTTGGGCCACTGGAGAACATCAAAACAACCAGCAGGTGGATCAGGCTGCTAAGACTGGAGTGGCTCAGGTGGATCTGGACTTGGCAACATGAGGGTGAATTATTTATAGCTGGATGGGCCCATGACACCTCAAGGCCATCAAGGAAGAGATGCAACATACAGATGGGCTCGTGATCGAGGGGTGGACTTGACCATGGACACTATTGCACAGGTTATCCATGAATGTGAAACATGTGCTGCAATTAAGCCAAGTGGTTAAAGCCTCTGTAGTAAAAACTCGCCAAGGCAAGCACTATGTGCTTACAGTGGTGGAAGCAGCCACCGGATGGCTGGAAACATACCCTGTGCCCCATGCCACCGCCTGGAACACTATCCTGGGCCTTGAAAAGCAAGTCTTATGGCAACATAGCACCCCAGAAAGAATTGAGTCAGACAATGGGACTCATTTTTGAAACAACCTCATAGACACCTGGGCCAAAGATCATGGCATTGAGTGGGTATGTCACATCCCCTATCATGCACCAGCCTCTGGGAAAATCGAATGATACACTGGACTGTTAAAGACTACACTGCGAGCAATGGTTGGTGGGACATTCAAGCATTGGGATACACATTTAGCAAAGGCCACCTGGTTAGTCAACACTAGGGGATCTGTCAATCGAGCTGGCCGCGCCCAATCAAAACTTTTACGTACTGTAGAGGGTCCCTGTAGTGCACATAAAAACATGCTGGGGAAGACAGTCTGGGTTACTCCTGCCTTAGGCAAAGGCAAACCCATTTGTGGGATTGCTTTTGCTCAAGTACCTGGGTGTACTTGTTGGGTAATGCGGGAGGATGGGGAAGTCTGATGTGTACCTCAAGGGGATTTTATTTTGGTTGAAAATGGCTAATGAACTGAATTGTATGATGTTAATTGCTATGTAATACTGTATGTCATCACTTCTATGGTGGCTATATACCATCTCAATGGTATTTCAGTAAGGATCACCCAGATTAATGAAGAATGAACTTCGATGAAACTGAGCAAAGTGCAGCGATGATAGAACTGGACAAGCACAGTGGTGATGGAACCAGAACTGGCTTCAGCATGCAACAATCCAACACCACACACCATCTCTCCTGCCCTGAAGGACTGTTATGACAGATGGAGCCCAAAGTCATGGACTAAATGAACTAAGCGAACATTTTATAGGGAACGATATCTGTGTGTATATATCAAAAGACAGCGAAAGTGGTGGTGATTAATTGGGATGTATTGGAAAGGGTAGAACCTGGGCATGACATAGATGGTGTAGAATAAGGGGTGGATACAGTCCTGGTTTCAGCTGGGATAGAGTTAATTTTCTTCCTAGTAGCTGGTATAGTGCTGTGTTTTGGATTTAGGATGAGAATAATGTTGATAACACACTGAGGTTTTAGTTGTTGTTGAGCAGTGCTTACACTAGTGAAGGACTTTTCAGTTTCTCATGCCCTGCCAGCGAGAAGCTGGGAGGGGGCACAGCCAGGACAGCTGACCCAAACTGGCCAAAGGGCTATTCCATACTATATGATGTCATGCCCAGTATAGAAACTGGGGGAAGTTGGCTGGAGGGCGGTGACCGCTGCTTGGGAAACTGGCTGGATATTGGTCAGTGGGTGGTGAGCAGTTGCGTTGTGCATCACTTGTTTTGTATATTCTTTTATCATTATTATTATTTTCCCTTCTTTTCTGTCCTATTAAACTGTCTTTATCTCAACCCACGAATTTTACTCCCCCTCCCCCCCCTCCCTTGCTGATTCTCTCCCCCATCCCACTGGGGGTGGGGGGAATGAGCGAACCTCCGTGTGGTGCTTAGCTGCCTGCTGGGTTAAACCACAACAGTGTTACATAATGACATCAAGATAATTAAATCACTCTCCACGACAGGATCTGTTTCAAATTTCCTGGTGAAACATCTCAACGTGAGCCCTCTGCCTGTTATGTTACTCCACGCAGGTGGAGTCTAACTCTGCCTTCAGTGTTTCCTCACCCAAAAAAAACCCCCGGTAATTTTGGCTGAATGAAGACCATGTAATATCAGAAGGAACAAATTACATATCTTGCATTCTCATAATTTCTCAGAGGGTTGGAGTGGATGAACTTGTTGGTCCTGCCTCCATCAACAGCCCCAAAGTCACCTCAGGCAGATAAAGGGAAAATCCATACAGCAAAAAAGCCAATGAAAGGTTTAATTAAGTTAGCCAACAGCTGTCCAGGCTTCAGTGTAGTGGCATCTGTAGATGGTATTCATGGGTGTGCATAGGTTTGTAGTTTGTGCTAGACTAGTGTGATTAAATCCAGCATGAGTTTACTGGTAGTCACTGTTAGGTCCCCCTTACCTGTCGTGTGGTTGAAGGACATTCAAACTCTCCTTAGAAACCTCTTCTGATACAGATGCAGCCAAGCCTGAAATTGTCCTACAGGATCAGTGTAAGGTATGCCTTTGTTGAGCCCTCGGCCTCCCCACTCCCTAGTCTACATGTTTTGTAGCTTCACTCCTGGGAGATCTCTGAACCCACAAAATGTTCTCTGTGGAAGAACACAGAAGGAGCTGAACAGTTCTCCATACACAGCCAGGACATAGAGGTTGTCTTATCTCATAGATAAAGGAATAGATTTGGCTGCAGGTAAGGTGCCCTGGGCATTATGTCCTTTAATGAGGTAGTGAACAGAACATTTTCATCTCCTACTGTCTCCTTTCTAAGTGAATTTACAGGTGGCTGACTCCTGCCTCTATTTTCAGTAATTTATTCTTTTACTTAAAACAGCAAATGAAAATATGAGTTAGCTTCCTGGCTGACATTTGCATATTCATGAAACATTTCATTAAATTATTTCACAACGTTTTTAGTGATTGCTCACTGACAACTCAGGATGTACCTATCTTATGGCAATCTAAATTGGCAGAGCTGTACCGTGGCTGACTTGAAAGGGCACGATCATTCTTACCCGTTGGTAAAATGCAGCAGTGTCAGAGAGAGGCTGAACTTTTAATAGGCAATTTACCATGGCAAGCTGTCTCCCCTTCATTTCCAAATTCCTTTAAAATATTTGCATGTTCAGCAGCACCAAAATTATCTCCACTAGCACACAGGCATAATAGGAACGCTTATAGGTCCTGACATTTCATATTCTGATTTGTATTCATGGTTTTGACATTATGGTTTATTTTGTATTTGTATTCAAAGACAGCATGAATAGGAAATTAGCACAAAATAAAGTCAAATAATAAGAAGAATATAAACTGGTGGATTAATTGTCTTTTTAAAATCTGACTTGAACCCCTCTGCTGAAGTCAACATTTTTTTAGAAAATATCCCTGTTGAATACCCTGGATTATATTATACAATCCTGGATTTTTAAGGACATCTGTGATAGCTGGAAGATTAATCCCTGCAAATGACAAAGCATGAATTCTCCCCACTATGGAACTAACACTAGTAATTTATTGGTTTTGGCAAACTGTGTGAAAGACTGCCTTTTCTTGGATGTTATGTAGAAATACACATTGATCGTGTGCAAGTCAAGAGCTGCAAGGTGAGATTTGTGTAATCACAAGGTCGTTGCTAAATCAAAAAAAGATAACATAGTGATAAAACTTGATTCGTTCACTCAAATGCTCATTGACTAACGTTTATTTTCTCATTTCAGCTCGATACACGTTTTGTGAAAAAGCTAACTGTTTGCGACAAGGTAGTGTATATGATTTGGCAGTAAATTAACATTTGTTTGGCACCAAACAGGAAGCTTGGCACCAAACAGAACTTGCCTCTTCACGTTTAGATATGACACAGAGAATGAGGTTGGAGCTATGCAGTTGAAAATTAAAAAGCTATTCCTTTAAATTCACTGGGGGTTTGATTTTTATCTAGGTTCCTAAGTCCCCTAAGGATTTACAACTCTGGCCCCCTCTCTCAGAATTTTAGTGTTATACACAAGTGAAAAAATAGTATGTTATAATAGAAGTATTTGAAAACCTTAACAAAGGCAGCTCTGCCTGCTCTGCTCTTAATAGTAGTAATAAAATAGATGGCAGTAGAAGAAATGTGTTAATGTCTGTTTATAAGTCATATGCATAAGACACGGTTATTGTGATAAGTTGCACATCGCTTTTTTCCAGTGGGATTTAATGACTGTGAATATATATGGCTATGCTGGAAAGCACAGATGAAAACTGTAGGAATGTGAATTATTTCCTTCCTCAGTTAAAATGCGCTAAAACTTAAGCTGTCAGAGATTTGTAAAAAACCAATACTTTATAGGAGGCTTTTTTCCTGCTTTTTTGCCACATCTCTAGTTTTGTTAAAATGCTGTAAGGAAACATTGCAGGAAGTAGTTTCTAGTGTTGGAAAACAAATATTTGGCTTTTCTAAGAATCATACATTAAAATAATGTATTCATTTAAATAATGTTACTTTGATTGGAAACAGATTTCAGGTTTGTATCTCTTACATTAGTCATATGCATAAACTTGATTTTTAGTGATGATCATGTAAATATAAATCAAGACAAATGGATCAGTAACACCATCAAAGTTGACTTCAGAAGGCTCTCTACAGCTTTTAATAACTTGGACAAAAAGCACACGCTACTGGGGATGATCTGGTCTCCTAATAGGTTTTCTGTTTACTAAGTGAGTAATGGAGAAGTTGTAATAGATGTATTATGCAAAATTAGTAACAAACAGTGGTATGATTTGCGAGAAGGCTTACCAGTACTTTGAAAATTAAAGTTTGTTACTAACGAACTTTGCTCAGGTTCAAGAAAAAGTCTTTATTGTATCTTTGATGTGGCAATAGAATATTGTGCTAAACTTACAATTGTACTTTTTTTTTATTATGTGCAGAAACTACAGTGACAGGAGCATTTTCTAGAAATGGGAAATTAAACAGGTTATTGCTCTCTTTTTGAAGAAAATTATTATTGTGATTGTAAGGCTATTATTTCTATTCATTTTCAGTGCAACAAATTGGGTTTGCAAGATTTTGTTACTCTTCCTCCCCACCTCCAAATTTGTCTTGGCTCCTGCTAAGCTTAGGTTAATGACTGGCCAAATGCATTTTGCCTATGCAGGAAATATACAGATATCTTTTTATTCTCAAAAAAAAATTTTCTTACAAAGCATGTCAATTATGCTATTAATCACGCAGAGCCTTTATGACTTTTTTGACATGCCAACTATATTGTTTGTGATGATTACTCTTATGCTAGTATGCCTATTTATTCTTTGAATAACAGGCAAAATTATGCATACATTCATTTGTGATATTTGAAGGCTTCTGTTTCCTAATGCAGGTACACGTGGTTGCTTTTTATAATCTTTTTATAAAAATTTATTTTTGTCAATGCACAGTGTCATAATTATTATTAAATAACAGGCAAAAAGCCCCACAAGACTTTCCTGCAGATGAGCCTTCTCTGTGTATCACTAATCTGCAAATCTGTGCTGAAGAACAAAGAATGTTAATTTGCTCTGATAAACGCATTGAGTAACTGTAAAAGTTAGAGCAAATATGAAAATAAACTGGCATGCATTCTTGATAACAGTGGAAGGGTTTGTTATTACTGGTTTCATTTCTGTCCTCTGTCATCCTTTCCAAGATCACCTGGGTATTTTCCTTTAACCGGTGAGATGCTCTTGATTCTTCTCACTCTCGGTTGTGGCATATGGAGGCTTTTCATCTTCCTGGACAGCGTTTTAAATAGTATTTCTTCTGAAGCGTTTAGCTGGTTTATGGTGTGTGGCCTGTTAGGGTGCATAGTGTGCACCCTTGAAAACAGTTTTGGAAATCCCTCTCACTCGGCCTCTGCTCGGTGGCTGCTACTGAATGCAGAGGTTGGAACTGGCTGAGCCAGGTAGACTCCTCCCGTTGTTTTCCTCTGTTATTTTCTGAACCTAGCCAGTGAATACAGCACTGCCTGCAGGTGCCTTGCGTGGCTCTGTACTAATGCACTGTGCATCTCTATCCCCTTCTGGTCACACAAGCCACATACATCAATCTGCAACTGTGCTTATCAACAGTGTTACAGACCTTGTTCTACGTGCACATTGCACGTACACACATACACACCCACATATACACAGTGCTTTCAGATTTGTTCTCTGCATGTAACTTATCCATTGGTACCATTATATTTGCCACAGCGTGAGGTTCCCCGGTGCCAGGTTTTGGGACAAGGCACCACAGGAGTTCTGCTGGTTTCTGCCACTATGACCGTGTCATAAATCAACTTGGAGGAATGGTTATTTGGTGTGGATTTCATAACATCATGAAACTAATTTTTGAGAGGATACTTCTATACAGCTGCTAGTGAAAGGAAGCTATAATAGCTATTAGCTATGAGTTAGGTCTTTAAATGAATCTCTAGGCTAGACAAGGCTCCACTAACAAAGTTGAGTTCTGTTTAAAATACATTATCATGTCATGAGTGGCAACTAAAATACATCTTAAAATTGACTTTAATACAGAACTGTAAACTTTTAAATTCTGTAATCGTACATGCATTGTGTACTAATCTGAATTGGATATGCACTGCTTGGCTTTTAAATTTATGGCATCCCCATGATATTTCTTAACATGAAATTATGAATTTTTCTGTCTTAACTCCCCTATAAAGTGGCTTCTTAAGAAATGTATCCTGCTTCCTAACTTGAACTATGCAAAATTCATCAGGAATCAGAATATTTGATTCTTTTAAATGCTAAGAAGATGTTAAAAAAAAAAAAGGCAAAAGATCAATATTATTTGCCTTTTTTGTGAATACTTTGCCACTTACACTACTCGCTGCCCCCTGGGCCACTTCTAGGACAGTATCATTAGCATTTCAAACTAGTGAAAGTTTCAAGCCATCATTACATGTTAATAAAAATAAGTGAGATTTTTTATTAAATAAAAACTAAACTAAAATAAAATTTTATTCCACATACGGAGTTTCCCCTTCAGATGGGTGAGGTTCAGGACAGGAATATTCAGCCTTTGATCAGTGAAATTCTTAGGTTCTAGTATGTCATGATTCATCAGAATTAGAATAACCTAGTACCATTTGAAAAAACAGATATATTCACACTTTCCAAACATCAAATCCCCCCTTCCCCCCACTGTAGTCCTGGTACAAAGCATCACAGTATTTTCAAAGTTAAAGCACAACATTATTTATATGTATAAAGCTATTTTGGGTGATTTTTATAATGTTCTAATAAAACTGATTGGATGTAACTCATTCCTACTTTCTAGGACAGTGTTGTTGGATTTATAATACCAAATTGGTCAGGATTTATTGCAGTAGGATACACAAACACTAAAAATCTCAAAAATTGTAAATCAACAAAGTAGTTTATGTGTAAAACATAGAACGTCCATGGTAATATGCAGTAGTTTTATTGTGCCTAATTTGGAATGCACACAACCCACTTCTATCCTCACACAATTCATTATCCAGGAGAACTGAAATCAAACCCAACTTCAAGCATCAAATGTCACTACAGAGCTGGGGCGAAGTGGTTTCTGTATTTTAACTGTGTATCTCCATGCTTCAGCATATAAACAATGGATTAATTTCACCAAACATTAACTATCAAAAAGATACCTACCTAATGTAGGACAGTTGTCCAGCTTTCCCATGCAGGTAAAGCGGAGACCCGCAGTGTCTGCACAAGGTGGGATGAACTACCCCCTGAAGGTCCTTATTCCCCTCCGTTGCCTTAGCAGGAAGCTGGATGACTGGCATAGCCCCACACCTCATGTTTATGCTGCTAAATAGCACACAGCTTTCACTAGGTGTCTGTGGGCATGCTCGCATGGATGCACATGCCTACGCACGGACTCCTTGCACTTTTGAAAACAGAACATTTTTGTAACAGTTTAGAATGCAAGCTCCAAGTGCTTATTCAAAAATCAGGAATAACTTATGCAGGTTCATAATAGGAGTATATAAAAAGTACATAACTGGCATCTACTTCCCTTCAGTGTGTATCACATTTCCTTAGTGATATTTGGGTAACTTTTTGATTTGTATATTACTTGATTTTTTCTTGCACCTGAGAGGACAAGTTATGAGGTGGACAGATGTTCAAAACTCAGATTTACAAGCTTAAAAGCTTCCTACAAGATGCCAAGCCATTCCATACTCCTAGATATCTATTCCAATACCTGTGCTCCTTCTGCTTCCATGTACAAGAGGAATGTTGATCTACAACAAATCTTCATGTTGATCTACAACAAATTACTCAGTAAAACTCTCTATGGTTCATAATTAAAAACTTTACAAACTTTAAAAAAATGTTTGTAAAAGTTGGATTGTCACCTTATGCTATTCCCTGTTTCATAAGAAGGGAAACTTTAGCAAGAAGGGCAAATTCAGAGAAGCTGAAAAATTTGTGCATGATCCGAGAGCAAAATGCTTGTTTGGGATTAAATGGTGCCTGTCTCGATGTGTTGAGCCGTGACAGCTCTAAAAGAAGAGATGGTGAGCAGTAGCGTTAACATTGCTTCACCCTTGGGCTGTAACCTCCGCTTCCCATCCTGATCACCGAGGGGAGTTAAATGAATTCGGTATCGCATGTTTCCGCAGGACCGCGTCCCCTCGCAGCCCGCCCGGGGCAGCTGCGCTGGGCGCTGAACGGCCCCGCGCCGGGGAGGGCCCTCACGCCGGGTAACGCAAAGCACCTGCGGGCGGACGGGCGGGCGGCAACTGCCGTCACCAGAAGGCGCCTCTTTTCCCACGGGCACGGCCCGGGCCGGGGCTGTGCCCGTGCGGAACCCCCTCGCCCCGCGGGAGGCGCTAGGACCCGGGGGAGCGCGCTCCGCTGCGGTCGCGGGCCCGCCGAGGTGAGGGGAGCACGGGGCCCGGCGGGCCCCGGCTGTGCCTGGCGGGCGTCGGTATCGGGCGGCCGCGGACGGCGCTGTCCGTAGCGGGTGAGTAACTCCTCCCTGACTAGAAGCGGCGCGAAGGCGCGGTGACCGTCGGGGGGCCCTTCCCGCGGCCTGGGGGCGCTCCCTGCCCGGGCGGCCGTGTCTTGGGAGGCGGCGGCGCGGCGGGGGCTGCCGGAGCTCCGCGTCTCTCTCTCGCTTCAGGCGGCTTCGTGGCGGCCGCCGGGGCAGACCAGCGCTGCCCCGGGGGTAAGGAGGGGGCAGCCCGTCCTACCTGCCCGGCGGCGCCTCGCTGAAGGGGAAGAGGCCCCTGCCGCCCCTCAGGGTGTTTGTCGCCGCCCCCGGCCCCCTCAGGCAACGCCGCCCCTCGCGGGCAGCCCCAGCCGGCTCTCACTTCCCCGGCGCTTTGCCGCTTCCTCTGTCGCGTCCCCTCACAGCGCCTCGAGGGAAGGGGCGGGAGCCGCCCTGCGGCCCGGCTCAGCGGCCGGGGTGCGCGGGCTTCCCTCGGCGGCGGCGGGCGGCGGCGCTCCCCACACACGGAGCTTCCCCGGAGGGAAGGGCGGCCGGAAAGCGCCGTCCGCCTCAGCTCTGCCCCCGCGGTGGGCGCCGCTCTGGGGGCTTCGAATGCGAAGGGGTAACGGGGCGACCGATGGCAGACCGTGCTCCTGTAACATCGCTGGTCGGGTCAGGTCATGCCCTGAGTATCGCTGGCTGCTTTGCTGCCGGCGCCAAAAGTCGTTGCCCGGCTGCCAGAGGTAATGCCCCGGAGTTACTTGTTCCTCAGGCTGGGATTGTGGTTTTTTCCTTTCTATCACTAGAGGAAAAAAATAGAAATTTTTCTCTTCCAAAGTTTTGACAGTTGTGCGCTAAGTGCCTTCAAAATCTGGGACGAAGACATTTGATGCTGCCTATTTAACTACCTTTTTTTAAACTGCACTTTATCAACATTACCTCATTTATTTTCTTCCTGTTTTGCTTTTATTGCTGACATTTGTTATCTTTCACATATTAAATAACAATGTCTATGATACCCAAAGAGGCCGAGGAGGGTGACTAGTTTTATGTCCTGATGGTAATCAGATCTGGAAATGGTAAGGCCACAGCGGGAGCAATGTGGAAGCATCCTTCAATAAGCACAGGATTGCCCGAGGAAGTAATGAGTGCTGAAGTGATTTATTTAAATAACACTAATGAGGAGGTTGTATAGCATTGCCTCGTAGTATCACGGGTGACCTCCTGTCAAATGGCCATCAGCGATAGTATCTCTCTGGGATGGTGTTTTAATGTTCATTCACGCTTGTGGCAAAATGGTATTTTTGCCACCCCATTTTTCACATAGCGTTCTACATACTGCTATTGTTACACAGTGCAGCTCGGCGCTTCCTTTAGTGCACTGAAAAGATGTACAATTTGATTCATAATTTTCTTCAATCTGTCATCTCCTTAGCTTTTTTTGAGTGCTGGACAAGGAAGTTAACTATCTTAAACTTGTACTTTTATGTTGTTTTTCAAGACACGGGACACAAAGGCCTTTAAAGAGAATACACATGATTAAAGCAAACATTTGTCTCCAGTGTGTTGCAGGTGCATCTTAATCAATAATGCTGGTTTTCACTTTCCTTTTGTCACAAATCTGATACCCATGAGATCTTGGAGAATCTGGAAGAAGCAGAGACTTCCACATGGAGTTGCCTGATCTTGCATTAACTGCCCTTAGAGCCCAGAATACTCTTGAACCGTTGAACCCTCTCCCCTCTCTGGAAAGGGTTTGTGGTGCAAAGAAATAAATCCTTTGGATTTTTGCCTTTCTGCTTCCCTATGGGTAAGAGTCCACGTGCCCGTTGCAGTGAATGGTTAACGGTGACACTAGGTGTGTCAAAATATGATTCCTTTGCAGAGGGATTCTAATGTTTATTTTAACATGGGTGTATTAAAACTTACATATGACTTACTATTCTGTGGAAGTAAATGTGAAAATCATGTATTTCAGTAAGCACCTCTTTTAATAAATCAAAATTAGGGATTCTTCCTTAAATGATGCCTTATAATAGTTCAGACGCCTTTGGACCCTTAGGACAAAGAGGCTGGTGTCACTGAAGATTTATTCAGACTTATGTTTCCGTCCGCATTTGATGTTAGCGACATTTAATCCTTATTTAATTCTAGAAGGCTTTAGAAGTTAAATGCTGTCACAGAAGAATTTGTAGAGAAGCTCAATGTTTGGGTCATGCTTGTGTTTTGGTTCTGAGCTTGTCAAATGAAAAGCGAGTTTCATCAATCTATCTTCATCGTGGCAACAGGATCAAAACTGAAGATAGAGAGCTGGACTTACTGTGTGCTTAACAAGGATGTTTTACAACCCATATTCATTATGATGCAACGTTTATTTACTGAAAAGAAAAAAAAGCAGTAGAGAAGTAGGCAAGAATTCTGTTGCTGTTCTGTTATTTTGCAGCGTTTTCACGTGAGCAATTTTGTAGTTGTGCAATATATAAAAAAACCCCAAACAATACTGTATTGCACTGCTAGTTTCTAGCTCTTTTTAGCATGTGAGGCTGCAAATTTTACTTTCTTGCTGCATAATTTCATAAGGATAGGTAGTGAATTTCCTAAACTAAGACTAATTTATTTTCCAGATGCAAGCCTGGGACTGATGTTTTCTAAATGTTAACTGGTCCTAGAAGAATTTGAACTGACTGTTCAAAGTGGCAGGTTAGGTGGCACTGGGCCATAAAACTCTCTTAATTTCAATTAGCATTTTGCTTTTCCTTGTGCTTGTGTCCTTTCCTTTGGTGTATAAGGTTAGACGTAGGTGTATAAGGCGTATTATAAGGCGTAGGTGTATAAGGTGTATTAGACGTTAGGTGTATCATGTAGGCTTGGTTTATTGTATGAGTTCACCAATTGCTGGTAAAAAAAAATAAACTCACACATTAAACCAGGGTAAAGCAAAGTATTTCAGCTTTCCATTGGAATAAAGTATTTGATTCTGACTTTGAACATTCATGAGTTATCAACTTTTAAAATACCAGTGCTACATCCATTTATCTTTGGGACTTCTTCAGCATTAGAGATACATAATCCCTGATTTTAGACCAGTACAATTTCTGAATCTCCACAGATAAACTTTACGTGCAGTTCTGAATGCTAGTTCCAGATGTTGAAGTAGGTGAGAGGGAGATCTCTCCAGTAGTTCAGAGCTTGCTTCTGGGAGGTCAATTCTGAACAGGATGCATCCATCCAGGGGTTTTAGATGATTTAACTGAATTGCTTTAGATTTGCTCTTAATTAGTCTAAACTAGAGCTCTGTCCCTTTGGTTTGTATTAATTTTAAAAGTGCAAGCTACTTTAATTCTAAATGAGAGCAACTACATTGGGATTTAACAAGCTCACCATTAAGTGTTTTTGCCTAATCAAAAATGTTGTAAGCTTGTCAATCTAGACAAATCTGCAGGTTCTGATGGTGAAAGGGCTGACCCCTGTTAAAACCACTGATAAAGCTTCTAGCAACTTCCCCAAAGTCTCCATCTTAAAGCCTGTTCATTGACCATGTGTTAAGCAGCCATAAGACAGAGTTACATAGGCAATAGTAAGTGTAAAGGACAGTTGATTTTACTTGGAACAGGGGCAGTGTAACGCAGCTGTCAGTGCAAGTATTCCAATTATATATAGTGGTTTTGCTTCCTGACATAAATATTGCTTGCGTTCGAGGCCCTGATTTTGAATATTTTTACTGGGCATGGTTCTCATTTCTTTTATATTTGTCTTGTAATAGTCATATGAATTATGTGCTTTCAGTGAAGTTACTCTTGATCTTCTCTTAAGTAAATTCTTAAGAGAATTTCTGTGTCAGATCCCTTATCTGTGAGGCAGGCTCTGATCAAATGTACACAGATCTGTGTCTGCAATAACCAGTTAAGTATGGTGTATGCCTGCAACTTGGTCCTGTCTCACTTTCTTTTTGGGCACAGCTTCTTATACACGTGATCTGACCAATACAGTAATAACAAATATTCACTCTGCTTTTCTAAGCATACAGTATGGGTGTAGTGAGCCAGAGCAACAGCTGGACTAATATCCAACAGTGTGAACAGCAAACATGTTCATCCATGGGCTTGCCGCTTTCATCACTGCAGTAAAGGAGAGAGTACTTCAGAGCCACTCCAACAATGTATGTGAATGGACACTTTCGTTACATGGGCTTATAGAAAAAATTAGGTATATTCCAACTTAATTTAAACATTCCTTCTTCTCAAAACAGCATTAAAACCAGTAAGTTGGTAAGTCTTCATTTCATTTTTTTGACCTTTCACTTTCAAAGCTTTGGTGTAGCTATTGTGTTAAGCTACAGCACAAATCAAAGATTATAGCAGGAATTTCCTAAATTATTCTAGAGACCTGTTCTGGTGCTTTCCAGTGGTCTTGTAGTGTTAGTTGAATGGCGTTTGACTTTTTTGGCATGCTCTATTATATGTTTCTTAAACCCAGAAGTCCAATTTCTTGGTAAGAATCTTCTATTGTCTATTTATAAAACTGCCCTTTAAAACTCTGCTGAGAAATAGTCTGGTCACAGAGTACTAGTGAATAATCAGCTTTATAGTCTGCAAATACATTTTAAACATCTGTTGAACAAAGTAAGTGTGGAACTTATCAGTTATGGCCAAATATGCCCTAGATGCTTCCCTGTTGCCCTTCAAGGAAGCTAGCTTTTTTAGTCTTTCAGCTTTGAGACAAAGGAACAAAATCACTTTGTTAGACTGCAGTTGTATTTTATTTTAGCAAATGCTATGAGTTCCTGAAAGACCAATTAACCTTAATATAAACTGACTGTGCTGTGTTACATATTGCCCTTTGGAAGCTCTGTTGAAGTTTGCTGATGTTTGCAGTGGCTGTTTACAATGATAATTAGATGTTAAAGTGATGGTCCTTGGATAGCCAAGAGGCTGTAAAGCATTCTCAAGGGATCAAGACCCTGCAGAAGGGAAGATGATAACCTGCAATCTGAAGGTGAGGTAGAGCAGTGCTTAACCAATACCCTTAATTTTTGTTTTGTTGGCTGAGAATAATATCCACTTTATCAGGAAGCATTCAGCTATTTCTAACTAGAGAGTGCATTTTTAAAAAGTGGTTAATTAATCATAGGTTGTTTCTCTGTACGTAATTGCTTCTCCTAGAAGAATGAAGGCTGGGAAAAGATGGGAGATTTCCAGAGACTTCTTAAATCCTGACCAAAACAAAGATTATCTAAAATCTGTATAAATTGCTCTTAAAAAACAAACTCCCTGCTGATTAAAAAGCAGTACTCAGATTGAATTAGTGAATTTTTTGCATTTGCAATTTATCATGACTGTTTTACCAGCCTGTCTTTGTTGTCAACTCTGAGTTGCAAACATAGTAGAAGTTACTTTTTTTTTTAAATGAAAACTATATCAGTAGTTCTGTTGCACTAACAATTACTAAATTTCATGATAGATGATATTAAGTCTACCTGAATTCAATTATTCAGGAAAAGGCTAATTGATAGTAGTTCTGTGAAGTTGTTATCATAAAATGGATATATATGAGAGCAGAGTAAAACTTAGCGTGGGATGAAGTTGGAATGAAGTGTTGTCTATTATCCTCCTTCAGGGTAGGATTCTGCATGGCATGCTGGCAGTCTGTTCTTTACTGTGTAAATCCTTTGTTCTGGAGTTGGCCTCCTCTTACACAGCCCCAGTTTGCAGTCAGCCTACTTTTGAGGAATCTTGAGAAGGGTAAGCTAATGGGTGCCCTGGCCACTCGCCGGAGGCCATTAATGCAGTTTGAGATGTCAGCGCATCTTCCATGTCCGGCTATGGTAGAGCAGCAGACAGGAAGAAGCAATGGGTATGTCTTCATGAGGACTCTCTTTCAGGTCTGTCACAGGGCATTTAGTGGACAAATGTACTTCAAGTGGAGAGCTGTCCTTTTTGTCTAGTCACATTTTTATGTAAGTGATGACTAGTGTCAGAAGTCAGATGCTACAGCTATGAAGTAGCTATGATTTTTAATATATTTTCATCTACTTCTCCTTCATTTCCCAGTTTGTTACGTGTGCTCGAGAGTGTTAGTGTTCTTTGTCCCTCAGACTTTTCTTACTGTTCCTTTTTTTTTTATTTTTTATTAACGTCAGACAATCCTACGTCAATCCTGTTAACAAGTCTTTCTGCTACTTAACTAGCCTAGTTAGTCAGTGCTTATTTCTTCTCCTTTTTGCATAAATAGCATAGATAAGTTTGTCCTTCCTTTAAGAACTGTTGTAACATTTTTGGTAATACATACCTGTGTGTTTCGTTGGCGCCCAGAGAATGTGAGTGAAAGTTGATGGAATGAGGAATCAGACTGTTGCCTGTTCATGCAGGAAGCCTTATCAGCAGTTCAAAAATACTGTCAGGGGAGACTGGGTTTAACATTGCAGGGTAGAGGTTCCTGCAACAGCAAATCCTATGCAAATTGGATTTATCCAAAATGCTGCATTAATTCAATTACAGCTCGAATGATGTTTACTTCTGCCTGTAAAGTCAAATAACATGTTATTGATTCGTCCTGGGTAATTTCATGCTTCCTTCTTCCTTCCCTATATCTCACCTGGACAGCTGAAACAGGTTTGACACTTCGTCTGGTTATTTGTTCCGTTGAAAACAGAGGTGATACTTGCAGAAGAAAATTAGCTGTATGCACTGTCATCGCAGAGAAATACCATAGTCTTTTTTTCCTTCCTCTGACTTTTTATGCAAGTAGGTGTTTTGATTTTTTTAATAAGAAATCGCTTGGTGCAAGTTTCTCTGTTTAGAAAATAACTGGAAGAAAACAAACTACCTGTGAATTGTCAAGTTTCAGGTGCTTTTCTTCAACAAAGTGCTGGCTATTTATGACTATGTGAGCAAGTATAATTTCCCCCCACAGCTAATTGTGCTGTCAGTGGACTACGTGTGCAACTTTAAACCTGTAATTTCTTAATTTTTTAATGCTGTACTTTGTTACTGAAGTGTTCTTTGAATGGACATTTTAATTACACATGGAAATACCCATCTATGTATCCTTTATTTAGATACAAATGTGTTTGGTGTGTACACACACAGAGCATGTATGTCATGTTTATTATAGAAGCTTCCAAAATGTGTCTTTTGCAGACATATCCTAGAAGGACAAAGCATCTGCTTTTGTGAAATAGTGCCATTTCTTGAGCCATTCTAATACCCTTACTCCTCCTAAAAGTTAGGTTCTTCAAAAACTGTATGTGCTTGCTGAGATGGCCTTACTGGCTCTGGTGTCTTTATCCACAAGTGATTGCTCAGAGCATGTGGACGTGGAGTTAAGCACGTATAAATTTTGTAGTAATGAAGACAGTAGTAATATCACGTATCCATTTATGTCAGGGGGACTTCCTGCACAATAAGTTATTTGTGCACCAAGTTATTAGTCTATGTGAGTACAGCTACTAAAATCTTGTCTGTTAAGTGCAAGAGATGTAAGAATTATGAGTTAATATTAACAGATCAAAATATGTGAAGGTTTTGGAGTTCAAACAAATTACCTCCTGGTGCATTTAGATGATTACAATGCATTTATTTACTCCAGAAATATCTGAGTGTTCAGATTTAAAAGACCTTTGGAAACCAGAATATAGAAAACATTAACGAAAATAAAACATTCACTTCTGAAAACTGTACATCATTAAATATTCATAGTTCTTCTACAGATAGGATATAGTTTGTGGAGAGGAATAAAACATTTTGTTGCAGACTTTGCAGCTTTGATGTCTGCTGATTAACATTGGAAGGTAATAATTTGACATAATCAGATAGCATAATACTTTGGGATAGCAGATATGTATGGTTTTGACTGAAAAGGCTATTTCATAAAGATGAGGATGTCCTGTCAGCATACTGTGGGGTCTCTGCTGGTGGCCTAGGATGAGAGTTGGAAAAGTACATTACTGTTTCATGTCTTTTACAGATATTTTCATCATGAGAAACATTTGCTACTTTAAATACTCTGAATATACTCAGTATCCCGCCCTGGTTTTGACTCTGTTTCTTACTATCACTCATTAAAATTATTTTTAGTAAGATTACTTCTCACGTTTAAAAAACAAGTAATTGCTGTTAATTTTTTTCAGGAAAGAGTGCCAACTTCAGATGCAACTGCTGCTTTAGACTGCTGTTAAATAGAGCCATTAGTCTTACCTGACTTCTTTTCTCTGCTTGTCAGCTCAATTACAGGTTGTCAGTGCCAAAGAATATTCTCCTGTCAGTGGAGTGGAATAGCGGGACATGTTACCACCTGCTCTCAACAGAGTTCCTGACCTCTTCTTACTGCTGTACAAACCCACATGGTTTTAGAGAAGAGGTTGATCTGTATCAAAGATGTCTTGTCCCCACTTCTTTAAAATTGTGTTCACTGTATGTTAGAATAGAATATTGTGTCACTTCAGGTGAGGAAATAAGATGTTTAATCACATTTTCTTGTATCTTGCGTGGTTGTTTACTGAAGTAATTTTTTTTTTCCTCTCATATAATCTAGATTGGCAACAAACTATACTGAAACAAATGTTCTAAGAATACATTTATTTTGCTACTCCAAAGGAAATTGCAGTACAGCTAATTTGCAAATGAATATATTTAAAAATTCTTCTGTTCAAATCTTGCAGTATTGATCTCACAAGCCAGTCTAAGAGCCAAGTCCTTGTCCAAGGTATTCTTTTGAACAAGGAGGAAAAGTGAAGAGGCAGTAATTGCAACAGTGATTATCTATGGTTAATTTGAAACACTTCCAAAAATACCTTAAAAGGCTTCTGAAAATCAGGGGGGCTTGGGGATAAAGTACCAAAGTTCCTTGTGAAAATGGCACTTAGGAACCTGGAACATCTGGAATGCAGACTTCTAAATGTGACTGTATAACCTTCAAAAAGGTTTTGGCACAGAGTTGTAAAACCAGAATTAATTTCCTCAACTGTGGACTCTAAAATCATTTGTATGTACCTAGAAAAATGTATAAAATGTAAACTCTGTCATCTTTATTCCTTTCTTTGTTTCAGAGCTATTTAGGGTCTGATCATGGATGCATTCAGAGTTACCAGAGTTCAGTGGACTGTGGGGTTTTTGCAGCAGAAGGGAAAGAGAAGGGAGTCTGTATTTTTTGGTCATGTTCTTTTGTTTCTCCCTAAGCTTCCTTCTCTTCATGTCTTCTGATAAGCATCTTAAACTGAACATTCCTAATGAACTGACTGAGCCTCAGGTGCTAGACGTTCCTATGGTTGCTGGTGAGCCTGGTTCCTTTAAGTAGTCTGAAAGAGATAAGTAATCCAGTCTGCTGACTCTGGTAAGACTGCTGTGTAAGTTCATGCTAAGTTCATGCAGTTCATTCAACAGAAGTTAGGGCATTACATACGTAATAAT
The DNA here is from genome assembly GCF_035582795.1 of Mycteria americana. Lineage (NCBI taxonomy): Eukaryota > Metazoa > Chordata > Aves > Ciconiiformes > Ciconiidae > Mycteria > Mycteria americana. The sequence goes on from NC_134371.1 coordinate 22,969,439, forward strand.
TCTGAGCTGTCTGTGGCCCAGCACTGGAGAAACACTCCATTACACATTTTTAAAATAAATATCAAACTTGTATTATTTTATCAGATAAACAATAACGTCCTTAGCAAAACGAGTGTGTGTTTATTGGAAATTAGTATGTATGTGAAACTAAAGCTAGCTCTGTTTACGATTGTTAATCTAGCAAATTTTTAGTTACCACATATGCTCCCTGCAGTAGAAAGGAAAGCAGTGCATATGGTGAGTTTCTGTTACCTTGAGATGGATCTTAAAAATAACGGTTATTTTCATGGAAGTACAAAGTTTTATAATCCCTATGTTTGATCATTTATTTTTAATGAAACAGATGTGCTGTTAATGCTTTGCTGTGAATGTGGTGATAGTAAGACAGCAATAGTCATGGTGAGTTGTTATGTGTGTGTGTTGGGGCAGAAAATATGTTCAGAGTATGTTGTATTAGTTCCTTGTCCTTGGTTACGTACCTCAGATTACTGTCATTTTTAAATGTTCCTTTCTTCAACCACTTTTTTCCAAAATTATATTCTGTATGCCTCTTGCTTCTTTGTGTTGTATCATTCCTGTTAATCTGTTGACTATTCACTTTGAAGAATAGGAGGTGGAGGGACCTTGCTCAGAGTTTTAGAAAGTAACTGCTGATTTTGATCTCTCCTATTTTAGGGCACAAGCGATGCCGTCTGTGAGGCCTGGCTTGTTTCCTTCTTGTGGGCCTCTTTTTGTCAGTTTTTAAAATTTCATTGGGAGTTTGAGGTTATCCCAAGCACTTGGGGGGGGAACTTGAGGAGGTGTATACTCAGTTGGGTGTGGAAGGACTACTTATCCAATGGGACAATCTGGCCTCAAATATTACACGCTTTATAAAGTTAAGTCTTTGTTAACGAACATTATAAAAGTAAGTATTTTGTTTTGTAGACTTGTCTATCAAGTCTCCTGTTTTTCTTTCTATGCCCTGTGAAAACTTACCAAGTCATCCACTACACACATCATTAGGCATGAAATATCCATCTTCTCATCCCTTTTCTCCTTTTGTTGAAGTTACTTACATGTGGTCATGAAGACACAGGGTGGATTGCAAAATGATTATAAATAATTATGTGAATAAGTAATTCAAAATCAGTTTCTTCCACAACTGTAATAAAGTGCTGTCAAGCCATTGGGCTGACAACTATTGATCCTGACTTTCAAATATAACTCAATTTTACCTCTTATTTTGAGGACTTGGAATTTGAGGACTTCGGAATCTGTAATTATTTGCAGGTCCAAACAGCACTTATGCAGGGAATTTTTTTTTTTTTTCAGCTGCACTTTGATATGTAAGCTTTATCTCAACGCTGCTGAACTCAATAGGACCTTTTTCTGTTGACTTCAGTAAGTATTGGATTGGCCCCATAATTTACACTTGCAAATAATTGTGGGCAAAAAATCACATCTACAAAAATGGAAGCAATTCCTCAAAACTAGGCTGACTTCTACTTGTGAGGTTTTTTGGAAGGGAATTCTGTAATTGGCTGTGTTTTTTCCTTATCCTCTGGGGCTATCAGAAACACAGTAACTTTTAGACATTGTCAGGTCGCAATGACACGATGTATAGTTGCCTCCTTGAAAGGAAAGCTTTCTCTAGACGCAAGAGGAGTTCTGCTCCATTGTTCCTGCTGTGTTGAGTCACAAGGACCTTCACCAGAAACTGCTGTTTTAGGGTAGATGCGAGTGTTGTCCAGGGCTTGCTTGGGTTTTCTGTTTGCACACTTGTCAGTCCACAAAGCATTTGATTCTCTGTAGCAAATAGCAGTATCATTAGCTCGGGTGTGATCAAAGGTGTAAGGCAAAAATGGCTCCTGCTTGTAACAGAAACAAGCGAGGTTTTGTTCTTTCAGCCCTCTCCCCACAAATTCAGTCATGAAAGTGTAACAATGTTGGTGGTAGGTTTAGCTGGCAGACACCAAATATTTGCAAAAACAAAAGCAAAGCCTCAATGTGCTTATTTGAATGTTTGCAAGAGAAAAATCCAGCATATTTCCAATAGATTGTTCACCTCAGCTGAACTGGAAACTGACTGACAGCTTGAAGTCATACTCTAGAAAGTATCTGAAGTACTTATTTATTCTCAAGTAGAACTTTATTTAGAAATACTTTATTTAGAAACACCTACTGGTTTTGAAACTTCAAAATTTATAGATGACCTTTAAACAAAGAATACAGTATCAGTGCAAAAGACAAATGATGTGATTTCTCCTATGTGCTGGTGTAGAAAGAATTATAGTTAGACAGGATATACCTTCTCTGTACGATACCAGTGGGCCTGAAGCTGGAAGGCAGCATTATGACTGTAGCATTAGGATTGATGCTTTTCAGTGTACTGAATCCTCCTTTATGACCTTTATAGTTCAGGAGGAATTCATAGTGAAATGTTTATCCTCTAGGATGGGCTATGAACGGCTTATTTTAAAAAAAAAATTAAAAAATCATACTGGAAGGAACTTAAAATGTTCTAAAAAGCATAAACATCTGAAGTTTTCTTTGTACTGTTGTTTGCCTGCATTAATTCCAACCACATAAGAAAAGCAGCACTGCCTTCCTATACAGAGAATAAATAACTCTGTCAGTGTTATGACTTTCTGAAGATTCCTTTTCTTTGCAAATGCTCAGTGTTCATGAGCATTTAACTGGAATGACTTTCATCATACTCAGTGTCTATAAGCTGATTTGTAATTATTACTGGCAAGCCTCAAGATATGGTCCTTCTGTACCTTGGTTGATGCAAATCAAATTCTGCTTTGCCATGTAGAGGTTTTTTTGTGTTTTTTTTTGTATTGCTCTTTGCCTGTTCACAGCTGTGAAAGATATAACCTTGGAAGTAGTCCAGTAATTGTTTACATAATGACATGATGTGGTTTTCACCCAGAACATGTAGGTGAAGAAGTTAATACCTATAGAACATTTGGTCTATGACTTGTCCTGTCTCACTTTTCAAAGGATCAGTTAAAATTTGAGCTACCTTTAGTTGTGGTAATTAGGATGATGAATGTATAGTTTTTAATTATTACTATTTGTCTGGAAATGTCACTCTTCAAAATAAGCTAGGTAGCAATGCCAATCTATTTAAACATTATTAATAGACGAGGCATCAGTTAAAGATGGCTTCTTCCCTAACTAACCTGCAAAAAAAGGAAACCAAGACAGCCCTGTTGGGTTGAAAAGGCTGGCCTATGACATCCAGCTCTAACTCTGTCAGAGAATTTAACAGAGTTTGCCAGAGAAAGTTATTTAAATCTTGCACTTTCTAGAGTTAAATGTGATTAAGCAGCAACATTTCAAAGCAAAATTGCTGTGCCACTTTCATCTTCAAATACAGCATGGCAAAATACTGACTTGCCATATTTGCCTGTCTGAAATGCCTTTAGTGTACTCACTACTGTTATCTCCCACCCAGTTTGGAAAAATACAGTCACTGGAGAGAGAGGAAAATCCTGTGAAACTACTTAATAGTTCAAGAAAACTGAACAGAGAAGTTTTAGACTGTCTCCTCTTCTACATGCCACTGCTAGGAATAATTTTGGGGTTCCGTTCATGGATGAAACCAGGGTGTATTCAGATTGCTGAAAAATTTAAAAAGTACATTAGTACTTTACAGTAATGACCCTTGGCTATCTTTGGGGTGGAGCAAAAGGGTCTAGGGAAGAGACAGAGTGTGACAGAGTAGGGAAGCTCACTGTGATGAGGGAGAATAAATCCTTGAAGGTATGTGTAAATGGTGAGCACTGTACTCTGGTAAGGAGGAATCAAAATCTGTTTAAGTAAAGGTATTTGCTTTTCATGCCCACATAGATGTGCACTTTCAGCTCTGTGCTTATCCTGAGGTACTCGGGGACAAGGCCCAGCGTGCTCAGTGCCTCAGTACAGGACCAAATTCACATGCTGTGATGGACCAGGAGCAGTGGCAGCACAGTACTGCAGTAGCAAATTATCTGTTAGCTCTTATGTTCTTCGTGACATCAGGCATTTGCAATTTCCAGATTCTGTGTTCCAGGTTCTGACTTCCAAATCCCGTGAGTATGATGGAGGGAAGTGAAGGGAACCTGCAATGTTGTGCAAACGTAGAGGCAAGATTCATCACAATGCATAACTCAGTGCTGTCTAGACTCCTCTTGTCTGGGGGCACTGGGACTGCATAGCCCTCGTTTTGTTTTGGTTTTTTTCCCCTCACAGCTTTGCATATGTTCAGACTGGGCAGGGTAGGAAAGGGCACAGTGAGGAGCTGTATTACCAAGTTCTGGTGTAAGGTTTTCCAGATACAATAGACCAGAGATGTAAGTTCAGGTGATTACTCCAGGCCCTTTTGATTCTTTGGTTCCCAAGAGTATTTTTTTCAAATTTGGCTGCAAAAATGTAAAAGGCCTGGCTAAGTGGTCCCAATTACAGTACAGTTCAGAGCAAGAATTCAGTGACTTGGGGTGGGTATTTTTGTTTTTGGTTGGTTGGGGTTTTTTTTCCACAGACTGACTTAAAGAAATTTTGGAAAAATGATTAGTAGTATATCAGCCAGTTTGGTTAAAACGAACACAAAATAGATGAACCATTTGAACTGTCAAATTGAACTATCTCTGCAAGCTGTCCTTACAGGTTGTCCTTTTAACTGTTTCAGAGACGTGTGGTGTCAAATGCAAGCTATGCTGTAGTTTGTGGAAGGAACCTGCACTCAGCATTTAAGCATATTTTTCTTCTTTTTTTTTTTCCCCTTGGTTCTAATGGGAAATTAATTCAGCACAACTTTTTCTGTTTCTTACTGTGCACAGTTAAACTGGTCTGTAGAGGGTATGTATACAAGGCTGGCTTCCTGGGGTAGAACTAATCCAATAATTTATGAGCTCAGCAGATGTTTCTGCTTTTCAGGCCAGGTGTAATCTCATGCACCTTTTTTTTTTTTTTTTTTTCTTTTCTTCTTCCCTGGAGTAAATGCTAACTGGCCTGATGACAATTTAGTTACTTCTTTTTTTTTTTTCTTTTTTCCTTGTAGATGTGCATAGTGTCACTTTACATCAGACTTCCTGTCTTTTAGGAAGAGTATGATGATACATATGCTCATACTTCCAGCAGAAAATGATCACTGGTTGCTTTACCTTTACAATAGAATTTACTGAGTTGTATGACTGTGTTTGGCATAAGTGGAACAGCTGAACTAGTCTAGTGGGTTTTGGTCATAGAGATAGATTTGTGTTGTATATCCTGATGAAAATGCTTTTTTGTTGTATTTGTATTATTTTCTGCTTACTCCACCAAGGGCTTAATTCATCATTTCTTTACCCTGGTTTTACTCTGAAGTCAGTGTAGAACTCTGGCCAGAACTGGGCTAGGAAAGTGAGACATCAGGGCTACAGACATTAAAGAAATACTTTGAGACGTGCACAATTACTCTCTTTGGAGGTCTGCGTTCCTCTAAGAGCCATTCGCTCATACCCTTCAGAGTAACGTGTTGGTGTTAATTGACTGTACCAGTAGTTTGACCAGGGAAAAAAAGGAGTTGAACTGTAGGGAGGCAGGAATGATACCGTGGGGATCACTGTTAGGTCCGGACTGATAAACTGGCTTGTGACTTACCTGGAAGAAGAAAATGGCATGCTAGCAAAACTTATAGAAGACATTAAATTGGGAATAACTATGCACCAGTGGAAAGCCATACAGAGGTTACAATATAGACAAATTATAACAAAGGCTCACAAAACACATAAAACATGTTGCCTGTGGCAACATGCAACAGGCAACAGGCAACAACAGGCAAATGTTGCCTGTGGGGGCTAGAAATCTTCTGTTTGTCTCTTCCCCCCAACCATACCTAAGGTAATTGTAAAAATTAAACATAATAGACCAAGATCTGTCAACTTTAGTGGCAGAAACAAACTGCCGGTAACAGAAAGAAGGATTTAATTTTTTAGATACAGAATGTGAATTCTTTGCTACAGGACTTTTTCTTGCAGAGCTGTGGTGGTCAAGGGAGGGAGAGTTTTCAACCCTGACTATCTTGTCTGTGCATGCAGAAGCATTGGACATAGCAGTAATTACATTAGCCAAACTCTGCCTTTTGCCAGTACAACTTATTTTGCTGGAGAGAGGAAGCATATGCACTCTGCTGGCTATGGTGTTGCAGATAAAAATATGGCTGTGATTACATAGGCAAATTGAAACAAACAAACAAACAAGCTAGTATTGTCATACTGGCTGTTGTGGTTTAACCCAGCAGGCAGCTAAGCACCACACAGCCATTCGCTCACTGCCCCTCCCACCTGTAGTGAGATGGGGGAGGGAATAGTGGAAAAAGAAAAGTAAAATTCATGGGTTGAGACAAAGACAGTTTAATAGGACAGAAAGGAAGGAAAAATAATAATAATAATAATAATAATGATAAAAGAATATACAAAACAAGTGATGCATAGTGCAATTGCTTACCACCTGCTGACCAATGCCCAGTCCCCGAGCAGCGGTCACCATGCTCCAGCCAACTCCCCCCAGTTTGTATACTGAGCACAATGTCATATGGTATGGGATATCCTTTTGGTCAGTTGGGGTCAGCTGTCCTGGCTGTGCCCCCTCCCAGCTTCTTGTGCACCTGGCAGAGCAGCAGAAGCTGAAAAGTCCTTGACTAGTGTAAGCACTGCTTAGCAACAACTAAAACATCAGTGTGTTGTTAACGTCATTCTCATCCTAAATCCAAAACACAGCACTATACCAGCTACTAGGAAGAAAATTAACTCTATCCCAGCTGAAACCAGGACACTGGCAAAATGTTTCTGCACAGAGGTGGCCTTGGCTGGTTTAGGAAATGAATTTTAGGTCATTTGAATCACTACTCTTTGTAACTAATTTTACATAATGAACTATGGTCCCTAAATTAAAATCTTAGTTGTGCTGGGCTCTGAAGAGAGAGGTGTTTTCAGAAGCTGGCTTAGCATTTTGGTGGTTCTGGATTGCTCTGTAGGCATCTCTGTTTCTAATCAATGTTCAGCCACTATAGTTAGGAGCTTAAAGTTAGGTAGTGTGAAAGTACATATCTGTATTTTAAGCCAAAGATGGGAATAAAGTTCATTTTAGTTAGCAGATGTGCTCTCTTAGTAGCTAACCTGCTACAGCAGTGTCAGTTAGTGTGCATGCCTGTCAGCTAAGGGAGGATGGCAGCTGCTTGCTTGGGCTAGTAAAGGAGGACTGGGCAAAACCGTAAAAACGTGGAATGATGAACTAACACCCTGTTGAGTTTATTTTTATCGACAAACCTAGTGTCCACATTTCTAACACTTTTAACTATCTGGAATCTTAGCAAATATGTTTTCTAAATGAGAAAGTAAAATTTTGTGAGGTTGCTGTTGTCACTACAGGTACTCAGTTGTCAGAGCAGCATGGCTTGATGGTCTTTTATGCGCAAGAAAATTCATTGCCTGCACCAATGTAAATTTCCAGGACCTGTGGCATTTTAAAATGTCAGTAAGTTAAGTGGGGTCTGTAAACATTTCTAGGCAGATTTTGATTCCTTGGCTAAGTATATACTTACTGTTTGAACATTTTGAATGGAAGTATCTGTGGGTTTTTATTACATCATTACTTGATTAATTACAGCCAGTTGAACGCTAAATTACAGTACCAAGGTACCTAAATGCTGAAGAGCTTTTAGGAGAGAGAATTCTGAATACTGGCAGAATTAAGTGTTGTGTTTTCTGATTAAGATTGCTATGGTGCAGATGCTAATGCTGCCACTGCTGATTAAAACAATTTGTAAATAATGCTTGTAGAAAATTCTCTGAAAGCCACAAATGCCTTAGTGGTTATTTTCATGGCCATATATATCCATTTTAAAGGACGCTTAAGATCCCTATAGCTGACTCCAAAAAAAGGAAATAGAATAAATCGCTGCTTAATTGGTACCTTAATTTCTTCAAAAGCAAAAACCTTTAAGGTATTTAAGATGGAAATGCTGACTCTTCCTAACCATTTATTTGTTTAAACTTAAATTTTACATGAAGATGAAAAATACTAAGGATCTTGAGGAACAGTTATGTTGTGGAGAGTCCAAGATCTTTTTACTTGCCTCTCTGAGGCACAAATATAACTATAAAGAGTCTGATCTCTTGGCAGTACCTGGTCTGTCATGCTCACAATATGCATAGGGCCCTCTTTACATGAGGCCTGACACATTATTTTTAAAACTGAAAGCATCCCAGCTATGGTAAGCATTAGCAGCACCCTTGAGCAACTCAACCTATAGTAGCAGCCACACAAGGGAGCCTGGTGCTCTGTAAATTTTTGCCACTCTTTCTTAGTAGATTCTGGGCTGTACCTCAGCTGCTGCTTTCATGAAGAGTAAATATGCAAATGCAGGTTTTGTCTCACTGATAGGTGCTAAATGTTATATAAAAAGCATTTCAGAAATGTAATAACTTTAAGTTGACATTTGTTTGAAAGAAATGAAGATTATATGGGTGCGTAGTCCAGAAAATGCTGCATTTATTGCTGGGCAAGAGACAAAGGAGGAAGCTAAAGCAGTTCAGATGTAGTGGTTTCCATTAAAATCTTTACTTTCTGCATTATCAGATAATTAATGGTGCTGTGTGACTCCCCATACCAAGTATAATTTGGTAATAATAATTAGGTAAGGAGTTAAACTGTTCAGTTTCAATGGCAGCACTATAAAATGAGGCAATTATAAGTTTAATGTGCAAAACTAGTAAACTGTCAGGTGTTAAATTAAACAGCATAACTCTCTGACTGATGGGAATCTTAACTTTTTAGTGGTGTATATAAAATAGTGTACAACTTGGTGTAATTTTTCCATATATACCAATTTCAGTATAATTTCAGCAGCTATGGCCTTGGGAAACACAGGGGATAGACATTGGTGGTGCTATCCTCTGTGGTGCCTCCGATGCAGAGTTCAAGGCATGACACATTAATGTCGAAACTCAATGATTTGATCATGCCAGTATTGAAAGACTGGGCTATTAAGAAGCTTGCTTGCTAGTGTGTCACAGTCATCATGTACTGGGACAAGGTTCTCAATCAGTGATGAACTTGCTCATTTTCTGGAGTAGTAGTAGCTTATTTAAAAGCTGCGCTTTAATAGCAAGACAATTTTAAATCGTGCATGTATATAGTTTTGCTTTTTTTGTCTGCTTTGATTCAGCTGTTCCTAATAGAACAATCGGTTTTAAGTTTATTAGTGGTAATGGCTAAAGCCTTAACTGCTTTCCCTCCATGAATAACAGCATTGCAACTATATAAATAACTACATTGCTTTGATGCCTAGATATGGTTGTGTCTTATAATGAATTCATTTTCCAATAAGAAAACCAATTTTAGAAAACAATAGTTTTACTTATCCGTCTTTCTTCAAAGGAACTTAATTTCACAGTAATTCAATTATGTAACCACACTTATTCATTGTTAATGTTATTAGAGTAAATCTTTCTAAAATAATTGGATAACTTTAAGTGTTGCTAATGATTTTGACTATTTTACCTTCAAAATTTCTCGTTTAGTCAGTACTTCCAATGAGCACGTTAACAATGTTTTCATGTTTTCTGTTTGTTCATTTTTCTTTTCTGTTTAATTTTTGTCCTCTTTTGTTAGGCATTAGATCTAAAAAGTGTCTGCTGTGACCAGCTGGCTTTTGCCTACCTACTATATACTCTTTTTACTTATTTTTGTAGAGTTTTGAAACATTCATGCTGCAATGTTGCAAAAGATATATGTGGGTCCTTATTTTTTCTGCTATGAATTGTATTAATCACTGTTAGTGGAGCAAATTACAGTAAGTAAATTGAGGCATATGCCTCTTTATTTTGGATCAAAGCTTAACTTTTACATTTTAACTTCTATTTCAGGAAGACCTGTTTATGGTGATTTTTGTTTATAGAGGGTAGGTATAAGAGCAATGTGTGAGCTGGGAAATGGCCTCAGTTTCTCATTAAACCCAGTTCCTGAGGTGAAGTAGTTCCATAAAACTTTTAGTCTTGAGCTGAAATTCCTAACACAAGTGATTGCCTGCATCTTATCAGAGGTCTAGTAAACATGCTATGGGATAGATACATAAGGTAGACTTAAAATATGTCCAGACTCTGTCACTGACAGCATCTCAACCAGAAAACCAACAGGCAAGAACTGACTCTTGGTATTGCTTGGCAGAGGTGTGATGGCAGTGTCAAACTGGATACCACTGTCAGGAAAAAGGGCAATACTGCAGGTACCAAGCACTCTTGTTATGTATTGTAGTAACAGCAGGACTGAAAGCTGACTTGTTCGGTGCTAATACTGGTGGGATCTCTAACCCTGAGGCTTAGAAATCCTAGAGTAAACTACATCTAATTTTTCACTCTCCAGGTATATTGTCCCATGTATCTCTGGGTGTGTTAAAAGCTATTAGATGAAGCCTTTGTGTTAGGTGAGCAGCTTAATGATGTTGTATAAAGCCAAAGAAGTATCAAAGCATTTTTTTGGTAGAAGAAACACTAAAAGATGTAGTAACTAGTGTTTACAAACGGTAATTTATGTGCCTCACTTGTATTGCAGCATGTTGCTATAGAATATGGCAGGCCTTTGCCAGGAAAGAAATTTGCATTCTCCTGAGGATCGGGACAACTCCACTTTCTTCTGTGATGGAGAGCTAATTGCCACCAGCAGATGGGAGAGCAAATTAAAACAAAGCGACTTAAACAAAGCAAATTAAAACAAAAGTGAATAAAGCTTGGGCCCCGTTTTGCCCCTATTCCTTTTGTTTTGTTTAGTTTTTTGATATAGTGACCAAAAAAACCAAGTACCTGACTGGAAACAGTTAATACAGTTCTTTGATGGAGAAAAGGTTCTGGTTGCTGAAGCTTTTTCTTCATTCTCTTCCCCCTTTACAGCTGCATTACTAAGTACTTTGTATCTCAACTGAAAGTTTTATTTAGTTAATCAAGTAAACTTTTTTACCAAGTCAGAGACAAGAAAAAAAATCAATTATTTTCATTCTTAGAAGGTAGCTGCTTAAAGTTATCAACATCAGTGTCTGTGAATGAGCTGTTGGCCAATTAGCAGTGTAATAGCCTAGTTTTAGAGAAAACAGCAAAAATACAAAATAGAAATAAGTGATATTGAAGAAGAAGAATTAGGTTTAGGGTAAAGAGAATTGGTTTGAAAGTGGAGCTACTAGCCTGATGGTTTTTCCTATCATAGTCTGTCATAAATATCTTAATCTTGACTATAACCAGTGACTTATTTAGATTTTTGATCTGTATGGATTTTGATGAATTCTCAAAATCTTGTTTGTAATTAACCTTTCTTTTCCGTGTGCTTCACCTGTTGGGAATACCACCAAGTTAGCCAAAACCTGTTAGTATTAGTTTTTAGTATTAGTCTTAGGAAAAAATATTATACTAATTGTGCAATGTCAAATTATCTAGCACTTTTTCAGGCAAAATATCAGTTTAAAAATGAACAAACAAGATTCTAACATGGAATGATGAAGCGTTTTAAAGCAAGGAAAGATAAATTCTTGGGGAGCATTTTCCCTTTTCTTTACTATTGGCTCTAGGAAATTGATGCTGATTTTGACTTTTCTGTGCGTATAGGATTGACATAATGTTTTAATTCCTTCTGCACACCTGGCCCCACTCTGAATTCTGTGCCCGCATCAGCTGGTTTGGGGAAAACCAAGGGTGATCAGAGCACTAGGGTCTGCTTTAACTCAACTGGGTAGTATTAAAAAAATATATGCAGCCAGCATAACTTGTATTGTTTATAGTTTTTCTGAAAACAAATGTCTGGTACTGTATTTTATCTGTCTAGTAATTATACTCCAGTTTAGAGGTTTTTATGCAGTAAAATCTGTCAAATACTGTATTCCAGAGGATCAGTGGTAAATTCTTTGCCCTGTTAGAGTTGATGTAGATCCTGTGATTTCAGGAGGATTAGAGTTCAAAGACTCCCAGTTGAATAAGCATGTTTTCTTCAAGAAATGGATAGAAGATCAGACAGCACAGTTACTGTGGGATGGATTCAACTGGGCAGACTTTTGCAAACCTTATTCGTTAGGATTATTACCAGAAAAAAGACCACTGGTATACTGCCATCTGGCAGTTCAGTAGGTTTTTTTGCCTCTGCATCTCTCCATTTTCAATCAAGAACAAGTCATAAGTGTACATCGTATAGTACAGCTTTGTACTGGTAATGTCAAGAGAGAAGTTCATTGAAAACCTTAGGCTTGCAGAGAGATCAGCAATGGTGGACCTATTTGCAGGGTTCCATGACTACAGACCTGTAGTTGTACGTTGTCATGCAGGATAAAATTATAATCCTGCTTTCTTGTTTCTCCTGTAAATTTACAGGATATACAATTTTTTTTTCTCTGCTCTATTTCTGTAAATCTGGAAGGTGAATTTTATAAAAACAAAGTTTAAAATGAACCTTAGGTAGTCGATGGATTAATTCTAGAAGTTTTGTTGCGTATTTTATGGAATCTGGAATTTGAGAATGGTTATTCGTCAGTCCTCTTTAGAGAAGAGGAGACAGTTTAATATGGAAGAGAAATTAGAAACCTAAAAGTCTTTTATTTTTTTTTAAATTAAGCTTGATGCATTGACAATTGATTTACCTCAATAAGATACAATATAAAAGCAATTCTCAGTGTCATCTCTGAAGTGTTTAAAAAAAAAAAAAAAAGTGGATAGTGAAAAAAGAGTTTCCATGGAGTATCAAAATGGATGCTTAGCATAGGTGCTTAGTTTACCTGATTAGAATAAGCTCTGGACTCCAACCTCTTTCTTGCTGAGCTTCAGCATGTGGCCAAATTGAAATAGTATTCAGGTTTTAGTTCAGGCCCACGGTATGTGTTTCTAATGGTTTCTGTTTCTGAGAAGTTAACGTTTGCTTTGAGAGAAGCAACTAGCATGTGGTGAACAAAAGTGAAGATGTCTCACAACTGCAGGATTCAGCACTGGAGAAATGAGAATTTGTGCAGAGAGCTTAATTTTTGTGAACAACTTTTTGTAACATTGGCTCTCTTGTCTGTCTGCAGCCAATTAGATCCATGTCCACATTTCAATAATTAAATCTCTCTGTTTAGTCTTTTAAATCCAATTTGGGCTGTTTTTCAAAGAACATGGCTCCTTTGTCTGACATCTGGATATTTAGTTTATCTGAGCTCTGAGTTGGTCATGTAAATTGAGTGTCTCTGGTTTGGATCTGCTTTTTGATGGATAAATACATCCTTGCAAATGGACTACAGATCTGTGGCTTGAGTGCTGTGCCAAGTTTGTTTGCTTGGTGTTGTTGGTTGTTTTTGTTGTGGGTTTTGTCTTTTGGAGGGGTAAGGAAGAAAGATGGGGAAAGCAGTGGAGGGGAAACGGCTCAGGAAGTGGTACTGGGATGTGAAATGTGTATCCTAAGGTGTTAATAGCTATTATGTGGATATACAGCATGCAAGTCAGTAAATGCATTTCTGCTACCTACACAGAGTAATTACACTACTGTTTATGATAGATAGTTCGGTTTCTGCCAGTGTTTCCATTGTTAATTTCTGTTTTCAGGGATTTGTAATACAGGCTGAGTATGTATTTGGGTAATTTTATTAAAGCAGTTTTCAACAAGCTCTTTGGCTGTGCAAGCATGGAAAGAATATTAAATAAAGAAAACTCTGAACCCAGGGAACCTAATGTTCTGATATGTGATGTTAAGCTATCTCATCACTAATACGTTGTATAATTTCTGTTTTGACACTTATTGCATGTAAAGTCAAAGATTTTTTCAGCATCAGTAGCTTCAAAACCAAGTGTTTTAACCATTGCAACATTAGCCTCAAAATCACACGATCTTAAATAATGAGTTTTGACTTTTTTTTTAAACTTACATTCACTAAGCTCATGCCTTTTTTTTCTTTTCTTTTTCCTTTCCCCTCCCTTCTTTAACCACCATGAGAGCTCAGTATCTTTTTTTTATTAATGCATACTGATTGGTAGGTGAACATACCATGAAGCATAAGTAGCGTTATCTGCTTATTACTGGCACTTCAGTTCACAAATTGGCTGCATCTAGGTGCTGAAAAGGAATGGAAAGCTAAATGCTTTCACTGGAGTGACTGATAGTGCGTTAGTGTAAACTCTGGTATCCCAACAGCGTATCGTCATCAACAGTGTTGTGCCTAGACAGTTTATCCACGTACCTGCCCCTCCTCTCCCCTCCACACCCTCAGTAGTTAACTGATACAGAGCATCCTTCAGCTCCACTGCTGTGCAGTTTCAAGGACTTGTCAGAAACCTGACTCTGTTGGATTTCGGAGTTGAGCTTGCTGTTGGCTCTCCAGCTGCCTTCCCTTCCAGTTTGAAGGGATGTTTGACAATAGGAAGTAGCTGAATGGACCCAGTGTTGCAGCATGAGTTTTGTCTCTTTTAGCTGGAGCATTGAAGGAGTGGCTTGACCATGACTGTGAGCACCACGTTGCTCAGATGATGCTCAAATACAGTTCCTGTGCGACTGTCAAAACTTTGGTACTGGTTATTTAGGATATCAGGTATAGAAGTAAACTAACCAGACAATTGATTTAATGAATGAATAGTTTTTTCAAGATGATAGCTGGATAGTGATGTCCTCAGTTTTTGTGTCTGGGCTTAGGCACAATCCCAGGATATGATGGGTTGTGGGAGGGAGGCAGGGTGATCTGAGAAAATCCTAGCAAGATCAGTGGAGAGGTTTTGGCCTTTTACATCTTCATCCATGTTTGTATGTGATATAATCTACGATGATGAATCTGAATTATTTCATAATCCTCATCAGCATAGTATCTGTGAACTGCTTATAATGCCTCCTAAAGACTTTTTTTTTAATTCTCTAAATGAGCGTAAAATCTGGGAATTTGGCTTTGATTCCAGTATAATGAATTTGAATGAAGTTGCCTAATGCAAAGCAAGAAGATTGTTATGAAGATGTATGCAGTGCTACTAGCCTTTTTATTGTATGGATGCCTAAGGAGATGAAATGAGTGAGCTTCAGACTTCTGGTCTGATGTGTCAGCTCTTGATGAGGGATGTTTGATAACTTATTTTTGAGGTTTTAAATTGTTTGCTGTTTTATCTTCTTTTTAAAAGAATTCTTTAAGAAAGAGAGCTCCCTAGTGATCTCTGATTTTACTAGTATACAGCTTAGTAGTATTTTCCTTTTTCCAGGTTAGGGATTTAGTGAATTAAGCCTTCCTGCTTTCTAAACAAAGGAAACTTAAACTTTTTTTTTTTTTTTTTAATCTCAAGGCTTCCTAGTTAAAAAAAAAAGTCAGCAAAGGCACTGATATGTCTGAATTTCACTGCCTTCCCCCCACCCCAATATATGAATTATATTTCGAGTTAAGTTAGTTAACTGGTAAGAAAGATACGGAATTATGTTAAGCATTTTACAGTCTTCAGCAGTATTTAGTGTATTTTTGTAGCAGTTATTACAGCTGACATGAATTTACATTGTTCCATTGTCAGTCTATACTTGACAAACATTTTGACCTCTTTTTTTAAATATAATATTTATATTGTCTGATATATTCTGCCATAAAGTTCAACTACCTTCCGTAGCTATACACATAGATTCTGACAATCAAATGCAGCATTTTGTTGGATTTTGTAATTTATTTTAGTTTTTCCCAGCAGCTTCGGGTAATTAATTAAAAAAAAAAATTGCTATTTTTCTCTCTCAAATGGAAAATGAAATAAATACAATCAAAAGAATTTTTATTTTGAATTGGAAAGTGAACAAGTGTGTGCTGTATGTTTTTGTTTTTTGTTTTTTGTTTTTTTAAAGTATACTGAAAGTTTATAGGCTTCTTCCAGAAATTGTCAGAGGAAAGAAAAGGTGTTTTGGCAGTAGAATAGAGTTTAGTGGATCTATTGTCACATGGAAGATAGCTGGAACTCCGGAATAGTCTAGTTAATTGAATGGTTTTGCTTATACTATATAATTATGGAATTACCCACGTTACATTCAAACAGTTGTCATCTGACCTTCAAAATCAACACTTGAATTTAAATAAATGGTTTCTTTATGTATATTTTTAGTTTCAGGTTGTCTGCACGTTCAGTGGGAAACTTGCATTTTCAGCCGTTCCTCGTAGTCAAAAGGGCTGTGAGAGTACACTTGGATTCTGCAGTTTACAATTTGTAGGCTGCTCACTGCACCTATAGCAAGACTTATGGAAGTCAGTGGGAGAAAACTGGGACTGTGCAGAAAATAGCGATCGTAAAACATTCTGTAAATAGAGGTACTGGAGCCTTAATTTTGTAGAAAGAAGATGGAGGAGAGATTGTATTCCAACACATGAAGTTTCCTTAAGAGTTTCACAAACACAACATAAAACTACAAAAAGACTCTGCTTATTAAACTCTGGGAGAAGTTTATGGCTTATAGAACTCCAGTCTGAATGTCACAGCTGTTATTAATTACAATTAAGAGTAATTACACTGTTGAAGATTAATGTAATTGTACATTTCAGTGCATACAGGATAATGGAAACATAGTGGATGTATACAGGATTATGAAAGTTTAATGTAATACAGACATTCTTAGCTGGTTAATAATAATTTTATTATTAGTAGTACTATTTTTAGTAGTACCTTTATGTAGTACTTTACATGTCTATACCATTGTACATGCCTCTAATTCATAAGTCTTCAAAACATCCTAGGAAAAGAGACTGGCTTAACATCCCAGGTCTGCCGCTGTCTTTGGATGTTGTCAAGGTCTGCTAGTAGAGAGTCTTTTATCAGTAACTCCTTTTTCTTTTTTTTCTTCATTATGTATCTTGCCTTGGTCTAGTTTTGGGGTTTTCAATGAAGTTTTCCAAAGCAGTAGATCCTAAGAGATATTAAATGTTACTAGATGATGCTGTGTTTCTATTTGTCACTTTTTTAAGATATTGCTCTTATGTTTTAGCTAGGAGGGATTTAATGTTTTGATGCTGTTTTTTCACCATGTGACTTTTTAAAATTACTTTAGCTCATTTCATTAGCGATTCCATGCTGCTTATAGACCCAGAGTTATGAAACTCTGGTCTGCAGACTGCTAGTACCTGCAAAGGCCATGGTGAATGGTCTGCAAAGGCAAACAGTCCATAGGGCCTTTTGGTTGAGAGTTTGATGATGAAAGGACATAGTCATTTGGGAAGAACGAGAGCTGACAGAGGAAAGCATGAGGCAACACTTTTCTCGTGATATTGAAGCCAATGTATTTTTATTGTTTCCCATGAGCTAAGAATGTTTGTGCAGTCAATTCCTCAGATCTGGCGGTGTTTGATAACTTGTTAAGGAATAGTAAATGGGTCACCTGCTTAACATTTCAGCTGGTTTTTAGTATGTTTTCTTATACCTATCTCTGGTGTGGACCTAGCAAATCACTTTGAGACTTTTCCAGTGCTCTTGGCATGGAAGTAATAGCAAACTTTCTTTGATGCCCAGATTTGGCAGTTCCTTGAAGGTGTTTCGCTCTCCCATCTTCTTTTCAGAAGATGGCCTTAATTATGCACAATAGACTTTACCTTTTTTCTCTTTTCAGTGCCAGAGTCTGTCTTGCAGTTAAACAACCATGAGGCAACTGTTTTGTAACTTTACGTAGCTGAATTTTGTTACTTGCTGAATATTCAGCTCAGAAAATGACACTTTACTTTCCACGTAAGTTTTCTCAGGGAAAGGTAGCTTTAATTTCCAGCTCTTACTGTCATTTAGATGGCCTTGCAAAGCATGTTCATCCCCAGCAGGTGGGGAATAGCAGGCCAGACAGCATTTCTGTAGCATGTAGCTGAGTGTACATTGCCTGCAACAGAGGGAAGGAGAGAACAACATTATGAATGCCTGCTGTGCTCTCGTGTTGCTGATTATGGAGAAGAATGGGAAAACTCCACTAGTCCACACCAGCAGAACTGGAGGTGCTTCTGTCCTCTATCACCTGGCAGGTCCAGGTGCATCTTTTCATCTGTTTTTACTATTACAATTTCAACTCCCTATTTTCCTGACATGCTACGTAGATGAAATAAATCTTTATAAGTTCCCACAAAAGCGACAATATCACTATTTCAAATGTATTGGTTTTGTCTGTTTCTGGTGGCAGTTTAGCATGTATGTGAGGTCTTTATTTCTCCCTACCAGTTGACAGGAATTAATATAAAGTCTTCTTTCTTTCCATATTCAGATAACAATTTTTGCTTTCTTTCTTACTTTTTTTCTTTTTTTTTTTTTTTAGCTTTGTGATGTGCTGTGAAACTCTCACACCTTATAGGAAAAGAATTTGGAGAACTTCTCCCTTCATGAGGAAAATGGTATACCCCAGCTGTGCTTCCCAGGCTTGTTAATAGATCTGTTTTATAGTCTTCTGTTCCAGTGCCAGAGAATTTTGTCAGGCAATCCAGTGTGATTGATTTTAGGGAAACAAAACACCATTTCCTCCTGTTTTCAGTCTTGGGTCACGTTGTAGCTCTCTCACCAGAGGCACAAAGCAGCCAGTCAAGTTTTTTCCCAGCAATTCCAGAATTCCTGCACTTGTCTACAAACAGCTGTACAAAATTAACTGAAAATAACTTTTAGTTCTGGTCTTCATGCCTAAAAAAGATGGTTCAGAGACTGATAGAAATGGCCTGTCATCCTTCTGGATTTGATATGGAACAAAAAAGCCATCTCCCAGTCAATGGAGTTTCTGTAATTTCTTGAGTTTCATATTGTTTTTCTTGATGTAAGGTGCTCCAATGCTACATGGAATTATTTTATGTGATTCTAACTGCTGGTCACCAGTAACAGAACTTGTGGTTGAGTATTTGAAGCATCATTTACA
Source organism: Mycteria americana (assembly GCF_035582795.1). Taxonomy (NCBI): domain Eukaryota; kingdom Metazoa; phylum Chordata; class Aves; order Ciconiiformes; family Ciconiidae; genus Mycteria; species Mycteria americana. The sequence continues at coordinate 22,988,264 of NC_134371.1, forward strand.
GTTTACTTGGTCTTATTTTCCTTGCAGATGAATCATTATACTTTCAGCTATCAGAAAATCCTGGAGAACATGAGTGTTCTTCTTTCCACTTGCAAACTGCGTAGAAAGCCACAGTGTTTTGTCACTAGTAGGAGCTGATACAGAAATATTTGAAATGGCAATACATTGCTCTTATTTATACAAGCCAGTTATGTTCTGCTAAGTAACAAAATGAAAAATTAAAGTGATGGCTGCAAGGGCTAGCATACTATCTGTTATACAACTTCTCCCTTAGTAAGCTTTGCTATTGAATTCATTATAACTAATGGTGAAGTACCACTCTCGGAGTGTTAGAATGCAGAAAATGGCTCAGTCAGTACAATGTAGTCTTAAAAGTAAATAAATAAAGTAAAATCTCATTCCATAGATATTACAAAATATGGCATCCAGATTCTTTCATGTCTTCATGCTGTGATGTAGACACCTGGTTATGCCATTGGTGACTAAATACGATTTTTGTTTAGACAGAGATATGGTAAGAGGCTATAGCCAAAGAAAAGAGAATTTGAAAACTGCTTTCTAGTCAGGTTGACACTATCATTACTGTGTCTAAGTCTCTGTGTAGGGGTTTCTGCTTTACTTTTGCAGTAGAAAGTCTCTGATGCACAGGAAGGGCTGATGTACCTAGTTGCAAAGCACTACATGGTATTTACTAATCAAGAGAATAGCTATGATGGTCTGTTATGGGAAACGATGTCAAGCACAGATGGGGTCCTTCTCATAGAATCATAGAATGCTTTGGATTGGAAGGGACCTTTACAGGTCATCTAGTCCAACCCCCCTGCAAGAGCAGAGACATCTTTAACTAGAACAGGTTGCTCAGAACCCCATCCAACCTGACCTTGAATGTTTCCAGGGATGGGGCCTCCACTACCTCTCTGGGCAACCTGTTCCAGTGCTTCACCACCCTCGTTGTAAAAAATTTCTTTCTTAAATCCAGTCTAAATCTGCCCTCCCTTAGTTTAAAACCATTGCTTCTTATCCTGTCACAACAGGCCTTGCTAAAAAGTCTGTCCCCGTCTTTCCTATAGGCCCCCTTTAAGTACTGGAAGGCTGCTATAAGGTCTGCCCGTAGCCTTCTCTTCTCCAGGCTGAACAACCCCAACTCTCTCAGCCTGTCCTTGTAGAAGAGGTACTCCAGCCCTCAGATCATTTTTTGCTTCCTCTAGGACAGGGTATTTTGGTGTATTGGGAAATCACTCAGACAGCATGGGTGCACTGCTTTTCCTAGAAATACTGCTGCTCTTGAGGATCTCTGAAAATGACATTCATTCAATTCTCTTCCCATCTGCATTCACTATTAGTTGTCTGCAAGTCTATTCTTACTTCATACTGAACTTTTTTCCTCTGCGGGACTGTGTGAAATAAGTTGGGTATTTAAAAACAGCATGAGAAAGGGGAGATGAGCAAGGGTTAGAAAAGGCTGCTAGGACAAGTAAGTTGAATAGAAAAGAAGAGGTGATGGAGAAACGTGGTTGAAGTAAGAAACATTCAGGTCGGAGTGGCTTGCTGGGGAGAAGTGAGATCTTGTAAAAGAGTTACTTCATAATAAAGCACATCCACATTCCAAAATATGGTCATCCACAAGGCATATGAGTCTTTGTAAGCCTGACAAACTAAATCCATGCTGAACTCTCTTCTGTCAGGGTTAGATTGCTGCCTGTCACAACCTAAACACCAGCCAAGATGTATTCACCCTTTCACTGCAACCAAATTCCAACAGTTAATCTATTCTCAGAGAAACCACCACAACTCCATCCTCTGGTCCTTAAAAATATGAATTACATCCATCAAGTTATTCAGGTATGTCTGCATAAGACATTAATTCTATATTATATGATAGCTATATTACATAATATGAATGATGCCAATTTTACTGAAAATTATCAGTAATTATTTTCAAATCTTAGGTGAAGATATGCATCTTAAGTGAACTAGTTTTCACATTTCTCCCTGCTACTTCATAATCCCATGCCGTTACAGCTGAGTGAACGTGGATGATATACTAAAATAGTAACTCAATTTCTTTGTTCATTGTGTATGTGCTTCAGGTAATATTGCTTTGGAATAGAAAACTTTGGATATCTTTATTTTGAATTAATTGCGTTAGGTCATTAGGAATCACTTAATATGCAAAATCCAAAGTATATTTGATACACTGTAATGAAATCTACATAGCCATAGCAAGGGCTTATCCGATGAATATCATGCCTTCATGGAACAAGAGGAGTAATGTGGGTTAGCATGGTTGATTTTATCCTAATAGTTGGAAATATGCTGCTGACTTAGAATATTTGTGAAGTTCACTCCCCCTTAACAACAACAACAAAAATCTACAAAGAAACAGTAATAGTAGAAGCATACTGTGTTTCTAGAGCACTTTTAATTCTGTGGGAAGATCAGACATTATTTGCAGTTTACGTGTTCTGATGTATTTTGTGAAGGGTTTAAACCTTCAATATTTCTCTCCTTTTCGGTTAAGATCCCTGTTGATCCCTGAATTTTCAAATTCTCCATGAATGAAAGGACAAAAATGCTCTTGATGAAAATGTTTTTCTTTTGATAACCATGCTATCATAATGTAATACAAAATTAATACTGCATTACTTAAAATGAAACATTGCCGCACTTCCTTCATGGAATGCTGAATTATTTTGCTGTTCTCAAAAGTTTTGTCCTTTGGTTTTTGTACCTGACATTTTTTTTGTCAAAATTGGTGTGTTTTTCCCAAAGCGCTCTGACTGTGCTAAGGCAGCATCCTTTCACAGAATATGGTTCCATTGAAGACTTTCTTTCTGGCTCTGCATCTTTGGCTGGGTGCAGACAGCTGACCTTTGCGTGAACTTCTTGTAATTTGCTTTTCCTATTTGTTAATGGTTTGAGATTTCATAGAGGATTTGTATGGCAGCAGAACAGGAGATGAACAATAATGTATGTCCTCATTAAATCTTCAGTATTTATTTTTCACTGGACTTTTCTTTGAGTGGAAAGAACTAAGCCCTTATTCAACAGTTACTGGAATCAGAATTGTTCTTCTTAAGTAACCAAGTGCCTACTGTACTTCTTAATCTGCTTTTAGTGAAAGGATTACACAGTGGCATTATTTGGGGTTTAGCATAGTAGCTACCAAGTATACGTTTGGGGGGGGGGGGGGTTTCCTGTTTTCCCTGAAATGGCTTTTTTCCCCTTCAAGGTTGATGGAAAGTTGCTTGATTATATGCTGTCCAAACAGCCTAGGAATAGCAAGAGATCTTTCTTATCAGTTTTCAGTGCAGCACACTCCCACACCTCTCTTTCCCATTGATAACCTGCTATTTTGTCACTACCTTCAAAGTTCTTTACGTAAATTAGTATGAAAGTTTTTTAGAATATTATATGAAGCTTCTGGCACTTCTGCTTTTTTTCCCCCACTTCTGGAGACTTAGTTTATTTTGCTGACTTCGGCAGTGGTTTTTAATTGCTGTTTTTCTTTTCCCTCGTTTGTTCACCTCACTTTCCTGCCCTCTTTTTTTTTTTTTTATCCTATAGCAGAGAGTGTTGTTTTTATTTTTGAGCTTATATTGATGAGCTTCTATCGATCTTGCTTTTTTATGTAAGCATAAATAAACTCATGTACATGACTTATGAGTGGAGTCATTTGTTTGGAGTAAAATAATTGTTCAGATAATATTATAAAATTACTGAAATTGGTATAAAAAATGTTGTCTTGTATCATCCCACACTTTTTAAAGTGAAATTGCAGACACGGGGGAAGTTCGAATTCAGATCTGAAGTGATATGTACCTATGCTTTTAACATATGGCAGCAGCTTTGTTTTTTCTGGCTGTGATCCAAACACTTGAGTCTCCATTCCTGTTTTTTGCTCATTGAAACTTCCAGTCACTTTGGGTGGATTTAAGGAAAGGCTATTAGGAAATAAATGGCAAAAGAATGGTTAATATAATGAAAAGTATATGAAATGAAGCCTAAACTGGGTAGTTAACTGCTCTCTGGTGCTCTGTGTTTCTGGTTGATCAACACTGTTCCAACAGAGTTGTTTGGGGTTGGTTTTTTTTTTTTTTTCCATTTTGAAAATGTAAGGCTACTTTGCTTTGAGTTTGGATTGTCCTTTTTCCATTGCAAATGAAACACGCTTATTTTTAAAGACTTTGCCATTGGTATCTTAAGAAATTAATGAAATGTTCCTATGAATACCTTGTGTGCAATCACTATGTGATGTCCCCTTATAATTAGTAAACAAATCTAATGGTTTATCACATTTAGATCACTTCTAGGATTATGCTAATGAGTAGCCTTGTTTACATGTAACTTTTTGTGTGATCAGAACAGCATGACAGTTCATAAAAATGTTTTTTATTTTTATGAAGCTTAATTTTTTTTCTCTGTAGAAAAAAAAGTACTGTACAAAACAGACACTTTTTTTTGCAGTTCAAATGTTGCATTCCCCTTTACAGCAAAGCACTGATCTTTATATATAACCCATGCTTTTTGTCAAAGTTTCTTTTCTAGGTCTTGCTTGAGTTGTTTTGCATTTGTCCTTCTGTTCCTTAGGCAACACGTTCAAACTGCCTGATGCACACACTCACCTTTATCCCAATGTCAAATGGGATTGTTCTAAAAAGATCCACTGACAGAGCGAAAAGGAACAAACAAATCCATCAGCTTGCTAAAATGAGGGTTAAAAAGCCTGGAAATGTTAGCATTTAAATTAGAAAGTGTTGATCTCCTGCCAACCCTCTACTTTCTCTGCTCAATTCTTGTGAACTGGTAGGATATCAAATTAGGCAAGTTAACTTCTTGAAGCTATTAGGGGGAAGCTGTCTTGTCTCCTTCAGTTCCCTGCTGACTCAGGAGAAAGAAGCTGGCAGGTTGAGCTGTGAAGTGCATATTTTGAGTGGACAGCATGCTCGGATTTATTTTTCTTCCAGCTCTGCTGCAAAGTGAAGAATAAGTTTTAAGTACTGATTTTGAAGTAGTACTGAAGTAATTCTTCATGCTATGTGTATCCTACTGTTAAAAGAATTAGAAGTATCTTAAAGCATTTATAGACAGGATATGCAGAGGAAGGAGGTTTGCACACTTGGAACCTGTTAAACTTGACACTATCACTACTGAAATCACGAGGTACCCAAAGAATATGAGGCTCACTTAAAAATGATGAGATGAGGAAATGTTATTTTTAGTTGCCCTCCATTTTTTGAGCCTTTAAGACTTTTAAAGCATATCTTGGCAGTCATGAGAGCTAGAGGCCCTACATTAAAAGCTGGGATTGTCATGTAAATGCTTTGCTCTGCAGCACACCCTTCAAGAAAGGCACTTAATCTTGTGAGACCCCTGCAGTTATTGGGAGCTGGCAACACTTCGGTTTCTAACCAGGTGGGAAGGAAAAGAGTACTTATGCTGGGCTAAACTTTCTGAGTGGGTGAACAGAGTTTGGTGCCTGCTTTTTTGGTACCTGCTTAGAAACAGATGAAGAAACTAATGGCTACTTTGAACTCCTACTTTTAAAGACTGTGCCCCACAAGCTAAAGAAATATTTCCTTATCTGCACAATGCTGGGATCTGACTCTTTAATGGTTGGGAAAGAAGCACCTGTGTCTTCTGTACAACCAAAACCAGGCATGGTAAGCAGGCAGGTTGGTAGTGTGGTCAAGGCACTGTGCTGTGTATCTGTTAGCATATAGTGATGTGCTGCAAGTCCACAATGACGCAATGTAAAGCAGTCTTGAAAAAATTTCATACTGCTCTGGATGTAAGCTACCTCCTTCTTCCTCCAGCAGAAGGAATAGCTCAAGATGATGAGCGTGGTTTTATTCCCCAAATCACTCTACTTGTGTAATATCAAGAAACAATGGGCCAAATTTCAATAATTGTTTTCCTTTTTATTCCGCAGTGAAATATACTGCTTTGTCTTACAGGGTTCTTTAAGCGTTAAGGACCGCTGCAGGGATGGCAAAGTCAAACAAAAGTGTTTATTCTAGTTATAATTACTTCTATCTGGTACCAATTAGGAAATCAGAGAGGCTAAACCAGTTTGTAAGTAGCAGTACATTTATTGAGAGTTTTGGGCTGTCATACACTTTAAAATCAGCTCTTCAAAAGAAATTTATCAGGGAGAAGTCTTGAACGAGAAAGATAAACTAATGATGAGAACTTAAACTCTGATTGGAATCCAGTTGTGTTACCAAGGTGACCTTTTGGCTTTTCAGAAAAAACAATCAACCATCTTTTGTTTAATAGTAAAACCCTACAGTATATTAGCTTACAGTAGTATTTTAGTAGTCTCTATAAAAACCACTAAGAGGAAAATGTAAGAAGAATTGCATGATGTAGTTGATCTTAGTTTGGTATAAGAGAGTAAATGAGATGGATGGCTCTATTTTATGATTCCTTAGTTGAGCTACAGCAAGTTGCTGCTCAGGATGCTGAAAGGGCAAAGCTGCTGTTTCTCAGTGTTGTGTCATAGCTCGTTTTGTTCTGTTCTCTTTCTTTGGCCACCTAATTAGGGTTCGACTGCAGAAGGGAACTGGATGATCTATGATGAGTGCTGTGCTTTTGGCAGATGGGCATTGCTGTCATACTCTTGGGCTTTCATTTGCATGTTTCTTCCATCTCTGTATTTGCAGAGGAAGATTCTTAGAATACATGAAAGTTTCAATTATTTGTTACACAGCAAACCATTTTAAAGATATACTTAAGATTTTTACCATTTGGTCAACACTTAGCTCTTTTTTTTTTTTTTTTTTTTTTAATGAAGTGAGCCACTGCAGTGCATACTGGGATTGTACTTGTGCCCTCTCTTTTAACAGGCACTACATTCCAGTAACCCTTGCTTCTCAGTTTCGTATGCTTTAACCTGGTTATTGGAAAGAGGATGGAGCGTTCCCATCTGCGTGAAAAAATTCCTGGGGCATACTCATGCTGGATGGCATGAATTTCTCTGAGTAGTGTCAAGACCAGCATCTACCTCTTCAGAGTGTGTGTAACTCCAGTGCTACTGATGCACTTGTCCTGCAGACTCTCACAGTGTTAATGCTGTCAGTGGTATGTGCTCTCTGGGGCTGCTATGAGGAATTCTGATGTCAGCTTGATGCTATCCTGCACACTATCAAAACTTGCACTCATCTCCCTGTCTGTAACGGTTTTTTTTAACATAAAAACCTTACTGTTTGCAGCCACTGTTACTGTAGAAGTCCACTGTATATTGAACAGAAAAGGATGAGTCTGCCATGGAAGTGTGTTGAACCTAAATGTTAGATGTGAGAGAAATTGCTGATGTGGCTGTAGGAGAATGTTAGTTGAGGAAAGACAGGGATTACTCCACAATCGGTTTATGATACTTAGATGATACATACACATGTCTTAGACCTGTTAAGTTACTTATGAAAAATAACCCAGGTGTATATTCATGGGTATTAATAATTTCCTTAATGTGATGTTACGAAAAGGATTTCATCCAAGGAGATATAAGGCTGCTAATTAGCACTGCTTCCCCAGTCAGCAAAAGACAGACCACATTTAAGTGGCTTGCTGAACAAGAGTATACTTAAGCACATCCATAAATGGCTTAAAAAACTAGATGAACAAGTGTAAATATAAGAGATGTAATCATCTTTGAAATAAAAAGCAAAAATCACCCAGATTGGAATAAAATAAAGTAGAACCTACACTTGAATGCTTTTGACTGTACACTCATATAAATAATCAAAATGTGAAGAAGATCAACTTGCAAACCTTGATCGAGTGTGGAATATTTTTGAGACAGGTGAGCGGAGAAAGGGAAGAGAGCAGGCAGGGAGGACATCCACAGGCAGTCCAAAATGAAGTTCTATGTGGCAGGTTTCTACCTGGGGGCTGCCAAAATTCCCAGCGCAATAAGCATTTTTTTCCTCTCCAACCCACAGCTGTTACAGTGAAGCCGAGCCTTTCCCAATAAAAACTGTCTCCGAAGTGAAACAATATATGCTGCTTGTTTTTAGGTTGGAAATGGTGTGCAACAGGAGGGGAGGAAAGGATGAAATGAACCTTGACTTTAGTGATGAATGTTAGAATTCAACTTAAAGGAAAGTAAACATCTTAAAGTTTTGGTGTAATTATGGACTTAGGACAAGTTTATATTAGGAATGGTTTTATTTTTATCTTGAATTCAGCGGTGAGAATTTTAAGGTCTCTTATTTGTACCCTTTTCCTTTTATTTCCCTTTGTACCCTTTGTTTCTGTTAAGCCTTGTAAGTTCATAATCTGTTGTGACTTTACATCTGTCTAAACACAAATGGTGTTTCTGATGTTTTTAACACCCTGAAAGAATTCGTAAACTCTGACCCCATAGTTGATACTAATGGTTCTGATTGACTGTGGTTTGTTTTGGGCTGTCTCCTTTGAGTGGCTGGTTACAGTTGCCCTGATGTAGGGGGCTGAGACACCAGTTTCAGTTGCAGGATTTAAGAAATAATTGCTTTAAAGATTAATTTTCTCTGAAGTTAGAAATAAAATGGTCTGGCAAGCACAGCACTTCTATGCTTGTGCCTATAAATAGCACAATTTTTCTTTTTAAACTTTGATAAAGGCTTGAACCAGTTGAAACGCTTGCTTTATCATGTTCCAGCCACTAGCAATGAAATGGCTTTAATATTTAAGTAACTGTTTTTATTAGACTCCAGTAGGCTTTAATAGGTGTTCCAGGAGTGCTGTTGACTTGCTCTTTACTGGTTAGCTGAGAGAAAAAGCTTTTATTCTTTTCCAGCAGGACCCTGAGGGTGTCATTCAACACCCTGGGGCAAGATGCTGAGCCGAACTTAGCAATAGGAGGCAATGATAAATCTGGATTTCAGGGAAATATAATAGATTAGATATCAGCTGCACTCTCAATTTGTTAAGTTCCAGTTTTTACACGTCCAAAACATAATCATCAGATGCTGTTTCCTACTGAGTACCTTCAAAATATCTTTATTCACACAGTAATTTCTGTTGGTGCTTTGAGCTGGACTAACTTTTGTGTGAAAGATGATTCTGATGAGTCATCTTCTTGCCCTACATCAAAGACAACTTTGTTACTTTCAAATAAATATTTTGAAGAAATAATGAAGAACAGAAAAATTTGTACCATAAGACATTAGGTCTTATGTGAAAGTAGGACTTGAAGTGAGACTTACTGTCCTACGATCCTAATGCTGCTAAGCATCATCTTAGCAGGAGTGTATGAAAAGGATTTTCATGTTAGACTGGACAAACAAAACAGAAATGTCACTTCCACTAGTGTAATGTTGAGTCCTTTACAATTTATAGTGGCATCCTTTCGTGTTTGTTGGTAGGTTTGGGAAAGAATAAGAAACTTCCGGCTTGTTTAAAATCAACAACAAAAAAGCAGCAATAGTTTTTGCTAGTTGAGGTGTTGAACTTTGTATTTTACATTTGGGCTGATTATTTGAATTCAGGAAAGAATGTATATTTAGACTCTCTCCTAAGCTGTAGGATCCCTTTTTGCTAGATAAATACTGCATTCCAGTAAGGAATGTTGAAGCATCATTTGTTCCCAACAGGTATTACAACTCCTGTCCAAAGAGGTGCAGTGCAATTGGGACTCAGGCTAAAGCCTTGCTTTAGGGAAGGAAAGTCCTGCCAAGGCTTGCAAAATAAAGTTAGAGCAACTGCCAAGGCTGGTCAGTGCAAAATGGGATTTTGGAGATTTTTATACTTGCTGGAGCCTTCTGATGATATGATGCCCAGTCCAGGGACAATTGCTTGTATGTAAATTATTAGTATTAAACTTTCTTTAGGCAATACTGTTTAGAAGAACTGGGTCTATCCATTGAAAGAGATAGAGATGCAATCATATGAAAGCTACCTGCACAAAATACATAAGCTTGATGCATTATTCCATGATCGAAGGAAAATTAATGCAATTTTAGAATTTAGATTTTAGAATTTAAGTTTTTCCTTCCAAATTGTAGAGTAATTTTTGAAGTTTTTGTAATTTTATCTCTAAAAGTCTGAAGTAGCAAAAAGGTTATTGTTCAGTGAGGATAATTTACATGTATTTAAAATATTTTCTTAAAAATAAAAATATCTGTAAAATACATTTACAGTTAAAAGACTAGTTTCAACTGATTTTGCTGAAAATACTAAAAGTATCATCTTTTACCTACGATCTGGCAGAGGAAATACCATCTGTAAAGAGGTGGGGTTTTTTGTTTTTGTTTTGGTGTTTGTTTGTTTTTTTATAAAAGCTTTATACATATGAATCTAGGTTATAATAAAGTAACTACAGTATTTGCTGTCAAATTCATATTCTAGGCTATTAAACAGCTCAGAACTGAAATCTGTATGTGTGTTTTTCTGAGTTTTCACATTTTTTTTTTCCTGCTATTGCTTTCAGCAACTACTGTTGTCAACTGGGCACTCATGATATTTTTCCTTTTGCACAGAAGTGTTGAAGGGTTGTGAACACCGCTTTAGGGTTAATTTTCTGAAGTGATGTTTTGAAGTGTAGTTATCTTTATAAGTCACTAATCACAGTAAAGCGGACAAACTAACAAAATGTGAAATATTAGGGCTGCTGGGGATGGATTGAAGGCTAAATATAATTAAATTGAAACAACAGGATGAATGATGTCAAGCTTAAAACAGGACTTGCATAATTTACAGTCCAATTTGATGCACTTAGTCTTTCTTACTCTAACAGGTCTAGGACATTGAGCAATGGACATTTAGGGGTTAGTATTTTAAATATTACTAGAAAGAGGAGTTTAGTAACAGAATTCGTTGTTTCATGTAAAGGATACAATTTGATATAGAGGCTAAATAATGTGAAGCTCTACTTGCCAAACAGAAAAAAAAGAATATATTTGTATATATTTGGGTCCAAAGACATAGGTGGCAATAGATTGTGCCTTTCAGAAAAAAGGTCTTTAGGATGAGATCAGGGAAGCAGAATCCTGATTTCCGATTGCAATTTTCCCCAAAACACTTTCTAATCCCCAAATCGTAAATCCTAGCGGCATGGTGGGACATGTTCTTCTAAAGCAAAGCATCTGCATGTGAGTCTTCTAGGCCTTCATCAGATTCTGGCTGCTGTGCTCCCTTCTTAGCTGTTTTCTCAGCAGTGGCTGCCTGCCTGTACTTCAGGGATCTCTTTGTAGAGGAGACAATAGATAACATAGTGCCTGGATTCAGTTACTCTTTATCAATCAAACATATGAGAAGAGATGGAGAATGCTTGTTGTTTTGCTCATTCACACATGAGCACAGCTCTTCTCATTCAATCCCTCTTCTGTCTTCCTCAGAGGTGCATTCTTGTGTCCTGGATGGGGCATTTCACTGCTAGACACAGACACATTTGAGCCCCAGTAATGGAGCCTCATGTGAGCTGCACACCCTCCATGACTGAATTGAAGAGAAGAGTCTTCAGTAGTGCCCGAGTTGCTATGCCTGAGAAGACATTAATATCTTTTTTCTCAGAAGTCACCTCACTTTCATTTCACTGATGTATATGTATTAGAATGTATCATGTGCTTGTGTAAGCACAGTTTGTAATGCACAGGGGATATTTTATAATGGCTCCTTTTTTTTTCAATTTCCTTCTAGGTACCTGCTGACTGTTTTCTAATACTGAAATCAGGCAAATTTTGAAGGCAAAAAGCAGTTTCTTCTGCCCTGAGTATGAAGTGGGATACTGACTGTTTTTAAGATGTATTGGTGTTGCAGTGTAAATCAGAGATGATCACAGTAGCCCTAAACTGGCTACGTAGGTACTGGATGGAGCCTAATTGCATTTGCACAGGTATTTGTTCTTCCTACTCTAACAGGGTGTTTGTCCACCGTACTGTGGCTCTGTATCCTTGTGTTGAAAGGATGACCTACCCAGCATTTGTTCACCATGCCAGCTTCAGCTTTCTGAAAGCCCATTTCTCTCTGGTCTCTTCCCCCTCTAGTCTGATCCTTTTCTGGTTGTGACAGCAGCACAAAGGGCTGCTGATCCCCAGAAACTAAGTTCATTGATATTTACCACGGTGGATTGACTTCTGCTAAGCTGTATGAGGAATTCAGGATCATCTCTAATTATCCAAAGTACATTTACCTATGACTATTAAAGGTGACCAGTATAAATTACCTATAGATAAATATGAAACCTTTTGCCAGCTCAGGCCACTATTGCAAGTAGTGAGAAATCTGATAGTTTTTATATATATAAAAAGTAATATATAATCATTGTATTTTATGGACATTTGTGTGTATATATATTTGCATGTATACATTTGTAATTTTGCTTCTTATTGTAGCACTGCTAGAAAAATAGTTGATTAGCTTTTTTTAAAAAGAAAACTGATGAAGAAAACTCTAGAAAGTTGGAAAGATTTGTTTGGCTTTCAGCTAGAATAAACATGTCAAGTTAAACATCCTAATCTAGGCAATTTAGTTCAGCTCTGACATTTTTGCCTTAGGTAGTGATTGGAAAATTGTGGTTTATGTCACAACCAACCAGCTAAGCTGCCTAGTTCTGATCTTGAAGTTTCCATGATCAACATATTTTGCTTTTTGTCCTTGAAATTGAAAGCTCTTTACTCTGCCTGTTTTTTAGCTAATTAGTATTTTCCACTCTTCCAAAATGTTTATGCTTACCATGAAGTGATGAGGAATTGGCCCTTCTGTAAAGCAAATGTAGTTTACAGTGAACTCTTTGAGATATTTTTACAAATGCTGTAGGTTTTATTCATGGTTGCTCTTTTGCAGGAAAGTTCTTCAATCAAGATCTCTCATGTATTTTACTAAGCAGTCACAGACTTCTAGGAAAAACAGTATGCCATTCCTTATGAGGCGCCAGGCTTTTCACTGTGAAAGGATGAGAGACAACAGACATAAATTGAAACAAAACAGGTTCAGATTGGATTTTTTTTTTTTTTTTTAAGATATGAGGACAGTGAGGCAGTGGAACAGGTTGCTTAGAGAGATTATGCAGTCTCCGTTCTTTGAGGGTTTCAAGACGTGACTATAAACCTTGAGCAACCTGATCTGACCTCATAGCTGACCCTGCTTTGAATAGGTGTTCGGACTAGAGACTTCCTGAGGTCCCTCAGGTCTCTTCAAGGGTGGTTACGGTGACAGGTCACCCAATTGCTCTGACAAACAGGCAAACCCAGCCTTTTTTATATGCAAGGAATATGTACATATGTTAGGTATGAAACGGTCTGAAAATCAAAATCTCTGAAAACGAAGCTGTGCCTGAGACACTTCTGTAGAATAAGCAGTTAAAATAGTACCTATTTTAAAAATACATCTAGCAGGCATTTTCTTCCCTCTACTGCTGTCCATTCTTGGGAGCTTTTCTGCTCTTTCCTGCCTTAAAGACCAGTTGTCTTCATCCTTTCTTGCTTGTTTAATCAGATGTGGAAGCACCTGTCTCAGAACTGGTTGCTATTTGACAGCACATTACAACTTAAGGCTCCTTTTTCATTGTGTGAATATTTTAAAATATATATTCTGGGATGTGCCTGAGAAATTACATTTATGCATTGAAGCTGTTTCTGTTTTTTTTCTGTGAATGTCTGTAAAGACCTGTTCAAGGTAAAAGAATGCAAAATTTTAATAGAAGGGAGAGTTGACAGTTGTTTGTAGAATGTACTGCAACGTTTATTGATATAGGACCTACTGAGGTATGCATTTATATACACTCTTAAAGAATGTCCTTTAGTCTCATTTAGGGTTAAACATGCTGGATGAGGATGGATTTAAGGATGTACAGACCACTTATCCTGCCACACAATGGCTATATCATACATATAACCACTAAACGCTTTGGGGCTTCTGTTAGTGTGAATTGGTATAAGGCAATAGCAACAGTATAACCAAGAATAATCTCATTGTTGAGTGACATTCTGCAGGGCAGAACTGCTGCTGTCTTTGAGCAACATTCTTCTCCCCTTGCTTTCTTATTTCTTATGTCCTTCACCAGGTCTCTGGTGCAGATCTGCTAACCTGCCGCTTCTGGCACGAGGAGGTTTAGAACAAGAGAGAGGCAGCAGTGTCATGCTGCAGATACATATGGTGTGGACACCAACACGTGGGAGTGTGAAATGGGGACCAAAAAAGTAAGTCTCAATGTGTGAAAGCTAACAAATAGGATACATTAATTGGGGCTCTGAGCAGACACCAAAATGTTAAAAGGGGAGGAAAGGGGAACTGTTCCTGGTAAAATGTCGTATTACTTTCATAGCTGCACGTAGTCCCTTATTATAGAGGCAGACAGAGACAGCATTTCAAGTTTTTATACCTCGGACACATTTTACTTTCTACACAGGCCAGCTGATAACAAACCAGTACCCTGTTTGCCTGCATTAGTGAACTGTGCAAGCAGTAAAGAAAGAATTACCAAACTCAAAGAGAAAGATGAAAGATATAATTGCCTGATAGGATGATTACAGAACAGGAAAGGAAGCAAAGTGAAATTGAAGAAAGAGCATATTTTTACTAGGAAGGATGTGGTCTTAATAGTGTAGAAAGGTTTACTTCTAACTCTCAAAGCTTAGCACTTCTTGGCTTGCTTGGAAAAGAAACCTGCTCTATTCATACAGACTTTCTTTTCCCCTCTTAACTAGAGCTCTGTTCAGTCCTTTGTCTGTTGGTCTGATTACTTTATCTTCCCCAAATTATTTTGCTTTTTAATGTAATTGCTGTATTCTTTTTGAAGTCTGGCTTGTGGTTTAAGTTGCAGGAAGAAAGTTCAGAGAGATTTCACTGAGCTTTAAACTTCAACTGGTGAGAAAAAACATGTAGTCATACCGTTTCTTCCCTCATAATGTAATCAAGTGGCATAGAGTTTTAAATAAATTGATTCTTACCTCTCTTAAAAATTTTGTTTAAAAGAAACCCAAACCCACCTATTCCCCATTTTGCTCTAGGACCTTTTGAAAAGTGCAATAATGATGTTAAAACAGACTAAACTTAATTTGCAGCTTTCTCAGCTCTCACTCTTGGGTACAGGGATATAGAGTCTTTAGTTAATGAAAACATACTTTTATATATATGTATACACACAGGGGTTTTTTTTAAATGTATTTTTCTGAAAGGACATCATCAAAATGAAATTCATGTTGTGAACAGATTTTTCTTTAGCTAGCTTATTGTTATTTCTTTTATTTACCAAAAGGAAAGAACTAAAATAAATTGCAGTTTGTTTATCAGTAAGGTTTGTTTTAAAGGGCTTCAGGTGGCTGATGTTATTTTAAGCATTATATGTCTCTGATCATTTTTTAACATCAAGTTCCTACTAACCCTTTGTTTAGTTGTCCTGATTCTGCTGCTACTGGGAGAGTTAAGCTAAGGAGACTTGAGAAATCCTGTTTTAAATTTTCCTATAGGGAAAGGAATATGCATAGAAAAGGGGGGGAGTGTCACAAAACAGAGAGAGTGGTGTTTACAGCTCCTGAGTTTGGTTGGTTGCAGTGCATGCTTGACAACTTACTAGTCCACTAAAAACAAACAAAAAAGCCTGAAAACAATGAATTCTCCAGCAGCCGACACAAAACCAAGTATCCAAACAAAAAATGACCAATTGAAAACAAAACTGCATTTCTTAGTGCTTGTTTGACCCAGAGCAGCTGCAGTGGTAATTGGAAGGCTCTGTGGAGGCTTGGCCTTGACTTACATGAATGTCATGCTGCCCAAGGGAGTAATATTGGAGGAAACCTGTCCTCCTTTCCATCTCTGAAATCTCTTGTTTAACTTTACACTAGAATTACTTATTTAGAAATATGTAATCTCAAACTCAAAGTTCATCCCAAAAAAAGAAGTCTGGTTTCATGTTGGTCCTTGAATACCCCCAAACAGTGTTGGATTCTCAGGTAGAGCCCCTTGTGTGAGCTATATATGCTTTGAGTTATTTATTCTTATATGAAGTAAACCTTTGATTTATCTTGATTTAAGAAAATCCTGCCCCTCCTCTCATGTGCATGTGTAAGGATATTCTGAATTCTCTGTAATGTCTGAGCAGACTCAGACCCACACGGCTCTGGGTCAGTCATGTTACTCAAGTCCAGTATAGAAAAACCTTGTTAGCCAGCAAAATGAAATCTGAAACCTGTACATGCAGTTGCACAACAGTGTTTTGGATTTTCTTTTTCTTTTTTCTCTTTTTTTTTCTCAGGGAGACAGACTGGCAGAATTGTTGTGACACAAATTGTTTTGGCCCATTCCCATGTTGACCCTTTATTCTGCACTAATTGATCTGCTCTCACAGCAGAGTAATTTATTCCCAAATGAAAATTTACTTCTGTTTTCCTAGAATAAAGTGCTCATATGAATGGTTGGGGGAGGGAGGCTGTCCCTTGATTGCTGAACTGTATTGGAATAGGCAATCTCCAGCATATATAGGTCCTTCCTATATGCTGGTTCTGTAGCAGTCCCTGAATCTATGCAGCTACAGCGGATTACTAATGCTATACATAAAGAGCCTCTAACCTGTGAGTTTAAGGAACCAGCTTTGAAGAAAGCAGGTATTCAAAGGTCCTGGAGCTCTCTTGAAAACATTAACCATAACATACCGTAAATGAAATTAAAATAATGCAATATCAAAAGTATGGAAAGGGAATGCATACATTGGATGAAACAGAGTTCAGATCCCTGTATTTCTAAAAATACACAAGTTATTCCTCATATATAGCCATATTTGACATCTTTGCATCTTTGAGCTTGGATGGACGATTGATGGGGATGGGGAAGATGTGAAGGCCTCACTAAGTATAGAATTGTATTAATAGAAATACAGAAAGCAGCTGAATCTAAACTGTCTTCCTGTGTCTGGGAAGTGATCCAGTTCTTCAAACTAATGTTGTTGCCTGTGTTTACCTGAGCATGTCAGATCATGTGCCTTGTGCTTAGTTGTAGCTTTCAGGGGTGAGAATCGCACTGTGCTTTCTGTTTCTCAGTTGTGAGTGCTTCTCTTGATTCTTTTCTTTCATGACCATGTTTTTTTGCCTTTCTTATGCTAAAAAGATTTCTTTTTTTTAAAGCCTTTAACTTAAAATAACATACTTCATACAGAATAAGTTATTTTAAGGCCAACTGAAAAGGTCTACAAAAGTCATATGACTGCTACATCACCTCTGCCTTTCTTTATACATGATTGCTATTTGGCCTTTAAGGAAAGATCAGCCCTTCTAATCTGCATTTGCAAAGCACCTGCGGGGTCTTAATGTGTGGCTGGGAGTCCTAAATAATACTAGGTCTAGGCTGCTTATACCAAGCTTCTGTGCCTAGTGGAGGGATTGATGTACGTGGTTGAGCTTTGACTGCTTGTGGGAGAACACTCTTTGTGCTCACATTTAACTTGTCAGTAGTGAACAGACATCTTGTGGGATCTGAGCCGCACCTTCTGTATTTCTGTCACTACTACGAATGTAACTACACAGGAGTGTGAAGAAAAAAAAATCTTGTGGTGTTTGATTTGAGGATGACTTGATGAAAACTGATAAAAACACAACTGATGCTGGGTCTTTGTTGTAAACTTCTGTGAAGTGCCCACAATATTATTTGGGAAACAGAATGCAACGCTGAGTGTGTCTGACAAAAAAAAAAAAAAAAAAAAAAAAAAAAAAAAGGAAATAAACTATTAATGCTAGGAAACAGAGAGAAAACGACACAAAATATACACTTTTTTCCATGCCAGTTCTCCAAAGTGATTCTTCTTTATGCCATCTGATGTAATTGTGGCGCTGGCTGAGGTGATGTTTCTAGCAAACCACTTCACTCTGTGTTTTGTTTTCTTCTTTTTCATCTCTGATTGACAGCCCCACCAAGAAATAACAATGAAAAATTCATGAGGTCAATCCCCAAGTGATTCAGAAAGGACTTCCATGGGATTAGATAGAGGCAGTTAAATTTCCTGGGACACAAGTGTGTTTTGAGGAAAGGGATAAAAGTGTATTATTCTCTGGATAATCCTAGCTGAAATATAAAGGATCCTGGATGAAATATAAAGGACCACTTTTGGTGAACAATTAGAGAAAATGTCCCAAAACTATCTTTAATTGGTATAGCATAAAAAAAAGTATTAACAGAGATGAGAAAAATATTTTTGCTTTGGCTCCACATAAGTGAACCATATGTCATCTTTAACTTGCATTGGATTGTAGCTTATATTGTTGGTTCTCTTTAGTGAGAGTGGTGACCCAGTAACTATGACCAAATGAGTCAGAAGAGTACAGAACTATTAACTGAGTGTTAAGGTGCATTTTTATTTTATGGTGTGACTGTTAATTCTCATATTTTCCTTATTTTCTTCCTGTATAGGGAAGGGGGGGTTTGGTTTGTTTTATTTGTTTTTTAAGTGCTGACAAGGAAATATCAAAATGATATGTATAACTGACATTAATTTCTATTTGTGATCTGAATTGCTAGGAGATAAAAAGCTCTTTGTTCCTATCTCTCGGAAAGCATGCAGAAGTATAGCTACAGAAGAAGTAAGCAGCATTCATTTCTGTCATATAACTCGCTGTTCTGTGCTGGGAATCAACCAGAGGGCTTGAACCCAGAGAAGGTGTAAACACACTTCAGGAAACCAAATACTTTTTTGTGATGATCTGCTGGTACTTTTAGAGGGACTTTCTGAAGAGGGTGGAAGCAAAGGAAGTTCAACTCCTGTGATGACGTATACCCAGAGAAAAGCTAGTTTATGAGCTCTGGAAATAACCATGCAATATTTCTTATGATGCATGGGAAATCTGGTCTGTTTTTAGCCTCTTAGGATATTGAGAGAACACCAGCACCAAACCACGTGTGCCCAAATGGTCTGGCCAGGATCCTTGTGTGCAGCCCACAGAGCAAGGGTGCTGGGTATTGAATCCTGGCTATATCTTTTGGCTTTCACTTAGATTGTGGTGATAGGCTGAGTTTTGGACTGGTCTTTTGTGTCCTTTAAGTGTCAGCAGTTATGGCATGAGACTTGCCTCAATCTTGCTTACTTTATCCTGCGTGTATCTTACGTACGCTGCTCGCTTTCTTTGCTTCTCTGGTTTGTGGTAACTTTATGGCTGCAGTATGACCTTCTGTTGGGGTAAGAAGAAGAGAAATTACATAGTCCACCTGATCTTGATGGAAACAACATGCTCTGGTGCTTACCAGTTTGATTGCTGTCAGTCAAGGTCATCAGCATATGTCATTGTTCTAACTCCTCTTCTGTTGTTTCTTCTGGTGCTTTTACACACAGATGTTTCTATTCATGCTTCATTCAGACAAATCTTAATGTCTCTGTTGCAGATCTTTACTTTAACGTTCGTTGCTCATTGATGCTATGTTCTGCTTTCTGTGATAAAATTACCATTTTCCTCTCAGATGCAGACATTGGAAGCATGCAAATCATTGATTAAGAGTGATTTAGTTGAAGTGTTAGCTTAAGAAGGCATTTACGTCTTTGGGCATGATCTGTATTATTAGTACCTGTTAGCAAAATTTTATTCATTATTAGTATTGGTAGCTTTGGAGAAACTTTTTTCAAACTCTGTTGTAATGATTTGAGCAACTGCCGCCTTGTAGTCTCGGGGGTCTATTTGCCCCTTTAGCAGTAAGCTGCCAATGGTAGAAATGCTAGAAGAGTGAAGGAGCGTTAGTAACTGTGAAGAATTACTTTACTGCTGACAAGCTCTTTTTCATCTTCCTGCCTTCATTTATCTCAGCGTCATATTTCATTTTTTATAGTGTGGATGAGAGCTTTTTAAACAGGAGATTGAATTTGGTTCTTCAGGATCATGGTGCTTGGATAGTTCGTTACTGTGATGGCAGTAAACCCTTCACAAACTGCTTTGTCCAAAGGAAAAACATAACATTTATATGGAGAATTCATACAGAAAATCGGTATTTAAAAAAAAAAAAATGTAGGTTTTATGACAGTTGTTTAAAGTAATTTTGGGCAGTCTAGACGTGTTGTGGCAAAGTTATTACCTGAAAGTTAGTGCTTAGTGCTTTCTTTGTGTTTTACTTCTGTGTATGTATACATTTACCTATGTGCTTGTTATGGCTGAAATAGGTTTTGTGTCTTTGAAGTTTTGGTTTTATTAAAGAAACAATGTGTCCCTCTGAAAAAAATATAAATATGCTCCCTTCTTCTGATATCTTGGCAGTGCACATTCTCTATCCATCTACTTCTCGCTGAGAACTGTCCCTGCTCTTCAGTGGGGCTATTTTGGTTCTGCTGAGATTGCCTTATTCGAATGAATGGTTTATAAATAACACAGAACAAGTTTGCAGGGTTTAACTCGTTTTGGGGAAATTTTGGGGTTATATTGAAAGAAAAAGTTACAAAGTAACTTCCCTGTTACAACTCATGTGGCACTTAGTTTCCACTATTGCTTAGTTTAATTAGATCTACAGATAACATATACAAAAATGAATCTTTTCCTGATTAGCTCATGATGCCTTAGTGCTCTCAGAATGTTTGGGTTGCCTGTTGATGTTTTACCCAAACTCATTTTCCACCTTTCAGCTTGCACTTTAGCTCATTCATTACAGGGAAGAGCTGAACACATTTACCTTTCTTTAAAAGGAGAGGAAGCCGAGGATATGAGCACTTTGATACTTTGAGCATTAACTCAGCTATTTCACCAAAAGCCTCTGGAGAGGTGTTGGAAGGACCCTGAGTCTGCGAGGTTCCATAGTTGGGTGGTCTGCGAAACAGCCCACCTAGTGCCTGGGTGAGGTAGGAAAGGAAAGAATGCAATTACAGCCTAATTAGAAATCCAGATTCTCTTCTGCAAAATGTGAAGTTTCCTTTTCTGCCACAGAAGTGAAACAGACCTTTCAACCACTTGAAAACAAACTTGCAGCAGAGAAATGACATGGTCCAAAATAGCCAGTAACCACTGGTTAGATTTTCTGCTCAATTCATGTCTGCGATCTCCAACCACTTACCTGTTGGCTACTCTGATGGGGAAAATAGATCCCAGTCATGACAAATCTCTCCCACAAAACCTCTTTGAGATGGGTATGTTCCAAGAAGAAGGTTCTTTTCCCCCTTTCTCTTCCCCTCACCCCTCAAATAAGCATATTCTGACTAAAAGACATTTTTTGGAATGTCCCTAACACCTATAACTAGCACCTGCTGAGTACTCTTTTTGCTGGTTTTGCTACGCTGCTGTGGAGTGAAATAGCGTGCTCTGAGCAATATGGGAACTGGCCTTTCTAAAGAAAAGGCAGTCACTTATGAACATGATTAATGACAAATCCATGCTGTGATGCTGACTTGGTACTTGCTTTAGGTGGTGTCAAAGGAATTTATTAGTGGGTAAAAACAGTTCGCAGAAAGATCAGTTTACTAAATGGGTCTAGCAGAGGTGTTTATTCAAATTTATTACACATTTTAGGATTGTAGGAAAGCATCTCTCTTCAAATGTGTCATTAGATTCCTAGTGGAAATATTTGTCAGATGTTCACAGTCAGATTTCATACTCGATTTAATGTCTGTGTAAATGTTAACTAAATTTTATTGATTATCTATGTTAATTATACAATCAATAACCTTTTAAAATTTCAATTCCCCAACTGCACTGTTCTCGGATCATTTAGAAGCTATATTGTTGTCCCATTAATTTGAAAATTTTTCCCTTGACTTAGTCATCTCTCTTGAATCTAACCAAGGAAAGCAGAAAGCAGCAGTATCCCATGGAGCTGTGTGAATCATGAACACCAAGCAATATTTGACCTTGGGGTATCTTTCCTTCCCTTGCAATGTCTATTTCACTGTCAAGAGATGTATTATTTATGAGTCCTGTTAGAACCAAGTTGTGGATAATGAATTTCCAGAGCAGAGAATGGCTCAATGCTTTCCAATGGCTGATATAGGAAAGGGCAAAACAAATGAGAAAGATCTTCTGTAAGGCCCAGTCTCTCAAATCTGAGTCAGATATGTCTGGCTTGCGCTTCTATTTCAGTATCCTTTTAAAGCATCTGTTCTTCTGCCGAGCATCATCCAGTTGAAGTTGTTTACAGTAATGCAGGCAGGTTTTGTGAGCTGGCCCCTCTTAACTAAACCAAGGTGGGGAAAGGTTGCAGACTAAACTGGGACAAGGGTTCCACTTATGTGTGTTTCCTTCCTGGAAGATTTCTGCAAGAGATAGTGTGGATGAAATTAATTTAAAACATATTTTACATAAATTTGGGTATTCTGTCACCATGTCGATGACTGGTATACTCCATATTGGTAACTGACTCTTTCTGGAAAAAAAAAAAAATTGAACAGCTTAAAATATTTTAAGGTGGTTAACACACAAAGATGAGGATGTCATCTGAATGCCACTGGGGCAGGTTGGGAACAGAGTAGACAACAATCCCGAGCAATAGTAGAATCATGGGAAACGGGGCTGTACAGGATTTTGCGAGGTCATCTAATCTACTTCCCTGCCCCAGGGCAGGATTAATTTAATCTCGTGGTGTTTCAGACAAAATGGTATATAAAATGTTCACTTACACTGCCAAGCAGAATTTCAGTTTGCCCAGATTACTGAACTAGCTGGTTAATATAGCCTGAAGGAATGGAGGAACCTCTGCTCAGAGTACTAGTCTGGGATTTGATACCTGCAAACCTAATTCTGTGATCCATCAAATACTTTTGGTCATTCTTTCTCTATTGTGCTGCACACAGCATTATAAAAAGAACTGAGCTAGTAGCCACAGGCACCTCTTAGGTTCACACAGATCAACAGAGCCATACAAAGAAAAATACTGGTTTTCATTCTTTGAAAGACAACGTAGCCTCAGTGGCAATGTACGTGACATACTAAGCTCTGCTGATGTGACTGTGCTGCTTTGTTTTACGTGTTACTACTTGTAGCTCAAGTGTCTTTTTACTGTTCTTTATTACATGGTGCAGGTATGCTCTGTGCAGTATCGGGAAACTCAGTAGGACAAGGTTTATAAAGGATCTTAGGTCAGCTCATACATATAGGCACCTACATGCACAACTACTTGTATCTTGTAGGTACTTACAGCCCACAGATACCTATATGTGTTATATATATCGCTGCCTACTTGAATGCATACATTTACTAGAGCATTCGTCCGTGTTCTGCTGGATTTTTGTGTTTTATCCTAATGGGTGTCCCATCTGTGAAATAAAAATGGCTTTCTCCTGTCTCACTGTGGTGATGGTGAGGTACATGGTGACAGGGAGTGTAAAATACCCATAGCAGACAAAAGTTCAGAAAATCTATACCAGTGTAAGAAGTCTCTTGGGTCATTTGTCCCTTTGCTTCTATGAAGTTATTCCCAATTTATATCAACATGATAGAATAATCAAGTCTTGATTGAAAATAACAGGTGAATCTAGCATGGCTGAAAGGAAAGTCTTGAAAATTAAAGTTGTGTATGTATACAGACTCTCACACAGTTAATACATAAGTCACAGGCATAGTAATACAAATTATGCACAATGGCAGTGTCCTGTTTCACTGGTGGTGGCGTTACTACTCAAACCCATCACTGGTTTTACAGTTTGAAATCTCACAGTCAGCTTTGAGGAGTGTTTGATCTTTGTTTTTTCAATGTGTGACACTTTTCCTAAGACTATCACCAGCAATACATAAAGGCATCTGCTCATCTGTAACACATCTGAGCGCAGCATGGTGCCTTGCTAGTTAGCACCTGTTAACAAGGACAATGCTCATTTGCATTTCTAAGGATAAATGTGAAGAGCTGTGGTTGAGTTTGGGGTGGTTTGCTTTGAATTCTCTGCACATACTAGCCTGGTTTAGCTTTTGTATGTTGCTTTTTCAGCAAAGAAACTAAAACAATATTGAACTATTGACCAGGGTACTTAAACTACTAAGTACCTTTGACTCCTTTTATTGAAGTCTGCTCAGTTTGACCTGAATCTGAGGCTCTTCTGCGCTAATTCAAGTTACTTTTAATGCATACATTTTATTTCTGCTGTATTCACTTGTTTTATCTTCTTGCTGTTAAAGTGTGTTTATATATGTGCTTTGTCAGACCCTATAAAAAGTTCCTTTTAGAGAGTTTCACAGATGACAGTACAGTATGAAACTTACCTATAGTATGGCTTAATTGCATTTTTTCCTTTTCTTCTTAAACAGCTGTTATGGGTTCTGCCAGACGGTCAGCTTAGTGTCATCATTCGTCTAGAAATCTGCCTGTGTTGTTCTTTATCCTCTCTTCCTAAATCAGGGTACCCTAATGGAAGAGCTCCTCTTCTATTTCATATTTATGTAATGGTCACCCTTTAGAGGTCTTTCATTTTCCAGCATTGTTGTCTGTCTTAAAAACAAACAGAAAAACCCCACCAGTGTTGGTGATGGCCCATTAAGCAATATGGACACCAGTAAATTCAGCATATGCCAGCAGTTTGCTGCAGTTAGTCCTCATTCTAATTATATCAGAGCTTGCCAGCCTAGTCAATACATTACAGAAACTCCTCCTGTTACTCACTGGTGCTGAATCTTTTCTCTCAAGCTGAATTTAGCTAGGTTCTTGTGTCTTCTCTCGCTTTTAAACAGGCTTCATAAGGTACATTAGTAAATGGCTTGCTTTACCACTTCCGTTGTTAATGAGTACAGGGCAGATCGGGGCGGGTCCCCTAAAAGCTCAGTGGTGAATTAATTGATTTCAATCTGCTTCGAATGAGACTATTTTGTAAGTGTGCTAAGTGAGGCATCTCACTCTGACAAATTCATGTAAGCATAGTGCGGTTCATGCAAGAGACATTCTCAGCTTGGTATGGACTGGTATTGGCAGTAATATTAGTAGGTTCATTTGAAGTAACTTAGATTCTGATCCTATGTACAACTCCCTGTGAGAGAACAGATTTTGCAGTGGACAGACAAGGATTATGTGTGTTGCAGCAGTAATTAATGTGGTCCTCTGGGTTTTAAGAAAATATCCATGCATGATGGATATTGGGTTTTTTTGTTGTTTTGGTTGTTTTTTTACAGAAGTCCTTACTTATGAGCAACACATTTATATATTCTTTAATATGCCTCCAGTCCCCAAAAAACCCACTAAAACAAAACCCAAAACCAACCCACAAGAACAACAAAACACCACCAAAATCAACAAACAAACTAATGTAGAGTTTCAAGATATTTTGTAAGCCTGCAAAAGGTGGGAAAGGTGGATTGTGGTGGGGGTTTTTTGTTTGGTTTTGGTTTTTTGTTTGTGGTTGTTTTTTTTTTAAATCTGTCTAAAAACTGGTATGATAGTAATACTTTAATTTGTAACTATACACCAAAAGCAAATCTTGAAACTTGAAATCAAAGACAGAATTCCCACTGATTTTGCTAGTTGCCGTTACATTCTAGGAGTTAAGCTAACCAGAGTAAGGTAGGGAAACCTATAGAGAGCACTGTGCAAATCCTAGCTCTCCATGTGTCTGAATGAGATGTAAAATATTAAACCTGATTTTTTATTTATTTTTTTATTGATGAGTGAGACTTCAAGACTAGTTTATAATAGACGAAGGTTTACTTTTTCTATGCTCATAATATATTTATTTCTTATATTGGCACAATCTTGACAATTTCTTCACTTCAGTTATTTCCCCTTAACTCAGTATTGGCAATTCATATCTCATTTGTTTGCTTGCAAGCCTCAAGAATTTACATACTTTTCTGGAAAACAAAAAAAAGCTCCAGGCTACTAAGAGTCTGTGGACCTTAGCATTAATTAAAAAACAGATGATAGAAAATAAAAATAAAATAAAAAAGTCCAACTTGGCTGTTTCTCTATAAGATCTCATGGAATTTGTGGCCTGACTCATCATCTTTGAACACTTAAATTTGGTAGTACTGCATCATCCAGAACTTGTCAGTGAATCAAAAGATGACAGTTAACACAAACAAACAAAGAAAATCCCATAAACTGTTCATTTAATTTGCTCTCTGTGTTTAAATTTTAAAATTCACCTTTGTAGTGCTAAAGAAAATGGTCAGGAAACTTTTGAGAGCATAGTGGGTCTTGGTGAAAACAGTACTGCGCTCTCTTTCTAATAGACGTTGATCCCCAAAAAGGCTAAAACCAATGTAAGCAGTTTTAGGTTATGAGCAGTGTTCTTGCTCCCTTTACAACATTTATTATCAGAGTGCGTATTGCCACTCCATGGAAATCCTCCAGAAGTATTCAGATTAGTAAAGGGTTTAATAAAGGATGAGCTCTCCTTCCTAGAAGGCAATGTGTTAGCAGTAGAAATTTTACTGAGAGCAAATATTTTGAAAATTTAAATTCATGCAAACACATGGAGCAGGTAAAAAAAGACGTTATTAAATGTTTTTTCATGTGCTGTTCTTTTTCATGTATAGTTTGTCCTGTACAACTTCTGTTATTCTTTCACTTTTTTTAAAGCTTTTTTTAAAAGGAGAGCAAATAGAGACCTTTTTTCCCCTCCGAATTTCTACCCTAAATGTTTTGATGTGCAGTTTACTGTAGGTTAAACAACACTAGCTACCCTTTGTGTGAACTTTCACTGGACTCGGATACAATGAGGAGGAACAATTAAATTCCTGTAAACTACAGATTAATTCTTATTGATTGCTCCAGTTTGAGAGCCCCTAAGGATTTACAGTCTTATCCTACAGACGGTTATGTCCATGTATATCTTCACCTTCTGTGAGAAGTCATTTTGTCCTATGGCTGGAAACAATGGTGATGCTCCTCACCAGCTGCGGCAGTGGCCCCTGTGGCTTCATTTTATCTATATGTATATTTTATATATATATTTAGCAGAGTGTAGGTTCTGCTCTCTGAAATGGCAAAGGAAGCAGGGGAGGAAAGGGTTAAGAAAGGAGCTTTAACCAGGCCACACACAAGCTGTAGGCATTCACACCTCCCTGTTAGTCTGATCCAGATAGCGGAGAGACAGGGAGAGATGTCAGCCTCCTGCCAGGGTTAAACCACAAAATCCTCGCACGCTCTTGTTGACAGGCTTCAGAGGTGGCTGAGACGCCCAAGCCAAGAAAACACAGAGGACAGACAACCTGCAGACCTAGACTGGGCAAGTTGGAGGAAGTTTAAGAAAAAACTAAGGCTAGGCTTATTTAGCTTAAGACCTGTGGAGCCGAATAGGGTGGTTTGGGTGTACTGAGGCAGAGCTTGTTAGTTGGTATTTCTGTATTATGTTCTTTCAGTCATTCTAATATTGCAAGGTGATACAGTAAAGTAGCAAAAATGTAACCATCTGCGTTAAAGCAAATAATCTTAATTATTCATCCCTTTTTCAGCATGATACACCTGTAGATTGCTGCTAGTGGTGGCTGCACTATGATTAATTAGCAAATTGACTATCCATATGCAGTTATGTTTGGCTGCATGCTGGTCACTGAAGGAATGCTACCATGGACTGCTCATGTGTCATAGGAAAAGATGTATGTTTAATGGAAAGTTTTCAGACTTACAGAATTTTGTCTTAATGGTATGTAAGGAGATTTTAAATCCCTTGCAGGGTTTGCAACTGTTACTTGCCAGAAAGTTTTAGTTGCAGTTCAAGTCATGACATATATAAACCAAGGAAAGAAAATAAAGAAATAGGTAAGGGGAAGGTAGGAATTCTTAAAGTAAGGGAAAAAATGTCATTTTTTTGTGTACAAACTCTTTGTTTTGTTTTATTGCTAGTTATTTTTGTTACAAGCAGTTTTATAAGAAGCACATCAGTGACATGTTGTGCTGCAGGAATTGAGATGCTCAAGATGTTAGTAAGTAATGAAACACAGTGCAGCCCTGCAGCTGAAATCTTACTGACTAGGTAAAAAACTGAGCTGTAAGTAGCTGTGTATGTTCAGGTACTTTTCCTGGACTGGCCAGGTGGATGGTTTGCTGGTTATTAACACCAGCCTGGCGATCACATAGGACATGCCACATAGCTTATTGCTTGTTTATAATGCTTTTCTCCATCAAACAAAGTAGTGTCTGTAGTGGTGAAAAATGACTTCCAAATTAATCTCACTGTCCAGGTGTTTATCTGAAAAAAGGGCCAACACTTCAGTAATTTTTCTGTTATTAAAGCAGAGCATGGACTGGTTCCAGCTGCACTCCCTGGTTTATTCAGCGTTGGGCTGCTTGCAGAATTTTCCATGCAGAAGGAACTCAAAGGAAGCAATACTTTTTTTTCTTTTTTTAACACCTGTCGTAATAGCCTTTTGTGCTAGGAACCACATATTAATTGGAAATAAATGCTAGGGACAAATCTTTGTTTAAGGTTGTCTTCAATAATACTTTTGCAGACATCTAGAATAAATACAAATTCTCTGTGAAAGAGTTTTAAATCTTCATGTTAAATTACTTTGGAAATATAGTTGTTGTAAATGCATAATTGCAGTTGGCTGTGCAATCTGCGACTGATTGACAGTGCATTTAAAGGGACTCTAAAAACGGTAATGGCCACATGCACTTCTTTATGCATGTAAAAGAGGTGCATAATTATGAACAGTTAGTGTGAACACTGGGTTTCTTGCTTTCTGAGAGGACCTGAGAATAAATTTTATGGTAAACATATGATGTTACTATGAATTTTTCCAGTGATTGTTAACACGAAATACCACAAAATTAAATAATGTTTGAAATATTAAAACTACTAATGTGTACATCCTTCAGTACAAATTTTTATGCTGCCAGTGTTTGTACTTAGGTGATACGCATGTTCTCAGTTTCCTTCTTAATTCCTTTACCTTCATGGGTTGATTGATTGTGTGTCAGATGATGAGTTATAACATGGGAAACTAATTCTTACGCAGGTTTCTTTCAAAGATAGTCCTACAGAAATTGAGGTTTTGAATTAAATAATTGTAATGGGGTTGACATTTAGTAGGAACGTCTTATGAATTTAGAATAAGTGTTGTTCTCTCCTAGAAATTTTAAACTTTTCTGAAGAAAATGCATTCATGCAACAGAATCCTATTACATTCTACAGGATAGTTTTGAAGTAAAGCATAAAAATGACTCTATTTTTATTATACTATTTTTTATTAATTTTGGTAGGATACAACCCTCTGGGTTTTTCTACTGAAAAATTAAGAAAATTCAAAATTAACTATGTGTGTGATTGATGGTCTGCTTGTCTTTTGAATTCAGTTTAGCATCTAATGTCTTTCTTGCCTTTTAGTGAAAGTAGCAGTACAAGAGCATGTTGCTTCAGCCTTAATTTTAACTAATATTAACAGAAAGGAATGATTCTGTAAATATCTATGCACTTGAGTCCCACTGGAAATTCATTTGTGTAGAATTACTCAGGTAATGTTAGTGTATGAAAAATTCAATGAAAGGGGAAAACAAATTAACTCCAGTCAGCAATTGTGCCAACAGCGTGTGCTTTTTTTTTTTTCCAACAGCTCATGATGAACTTAAAAATTGTGGGTATATAGTTACATGACAACATTTATTTATTTAAATATATTTTTAAAGGAATCTTGTAAATCTTTGTTTTTATGCTATGGACTTTTTAATTTGTTTATACAAATGTTGAAAGTTTAGGCTCAGTTCAACTCAGTTTCAGCTGAAGGTGATGAAAATTGTGGGTCTCTTGTAAAGCACTTCCTTAATGGCCTCTTTTTTTATACGAAGCAGATATCTTTAAATTATTTAAGAATTCAATTTAAAATGTTTCTGTAAAAAATTGGGAATGATATACTGTGGCACTGATTGTCTAATCTGGGATGCTATTGATTGTACCCTGATGCTGACAGAACTGTTTTTCTTCCCTTTGTGGCTTTTTCACCTTCAGAACTTGCACAGGGTGACTCTGATATCCACAGCCACGTTCAGTGAAATGTAAAATGGATTAATTAAAAATCTCCAAGCAGAGCCTTAATTTATAATTAAAAAGAAATGTTTTTTTTCACCCAAAGTTTGTAGATACTCATAGGTAGTCGACTGTGTAGAAATTAAGTTCTTTGAGGTTTGCAATCCAAAGGTCTGTCTGTGCTGTAGTTCAGAGTCCACAAAGTAGGATTTCTTCTTTTATTATTAAGATACAAAATGAATATTAAAAAAATCCAATCACATTTTGCTTAGTCTCAGTTGAACCCAGTTTTCCCCTGGCTCCCTCTTCTTCTTTTGTCCAAAATAACTACCTTAAACTGGTTTCTAATTTTATAGCAGGACCTTGTGATTCATGTTATTCACCGCCATCCTGATTTGAATAATCCCATGAATTTTCTTGTGTTTAAAGAATAAGCAAGGAAGTAAGCAAATGTTCAAACTTTTTTTAGCTTGGGAGTAGTTAGAATATGTTCCCTGAAAAGTCCTCATTTGGATTTCTTAATAGGTCAAAAGTGAGAAGAGTTATTTTTAGCATTCCCATGTAGCTGCATGTTCTTTATTTCTATGATTCCTGCATTGTTAAAGATACTGTTTGAGCAGGTGTTTCACCCATCAAAATGTTTATGTCTGTCTGGCACAGAAATGGCCTTCGACACAGTGTCAGCAGCATCTCCTGACTCTAAGCTAGAGTGGCCACTCCAAAGAGATGGGGAAGCAGGACATGCTCCTGGACTCACCGAATATCGCTTCCAGCCCTGGAGGAGTGTGGTGCAGAGCTGGACCTGGCCGGGCTCAGCTTGCCCTTGTGGGCTGGCTGGAGATGCTGCTCCTCCGATGCATCCTTGCAGCCCAGCATGGAAATGGGAGCTGCTGCCATCACTGTTGCTGTAGGTAACCAACCCTGCTGCCCTATTTGAGAACTTTGTCTCAGATAGGAAGGTTATGCCACCAGTTTAGCTGTGTGCTTAGACTGTCTTATTAACTGCCTTTCAAGGCACTAACTCATTCTAAAGATTTGCTTTTTAAATTTTCTTTTTTCTGTTTTCATATCTGTCCTAGATTTTTACAGGAACTTGCAATTCACAGAAGTGCCATGTATGGCATAATACAGAGTATACATAACTTTAAAAAACCCTAACTTCTAATGTTTATTTTGAGGCTTATGCCAATTACTACATGATGTAAATATATGCACTGTTTTTAGCACAGGCTCCAAATACACAACTGAAAATCCCTTATCTAGTTGTACTTTTGTGCTTGGGTAGGAATTGGTCCAAATTCCAAAACAACAAGCAAGTGGAAGAAGTAAACAAGAAAATGATCCAAACTCCTACAACCATCTGCTTGGAATACTATATTTGAAATCTTTGCTTTTCAGACTAAAATGCCATTGTAACTCAGTGAATAAATTAATAGTTGTGAATTAGTGAATGAGTTGTGACTTTTTTATCTTTTTACCCATTGTTCTCCAGCAGATTGTGGAGAACTTTTTGTTTATTTTTTGTTTTGTTTGTTATTCACAGGTTATTTCAGCAAATCATTGCTGGTTGGCAAATCATTTGAGTCCTTTGCTGTGAAAATTTGCTGTTCGTTTTATGATGGTTTGGGATTCTGTTCCACAATATGTTTTGTATGAATAGCGTCTTCTTTAGTTTGATGCTCTTATGTGAAAATTTAGGAAGAGTCATATAGTGAAGTGAGAGTAGAAACAGAAATTTACATCTCAAAACTGTCAGAATCAAGGTATATTTTAATTTATGTTATGGGACCTTATATACCCGTATATATATACTTGTATATTGTTCTTGAAAGAACTGCAGTTCATGTAGCCTGTACGAAATCAGAGACAGAAGTTGTTAGAGCAAAGAAAATTACGCAATAATTTTTCCTATGTATTATTTTAATTCACATATAGTCTGAACTACTTTGGAATTATAGGCTATTTTTAAACTGCAGAAATAAATTATACAAGTGAAAATGCAAAAATCTTGTCACACAACTTTTTTCTGATAATTTTCTGTTTAGAAGTAGCAAGAGAAACTTTTGCATTGCTGTGGCACAGATTTTACCCAGCATGTCAGTGAAGAGTGGGGCAGTTGGTAGTACAGGTGTTGTAACATAATGCTCCTTATTTCATAGTTACTGCTGCGTGTTTGGGGATTTGGAGGGGGAAGGAAAGAGTTTGTACAGCTTGATGGAGCCTTAATAAGTATTACAATCTATGTTTTGTACTGTACTTATAATCAATAGATTTATTTTTTTTTTCTATAGCAGATGGGGCAGATGATCAGTGGTCTTTACCTCTTTCAGGAATTTGTATTATACCTTGTGATTTGCATTCTGCTTGCATGAAGCAGAGGAGTTTCTTTTGTTCACTTTTTAGATAGAAAAATATTATTTACATACTGTGTTGTTTTTTTTCCTTCTTTGCAGGAGGTGCAATTAAGATGTAGCTTGCTTTTTTTTGTTTAAGGTTTTTGCCAACGTATCGCCACCAGTTTCAAAAGCCATCTGAATTCCTGGGGAATAAAAAAGTGACCTCTCTTTAGTGCTTAGAGGAAGCCCCTTAAATTAGTGGAGGCATTATAATCCACCCACTGGAGATGGTAGGAAAACACCAGTGTTACACTGCAGTGGGACTTGACATAGGGCTTATTGGTTATACATGAAACGTCAAATGAGAAAAAGGATTACATGAGTCTTGCACTGACTTGGATGTTTCACTGCTTTGAAACTATTTTTAGACTTTTCCATCCTATACTCAGAGATTGGCCGATATAGAGCATTTTACTGACAGCATGTTTTCAGTGTGTAGGCGGTTGTGTAACTTGCTTTTAATTGTACTCTGATTATGCTCTGCAGAGCTGGCATGCTATTTGTTTACTGCCTGAGCTGTCATAGAGCTAAATCCCACGTTTGCCTTTCTGAACTAACCCGCGGTAAGATATCCTTCGCTTGGTATCTTCTCTTGCGTAGCTACTCTAGTTTTCACACTCTTATCTGGGGTGTAACTGGTAGTGGAGTTTGCATGCAAACTATGAAAATGTTTACACTTCTGAGGACTGAAAAAACTGCTTAAGACTAAGCAGCAGAAAAAGAAACTGGTTAATGCCTCTGCAAAGAGTCCTACGCTTTCTAAACATCTGAGAAATCAGGATTGTCAGCGCTCGCACAGATGTTAAATAACATGTACAATTCACTGGAAGATCACGATCAGAGGCAAAGCAGAAACTCAGTTGTTCAGCTAGTCTTTTGCTCTCCCCTTTAGACTCATCTGCTCAGATGGAGCAGCCACTGAATCCTTCATCTCTGATACTCACACTTGCTTACAAATATGAAATTTATTTCCTTAAGATGAAACATCATGGTAATGTTTTAGAATGTTATCTTGTTATATAGAGTCTTATTGGTCAGTAGCTAACAGTTAGTACTACTATTTATTAGTATTTAGTCTTACAGTCTTAGTGTATGTGTGCTGTTCTTTATAGTGTGAATATTTAATACATGATCCAGAATAACATTTATTAAATGTATTTACACTGGTGAGTAGCTTCTCTGGAGAGTAACAAACAGTCACTAATTTTCCATTCCACATAGAACTGCAGTAGCATCGGGTTATAAGAAATACCTTTGGAGTAAAAGTAATCCTCTTTCTGTGTCTGTCTTGATGTTACGGAAATTAGCTTACTCGGGGCTTGCTTTGCATTAAAAAACCAAAACCTTTAGTCTGCTAGAAATGCCCATTATTTGCATATATTGTCGATTTAAAATCTCTCAGTAGAATAACATGGATAGATTCTTGAGGAAACACAAATACCTGCCTGTGACAAGTTCACAAAGTCATGATGGTGAAGGTGAAATATTTGCAATAGTATCTGCAAATGCTTCCCTCGCCTGCAGGTTATGTTACCATCACCAGGTGTGGCCAAATACAGTGAAACTTCTTTGTTTTCTCCTCTTTTGGTGTTGATATGGTATTGGTCCCATGTGTGAGGAGCGTCTGTCAGCAGTAAGCGTGGCACACAGAGGCCTCATTTACTTCTCAAGTAAACTAGATTGCCAGGACTAACCTACGTGTGACTTTTATTTGATATGTCAGTAGTACATGTGATATTCTCAAAAACTCTTGTGTGATTATGTGTTCTTGAGTGGAGGGTCAGATGAAGATTAGGGAGAACATCAAAGCTGCAGTTAAAACGAAGAAAGATGAGTTAAAGCCAAGTCATTAGAGATCCCTTTGAAGTGTTTACAGATTAAGCCCTGTCTCTTTTAAGTGGGATACTTATCTGCCTTTCAATATTTAAATTATAAGACATGACAGCCAGTGCTTTTCTGCAGGATTACTGTATCCCTATGCTGTGTTGTTAGGCAAGTGACTTCAGCTGCGGAAAAACTGTAGTAATCCTTTAAATTCACTGCTGGAATATCGTTCTGCCAATGTTAAGCAGACATTTCGAAGGTGAGAAGACCACACAGTAATGCACTTTCAGATGAGTGTTGTAGATGATAATGTGACACTGTCATTGGCTAGAGTTGGGTATGGTTTTGAATGTGATGTTTACGTTTTAGGATAGATAATAGATCTTCCTGTAAGATGTTTTAATGATATTTTGCAAGAAACAAATTTATTATCCCTTGATCATATTGAAATGCTGCCTATTCCGGCTAGCTGTGCTAATCCATTTTGGCCTGCCAATCTTAATACAATTGTTAGAACAAGCACAGACCTGGTAGACTGTAACCATGTATATATTAATGCAAACGAAGGCAAACTGAGTCTGAGAGTGCTTTTCTGCATAGAAAGTGACAGCTGGCTTTTCATGTGTGTATCTACATATTCAGAAAACTGTTAACACTTCCACTAATAATTCTACATATTCATAGCCATACCCAGAATTATTATTTTTATAATGTGAAATAAAAAATAGTTTTTTGGTTTGGTCTCTGTACAAAGTGCTTTTTCCCCAGACAACCTCCAGTACAAAAGTTCATAGAATCATAGAATAATTTATGTTGGAAGGAACTTCTACAGGTCATCTGGTCTAGCTTCCTAAGATGAAATATAACAAGGGACACAAACGGGAGGCAGGAATGGAATAATCAATATAAATACAAAAAGTGTGCAATTCTCATCCAAGTTGGAGTAAGTCCAGTCACTACCTATGAGCCGGTGGATGCAGCTGCCCGTGTGTTAACAAGTAGTGGTGAGTTTTCACAAGTCCTTTGAGGGACAGCTTGATCGGTAGGTGCACTGATAAATGAATGGCACTGATGGAGAAGGGGAGGGAAAGGTAGGCCTGTTTCTGCTTTCCACTGTAAAAAAAACTATTCACCATTTTATAAAATTAAATTTACATTCTATTGAAAGGTTTCTGTGCTTGGTTTTAAAAGCAAGATACTACCTGTATGTACTGGAATGAGATATACAGTTCTGTCAAGTAAGAATGTCTATTGGGAAAAAATAATCACAATAATGGCTTTGCATAATTGCAACTACATTTCAGGTAAACATGGTACCCTACACAAGTATCTTCTGTGCAGTCTTATTACAGCATGTGTATTCACCCTTTCCCTTGAGAGCTGTTGCCTATAATTTCTATTGAGTCACCTCACAGCCTGTTATAGATAGGACTGTAATAATGGCTGGTAGTAGTTGGTCTGTCAGTAGGAGATTGGCATTAGATAGGATGTTACCTTAATCTGAGGTGGGGGGAACGCATTTCAAAAATAGTAATTATAAAGTAAAGGTTCCTCTGTCTGAAAGAATCTTGCATACATACATATGCCTATGGTAGGTACGAATCTGCTCTGGCTGCTTATCAGCAGAAACTTGATTTCACAAGAATCTCCTTTCCTAAGGATCAAAACCTCTTTTTCCTGATGATGTGAAGACCGAGACCTGATAACTGAGATGTTGCTAAGCAGCTGGCATGCTCACTTGGTTCCAGAAGTCTTTTTCAAGAGGATGAATACTACAAAATGATTACCTGTAGGTCTTCAGGACTCGTTTAGTCCCAGGTTGGCTAATGTAAGCTCAATATGCATCTTGGATTTTTGTGGGTCACTTTCCATTAAAAAAACCTGCTTTCCACACCTTCATTTTCCTATTTAATTTTTTAATGCTTTTTAAAGTACAAAAAGGCATTTTGGTTTTTTTTTTTTTATGGAAGGAAAATATTTCTTTTTAACATGGTGCCATTCAATTCACATTTGATGCCTTTTTAGTGTTTAAAATTTTACCATTAGAGCAACAGATCATTCATCTGCATTGATAATGATAGGAATATCAAACAACATTAATAAATGTTGTCATTGCTGGAACTGAAGGTGTCTAATTGTAGTGCTTTTAGTATGATGAAGACTGGCTACCCCCTTCCATGCTGCATCACTGCCATTTTCTACAAAGATACCTGTGGAGTTATTGTCAGGGCCTGTGGAAGCAGCCTACTAAGTTCTGAGAAGCTGAATATTTTTCCTTGCTTGATATTTTGTTTGAATATAAAGAAAAACTAAAAAAGAGGTTGCACAGCAACATGACTAGCAAATTCATATTAAATTTAATATGCATCTCTGATAACGCTAGAGCTGTCTAGGAAAAAGTGGTTCTTGATTTCCCAAACTTCACAGTCCAGTCAGCGCAACAGCCCCTGTGACCTAAAGCAGTAGCTGAAGTGTGCGGGCAGCGCCCGCTGCACGGGCAGAGCTTGCGTTGGTCGTGCTGAAGCAGGACCAGTGGTACCAGTCTCACCCTGGGAATCTCTCCCTGGGGATGCGTCAGTCTCCCTGCGCGTGTGGAAGCTGTTACGTAGCATGTGTGTGCATTTCTGCTTGTGCCAGAGCTCTGAGCCTGTGTGGCTGTAGCCGTGGCAGTGTGGGTGTTTCTCCTTTTTTCGGAATGTTTCAGTTTTGTTTAGAAGTAATACTTGCAGTTTAGCAAATACTCTTTGCTGAAGGGTTAGAGTTAAATTCCAAACAAAATTGCTGTATCATAACGAAATCCCCTGTGGTTTATCCTGGCATAACAGTAGCTGCACAACTGCAAATACTTTCCTCTGTGCAGAAGGTCATTTTTCGGTAACGTGCACATCACGCACAACTTCCAAGTTAATGCAATTTTCTACTTGCAACAATTAAAGGCACAATATTTGGCAGCATTCCTGCTAAGAACTACAACCTTAGAAGATTGCTTTTTAATGATTTTTTTTCTTAAATTCAAAGATGTATTTGGATCACAAGTTAAACAAAATGATAACTTTATAACATACCTTTGGAAACTATACCCAGACACAAACTTCTAGCTTCTCCCTGTCAAACACAAAGGTGCAATGCAAGAAGTTCTGTTATGTGAGGGAAATAGATACAATTACAGAATTCTCACAGATGTTTAAAGGGGAATTGAAAAGTCTCTGCTGCTTCAGAGCCTTATGGGTATCAGATGTCGTACTGTATGCTGTGTAAAATGTTTTCACCTAACATGGAGATAACCATCAGTATCACATAATATGAAAGCTTATTAATCATTCATGAATCTTGTATTGAATATTTCTAAATGTACCGTCATATATATCCAAGAAGACACAGGCAAAATAATTCTGAAGAAGGCAGTAATTTATGGCGAGAATTCCTATTTTTGTCTGCTGCAGGTTTTAAGATTGCTGTAAGCTCTCCTTGCTTAGGGGGCAGCTGAACGTCTCTCAAGCAGTTTCCTGATGAATAGCATTTTCAGTTTCCATTCTTTTTGCCACTCCTCTCCAAAATTGTCAATATTTTTTCTTTTTTTTTTTTCTCCAGTGGAAAGCAGGAGAGTGCTTGTGTTTCATTACTAGGTTAGGTGGATTGGTATTGGATTGGAGTTGCTTAATAATAAGGTGTGTCAGGTGAGAAAAGTCTACACACCATCTTCCTGGGCAACAAACCTGGAGAAGGAGCCTCCTACTCTTGGGACAGGATGGGGGGCAATAACAACTCAGGTCGAGAAGAGAAGGATATCGTTGCTTGATGAGAATAGCTGTACTGCAGGGTGGGACAAGAGGGGCTTCTAAGTTGGTCTGCCCAAGGTGTTTGGGTGGGAGACCACTTCCTTGGAATGGTTACTAAAAGCTGGGACTGTCGAGTTGGATTTAACACAGAGTTTCTATTTTAACCTGCTCTGTTTTACTGTTCAGCTCTATAACAGGATGTAAGTGAGGAATGCTGTCTGTTTGTATTCCAGTTCTCAATCTGTTCGGGATTTAGCTGTTTGGGGAATGTACAGTAGATGATGCTATTTAAATAGAAAGTTTTCCTCTTTTGGTGCCTTGTGTTACTCTCGTTGTTTTGGAACTAATGGAGGATGCCGCTTACCCGTCTGGAGCTTTCTCTTCCAATTATATTTCTAAAAATGAGTTTCACAAACATGTCAGATTTATTATATACACAGTAAAACTGTTCCCTCAAATTATAACTCATCCTACTAAAATACGTGGCTCCCTCAGATATATTTCGCCTGCCTGCCCTTTTTGTTTCACTTGGCAGATAGAAGGTG
Organism: Mycteria americana; assembly: GCF_035582795.1. Taxonomy (NCBI): domain Eukaryota; kingdom Metazoa; phylum Chordata; class Aves; order Ciconiiformes; family Ciconiidae; genus Mycteria; species Mycteria americana. The sequence goes on from NC_134371.1 coordinate 23,026,566, forward strand.
GTAGGAAAAGTCTTTAGGATAAATCTTTAGATTGGAGTTGTCAGAACAGCCTAAGGGAATTCAGGTGTCCAAATCCCTGCCCCAGCCAGAGGCTTTAAAACAGTATTTTATTCCTGCCTATCAGCTCATCAGCAATGATGGGGCCAGATTAAGTCTTTCCATTCAATCAGTTTTTGTGGGCTAATGTTTACTAAGTGTTTGACACTGAGACACTGGCTTTTTTTTCTACAGCACCTGCTGTTACACCCCAGGGGTTTCCCTTTCAACCCAAGTGCTACTCAGGCCCACGTTGGCTTCTCTGTAAGGTCAGGTATGTCCAGCCCAGAATGCGATTGTGTGTCTGTAAAATATCATTTTGTATCATATTACAAAAAAATACTCTTTTTTTGTAAGATTGAATTTTCCACTATTGATTTTTATTGTAATGAGGTATTATAGTACCTAAACAAAAACTGGTAGCGGTTAAAATAAACTAATTTTAATCTTGTTTATATTGCTGAGGATTGTGTCTAGAAAGATTTTTATTGACTACAGCATTGTGGATGGCTCATTAAAAAACATTCATCATTGCACGCTGGCATCTTTTATTATGTCATAAAACTGCAATGCTACATAATGTCTGATTTTTCACCCTACTGTGGTATAAAGCTAAATCCTGCTTTCCTTTCAAAAAGTAAATAGGTAATTTTATACTAGCAAGATTAGTGCTAAATGTTACCATCCTCAGCCATATCCCTCAGGGGAAGATGGAACAAAATTCAGTGAGATGGTTTTGAGGTGGAATTCTTTTTAATCATAGTCCCTACCATCCGATAGGTAGCGTAAGGCAGGAAGTCTGTTAACTGACTTAAAGAAAAAGAGCTGCCTGGTTTAAATTTAAATTGTATTGTTCAACAATGTTGTGTAATTAGATGGGAAAGCAGGAAAGTCCTTTTATTAGAGATTTCTTTGTAGACAGTAGCCATGAAAGCCACAGTGGTTGATGCTAATTACCATATTTTGTTTAAACTTCCATCTAAATGAAAGGATCATTCAATTCAGAAGCTGCAGCCATACAAAAACCACAAGTGCAGTTGAATTGCTGCTGCCAAGCAGATGGGGCTTTGATCAGAATAAGTTATTTGCAGCTTTATTGTCTGGCTGCCAGGGTGGGGCTTGTATTGAACCACCTCGCTCAGAAGAAGGAGAGGGGAGAAATGGGTCTTGCTGATCTGAGATAAGTTAATGGGAGAATTTTCCCATTCTTAGGTTATTTTTGCAGATGAAAATCCAGGCTTGAAACGAACAGCAGTAAGGTACTCAATATTGGGCTACGCTAACATGTAACATGGTTTTGGTAGGAATACGTTAGTATGTTTGTTTTAGTATGGGAAGAGGGGGAACAGAGAATGTTGAGCACAGCTGACTGCATATTTTTGCAAGGTCAATTCTGTCTAGAGCATAGGAGTTAAAACATACACTACTATACTTTTTCGCTGATGTATTTCACACCATATGGGACAGACAAAAACTTAGCAGCTTCACACATCTGAGATGCTTTCTGCAAAAACAGTGTTGGAAACTGGTCAATTTACAAAGCCTTCAAGAGAGTAGGATTGGGGTAAATGAGAAAGAATGCAGGAGAAGGGACAACAGCATGCTAAAAGTTTAGTGGTTTTCTGGGGGTTTGGTTTTTTTCCAGTTATATAGCATTCCTGGGATGTATAGGGGGATCTTTGATTACAGCAATTTACTGATACAAAAACTGATTTCCAACAATGAGTGGAGAAGGTAGGCAACATTACCTGGCACTGTGTGGATATGAGGTGGGAAATCTGTATAAATGGAATATGCTAAAGTATAAAAGTAGAAATGACCACTGTAGAACAGGACTAGCCTGAGCGATACATAGCAAACTTATTTTCTATTTTTAAATTATGTTGATTGTCCTCAGTCTTGTCTTCCAGTGAAAGTGAAAGCCTAAAAGTGAGAATTAATAATTGCTTCTATGATCTTGTTAGTCAAAAAGGATAGCTATGAACATGGTCTTATTTTGACCTGTACCATAACTATCTACATTCAGGCATTGAAGCTTTCTCAAGCATAGAAAGTCTTTCACATGCAAAGACAGAAAGGAGAAGAGTGGGGGGTGGGGAAAAAGCCAAACCTGATAATTCTGAATTTCTTCGGTGTTGCACTACAAATACTGTGGGCAAAGTTCCAGGCAATTACAATTGGGAATATTTGGAGGCCACTTCAGAATTATGGGGTTTGGTGGTTTTTTTTTTTTTTTTTTTTACTTTTTTCTGAGATGATAAACCTGTTTGTGTGCATGTTAGTACATGCTGGTGCTCAGAGTGTTTGGGATTTGGCCTTCACCATGCATATGAAGCTTGATAATGGTTTACCCCCAAATAACAGTGCATGGTCTTAAATTGGTCTAGATGTTGAGATCTGTGTGATCAGTACAGTTGAAGTGGCTTCAAGATAAAACTGGAGACTACTGAGACTGACTTCCATTTTCACTTAGTCAATACAAAACCAAAACAAAATAAAAACCACAAAAAAACCCAGAACCTCCAAATCCAATCATTTTGATATATTTTGCTTTTTTTTCTTAAAGTCCTTTCTCTTTCTTTTACAATTTCACTTCTTGTCATCTCTCTGAAAAAAGATCTCCATGGTGCTTTACACATAAGAGGGTTTCAAAAGAAAACATTATAACAATCTAGTCTTTGTGTCAGACTATCTTAAAAAAAACATGAGAAAGTTTAAAGTCAAAGGGTAGTTCTTAGCACTTAGAAATTTTAATCATTTTATAGTCAACCTTTGTTTTAGAAGCACAGCAACACAGATGTCTTTGTTCTGAGTAAGTTGAATGCTCCTCCTAAAATAAATAAATATGAAAACTATTTTTGTAGTAAAAAAGAAACACTGATTTGAGATGCTGTGTTAAATCAAGCAGATTTTGGACGCAAATTCCTAAGCTTGTTTCAGAATTTTTACCCCCCCTTGTCTCCCAAATGAAACCATAGCAGTGAATATGTTTCGGTAGCTTATGCAGTAGAGTATTATAATTAACATTGGCAATCTGCTTTTCTAAGTGTAGTGAGCGTAGAGTTAAAGGAATTTGAAAGGATGTTCCACTGTCATAAGTGGTATGGTAACATATGAATGAGATGCCCAACAAATCTCCAGCTCTTCTGCAGAGGTGAAATGCCATAACTACACACTTATGAGTAAGGCATTCAAATATGTGTTCCAAGATTGTATTAATCTGATTTTATGAAAGATCTTAGAGGAATTTGAAAACTCCCAGGGCATAATTTTTGGAAAGTCTGTTAAACTGTAGGACAGGCTTCCCCCTCTCCCCCTCGCCTCCCACCCTGTGAGAGGTAGTGCATAAGCAAAACCTTTTTGTCCTATTTTTGGCAGTAATATAACTTAAAAAAAGGGGGGGGTGTGGGGACGAATCCTTTAAAACCTACTTTCTATAAGTTTTGGGTTTTGTCCAGGTACAGAAGGCATCAGTGGTGGTGGAGAGAGAAGGCATTTGGTGGTAGGCAGAGTGGAGACTTTGCAGCTTTTGGTTGGTTTTTTTCGTTGTGATGGGGGAGTTTTGATTTCACTCAGAATTTGGTCTAACAAGAAGGTATAGGTAAGACTCATGTTTTGATCATACACAGCTCGAATTCAGGGTGCTGCCAGCATAACAAAAGAGTTTTGTTGTCTTGCTCTTGAAAAACATATGGTAGAGTATGTGGCTAAGGAGAGTCTGGTGTCTGCAGAACACTCATGCTCAGGGTTGAATGATAGGACACATGTGAATTGCTCCAAGAGATGAGCCTGCTGCTTCTTGCTCTGTTACTGCCTCATACCAGTGAAATAATTGGTGTAGACTGGGGTATATGCAGACAATCATGGCTGTTGGCTCTTGAGGATTTCGCCACAGTGTCAGAGAGCATTTCTTTGATGAGTAAAACCACTTTTTTATCAGTAAAATGTTCAGATCAGTCCTCAAACTGAATTGGCAGGTTACATGTTACTGCATAATTGAAATACTTTTTGCTATTGAAATAATCCTTGAGATGCAGTTCTGAACTTTTCAAAAATGAGATGGAAAATTTTTTAATATTGAACTTGTTGTGGTAAAGAATAATATGTCTCCATATACTTTATTGTTTAAAGACCTGTGCAGATGGCTAGTCCTTCCACTGATCCTGTGCATGAAGCTAAGGGCAGATATTGTAATTTGTTATCTTGACAGCACAATGAGTGTTGCAGTCTAATTTGCAGTTTTAAGAATAATGGTGAAGTGATAAGAGGTGATAAAGATCATAATCTCTGTGAAGTAACAAGGACCAGGACAGAGTTGTATCATTTACTTTGATGCAAATAAGGTATTTGTTTGGCATTGCTCTGGTAGTTCAAATGAGGTGAAACAAACGCAGAAATCTGGGAAAGCATGTTTATAAACTAGAGTATTTACCATATATGTCCATTTATCACCAAGTTATGCTAGAGACCAATATATCTTTCTTGGCTGGTTTATATCTTTATATTTGGATATTTTTACAAGAATAAAATAAAAAAATATTAGCTAAAGAGCACCATACTTACGTAGCTTGTTTTCTTTTTGCTTTCTTTTTTGAAACTTCAAGGTATTTCATGAACCATTATCATAATGACCTTTTGATTCACAAGTTTCTGTTCTTATTAGTGGCTAATTAAAAAATATAAGGTGACAGCTTTGTGGCTGCTGTAGTGATGGTCTGAAAATAAGAAATGCAGACTTTTTTTAACCAGGAAGGAGTAAAAAGCAAACCAAATTCCTGATCATGTGTAAATAATCTAAAACTGGCAGCAATTCGGACAAGAACTTCCCAAATTGTTAAGCGTGGATTACAGCCATTTGGCATGTTTTTCTCAGTTGTGCAATGTCATGTAATACAGTAGCTGAATGATTTTACCATATTTTGGGAGACTATGTAAGTACTTGAAAGCTTTCATGTAGTGATTTCAGCCTCTCAGGAAATAGTTCTATTTTTGAGTATTCGAGTTTAATCGGTGTCTGTGAAAAGCATTAAGGATTACTAAAGCAAAAAGCTCTCTGGGTTATGGATTTCTGTTCCTTAGTATCTGCAAAGCTGGTGCATTTTGGGACATTCTCTGATTTATTTGGGGAAATGAGTGTTCCACAGGTTGAGGGTGAAATTACAGAGTATTCATGCTGTTGTACAGAGCTTCTATCTTTAGACTCCTAATTGAGGCTCAGAGGATTCCTATATAGCTAAAAGTAAGACATAGGTACTCCCAGCAGGTGATTTATAACGTAACTATAATTATAACATAACTCTAATTGCTCTCTAGAGGAGTATGCCTGTATCCATATAGGAAACACCCTACACATGTCTTGATATGGGGTTGTGAGGAGAGGAGACTCCTAACTTAGGTACATAAAATTAAACATTTGAAGTAAGCACTGTGACTATCCCCCTTTGTGTCTAGTGGGTATGACTATACAGGGACACACAAATTAAGTCGCATGCTGTAAATTCACACCATTGCCTGTTAGGCTCTGTCTTCCATGGGCGAGCACTCAGTAAAAGGATGGGAGTGCTGACTGTCCTGGTTTTGAACATGCTCAATCATTGTGGGCTCTGGACTTTCAACCACACCTCGGCAGTTAGGCTTCTTCAGACCTTCAGAACTTTTGATGATCTCATTTTATAAACATACTTGTTAACGCCTCTGAATCACAACAATCTGAGAACCTGTTGATGTGGAAAGGTTGTTCCATACAAGAGTTTAATCTCAGTGACGTGCTTTAATGTAGATCTTGTTTATTCAATGGCTGTCGGTTGCCCCATGTGTAGTGAGTTATCATTAACTTGTTTTCTGTATAGTAGAATTTTCATTACATAATGTTTAAGGAACAATTCTTGTGCAAACAAATGTTCTTCATATTCATGGCAAATCTGCCACTCATTTCAAAGTGAGCCTACTTATAAAACAAGTCTAGATGTAATTAAGGAAATAGTTTTTAAAATACCTGTCCTGACAGTTTGTAATAGTTTTGTAAACTTTCACCAGAACTTGAAAATTTTACAGGGAAAACTAGAGTATGGCATCAGTAGAGCGTTTAATCTGGATATATGGTTGTGTGATAGATGTGTGAAAATGCATGTTAATCTGATTTTTTTAAAAATAAGAAATAAAACTTAAAATAACAGATCCTAATCTAAGAAGGTTTTCCTGCATATTAGTAAAATTAATCTCTTTCAGAGTAGGTTCACTAGAACACTGAATAGTTTTAGTACATTGATCCTTTTTGCTCTGCTATAAGAAAATCTACGTGGTGAGTTGCTTAAAGAACTGTAGTTCATTCATACATTGAGAATTACTTTCTTCTAGAGAGAACCTAATTGTGCATTTAACCAATTTCAGGACAATTTCCTTATTTAGAGCAGAACTTTACTTTTGCAGAAGAAGCCTGGAGCGACACAGTGCAAAGGAAACAGGGAGAGCTTCCTCTGGGTTGTTTTGTTAAGATGGTTTTTCCCTTACAAGACTTTCTCCTCTCTATTGGCTCAAGGTCAGCAGTGACTTTCCTGGCTCGCTTGAAGCACAGCAGTAATGAGAACACACTTCTGGAAATGTCTTTGTTGTCTGTTGCCCTTGGAACTAGTCCTTAAAAATGGTTTTGTCCTTAAAAGTGTGGAGGAGCAACATTCAGCCTTAGCTAAATTACTTTCCATTAGATTCATAGTTTGTAGGATGGGAGACTGCATATGTTACTTATGCTCCCTGAAGATTTCTTCCTCCTCTATTCCCTCCCTTGCTGACCTTGCAGAGGTATTTGGCTGGAGCCAGAGCTGCAGTGGTGCTGGCTGACACACATGAATGGAAGAGTGGGAGATGCGAGCCTGAACTGCCCAACTATTAAAGCTGCTCTTCAGTATTTGCCAATTCCACTGGAGTTTTACATTAATTAAGACTTGGGTACATTGTCTTGAAGATTATTTTAATCCTGTCATTGTTTTAGTGCTGCTTACTAATACAATTAACAGGTATTAATCCCTATGCTTTTTAAGAAATGAACAATAACAGAATTTCCATATCAGCTTGTTTTTCACAAGCATCTTTCCTGAGCTATACCTTTATGGCAAGATAGTACTAAATGTAGCTATCTGCAGTTCTACTAGGTTTAATTTGAAATGGCTTAAGGGGCCCTAAAAATACATTTGAGTTATAGTCAGTTTCATAACATATTTGAGGTAACTGTACCACATCTTGGTTTTTTAAAATTTTATTTTATTTTTTTTAAATTTTCATATTCTCAAAGCAACACTACTTCAGATTACAAATTGAGTTGTCAGCAGCATGAATTAATGTTATCAATCAATCTTCCTTCCTCCAGATAGTAATTTTCTAGAGCCTGCATTTTGCTATGTTGTAATGAAAATAAAGTTGATGCCTTATTTGCCTAAATGATGGCTGAGATTGTTATATATATAGTTTGGCTATTTTTCTATTTCTTGTGGCTCAATTTGGTTATAATGGGTCCTTACACTCAATGTTTTTTAATTATTTCCCATCAACATTTTAAGCTACGTGTCTTATGGTCTCAATGTTATATAATTAAACAAGATCTTAACAATAAATGGGATCTTAAAATTATTTCATTCCATTTTTAATAGATATGTTTAGCATCTTCATTTTAGTAATCTCATAAAGAGATTATCTTTTACTAAGGAATCAAAAATGTTTCAGTTACCTTGTTGGTAAAAGTCTGTAGATTTGAACTGGACTTTTTCTTAGCTGGAATTTTTTGAGGGTGTAATTTTTTGTACTTAGAATATATATATTTTTTTTTTAATGAGGAGAAATAGCAACACTTCTTTTGTGTAGTGAACAAACTTTTTTGCTGTAGTGAAAATCTGTAAATATATAGTTGAACTAACATTTCAAAATGTTGGTTGCACTGTATTTAATTTTTTCAATTATCTGGATCCACTTTCAGGGAAAAAACCTGAGAACCTTCTCAAAAGTTCCTTATTCAAAGTCGAGTGTAACTACCTAGCAGTCCAGAGAGAGAAATGCATTCACATGGAACTGTGTCTCAATAGCAAGATTTCAAATGTTTCAAAAGCAAGCAAGCAGTTATTTAAATAATAAAACAAACACCTGCTCCTTAAAAGCCAGAAGCAAAGAAAATCCAACCCCCTCCTGCAAAAACCCAAATCCAGAAGCATACTCTTTGGAAGAAAATGAGTTAGTGCCTTAGGAGTTTGCTGAAGTGAAAGATGATTCTAAGCTCACCAGTTGACCAATATAGTCATGTCTATAGTGTGCGCTTTAAATAAATGTTCTTTGGTGAGTGCCTCCTTTACTGAATATGCTTTTGTTGGTTTTAGTTTTCCTGTAGCATCCTCCTCCTTTCATCTTCTAGATTTTTGAATCCATTTTTGACAAAGTGTGATTTATGTTTGTTTAAAAAAAAGGAAAAAAGAAAGAAAAGCTTTATGCATCTTGTATGTGGGACTTTTTTTAACCTAAGAAAAATGTGAAGGATCTTGTCAAAGTTGATTTCTTTGTGTTGATCTAAAGAACTCGAGTTAAAAGCTTTTTGAAGTGTGTAGCAACTGCAGCAGCAATTTATATGGATGGGAGATCAGAGCTATATAATAAACAGCTAGCTGCATATATATAACTTCTAAAAGCCTGCTATCTTGTCCATTAAATAACTTTTTTTTTTAATTTAAAAAAGCCTCTAATTATCCATGTGGTAACATGTGGTATGATTAAGGGAAGTTTAATTTGAACTAGAATTCATTTATTTGCCAACATTAACACAGTTTGGCAACATACTATTTAACTCCATCTCTGAATCGAGCTTTCTGCATCGTAGTGATATTATTACAGTTTAATGATACAGCTGCTGACTTACAATTTAACTAGCATGCAATTACAAAGCTTCTTGAGCAGCCTATTCTCATCCCCAGCTCTGCTTCCATGGATGACTGCTCCAGAGATGGCTGACACTCTGTGGTCATGGTTCACTTCAGCATCCCACTGCAAAATATTTGAGGGAGAGAGGCCCTAGTTCCTGAATTGTTTCTGGAGGGAAGGATTGAGTATCCCACCCCTGTTCTGTTATATCAGGTTTTAATAGGGAACACTGAAGTTCTAAAAGTAACAGACCACAGAGAAATCTACCTCCACACCCTCCACCATTGCCTCCTGTGTGACTGCGTGCTCAAGCTTTGCTTTGCTTTCCTCCTGCATAGCTTAGGGAAAGGGTATCCATGTAAGATCATTCCCCGTCTAGGAATAGGTGGGTGGTAAATGCGGTTTCATGCTCCTCTGACCTGCCTCACTGGGCACTCTCGAGTACCAGCCACCCAACAAGGTACTTGTAATTAAGATGACTGGGTTGGTTTTCCTTTCTGCCTTGCTTTCTCTGGGCCGGTGGAACGGAGGAGCTGCACTGACTTACTAAAGCCCACTGGAGGTTAGCGTCTCATTGGAAGCAAGTGTCCAGTTGTGCCTGCTCCTGCTGGAGGCACCTGGATGTTCCAGGGAGCTCATGCCCAGCCAGTACCAAAAATATTGAGGATGTGCTGCTAGAACAATCCCTCAAACTGTCTCTGATGTCTAATGTTATGCTGCTGAACGTGATTATTTCAAGTCATATTGAAACACGAGCTGATTGTGTGATAAAGTACCTATGTAGGAGACCTCTGAGCATCATCTGAAATTTAGAAGTCACAGAAATTCTCTAATCATGTGTTTTGGGATTGGACTGATTGCTGCAGGATATGAGAGGGAACAAAATTCATTTGAACCCACCTTCCAGAGGGTTTAATGCTAAAGTTTAGTTTCCTAACCCGTGATTGAAATAGTTGTCTTTAATGCTTTCTTCATGTGAAAAATCTATGGCAAAAGTAGGTAAGTATATGATCTCCAGTAACATCTGGGATATATAATTTTGATTTGGCTCATGCTGATGGTGTTCTATCTGCTGTGTGAAAACAAGGAGAGGTGACAAGATGACAATCTTTTCCTTCCCTTTTTCTGAACAAAGAGGAGAGTTTTTCCATATGTGTTTCATACAAAACGTTTTGGGTGCCGTGCCTTTTCTCATCAAATATTCAGTCCTGCTTTTTTTGTACACCTGAAATAGACTGCATCTTTTGCTTGTAAGGCATGCAACTGACTGTACAGAAGGAGTAAGAAAATGTCTTTCTGGCAAAATGTCCTAGAAATTGGGCTTAAAACAGCGAAGTGCAGTTTTATATGTCTGTATAGATATATTTAGGTATCATCAGTGATGTATATGTGTGCTTTGAAAGATCTGCTCTTTTGTTTTTCAAGTATACGATATGGTGGTTAGCTAATGTAAGAGACGAACGTGGCCTCACTGGCTGAGATGGGTATGTTGGACAATGGCAGGACAGGGCAGAGCCAGGTAAGTCAGCACCCTCTGTGGCACTGAATTGTTACTCGCTCTGTTTAGATCAAAAGTCAGCAAATGAATGTTTGGGACTTTATTAGCATTTTTGGTGCTGAGTTTTTTTCCAGCTGGTACTTCATAGCCTTCTAATAAAACAGAAAGGGAGCCTGTAAGTAGTATCAATTATCCCCAAATATGTTGAAGAGTGAGTGAGTTTGCTTTTTTGGAAGGTGATTCTGATGAGTTTTAGTATTCTGCGTGTCTTCAAGACAGGTTTTATTGTTCTGGCAAACTACCAGCATGTCTGATTGCTTGAATATGCTATTATTATCAGTTAACTTTCTGAACCAGACAGTGAACAACATAAGATTGCTGTTACATTTTCTTTTTCTTTCTTGGCCAAATTGTTCATCTGTCATATGACAGAATTGGGAAGAAGTTACTGTTCAAACATATCCATTTTTCTTGACAGAACAATCTGCAAGTGTAGGTATTAAATGTTCCATCTCATAACATGTAAATGTTCCATCTCATAACATGTATATAGAATACATAAGATATTTTATAATATATTTTGGAGTATACCCTGAGGATATAGTTTATTAACAGAGCTAAACAATGACTAATTTGTTTCCATTCAAGATGTCTTTTGATAGGTTTCTGACTAAAAGAAAGAAAAAAAAAGTAGCTTTCTCTAAAAAAGTGAAAAGAGATGAAATGCATGCAATTCCGCATTATGAAATGCATAATACTGGGCAATTATTATTTTAGATACAAACCAGTTTATCTTTCAAAGGAAAGGAGTTCTTGGCATATCCAATTTCACGTCCTGGCTGCGCTTCCTGGTGTCACCGAGCGAGGTGCATGACAGCACTTCTTCCAAGCAAGCAGTTCTCCTGTTAAAATGTTGGATCATGGCATCCAGGAAGAAATCAATTAGAGGTGAATAGCTTATAAATAGGAATGCTGTGTTGCAGACAATGTGTTGATCCAATTAACTGTGGGGAAAAAAATAAAAGAAGAAAATTAGAGTTTATGAAGTCCTTGTTTAACTTCCAGCCCAGAAACATGTTAATTTTTCCTCTCTCGCTCTCCACACTTTGTACTAAATGTCCTTTCCTCACAGTGAATTCAATAAAACTCAGGCTGTTAACTAGCTTGTAGGATGGTGTTTGTAGTATGTCGGAGTCTGTCTCAAGCAAAATGCAGGCTAAAATTTGGAAAGCAGACTCACCTTAGAGATGAAATATACAGTAGCGTTAACTCCGAAGAAAAATAGGTTGATATAATGGAAATTCTGCGTAGCTCTTAGCTACATCAATATGAACGGGCCCATTTGATTTATTACTTCATGTATAACTCCAAAGGTGGAAAAACAAAGCACATCTCCAACTGCACACACCCTTCATTTTCATTTTTGAGGTCTGAAGCTCTGCTGTGATAGAGATGCAAAAGAAATCCTGGGTCTCAAGATTTAGGGGCTTTTACACCAAAATTGCAGATAACAAAGGGGACTCTATATTAGTCATGAATAGCTTTTCCTTCTTTCCCTAAATAAATTAACATAATCTTGTTTGATTTCTTTTTTACCTCTTTAAACTTGCATTGTGTCTTCTGTGTGCTGATATGGCAGTGATACATTTCTGTATTTGTTCATCTCGATCTCATTCAAAATTCACAGGCTTCCTGAATATTAGCTCTCCTCGCTTTACCCCTCATCCTTATTCTTCTGTGACCTGCTATACTTGTTGGAGCAGCTGTTACTATGATACTACCTTTTCCCCCATCTGGAAGGCAGATGGGCTAATCCACAAAGAGCCACTATTTGTTATGGATCAATTTTCAGAGAGTCTAAAGTGAACAACTGACAACCTTCCCAAAGATGCTGAACATGTCCACGCCTGGGCAATGTTCCACAAAACAAGAAAAGTCTTTCAAGACTTTTATATATTCCTCTCTATATATAGGAATAGGAAGAAAGACAGACCATGGTAATTTTTTTAAAATTAGGAGATTGTTTTGCACACCCCCTTATGCAAGTGCCTCTGCATTTTTTTTATTTCATTATATTTTTTAAGAGAGAAAATATTACAAAAGGAAAAAGGAAGGACTTATTCTCCTCTCCTAGACAACAGCAACTGCAATAGTTTAAGTATTTTACAAATTCAGCAAGGATTGTGTCATATCGGAAGACTAATGCTCGTTTGTATTGACCTATGATCTCTTAGATTTTTCAGTTTTCCTGCTGGGATCCTGCTCTTTATTTAAATATTTGAGCTTTGTTGCCTGGAAACTCACTATATCCTTGCTGTTTAAATACAATGTTAAACTATATATCTTCTGTTTTCGGAAATTTTGGAGAAGTACAAGATGGGCTAGAAATACACTTAGTCTGTTAGAGTTTGTTTAGTTAACAGTGGGATGTATGCCACTATATCTGACATCACATAAACTGCATATACATTACCATAAGAAAAAGCTTTGTTGGAGGGCAACTTGTTACTTTATGAATCCTATTTTTAAATCAATCATATCAGATTGAAAAGTGAGTGAGTAGTGGTTTTCAGGTATATTTTTTGGGTGAGTTAAATGATAAGATTGTTTTCTTTGTCTCCTCAGACCTTGAGTTTCTGTTCTAAAAGACAGTGAGATGCATTCCCCTTGACAATTATGCCAGACCAGTATCTCTACTGCAGTCAACGTTGTTTTTCTTCACAGAGATTGTACCTCTCTTGTGAGCCCTGTGCATCGTCCCAGGTAGGGTAGGTAATACTTCAGAGAAGATATTAACAGAGAGTCTGCATATACTGTAAGTTGCTGGAAAGTGGCCCTGTAGGTGTGACAGTCCCATAAAGAAAATGATACTTTTTCACTTCACAACATAGGATGTCACAAGAGTTGCAACACACTTTCATTGAGGAGTGGAACTGCTTTCTTGTATAAGCTGGCTCATACATATTGTGTGCTTTTTACCTTTGTTCACCATCTGTCCTTGCTGGAGCTGACGTCTGCCATCTGAGGGCTGCCTCCCTGATGCTTAATTCTTTGATTAGATGCTTATGGCACCCTCAAAAAAACCCCAGAAAACCAACGACAATTGTGTGTCTTTGTATGGTACACGCTTCCATATCCCCATGGCGCTTTTGTGCGTACACCCTTACGAACAGCCTTTTGTGCATCCAGACCCCAGATGGTTGCCTGCAGTCACAGCCTTTAGTAGAAGAATCATATTCAAATTGTCTAATGGATAATAAACTGTACTGACTTTTGCTTTTGATGTGAATGGATGTTTTCAAGTTGAAGAAACAAAAGATCTCCTGGGGAAAATTGCCGAAGATATGTATCATTGTAAATCTTGAAGAGGGGGGACAAGCTGAATAAATTACAACTACTTACTGGGTTTGCTGAAGAAGCAAGCACTGCAGAAGCTGAAGATTAAACCCCAGAAAATACAGTAGAATTAGTGGAATAGCTCTTAAATCCTGTTGTCTAGATTATTGCAGCTAAGCAACTAACACAGACTTTTTTTGTATGTTCTGAATTCACACAGGCCATATTTGATACCTGGAATACTTAGCAGTTTAATTTTACTGAAACAAAATGCTTTCAAGAAGAAGACTTTACAGTTGCTAGAGTATTCCCAGAAATTTGCAATGGCAATAACTGAAAACCTTTGAGGCTCTCTCCCCTCCCCTCTGCCCTTTAAATCAGGGAACAGAAAGCTGTGACACATCCTGAGAGTATCAGATTGAGTTTCCTGGAGTTTCAGATGTTGGTAATCAGTCTGAGCAAAAAAAGAGTCCACATGGATATTAATCAGGCTTAAGTGGTATCTTTCAATAAGTATTTCAGGGCTAGGAAAACAAAGTTGTGGGGGTTTTTTGTTTGTGTGTTTGTTTAACATGATGAAAAATGTATTAATGTAAATTGGTTTTTTAGCTCTCTGAGGCATGTTGCTGAAACATATTTTTCTAACAACTAAATAGGTTTTTTTTATCTTTTTAGGAGTAGTAATTAGCACCAGACTTTTTTTAACATAGAAGGTAAGATTATGAAACAGTAAAACTCTTAGATATATATAATATTCCTGGAATATTTATATATATGTATATATATATAAACCTATAAAACAAAGGTGAATGTCTGGAATATGCTGGGTAACAGCAGTAGTGTATTTTTATAGGGAGGATGTGAATAAATCCATCTTTGATACAGTTTCCACAAGTTTTGGAAAATGCAGGATTTTTCTTCCAGAAGCAAGGCAGAATGCAGGGTAAATGCTGCCTTTTCAAAGAGAAGGAACTTTTTTGGACCTACCTCTTCATTTGCCTGATAGTTACATTCTGAAATCTCGTGGAAATTGTCCCACCAAGTAGTTTAGGAAGGCAGTTTTGAAACAAAAACCAGTCTGTTTCAGTTAAAAAATTTCTGGGCACTGTGTACGAGAGATATGTATTACTTATTTCCAGAAATACATTGTGGGGAAATCTGGGTGACATCTACCCACAGTAGCTCCTCATGACAGGATTTGAAAGAACAGCTAATGTGCTATGGTGTTGCACACTCAAGTTGCCTGTGATCCAAAGTACGTGTCTTGTGGCTTTCCACAACTAATTATTTTGGGACGTCGTATTCACATTAAAAGAAAAAGATAGGAGAGAAGGATCGTTGCGGTCACTTCTTGCTAACTATAAAGTCAAAACTTTTCCCATGGGAGGCCTTAAAGACCTATTATCTCACTTGACTGGCTCAATGGACATGTACCAATATTATCAGAAGCATCAATAATATCTAATCTGAGTTTCCTTCACTTGTGTAGTAGCTGATGTAACAGAATGAATACACAGTGACCTAATGATCTAGGGGGTTGGATCAGTCATGATTCAGTCTAAATCAAGCTAAGATGATATTGATGCATTGAGGAGACTTAAATGAGCTAATGAGGATCCACTTACACCCCAAACTCAAAAGTGTCACTGTCCTTTTGCAAAACAAGTACATTATGTACTGCAGTGTCAGCAGTCTTGTATACGTACTTGGTTTGAGGTGTTCCTGTGACAGCCATGGTCCCAGAATCTATATCCATCTCTTCCTACTGAAAATTTTGTTTGATTTCTCTCCTGAAATGGACCTTCCTATAGTTGCATTTGATTGCTATAATGTACTCCGGGAAGTGCTATGTAGTAATACCACTTGAAAATTAAAGCTAGTGCAAAATATGATTACGTGCATTATTGGATTTCAAAGCAGAGACCACAATGCCAGAGTCTTGTGATGTGAACTAGCTGCCAGTCAGGTTCTGATGGGGTTTGTGGCATTGTAATGACTTGAAAGGGTCTGATGTACTTTCAAAGCAAATTTTAAGAAAATGCCTCTTTGTACTGGACTGCAGCAGCCAGTGGAGGTATGGGCTCTCTGGGCTTCCCAAACAGGAACTACCTCCTCAGAGATCAGTCTCAGACAGAGGTTTCTGTGTTGGAATTTAACCACTGGAATTTGCCCTTTAGGTTGTGCAGAACCCAAAATAAGTAAGTAGAACGAGTTTTGGATTGTTTTCAGTACTGTAATTACTATTGCCATTGTTTATCAATTGATTCTGTTGCATCCTCTGAGATGTCCCTACCTTGTTTACTGCTGGCACAGGCCAAGTAGTCATTACCGTGTTTAAGAAAAAACGTTTCCCTAAAAACCTTGGACTGTCTTGTTGATGTGTTGGTGGAAACTTATGACTGTCTATGTCCAACTAAATTTTGCATGAAGGAAAGACTTGAATACCAACTCCACAGAGCAATCAGTTACTTCAGACAGTCCTTGAGACCATGAGCTCTGATGAAGATAATACACGAGCAAAATGAATACAGACTTGAGTGGCTTTCTTCTTACCTGAGGGTATTGTGTGTGTATAGTCTGAATATTTTTTTCCCTTATCTGATGTGTTTGGGGAAGAGACTTGACTGTGTTATAGGATATGAAGTATATAGTAAGCTTTGGAAATACATCTGAGAGCGTGGGTACCTGTGCTTTGGGATAGGCGGACTTTTGACATTTTAAAATAAGCTACTTCTGCAATGTTAAGTATTTCTGAATGCCATCCTTATTTCTCAAATGGGGCATGCAGAACTTTCCTCCTCTGTTTAGAATCTTTGAACTAATGAAACATTTATGCAAATACTGATTTCCTAATCTCTGTGGGTTTTCCTCGTTGTGGTTGTAGGGGGATGTACTCTAAGACAGTAAATTCTAACTTCTGCTCAATGGCCTGTGGGAGCAGATCTCAGTCTCAGTAGCAATTTGTCAATTCATTAAGAGATGCGTGTATCCTAGCTTCCTGGCTAATAGTTTTGGCAGACTCCAAGTAGCGGTGGTAAAGTCTGAATTCAGTGTTACAAGTACATGGCCGGGTCAGAATGCAAACACCCATGTAGAAAAGCTCTGTCACCAGATAGTGCTTTGAATGGTTAGAGGAAGGTGTATGCTTCTGTGTTTCTCTGGATCCTTTGATACAGATGTCCAGCATTCATGGAAGCTGAGCTTAGGGACTGGACTACTCTTCAGATTTAAACGTCTTGTGTGGGAATTTTGTGAACTTTAGACAACCATAGTTAAGGTCATGTCTTTTCATGTGGCTATCTAAAATGCGTGAAAACAAAGATTTTCATCATAATTCTCAGCTTTGGTTCCTCTATAAGAATGAGGATTGTAGTATTGCTGTACCTAAGAGAGCTGTTAGAAATAATATGGGTTGCTTAAGCACCTTAAATGGAAAATATGACGCAATGAAACGTAGTTCTTTACAATCCATAAATCTCAGTTGTGTATTTGTGCTGTCTTGCGGACTTCAAGGTGGGATTTGTCCATACTGGCCATTCAGCTGATAACCTTTTGTTTGTGGCCTCGCTCAACTTTCCTCTCTGCCCTTATCTGGAGCTCGCCCAAAACTCGGACCTGCATTCAGGCCTGCATCCAAACAGGAAGAATTCCAGGGACGTAGACACACGGGATATAGAAGCAGTGCCTAAATGGTCTTTTGTTGCGAGCTCCTTCTGCCTGTGCTGTGAGGCAGCTCTGACTGGAAAGCTGGGTGGCTGCAGGGCAGGCAGCCTGGACTGTCAGCAGAGCAGCTCAGCCTGGTACTAAAAACCAGAGTAGATGTTGACACCCCGAGTATAGTAATGCCCAGAAACCAAGTGGATAAAATAATTGATTTGTTATTTAGATGGATTGTAGGGTCAGGGCTCAGTACTTATTGCATGTGTGCAGGAAATGTTTCCTAATTACTTTTGAGCAGAGTTGAGGGTGGATGAAGGTTCGTCATGTGGTAAGCATGGAATTTACCTTGAAGGTGTGTATGGGAAGAACAAATTTGGGCAGTTAATTCTTTTCGGTCTGTTTGCCAAGGTCAGATGCCAAGATACAACTTCAAACTATGATTCTCGTGTGATACAAGTAGAAAGCAGATTATTGCCTTCTCTCTCTTGATCTAAATCAACTTTCTTTTTCCTCATCTTCTTTTCTGAACTGCACTTGCTCTTTCACAGGCAGCAGCAGGCGGTTTTTACTCTCAAACTGTCTGCCCAGCAATTCCAAGCAGATAGGAGCGGCATAAGATTTCTCACCTGCCCCTCACCACCTAACGGTGGTGTTTCCCAGTCATGTAGAGAAATGTGTATTATTCTTAAGATTTCCTTTCTGACAGTGATTTTTATTTTGTGAGGTAAATCAAACCAGTGGAAGACTTGGGGAATCTGAGTATGCACAATGCTTATGATACAGCCTGGGTTCTGCCCTTCATGGTGTGCAGCTCCAGGAACTGTACCAAATGGTTCATTTTGTTGATTTTGTGTCACAGAGCTTATCCTGAAAGGTTCGTAATGTTATACAAACGTGCGCCTCTCCCTCACCTCCCCAGGTATTGTATGAGATCAGCTCAAAAGAACCGGCTGTATCTATACCATGCTTAAAGTCTGTTTTAAAATCGTGTTAATATTTTAAAATGTGATTGTCTCCTATTCTTTTAATGAGCCCTGTGGAGATGTGTATATATATTCTCATCTATATACAAATAGCATGTTCTAGCCATCATTAATCAAAATGACACTTTCTACACCCTCAAGTGTTTTCACATTTGCACATGAAGTGTGTTCCCAAAACTCTGTGCTGCCTGACTGATCTCTTCATTGTTCAATTTTCAGACCTACATGTCTAAAGCTGGCTGAAAAGATACAAAAGTTGACTTCTAATGTAATTTCTTTAATCTTCTTTTGTAGAATTAGTATTACAAACCATGTAGAAAGTCTTTCCAAGTTCGCTTTTTGCATCAAGCTTGGCACAGGCACGAAGGACCACATCCCATCTTACACTGGAAAACATACTGCTTACTGCCAAAAAAAGCGTTAGGAGACACTGCTGCTTTGGGAAAGTGTGTAAGAGAAATAAGTCTGTCAAAAACTGAGGAAAAGAAAGCAAAACATCCTTCAAGGCACAGGCTTGCCCCTTACTCTGTTCAAACATTGCCTGTTCTAGGGCTTCTCTCCCAAATGAGTGTTGTGGAACAGATATTAGCCAGTGCTCACATGCACGAGGAGGATTTAAATTCAGTAACTTGTCTGCTAGTAAAGAGCACAGACGACTACTCATTTCAAGACTTCCACGTGTGGATATATAAACCAGACAAAGACCGCCTGAGGGAATGGGAAGCAGTAGAAAGCCTTTTCTAGGCTTAAAGAACTGTGGGGCATATAGAAAACTCCCACTCATCCTTTGTTTTCGATTTACTGTACTTCTACCAGTTATCCCAAAGGCTGGGGGCGTAGGTGCTTATGCAGGGCCTGGAGAGGAACTTGAGTTTAGTGCTCTTTTCCAAAATATTTCGGTAGGCTTCTGGAGTGTCTGACCCCTGGAGGCACCTCTAGGTCCCCACAGAAGGGGTGCTGCCATTATCTGACACTTTTGCTGCCCACAGGGCCGGTTTTACTGCAGCTTGTACTGAGGATTTCTTGACTGAAAACTCTCAAAGAATTTGCAGAATTTCCTCTCCATTTTTTTATGGTCTAAGCGTGGGTATTTCTCGTGTTAGCTCAGTTCTTTGCTAAAAGCCTGTCTGAAGATTTTCATAGAAGAAATAAAAACAATGTAGAAATAAATATCACCATGAAACAGCAGGGGGACAAATCTTGCCATGTCCATCCCCAGAAGTATAAAGCACAGGTACAATGGCAGAATCTGAGGAAAAATACTTCCTAATGTAAGTTCTTTACCTTTGTAAGTTTTTATTCTCATCCTGCAAGAGGCAGTTATTTTACGTCACCTTTAGGGGCTGCTCTAAAGTCTCTCAGAGAGCTTAATCGAGTTTTGGGGTGAGAAGTGCATAGACAGTGCGAGGAGAAGCAGCATCTGACACCTTGTCTTGAGCTCTGACCCAAGCGCTGTGTCTGTGAGGGGGAAAACACAACATCTGTGTAAACCTATGCTGGTGCTCGGGGGGGGGGGGGGGGGCGGATTTGGAGCTAGAGATTATTAGGATCAAAACCCACTGATTTCCAGGTTGGTATTTACCAGTATTAATGGGTAGTAACGAAAGTGCTTGCCTTTTGACTGTTTGGTCAAAAGACTGACTGTTAACTGCACTGGTTTGACAGAACTTGCCTCGCCTGTAGCCGTGTAGACGACTTGAAGCTTACCTAGAAGTGTGTGTTTGGGTTTGGCATCCAAAAGCGTACTCAGAGCTTCACCCGCATGTATATGGCCTAGAGAGATCAAATAATGCAAACCACCCCCCCACCCCCCCCAAGAATATCCATGCTTTGTTTATACTAAGCCCGTGCACAATCTCTGCCCTGTCCCCAGTTCCGGCTCTCCCTTGCAGACCGTGAGGTGCCGACAGGAACCCCCTAGCAGGATTTTTGGCATTTTCTTCTGCTTCCTCTTCAGAGAGGCAAGCTGTAAGGCAGACACCGGCCTTGGCTTTTCCCGGAGGTGCCAAGTAGCCTCCCGGGCCGCGCCGCGCGGCGCAGCGCGCCTCGCCCGGTCCCTCTCGCCCGAAGGGCTTCGGCGGCGGCGGGGGAGGAGGAGGGCGGCGGCGCGGGCTGTCTCTTCGGGAAAGTTTGCAGGTGCCCGAGGGCGAGTTTCACGGGCGGGCGGCGGGGTCTGGCGGGGCGGCCCGGCCGCGCTGCGGGGAGCGGACGGGCGCTGCCCGGCTCGGGGGGCGGCGGCTCGCTCGCCGCTCTGCGCCCGCGGGGCCGGGGCGGGCCGGGGCGGGGGGAAGGGGCGTCGCCATCTGTTGTTAATTCCCCGGTCATTGGATTAGTAGCCCGCGGTGATGAGATCAGCGGGATCGGCTTTCGCGAGGGGGCACGGCGCTCGCCGCGCTCCCCAGCTGCGCCGGCTCTCGCATGAGGCGGCGGCGGGCGGCCCAGGGGGAGGTAGCGCGCACAAAGCCCGGTAGCCGCCGCAGGCCGCCTCCCGCCTCCCCGCCGCCCCCGGGCACCGGGCGGGGCTCCCGGGCGGCCCGGCCCAGCCGAGCGCAGCCGAGCAGAGCGGGGCTGCGCCGCCCCGAGCCCCGGAGCCGCCCGCAGCCCCCCGGGCGCGGCGCCCGCCTCGGTGCCGGGTCGCGGCGCCTCCCGGCTCCCCCCCGCCTCCCCGGGGCAGCGGCTGGCCCTGGCGCGGCGGCAGTCGCTGGAAGTCGGCGGCTGGGATCGGTCTCCCTCCCGGGGAGAGCACCGTGAGAAGGGGATACTCCTGCAAGTCACAGCGGCCGGGGTTTTTGAGTTTGTTTACTTGTGCTTCGCCTCTCTCCCTCCGGATTCTTTCTGCTCGCATAGCGGATCGATAGAGGTGCTCCGGCGGTTTTTTATGGTAAGTTTGCGATGGGTGGGTTCTGCTGTTCGTGGGAATTCTGTGTTTTGTTGCACAGTATGTAGGGAGGAGGTGGGTTTTTTTTGAACAGTGCTGTTTCTTAAGCTGGTGTTTAAAGAAACACACTTCTGAAACGTTTTCTGGTTTATAATGAAATGTTTTACAAAAGAAATTAGTTTCCTGAGATATAAAATAGAATTATTTCTAGATGTTAGATAGCTAAAGATTTACATTTCCTATAAACTGAGTTTTTTGACTTTGCGCTGGTGAAAGCAAAAGCCCTTGCCTAACGATTGCCACAAGCTAATATTTTACGGTGGTTACTTGGTGCTTTTTCCGGCAGTAAAAGCCAGACCTCAGTTCAACTGTTTAGGCAGATCTGAAATACTAAACTATCCTCTCAGCGAGAGTAAGAGGCAAGCTGAACCTTTGTCAAGTCAAGCCCGAATTTGTATGCGAGACTTGGGTTTCAACAAAGGAAGGTATTGACTGAATTTGCCCTCACGTTACTTCCGAAAACTCCCAGCCAGGCAGTTGGGTTTGCTGTCGTTGGTAGGTAGCTGTTCGGCAGAAGGACCGAGGGCTGGGGAGCTGAACGCTGCCCTCGCAGTCCCATTCATTCCTGAAGAGAGGGCTTCGGTGTAAGGGCAGCCGAGGAAGTTGATGTGGCAGCGTCCGTGCTGGCAGCAAATCATTTTTATTTCTTTTGTGTTTAGGTCCCGGAGCGTAGACTGCTACCGGGGGGAAAGCGTCCTATATAGAGAGCTGGCCAGCTACTACTTCAGTCGCTGGTTTGATGTTGGCTACAGCCCTTCGGTGCTTAGGTCGTAGCTGATATTTTCGCAGCGCTCTGTTTGCCTTCGGTGACAGAAGCAATCCCTGATAAGATATCTCCACGTTGTGAAAGAGCTTATCCTCTGGGGAAAAACCAGCCCCAAAGAGTTACTCTTGATGCTTGTGGCTGAAACTTGCCTGGCTTGCACAGCCTATCTCAAAGGATGCTGCATTTTTAATGTTGTTTCTGTAACTAAAACAGCCCTTCAGGGACATGAATATCAAATTGCCGTTAGGTTATTTGGTGCTGCTGACAGAGTAATGCCAGATACTGTACGTTCTCTTAACAACAAGCGGAAGTTTTATAACTGGCCTTGGTAATGGAAGTCTGGTTTTCTTGGTAGCTAATATGTCTCCGTGTCTTGCTGCTGACTCTGGATGTCCTTGGATGACCATCCTGTGCCTCAGTGTCCCTGCCAGGGCTTGAAGGGAGGCCCGGTACTTCCCTGCGTCACAAGGATGATAAAACTTCACAGCTCCCTGCCTTGCTGAGGCCCTCACGTGGGTGTTGCTCTGGAAGTACATACTGGCACTGTTAGGCTTGTGCTCACACCCCTACATCCTACCAGTGTGCTCACTGGACTTCTGTTTGTCTTTGCAAATGTCACTTCAGCCAGCTTTGAAACACCAGGCTTCCTGTTCGACAGGCTTTGGGGCTTGGGAGTGACAAAGCAGTGCCACCTTTTGCAAGGAGCTTTTCAGAGTTGTGAGATTTTTGGTTTTTCGCGTAGAAGCGCAACCCTCCCCTGTTGAAGTACTAATTGAGTATTTTGCTTCTTGAAAGAACCAGAACTTCTGATTTTTGGTTTGACCAAATTGCAGTCATCTTTGACGTGCGTTTGTGCAGCATAGGAATTTCTGAACGATGGGCCATCTCTCTTGTGACTCCACAAGCAGCAGCTCATTAACTTGTCAGACTTCATTGTTGCTGTGTAAACTTCTGTAATGGATTTTCCATGTACCGAGAAAAATCGAGCAAGCTATTTTTGTCTCGTTTTCCTTCACAATCACTGTTTGCTCCTCTTCTATGTATAGGTCACTGTCCTCTCTTTGTGGGGAAGGAAAATAATTTTCACAGTGGAACTCCATGCCATGTCACAGGACCCTGTGTGATGGTTACTTTGAGTTGGCTTTTCTTAATTCAGACAGCTGGAGACTTTTCCTTTGGGGATCTGTTTTGCCTACACATTTGAGGCATAGTGACAGCAATCGATGAAGAAAGCAGAGCATGGTTTTCTGAGATGTTAATTGTTAAAAACACTTGGTTAAAGTGACTAGCAACATCACGTCAGATAACCAGCTGTCCCATTAGCTGTCCCATTCCCATAATTCTTCTTGGTCAAGAAGAGGAGGGTAGAAAGAGGGATGCCTCTACCAGACTCAAGTTCTGTAAGCCATGCTGTGTTTTAGCTGTCTCCTCTCTTTAGCCTGCTTCGCTGTTCACTACTGCTGCACTGACATCCTTTACTTGATTCTTTTTGTGCTGGGGCAACATCACTTCAGTGCAAATTTGAGGCTTTCAGAGTGCTTCCAGGCATGGTAAATCCCAGCTTGAATAATGGTAACGCAGAATGGCCTTGATAATTCACTTCCATTTCCTCCCTCGGTTAGCGAGGATAAATGCACTCTTCTTAATAGAATATCTGCGTAAAGGAAATCTAGACGTATTTTCATTTTAGCAGGTTTCCCAGGACAGAGGTTTGACGTAAATGTTGCTGGACTTCAGAAATCCTGGCTTAAGGCCAAGGCAAGACTGATGGTGGAGAAGAGTGGAGGCTGGTATCAGGGGGGGTGCCTGCCTTCCTGACGCCATCCAGGAAACAAACCTGGGCTCGTGACTTGAGCAGTGAAGGGCTCCATGCTGGCAAAACTCTGTTCAGATGGACACAGCTAATTTAGTGTAGGCTTGCTGAGCTATGTTAATACAGTACACAACTTGAGGCTAATGGAGATACAGGCCACACGTGTTCTCCTGGGGTCTTAAAGTATTTGTTAAGCCATTTTCTGTGATGAAGGCAATGCTTAAGGCTGCCCGTTGAACAGCTGACCAATTTTTTTTAAGTCAAAACTCAATGTAAGGTTGCTATCTGTAGCTAAATATTTGCTAATAATTCTGGAAGTTACTGTTGTTGGGCTTAACTGTTTGAGAATAAACATGTGCTGTGGACTGAAACTTGCCAGACCAGATACCTACCTCGCCCACATGTATCTTTTGTGGGATTGCGTACATGCTGGTGAATCTGTGTCACTCTCTGCAGCACACGCATCCTTCAGGGATGGCTTAAAGCTGTCTTTTTATCATGTAATTTAGGGGATTGAGAACTCTGTTAGCTGATGTATGGTTGTGCTGTAGGATAAAATGTTAATGCATCACGTGCTTCCTGGAAGAGTAGGTCATGTCGTCAGACTTCTTTGACTTTACTCAGCTTATGCTCAGGTTGTTTGTGGGGGTTTGTTGGTTGGGGTGTCTTGCTTATTTTCTTTTTTGCTTTGAAAAGGCGTGTGCGTGTCGCTAATGCAGTTGGTAGACCATATCCTACCAATATACTGGGGTGCGCCACTCCAAAAGGGCTGAATCCAGAGTTTACTAATAATGAACAATCAACTGTTGTCCTTTACTTTGAGAAAGTTATTTTGCTACACTGTTCGAGATACTGTTGGTTGAAGACAGCTGTGTACTTGACCTGTACTCCCTCCAGGGTAAAAGTATCTGAAATGGTGGGTGCTATCTGAATCCCGCTTTAAGCTGATGTCCGGTATGATGTCAGGAAATGCCGTTGCCTTGCCTCAGCTGCTTGCACTGCTTTACAGCCCACAGTCCTTTAGATTGTCTAGTGATAAAATTGGGGTTTGGGTTGTTTTTTTGTGTGTGGAAAGCTGACAGTATGATGGGTAGCATCCATGACCTAGCAAGGAAAAATCCTTGCCCTGAAGAGATTTAATTTTAAAGCAAAGCTTAAAGAAAACAGTGTGCCCCAGTAGCCTTGGTGGCAGCATAGAAAAATGCATTTAAGAGGAGAGCAAGAAAAAAGTGGCTTACATTTTGGGAGCAATGCTGCGTAACAGAGAGCAGTGCTTGTGGGGTGCCACGACCTCGAGCTAAGAACTGCAGTTGCAATTTGATGGGCAATATTTGATTAAAACCTGAATGGCTGTATTTTGGCTACCTCTGCTCTATTAAAGACTGGGCCTGTCCATCAGGAGCGTTGGGTGGAGCTCACTTCTTTTCTTCCTTTGGTTCCTTTTGGACCAAAAATGGAGTAGTGACAGGTACTAGCCTATTTAGATATGCGTGTATATATATATATATATTGGGGGGGGGGCTATCTTTTTTTAAAGGAATGTTGTCTTTGCCTCAGAGGCCAATGCAGTGCAGCTCCTAATGTGTGTAGTGACTGAAATGCAGAAATTTAACATAATTTGCTGTGTCTTGTCCATAACAACAACAAAAAACCCCTTACATGAGGGAGTTTATATCTGTTTTTCTTCCTTAGGAAGAAGTGAAGTACCTAGGCTAAATATGGGTGCTCAGCTTTGACCTAAATCTCTTCATGCTGAAGTCCCTTGAACTTAGACCGATGCTGAGCAGTATTTTGTTTAATTTTTCGCGTCTCTCTGCTTATTCTGTATAACTTTGGGTTGAACATCACTGACTAATTCTGCTCATGACTGGTGTCAGATGACAGGTTTTATTGTGTTGCACTGCAGAGTGCGGGTGACTTAGCAACTTTATCTGTGAGGATTTGTCAGAGGCTGAAGTGACAAGTACGCTTTGGTGTGCAGCATGAAGCGCGGCAATGTATGAAATCCATCTTTGAGTTGATTGCAAACTAATTCTTTCAGAGCTGTACAGCAGACTCTTTAGTTGAGTTTGCTTTCTTGATTTTAAATATGTGCATTTCCAAAAAGCTCGTTCTAATACTGCCTTTCTCATTTTACCTTGTCGCCAAAGTCTGGCGTGCACTTGTCTTCTCTTAGACTGGGTTGTCCCTTTCTACGTTAACAATTCCCAAAGAAGATCTAGCACAGGACTTTTGAGAGAGAGAAAAGATTGCCTGTGTTTATGCTGTCTTGTCAGAAGAATGAGGATTTCCTTCCTGCAGAAACAGGTCCATGCCCTGGAACCTAACCAGGGCTGAACTGCACTAGCTCTGTCTCCTGAAACCTCCCCTTGGTGGGTTAGCTGCTGAGCTCCCTGCAGGTGGGCTGGGCAGCCTGGAACAACTCTGTCTTGAGGCTGCGATAAAGGGCTACAGTGAGTACTGCTGACTTGCATTTTGCTATTGTATTTCTTGAGCAGTTTTTCTGCTTGGTGCTTGAATGCAGCAAAGCTCTGTGTGAGGGGGGGAAAGTGAGGCTGGTACCGAGAGACCATTCAAGCTCCTTCTACACCTAGCAGCAGCAGCTACCTCATGTGACTTTCAGGTTTTCTCGTGATTAGACTGCAATATTCAGTAGTCTGAGCAATGCTATTTCCATTTCTTTTTAAATTCAGTAGCCTTTGTTAAAAGTGGTGTTTCTTGAATATTTAAAAATTAGCTTATTTAGAATTGCTCTTTCAAGGAGGCGTTAATCACGTGAGAGCACCTGCATAGCTTTAGGCATGGAAAAAGGTGGGATTTTTCAAAACTTCCGAAAGGTTTAGGCACTCTGTTGTCATTTAATTTTTACTGTTTTTCCTCCATCTCCTCTTCAAGGAATACAGAAATAAATTCCCTCCAGTGGAGGGCTACGTTTTTCGTTAGATATTGGAGGTCATAATTTTAAAAGAAAGCCTTGTTGCACAAAGTATTTATGTCAGTGGTACATTTCATACTGAGAATGTGCTGTCCACAGAAATCCCTAAGTGGTGATCATAGGCATGGTCATAATCTGAGTTTGGTTTTTTGTTTTTCTTTAAAGATATTCTGAAAAATAGTTTTACTAGCGAGGGCCAGAAATGGTTTGGAAGAAAGTTGGCTGTTGTTATCTTTAACACTGACCTATTCCCCAAAATCTTGAGCTTATTTCATAATTAAATTATTTTTGATAGAAGCCACACAATGCACAATTTTGTCAATGATGACTGTATTGCTTCACAGGTGAGAAAATGCTGTGACAGTCAAACCTATGTGTAACCAAGGAAATAGTTGGATTAGGTGTTGGGTAAAGTGAATTTTTGATTCAGAGCTTTAACTATTTTGTAAGTTACTAGCTAAATTATAAAAGGTTTCTTGTATTGAGAATTACTTCAAGGGTAGCTTGGACATATAGAGCAATCTGAGGGCCAGTACTGATACTTTTGAAACTCTGTTTTCCAAGTTAAATATTTTGGACTCTGTTTCCAGAATAAGCTCTGCTGTGTTCCTCACCAAAGGTTGTCATGTGCTTTTGGCAGCAGAACCATTGTAGTGTTTTGAAGTGAATAGTTGCTTTAAAATAAAGTTCAAATATTAATTTGTTCATACTACTATTCCTTGCTCAGTGATGTCATTACATATAATTTTGTAGCATATCCTGTATTTGACTTCATCTATGTGAATTATTGGCTTAAGTTAAAAATGATCCCAAAATTCCGTGTAGCTAATTAGGGGATTTAAGAGTTAAAATTGAAATCTGGTCTTTATGGCATTGTTTGTGTTGTATTATTTGCTTTTCTGGCTGAGAGAGACATTTAGTGGAGGTTAAAGAAAGCCCATTAAAATTAAAGTTTAACTACTCCATTTGTTTGGTTATCTTCAAAGTTTATCCTTATTTAACCTGTCAAAAGATTGACTTGTAGATAATTTTTCAGCTTTGTGTGACATATTTGCATGGGGAATTGAGTATCTGTTCCCCATGGTTTATCACCGATCTACTTGGACTTAAATTGAGGACCTCGGTGTGTGATACTAGCACGTGCTGGACTTTTCAAGGCCCTGGGAATATTTTGGGGCTCCAGCTAGTTCACTGGAGCAGGGTCATTATTTTATTCTTTGCATAGGAAAGAAGCAGCAGCATGCCCTTGGGCATGTGTTAAACCCGAGACTGTTGATAAATTAAATTCTGAGCTTGGATGGTTTCATCGCATGCTTTGGCAAAGTCCCTGTCTGTGGAGCACAGCAGCTAGGTGGTTATTTGGGGGTGTGACCTCGCAAGGAGGTGTAGGTACATTATGTCATCTTGCTTTCATAAATTATGACGCAGCGTAAAGAAGCCAAAATACTATTTTCCCCTTGTTATTGAAAACTGTTGTCAAGCACGTCAGAGATGACAGAAGTTCTTTGAACTAAAGATGATGACACATCTAAGTGTATAAAATGCAGCAAACATTGCCATCCCAACCTCATTTTGACTGTGTTGCTGCATATTAGTATTACACCTGGTTTGTGGCAGCTACTGACTGTGTCCCTGCATTCAGTATTGTCAGTCTCTGATGCTGTTAACGTCTGGGTAATGCTTACTGTGATATTCTCACTTCTAATTCAGAGTATACTGATCATTCGCTAAATATGTAGTCCTTGGTTTTGATGTTGCAAGATAAAAAGGGTGTGTTTTCTATAATCTCTGGTACTCAAAGGCAAATAATGCATTGAGGCTGCTGATTATTTGAAATGATTAAAACATAAAATAAAGAAGTTCCTTTGTACTTTGGTCAGTGCTGACGTAACTGTTTCCAGTAGTCTGGAAAATCTTACACGTAGTTCATTGATGGCTTGTTTAGACTAAGATGCAGTGTTGTAAGTGCAGTGATCATCTACCAAAGATGTGAGAATGTGCTCAGGAAGGATTTGTTACAACACGTATCGTATCTTATCCTTTGAGGTTTAAATATAACAAGATACATTAAACAAGCATGAGCATGAGACCTGGAATATGTACTGGTTGTTCTTAAGTTTTTTGATGTTCACGTTAATGGTATGTGAAGTAAAATGTGTGGGTGGAGAGAAGGAAGGGAAGAGAGGCTCGCCTGTACAATAGATCTCCCGGTAGCCGTCTACTGAAGTGTGGACCTGGGAGGGGGAAGAGGAACATTCAACAGCACAAGTTCTTGGAGGTGCACCTGGAGAAAAGGTGATTAATCTTTCAAGAGGACTAAGCTTAAGTATTTATCAGGAGTTAAAAATGAAATGGAGAGTGAAAATAGACTTCATAGGCAGGGTGCACAAATGAAGCTGTCAGAGTTGCTGCAAGATACTTCTGTGATGCTCAAACTCCTGTGAGAAGTCAGCACTGATGTGGTAACATACCTTCCCTCGCCTCAATAAGCTGCAGTGGGATCGGAGAAAGTGCATGAGGCTGCTGCCTTGAATTCATGTCTAGGGATACAGTGGTCCTTCAGTTGGTTTTTTATTTTTTTTTTTTTCAGTGAGCCACCTACAGCATTGATAATTGGCTTGCATTTCCCACTCTTAGACCCTGTAACAAGAATCAACAGTTTATTTTTATTCATATGTACCTCTTTCTAGCAATGTTGAATCATAATTCAAGAGAAGAAAAAATACATACGTGCCAGGCCATCTCAGTTGGACTGCTGGAAGAAGACACCAAAGGGAAATCAAGCTGAAGTGTATCAACACTCCAGGGACATGAGGCTGACTGATGAGCTAGCTTTTACTGCTCTGCTCCATTCACATCCTGCTAATAGAGGATGTTGGAGCAGGAAGTCTTAATGAATACAGAAGCCAACCCTCTCCCTTTAGTCCCTTTATTTTTAGACTTTATGTTTTCCCTGTGGTAAAATAGTTTGGAACTTGGAGGAGCTATGCCCGAGCTTGGGCAGAAATGTGACTTAGTAGTGAACGCTGCCTGGTGTGCAATTATTCAGGAGATGAGGGGGAAGACTATTTCTCTTCCCCTGTAGCTAGAGGTTGCTGAGATTGATCGTTGGTGTAATGTAATTCCAGTGTGTGGAGGCCTGATATCCTGTTTGCTTCTGCAAATGGATGGAGATAGTGAATTAATGCAGAAGTATCTTTCTTTTCATTTTGCGTGTTGGAAAGAGTGGGAAAACCACTGCCGAAATCTGGCATCTAAATGTAGATGTCTGAATTAGCAATGCAGGAAACATAGTAGTGAGTGTAGCAAGCAGCTCAGTTCCTCCAGAGCAATGCTGGCACTATAGGCAACTTGGGCACTTAACTCATTCAGCCATCTAAACTGTGCAGAGCAGGCATCTCTTTACACCCCTTGTGAAAAATGTGTGTGGGATGCTTCCTCTGGATATCCTTACGCCAAGGCATAACTGGCATTTTAAGACAACTTTCATCACAGAGTTCCCACTGAAGTGGTCTTCACAATGGATTTTCTGCTTGTACTTTTTTTGATCTGAATATTTGCATATAGTGGTTTCTGCTTCCACAGCTGTTCTGCGTTTGGTTTCCTAAGTGGTAAGAAATGTGGTATGCTGAAATCAAAGCCGAGCCTGATAGTCTATTGTATAAATATAATTGTAAGGGAAAATTCAAGCAGTTACCATATTACAGCAAAGATGTGTGCGTTGATGGTCTTGGTAGAATTCAGTTCTTGTGTTTAGGTATCTTATGCTGCAAGAAGAAATTTTTATTACATGTAATAATTAGCTTTTGAAATAAAGGGGATTATATTTCATTTTAATCACTCTGCCTTAATAACAGGGAAGAAAAATCATCGTTTTGTAAGAATCCCAACTCTGTTCTCAGTGTTTTCTAGAATGACACTTTAATTGAATTTTATATTTATGGGACTGATACTTAAAACACGTCATTCTCGTGGGTTCTTACCTGTTCCCCCACTGTATATTAATCAGTTGCATTTTTAAAGATTGTAAGCTTCTGTCCTGCTCATCTTGCCAAACAAAAATTCAGTAAACCATTTTTTTGTGAAGAGAATTATTACTTCTATTGGTGATTTTTAATGTGTAACTCTAATATTCAACTACACTTCTCTTGTTAACACGAAGCATTATATAGTTGCTTCATATCCAGTATGTGAATAGCTTGTAAATAAATAACAAAAGTAGGTTTAAATTTCATGCCTGTACTTTGCAAAACTAATGGATGGTAATCAGTGTAACGGCTGATGATAGATTGTACTGTGTGAGCAGGGGAGCTTGCGCTCGGAAAAAGTAACACAAGATCAGGAACAGCTAGAGACTGGTTGGTGAATGTGTTCTTATCCAGATGCTTTCTTAATTCCTTCAATTAACTTGATTAAGCAGCTTAGCTTAAATAAGCAGAATTTGTGACTTAGAAGTTCTCCCATGTAGTATTTTCCCATTGCCTTAGGAATTAATTCCTTTAATATTTTTGTCTGTGTAAAGCAGGCAGCCTCAATTGCTCCTGTGTCTTGTACAGACATGAGATGGTGTATGCTTAGTATGAGAGGCACACACAGGGGTGGTTTTTTTCCTCTCTGCAATTGGATCTAGGCAGAAGTCATAAATCATAGTGATTTCTGCACAGTGCAATTGAATGGAGACTGACTACCTTATTTTTTATTAGTATTGAAAGTTCCCCCCTGCTTAGATCACTGTGAATCCTTCCTCAACAGAGAAGAGCATGCCCTTTTCCCCCCCCTTGCCTCTTACTCTACTTCAGAGCTGTGTTTCGTAGTGCAAGGTTAGCTCCGAATGCCATCCTCTGGTACCTGAGCTAGGTGGCTGGTGTATCTATGGAAGAGCCTGGCCAAAGCAGCGACTGAGAAGATTTTATACATGGGATTCTTTGTTCAAGGATGCTGTGTGCCATGTTCCAGTTACAGCATTTGAAGGTGCGTTTTCTGATTGCTCTTGGGTGTGTCTGTGTTGGCTGCAGCTGTGGCACAGTTCACCGAATACTTTTCCTCCTATCCTCGCTGGTCAAGTGGCTGCCCTTGTATTCTGACCACCATTTTAAGGCAGTAGTTCCCAAGCAAGGGAATTGCTCTCAGGGACCACTTTGGAATATAACTATGCTTCCTAGTTGTACCACCAGTGTCCTTAGCAGGTAACTTGGTACATCCTCTTTCCTACCCAAAGACTTTATCTTTACAGTGTTAGGGAATAGGGATAGGGATGTTAGATAGGGAAGTTAGATGGTAGCATAGGGTTCCTGTCCATCTCTCTCTGTTTGCTTTCCTCGAGGATGTTTTTCTCCCTTTCCAGTAAGAATGGTCGTTATGCTATAGCGTCCTCTATTTTTCAGAGCACAGAAAAGTGGCCTGAGATGAAACCTGACGGTACTAGAGAACTCGCCCATTAGTAGTAACTGCAGTGCAAACCTAGGGTTGACTTTTGGGTATTGTGGTAACCTGGAGCTCTGTGTGGCTCATCTTCCATGTTTTCAACTGCTGGCCCAACAAATTGTTGATTTCCAAATTATAGGTCTTTCCATCTGGTTCTGGCTTGCCCTCCCAGCAGGAATATGCCCTCAGTTCCACTGGTACATGGCCTCAGATTATTTTGAACAGTTTTCTGAATAAATACAAGTATTTTTTCAGTATTAGAAGTAGTGGTGTCTCACATAGGTTGTCTTTAAATCCTTGCAGTAGCTTTGGAAATGGGAGTCTGTGTTTATAACTGCTTTTTTCTGGCAAGAATTTCAGAGAAGACCCTGACACTACTGCTACCTTTTCTCCTCCTCTTGATTACACTGTACTAATCAAAATCATGACATAAATGTTTTGATAATTACTGGTGGGTCTGTAGATTGGAATTGAACTACGTATCTGCTACCTAATGGAAGGTGGTGGTTGAGTGTGCTTGTGTGATCTCTCCAGCAGTGCCAGGTGGGCTGTACTAGCCTTAAGAACCTTTGCTATGGAGTTGGAGGTAAACGTCTTAAAAAGATACTAAAATATGAGAAGAATGTCTGAGTATTTTTGGTAGTTTTATATATGCATTGGTTTCTCCCCCTTTCTCAATGTTGATTATGAGGGGAACATTAAATGAGTTATGTTGGTTCTGGAGGCGTATGAGATGAATTCTTTCCTCTTCTTTCTCCTCTAATTTTGGAGAAGATTTACTTTTATGTCCATTGCAAAATAGGCATTTACAGGCCTTAATTTTATCCCAGTGATGAGCTCATCTGCATCACAGAATCTAAATTTAGTTAGGTGAATACCACCTGTGGTTAATATTTGCAGCTGATTTTTATAATTTGGAAACAAGTGGTCTTTCAGGAACTGGAGTGGACCAGTGCCTGTGGAGAAAATAGGAGCAGCATCTTGGATGCATAGTGCTAGTTGTGACAGATGTGATGAAAATAGGAGCATAGTGATTAGTTGTGAAGATGAAGCCTCTGGAGTGAGGTCAAGAAGACTGACATGGAAGAGAGCTCTGAAGGTGGAGGAGAGTCAAAGCCTTAATTCTTAAGAGGAAGAGAAAACCCAACGGGGACACACAAATGAAGTTTTTCCTTCTGTTATGCAATGAGATGAGTTTGGTGTAGAATCTTTTGTCTCCATGACTAATGAGAGCCAGTTAGCTTTTATAAACTAGTCTTGCCTAATTGTAATTCTTTGGGGGATGTCTCAGCTTTTTGTGAAGAGTTGAGTTCTAATATGAGAGCAGATTTAAGTCCGTCAGGAAGGCTGCATGATTAAGCAAGCCACGTGTGGCTCCCCAGTAGCAAAGAAGCTGACAATGGGATGCGCAGGGAAAGGAGGAGGGGAGGGGGTGGAAAGGGGAGGGAGACTGGAAAGAGCGGGATTGTAACAGAGAAGACCAGTATCGTAACAGAAAGCCCTCTGCCATAAATCTGTCATGAAGGTGATATGCAGGGGAATTGAAAATACCTGTTTTTCATTCCTTCCCTCACTGTGGGGGAAGATCACTGTTCAAGAGATTCTTCAGGTAGTTAGAAGCATTCATAAACTTCTGTATTTTAACGCTCCATTCAGCTTCCGTACTGTGTAAATTACTTTCTTCAAACCTGGCTCTGT
Organism: Mycteria americana; assembly: GCF_035582795.1. NCBI lineage: Eukaryota > Metazoa > Chordata > Aves > Ciconiiformes > Ciconiidae > Mycteria > Mycteria americana. Next base: position 23,060,548 of record NC_134371.1, read on the forward strand.
TTTTCATCTGTCTTTACTGTATACTGTAACAGAGTTAATGATAAATATAAAAATGCACAACTGCTCTTGATCCCATGATTCTAGTAGCAATTTCCGTGTCTGCACAACACTTCTGGGAAAAGTATATGTCGGTTTGTCTTTTGAAAGACTGGTTGAAACTTAAAACCCCTCAGATTTTCAGTACCTTTAGGTATTCTTTTTTCTTAACCTGTTGGCCAAAGGGCTTGCTTTTCTCTACTGAAGCAATTTGTAGTGTTTGTGCAGTATCCGACCTGGTTTTACATTCAACTGAGTGGGGCGGTTTGTGTGTTTCTTCCAAGTCTTTTGCAATAGTAAACCACAGTTTGCTTGATAAATGCAAATTTGTATTTATGCTGATGTGAATACCTTGGTTAGACGTCAAATGATTCTGGAAGGATGTTTGTATTAATCAACTCAATTCTATCCTTCCTGTGCTGTTCTTAAGGATGTGGTGAACAAAAACAAGTCTAGCTCTGATAAAGTTGAAAAAAGAATAATTTTCCCAGTATTTGTTTGGGAATGCGGGCCATATTGAGTGTGTTATGGTTTTATAACTCAATGGGAAAATGATTTTTTTTTTTTTTTTTCCCCTAGAGGAAAAAATTAAAGACATTTAAGTAATGTCTTCCTTTTAAAGACATTTCTAAATGTTACTTTTATTCTTTATTATGCTGGAAATTAAGGTGGTCTGTATATCCCAATGCAATCTAGGGTTTCACTTGTTTTTCCAGAATTAAAAACTCTGAACAAATATTTCTTTTTTTTTTTTTTTCCTCTTCTTCTTTCTACATTATACCTGTTGATGGAGCTCAGCTTGTATTTACTGATATGCCTTCTCTTTGTGTATAGTGCTGCTGATCCACGTTTAGACTAAGCGTATTTTTCTTCAGGGCAAAGCAGGGGCCTGCCTGAGTTATTGGAGAATTGGTGTCTGGCAAATTCAGAGGGTGTCTTGAAGATGCTTTGCAATAATACAAAATACGGGGGTTTTGTGCAAAAATTAATTGGAGCATGTTCATTTTTATATAGCTTTCCCAAGACTTCCAGAATGTGATGTGAGTTATTTTATTTCAGTGACAGTACACCTAGAGATTGAGTACTAATATCTTTTTATTGCCATCAAAACTTGCATCCTGGTACAATTTTCTTCCAAATAATTGTCAATCTCCCTCCCCTCCCCTGCCCCTTTTCCCCCAGTGCATTCAAGAATGAAATATGATTAGTAATTAATTGTTACAAATAAAATGCCGCTTGAAAGAAAATGCTCTGTGGAAGACTGCTTAGCAGTGAGAACTTCAGTGTGAAGTTATTTTGAGAAATACAGACCTTGCGTTTGAGTTTACAGATCATAGTCTGTGTTGAGACTCCTGTAGGTAGGCACAAAGCTGATTTATTTTTATCCATGCCTCTATTAGGAAGTCTAGCGTGGGTTTTTAAAGTAGTTTCCTGTGGTCAAAAATACCTGGAATTGTTGGCACTTGTAACATGAAATTCTTCTAGGATGTACACTGTTAGGTCAGTAATAGAGAGATGTAAATGCTACTCAGAGTAGCGACTTCTTTCACCATGGCTTTTCCTAGTTGGAGGCCCTCTCTGATTTTAACACTGGAAACAGTCTGGGATACTTTTTCTCTGTAGAACAGTATTTGTTTGAAAAGGCAGCCTTTCCACTTAATTTGGCTCTAAGAAAATGACAGATCCGGAAAGAAAATAACATTCCATATAGCCTTCACTGCTCCGAGACCCATCCTGGGTTCTCACCAAGGTGTTCCTTGTGTCTTCAGGACGAGTCACAGACTCTTGACATGGGGCCATAACTGGCTGTAAATCTTTAACTCCTTAAATCCCTGTGGCCTTTCCCAGCCTCTCCTGCATTACCCAGTGCCCTATTTCCTAAATTAATAGCAAACACAAACGAAAATGCTACTCTATAAAATGGGAAAGCTTTTATGTGCATAAGGAAAATCAATTTTGTTGCTTGGAGCTCAGGAGGTTTGTTTGTATGATATTACTTTCTCTATCATCCTCGTTTGTCTGTGCAATTGTTCTCTGCTGGCAGATGGGCTTTAGCAGAGGCGTGTGTTTAAGACAGATGAAATTCATTGCTGTTGCTTAAAAAAATGTGTTGAGGTTTTTTTTTTTTGAGAAAACATTTATTTAACAGGAAGTTGGTTTGTCTTTTTGTTAGCGCTCAAAAGCTGTATGTAACTTCATTTGTCACCTCACCTGGGAAATACAAAATCATCCACATAATCTGAATTTGTGACGATGCTTCCTTATATCAAGTCTGTTTACTTAATTTCTGTTTGGTAAAAGAAGTCAGTTTAGAAACTGCGGGACTAATGAAGCATTGCTTCCTGGATTTGTGTCTTGTGGCTGACTTAACCTGAAATCTTTAGGACGCTTTGCCTGCAGTTACAGCTTTGAAGTGAGCTCATTCTTTTCTGGGTTCCTTGGCAAGATGTGAACTCGCAGCCCAGCCTGATCTTCCATGGGGTCGCTTCCAAGATGTCTGTCCTCTCCCCAGCTGCCCCTCCTGTAGGAACATTGTTATCTTTGAGCCTGCTGTTGTAGTGTCAAATTTGGCTCATGGTGGCTATTGACCGAAATAGTTAAGGGGGAAGGGTTAGGAGGGATGCAGATGGTGTGATTGTGTAAGCCTATTTTCCTATTAAACAAAAGAATACGCTTTTGTTCAGGATCAAACTTGTCCTCGTGTATTCATCTTCTATGTGTTTGTGCAAGTACAATGGCTGGGTTCCCTCCAACCCTGCCCTCCCCCTCTCCCAACGCAATCGTGAGCTGAGGGAACGGGCCTGAGCCCTGCGTGCGTTTGTGGCCCCCCTATAACAGATCACCCGTGGTTTGTCTGAGACAGCCTTTTTGGGCATCGTAATCTTTTGAGTCTGTTCAACTTGCTGCAGGGGGTGTAGAATATCTTCAACTCTTGTCTGTTGTGTTTGGCCAGAGGCACAATATGTTTTTGTCACTGGAGTTTGGCAGCACTGTTGGAAGTATTAAAGCCATCCAGGTCAGATCAGGAACTGCCTCTAATGGGCTGCTTCAGCTGGAGCATCTCGTGGGTTTGCTTCTGGCCCAGCAATGGTGAGAGCATCTGACAGGTATTGTTTGTATGCTGCTGCTTCAGTTCAACTGAGAATTAAAGTAAGGCTGAAAAGCAAAAGAAGATGACAAAAGTATCTCAGCCATTCCAAGAGAAGCACTGCAAATTTTAAGCTGTTAGTGAATGTCTTTTTGTAGACAAAAAGGTAGAGAGGCTAAGCACTCAACTCATCCACTGACTGCCAAACATATAGACAGGCATTGTGAGAGTGGAGCCATCTCTTATAGAGTCTGGTAAGTCTTACAGCAGCCTTGTGATTAAAAAAGAAGAGCTGCTATTAGTGGGTGTTCCTCCTTACCCCCATCCTCATCATGCTACTGCTCCTAGAAAACCAGTTGTAGAGCTAGGCTCCATCATGAATTACAAAGACTCACCAGGCTTGGAATGCATTGACACGTATAATACTATGACTGAACCTTGAGCTAAGGGGCCAAATTTTCACCAGAGCATGTTACTACAGTTTCTGCAGTTACAATAAAGTTCTGGTGAACAATTGTGTTAAGCTAGAGGAGCTCTTGTCTGTATGATTGTCACTTTCTACCATCTTTGGACCTCCCCTCAGTCCTCTCAGGAATAATCTCTGGCACGTCCCCTGGGATTTGCTGCTTGCTAGAGTAAGGAATGATGCTTTCCAGGAGTCTTTCTCATCTATGACTTTCTAACTTTTCTTTCATTTTGAAGGCCAACTAGCTCCACTGTACATTACAGCAAAAGAAAGGTAATGGGAAGGTATTTAGCCATTGTGGTGGTTTAATGAATGTTCTGGTTTTGAAATTGAAGCTGTAGGGGTATTGATCCTCTACAAAGCTGTAGAGGTAAGAGTAAAATAAATTGTCTAAAAAATGTTAGGCTGCTGAAAAGTAGTAATGGCTGGAGATAAATTGCAATATTAAAACTTAATTATTCTTTGTGCTTTAAATCTCACGTGGTCTGACACCTATTGGTATTACTTATTTGGTGAAGCATGGCTGAGTAGAAATGTAAAATGGTAAATGATCCTGGAAAATGCCAAGTAGAGCTAAAAACATAATTCTCAATTTAGTGTTAAGCCTTTTTCATGTGTTAATTTGCTCTTTTAATATAATGCTGACACTTGAATATTCAAAATGGCTACGTCAGGCATTCAGGAAAGACAGGAAGGTATTTACTGTAACAGAAGGGTGGCTGAAGGATGAAAGATGCATCATTTCGTGCCAGAAGGGTGAGGAAGGTGTAAGCAGAAGCTCATGACTGTACTGAATTTAGACGTGAAGTTCATCTGTGCCCCGTAGGGCAGCTTGAAGTGACTGGAAATTCACTCCACAATTTGGGCTGCTGCTTAAATAGATGGTTCTGCCTTTCAGCTTTTTAATTTTTTTCTCTTCCTTTCCTTATGCCAGAGCAAGTGTTTACATGACTGTCGGATGTCCCAGATCAGAGGGCTTATCCACCTGAAAATAACCTGGCAAAATAAAATACTAGATTTTACCCACTTTAGTTTTCTGAGGCAGACCCATCTCAAAGCCATTTGAATGCAGGTGGCTGCAAGACAGAAGAATGAATAGGAAGGGGTGCTAGAAGGGATGTAGCAACTTGAACATCTGTAAGCTTATGGTAATTGTAGAATCACATGGGTATTCCTGTTAAATACTCTGAAAAGAAAGTAAATGTTTCCTTTCAGTAACTTTAGAACTGGAATGTTGCTGTTTTAAAAAGTACTTGCATAGTAAAAAAAAGTAATTTTTATGGTATTATGTTACTATATTTGTTTTTCAAATTACATTGCTGTATTCTGAGAAGTCATTATGCAAAAAACCTGTTTACAGAATAGAAGTGGGTTTTTGTCATCTGTCATGTTTCTTCAGAATATAAATGTTTGCATTTAAAACCAACTTTCAGTACCAGAGGGGCAAATTCCAGAAACACACGCAGAGAGATGGAAGGCATAAAAACAACCCAAAACCTCAAATCAGCTCAGTTCCAAAGTACAGTAGATGGAAGTATTGAAAAATATACATTCCGCTGTATTCTTAGCTACTCAAGATTCTTTCTGAATTCTTCATCATATGACTAAACTGCTTCTAACTCTGGTGGTACAGATGGTGTGGTATTTCAGATTATTCTAATTCCAAGCGGCTAAATGCACAGTCTATTTTAATAACAAGCTTATCTTGAATTTTGAAACAATTACATTTTTGTAACATTGCAAAAGAAGTTACCCTTTACGGAGGAATGTCCTTGGGATTTTCAGGATTTGCATTCCTTTCAGGAATTGAAGAAGTCATGACTTACTGCTGCATTGTTCATCCCACGTGTTAAATGTCATTTGCTAAGTGTGTATGCAGCATAAAATTTTATCTGTAGCACAGGATAGTTTAGAGTATCCAAGCATTTTTGGCTGGTTGCATTGTTACCGTATATTCCCAGTTTGACAAAGAAAGCCAACATTGTTCAAAATGGGCAATAAGTCAACAATGTTGGATACCAGGATCTATCATTGAATCCAAGCTGACCAATCTTTTTAGGGTGCCAAAAATGTGCTTAATTCATTGTCACCCTCAAAACAGTGTTGTCATGGTTATGTAGCTGTTTGCACACAGGGAACATAGTTGATAGACACTGGGCCTCATGCCTTTACATTGGGTGGAGATAAAAGTCCTTGTTCTTGAACTTATAAACTCTTCATCAGCTTGCCCAGCACAGCAGAGCTGCTGCTTTTCTTCTTCCTGTTCCTCCTGTAGAGATGTTAGGACCAGGGCTAGAATCAGAGTACTCAAAACCATTTAGGGTATCGGTTCTGTTCAGGCATCTGGGGAACGAACAATTTTGGTGCCCGTGATGAAGAGGCCTTCGTTCAGAGCCTCCTGTTGCAACTCTCTTAGCGTTCAGGAGTCCTTGCTTGCTGGTGACAAAGCCCAGGTCGGCAAAGGAGGTGGCAGTGCGGTCTGGCTGCAGGAAAGAAAAAACCCAACGAGGGTCAATAGCAAAAAGAGTGGGAACTGCTGTGTAGGAGTTTGAAATACTGGTAGATAGAGGGATTACCTTCCCTGCTTTTTGTGATAGACAGTTTCACCCGGTGAGTATCGTTAACTGGGACTCGCTTAGCTTCTCACTTTTTTGGTAAGTGTCAATTTAGCAGAATTAACCTAAGCCTTAGCATGTTCTTACTGTAGTTTTGAATTGCGTTTGTGGTGTCGTTTCTCATGCATGTTTTTCAAGCTTTCTGCACGTCTAGTTCATGATAATCCAGAGGGAAATATAACTATGAATGCTGAAAGCTGACTTTGCAGAAAGCATGTTTCTTTTATCAGCAGTTATGGTCTACTGATGCCAACATACTGAATTGTTAAAAAATGCACCCTATTTAATTACAGCAAAGTGATGTCCCAGCAAGCCTTTCTCTGGTAAGTATAATTTGTGTTTTTGTTGTGAATATTTTCCCTAAATATTTTGGCAGTCTGTATGAGGACACTGCTAAGCAACATTGACACTTTTCCTGTTTGGAGTTGGCTTGTTCTTCTACAGTATGTTTAATCTAATCATCGTATCCTGACAAAGCGTGGCATGAATGTGAAACTGAGAGACAGAAATAATTTAGGTTATAAAAACTAACAGTCTTCTCAACCAGAGATTTCAAGTTGCCACAGGAGTATACGAACGTGGGTTCTTCTCTTCCCATGAAAACCCTACTTTCTTTTTCACAAAATACCTTTTATCACAGCGATAACTGATGAAATTTAGTGTTTCAGTTGTAGTCACTAAACTGGTATAATGCAGAGGTCATATAGATAAGTCAGATTGAAATGTTTTCTTATTTCCTAACTTCTGTAGTAGTTTGAAATTACTGGAAGAGCAAAGTTTGGGAAAAAATTCAAAGCAAAACTATACAGTGAAAATGCGTGTTCTTTTCATTTCAGAATATTTATGTGTCTAGTGAGAAGATGCAGGCAAGGAAATCTAAGTTTCTCTAAGTAGTGTAAGATTATAAAAAGTCACAGGAGTTGAATGATGGTGCTGTGCTTTGGCAATTTTTTATTAATTAAGAAGATGGTGAGAAGGTTTTACAACCAAATATTTCTGTAAATTGATCGAATAGTATACAAACTGAAAGGAATACTCTTCTGTCCTTTCAGGTCGACCCACAACTTTTACTAATCCTGTGTGGTGTAGCCATCCAGTCTGGCAGACAGGAAGCCAGTTTGGAGTACCTTTGCCAGATGAATTGATAGTCACTCCACTTCCCCTTGTTGAGCATTGTGTTCAGCTTTCCCAACAACTCCTGGTGTGTGATAGTTGCGTAGCTCCGTGGGGAGAAGCTGCCTGGAGATCCTAACAGTAATGGTGTGAGTGTGGCGTTTCCGAGGCTTCTGAGTCGGAAGTATGCTATTACCTGTGGAAGTAGGGAGGGGACGTTTGTCAGTAGAGACAGGCTGGGCCCTGGTAAGCTGTGCTCCTCCAACAGCACCTTCTGGCAGGGCGAAGGACAAGGTGGTACCTCTGCTGCTGTTCCTCACCTCGGTATGGGTCTCTGCCATCTGCTTGGTGTAAATGGACAGGATGCAGACAAGAAAAGGGAATAGATGGTCTTGGCTTTGAGACAGGTTGCTCCTGCAAGCAACCAGCAGGACCATTGTGAGCTGCCAGGAGGACTTTCTGCATGAGTTGCTCCCTGTAGAGCTCACGTTAATGTTGCATGGGTTGTGAGCAGGAGGCATGAGTTGCAACCCCTCACTGCTGCCTCGTATAAAGTTTTCATGTCAGCTACTACTAAACACCAGCAATTAGAGCTGTTAGATCGCAGCCAGCATGGGATTACACCTTTATTGCTGTACAGGTACAAATGATTAAATGTTGACCTTTTTTTCTTTTTTTTTCTTTTTTTTTTTTGGCATTTACTTGTTTAAGTCCACTGATACTTGAATGACATTAGTGTGGCTATAGTTGGCCTTCTAACAGAAGCTGAGAACAGCTACCAGCTACACAGAACTAGGATGCAAGAGAGTGGAATATGTTACAGTGGGTGGGAGAAAGTATTTGATGAAAAGCAGCAGTACAGCTCAAAAGCTACCTAGGAACTGCTGCATCTTGAATGCATCAGTAACTGTAAGATTTTTATGTTATTCAGTTCAGTCCTATGTCCATACAAAGCTATTTGGCAAAAAGTTACATTATATAATTAAATTATGTGGTAATGTCCATATATGAAGAAAGGGCTAATATTGTAAGATGCAGTTTCAAACTGAAGTACTTACTAAGCACATCCCAGAGTAAAGGCAGTTGTGTGCGTATCAAGGTACTTACAATGATGCATTTTACTCCTCTGAATTACTGATCTATCTATTAGCAGCCTATTCATGTTACAGTTTGGGGCACATTAGGAAGAATGTTTGTCTGTGACTTGCCAAGTGAGTCACTTCGGTGTTTATAACCTCTTGGTGATTTGCCAGGTAAACCTGTGCCAAGTTTAGTTTCTCACGTGATGGGGAAGTGATAGAGGAGGATGCGCTACGGACTTCCCCGTCTGTCTCCCCTCGGCACCCTCACAGCAACGTGGCAATTGTCTTGTGCTTTAAAGAGGAAATTTTCAAAGGCGTGTAGAGCTAAATCTCATACAGAAATCGCTGGGGTTCCCTTTGAACATCTGACATTTTCCCTTTTCATATCCTTCTTTCAAGCTCAGATAATCAAGCACCTTTTAAAAAAGGAATTACCCAGTCCCTGAGCATGTGTCTTCCTAGGAAAGCTTACTTACCTGATGACGTTTACTCCGTGTTGCTTCCCTGTGTGTACAGTAGTGTCAGTATTTCATTTCCCCCAGGATTATTAGCGTGGAATCAAGTATTGAACTTGCTTCGGTGGGCAAAATTTGCCATTGTACCTTTGAAACAACCTATGAGCGCTTCTGCAATAGTGGAAATGGCAAGCGTCAAGTTAAACGTAATTACTGTTTAAACTTTCAGATTCTTTTTACGTGGTTTGGAAAGAAGTAAGGGGGATCGTTCAAGCTGATTTCACGTGGGGTAATTTTCAAGTTGTGGTACTGCTTTGGTGAGAAGAAGCTCTTGTGAATCGTTCTGAATGCTCCTGTAAGCGTGATATGAGGGGCTTGGGGGCTTATGTTTAATTTTGATTTTAAAGATTAAAATTAGGTGCAAAGAGGTGGTGGTTTTATGCTCAGGTGTACACATATACCCATGTGGGACCAGCCACCGGAAAATAATATTTTTATACAATAACTTAACTGCCACATAGATTTGAAAATCAACATTTTACTTCTTTTTTTTTTTTTTTTTTTTTTTTTGGAAAGAAAGCTTTCACATAACACAGGTGTTGTTTCATTTCTGATTTAATACATGCAGAAAACACTTTACATTGTATTGGCCATTGTAAATAATATAAGGACTTCATTCACTTCTAAAACATGGTTGGATGGCAAATTTTACAGGTGGTGTTTTCCTAGACTTCTCTTTTTATTTCCTTTCATTGTGAGTGGATGTCTTCTTCCAGAAATGATCTTTGCAATGGGACAGTATATCTGGGGTAGAAGTTCTTTAAAAAGAAGAACATGGACTTGTGACTTACCAAGTAAAGTCTTGCAAGACGTTTTTTGCAGGACATCTATGCCCCTGTTTGGTGCTTTATGAACACCAGCTGTCACCTAGGCTCTACAGCCTTTTGAGAGTCTGGTGATTTTTGCTGCTTCTTGGTGATTTTTGCTGCTTCTTGAAACACTTCATTACTCTCAGTAAATCGACAGACTGGATCTCCTCAGCTGTATTTGAGCATTCCTGGACTTGGCACTTATTTTGCTAGAAGACAGAAGTATGTCTGCTGGTGCAGATACTTTATTTGATCCCATGTCAATCATATACTTGAGTTTATAGGCCTTTGTCTTCCTTTTTATTCCTTTAGTACTTTTAGAGGTTCTTGGCTTCACTTTGCACTCTACCTGAACTCTAAAAGGTGAATGAATCTAACTTATCCAGGCTGCAAAGAATCTTTCCTGGCTGCTTTTGACCACTTCCAGCTACATTACCATGTTTGTCTATGGAAGCACAGAAAGAATATGTTTCAAAATCATGTATTCCCCTTAATGTGTCTTACTGAGTTCCACTCCTTCACATCAGCCTAATACTGCAATATAGAAAACCTGGATTAGCCTGCTGTCCAGTAGCATGAAGAAATACCTGGCTGTGGTAGCTGCCCACATAGAAAAGTCTGCTGAAGAACTGAAACTGCCATTCTTCATTTGTGCTTCCATGACTCCTCTTCCCTCATTACCTGTCTTTTTTTGGGGTTGTTTGGTTTTGGGGTTGTTTGGTTTTTTTAGCTCCTTTATAAAAAACCTAAAGCTTGATCAATTTTTATTTTTTCTTTTATTTAAGGAGAGGGTATGTTAAAAGTAAACATTTAAAACTTGCAGCCATTTGCTGTTGGCTGCATTTGTTTTAATAACCACACAGAAGGCGAAGCCCTGTGTCGCCAGGGCCCAGGGAAGAGAACAGCTAGAAATAAAAGGAGATTCTGACATAGTGCATATTTCTAAGACTCTGAAACAAAAGCCCAAGTGAAAGTGAAGCTACCACTGAACATAAACTTTATCGCTGTTGCTGGGGAATAGCGTACGCCTTCTTCAGGACTGCTGTGAACTTGGCCAGACAAAATGGGTGGAAGGGCAGAAGGTGGGGATTGTCTGCATCCTATTATGAATTGGAGGAAATGACTGTCTGCACTCTGTATGCTGGTGGGCTCAGAGTATCCTGCTGGCCGGCTGGTTAGCGCTGTAGGATACTGAAGAAAAAGCGGTGAATTGTCAGCTTTGGTGTTTAAAATAACTGCTAGGGATGAGAAGTTCTTTAAAAAGATGCTGTGGGTTTTCTGTTGGCTTTCTTAAACTAACTGGAAACTTTCTGCTTTCTTTCAGGAGCATTTTTTCCTCTGAAAACATTGCTGCTAAAAAGCTCCAAACAGGAGAAGTAAATCCAGTCAGCTTGTCAGGTCACTGGCTCAGTGTAAAAGTGCTTTCATGAGGTAACGTTGGGCCAAAGTCAACTTTTCTTTCTCCTTTGTAAATCTGCAGCCAAGCAATGGGCCAGAAAATCTCAGGGAGCATAAAGTCTGTGGATGTGAGGGAGCCCCCTTATAGACCTGTTAAACGAGAGCTGAGAGGCCCGGATTTTTGCAAGCCGGCACGACTGGACATGCTGTTGGATATGCCCCCTGCCAGGCTGGAGGTCCAGTACAAACATGCTTGGAACAATGAAGATCGCTCCTTAAATATATTTGTAAAGGAAGATGATAAACTGACTTTTCATAGACACCCAGTTGCCCAAAGCACAGATTGCATCCGGGGCAAAGTCGGCTACACGAGAGGCCTGCACGTCTGGCAAATCCACTGGCCCACGAGGCAGCGGGGAACTCATGCTGTGGTGGGCGTCTCCACCGCCGAAGCTCCGCTGCACTCGGTGGGATACACGTCGCTGGTTGGTAGCAATAGTGAATCGTGGGGCTGGGATCTGGGACGCAACAAACTCTACCACAATTGTAAAAACCAGCCTGGGGTCACGTATCCTGTCTTTTTGGAACCGGATGAGTCTTTTGTACTCCCAGACTCCTTACTGGTGGTTTTGGACATGGATGAAGGGACGCTTAGCTTCATGGTAGATGGACAGTATCTTGGAGTGGCCTTCAGGGGACTAAAAGGGAAAAAACTTTACCCCATAGTCAGTGCAGTTTGGGGGCACTGTGAAATTACAATGAGATACGTCAACGGACTTGACCGTAAGTGTTACCATATTTCTTCATTACACTGTATTTCAACTTTTCTCATGTAGCGGTTTTTTTTTCTTTATCCTTTTGTTGTGAACAGTGTGCTGCGGGCTAGGGGTCTGTCCACTGTGAGTAGATGGCATCCCATAGTTACTGCCCACAACTAATATCTATCAGTTGTGTCTTGTAATGATTGTATGGATTGTATCAAAATATTTTCCCTTTTGGCAAGCAGAGCGGCAAGAAATCTGTGTCCAAAGAAAGTGAACAGACTGAGAAAAAAAGATCTTGAGAAACTTCCTGGGTATATTTAACAGTAAAACTCTTGTTTACCGGAGGTTATGTTTTAAATCTGTGGTTTTCAAATAGGATTTGTGAATCCTGTAAAAAATTTCCTGTAGTAGTGGGAACTCTTACATGATGTGCATAAACATACTTGAATTCAGGCCAGTAGGCTTTCTTTGCATGTTTGCCTTTCCAGGACCCTCAGAAGCAGCTGTGGATCCCCAAGAATCTGGGAGCTCAGGTCAAATACTACTTTCAGCAGTTCTTCTGAAAGAGAGCTCTGTTCCTTAGTTCATTTCAGAAAGTGCTCGCTCGGGGTATGTTCTTCTCCAGAAATATGGGGTTTTGGATAAGCATTAGCTATTTTTGATCTAAAGGGGTAGTATCAAATTATAATGGTTACATAGTAAGGAGCAGCACGTTGCTGCTGTGACCTTGAAGTAGTAGCCCACCAGAAGATGAGTTGCAGAACTGGGTCTTGTCCAGTTCTCACTGCTCAGGAAGATGTGTACTCTGCCAGGTCCATACACAGCACAGCGTACGTTCGGTCTCACCCATTTATCCACAGTCAGCTTATCGGCTGCTCTGAATTGGGGAATGGAAGGCTGAATAAGGTAATAAGCGGAACTTTGTTCTTGTTTAAGACTATTATCTGAGCCATAGGAGGAACCATGAATATAAATAACAAAACTTAACAATTTAACAAAAGTAGATGACTGAACAAAATTTTCATGGTTTGGGGGCTTTATGAATGGAACTTGGTCTTGTAAAAAGAGAATAATAGCAGGTGTACAACACCTGCCTTTCAGTTAGCAGTTTCTGAAGGAGTTTGCTATTCTTTTCGATTAGGATGGGGTGGTCTAATTTTTTTCTGTCAAAAATTAATTCTCTGCTCATTAGCCTTACATCTGACATACAAGGCAGAAACATAATGAAATAATTTGACCCTGTTTAAGATTACCTTTTCATAAACATCTGTAATAAGCACTGGGGGAAAGAATCTTTATCCACAGAAGCCCTGCAGGTTGTTACAGCCAGATGCTAAATGGCAGCTTCCTGAGTGCTTTCATACAGGGGAATATCGGAGGATTGTAAGTATTTTGCAATTACTCAAACATTGCAGAGTGGTGTGCTGACAGCTTTTTTTTCTCTTTTTTTCTTTTTTTTTTTTTTTTTTTTGAGGGTGTGTGGGGGAAGATACTTTTGCAAACTGAATAATTGTGTGCGAAAGCAGTTTTTATAATACAGGGAATATCTGCCAAACTAAGCAAAGTACAGCTCGGCTTGGTCCACCATGTCCACACAAGGAATTGTTCTGCATTCCTTTTGTAGCCTTCACAGGGCTGCTCAAGGGAGCTCTAGAAAGATGAAAACACAGAAGGAGGATGTGAATGAGTTTGGTCGAAATCATAAAATAAAAGGGGCTAAGTGGAGAGAGAGATAGCTGTGGTCTGTGAGATGGCAGAGAGAAAAATTCCCATCCGGTTTCTCGTGGGATAATTTTGCTGGAAGAGGCGGGATAGCTTCCTAAACTATCCCTGAGAAAATCAAAGTAGTAATTGGGTTTTTTTAAGCATGAACCCATGGCTAAAAGTAAACTTGTAAACTAAACTTTTACGTGGGCCTGAGTGTTAATCTGATCATATGAAGAGGAAGTGTAAAGCCACTTTGCTGTGGAGCAGTTTGACATCCTGGAATCGCATAATTTGTTATCATGTTCACTGATCCATTACTGTCCTGCAACAAAAACAGCATTCAAGAAACCAAAGTAGCTTGTTTAGCTGGTGCTCTAAAGCAAACACCTTCTCTTCTTTGCTAAAAGTGTTTCTATCCAGCCAGCCCTTGTGTAGCAGTGCAGGTTTGGTCGTGGCACTCTTCGTGTTCACTCTCACAGCACTTAATATTACAGGTTTTTACAATTGTTTGTTCTTGTGAAAATCAGAGTAAATCTTGAACAGTGAGATGCTCATGTTGTGTTCACAATTTAAATACATTTGAACATACATATGTGTGTTGGGTGTTTTTTTGTTCGCTTGCTTTCTAACCTTACAAATTCTCTTCCCCCCCGCCCCTTCCCTGGAAGTAGCTCATACTGCTGATTGCAGCTTTTAGTAGATCTGGCAATAGTAACTTAGCTGTTCTTGAAACTGTGCTGTCAAACAGTGACTTGTAACTTGCTATTTAGTGATTGATTGTTGCTGTTCAGAATGCATACCACAGCTTGCAATGGTTGTTTATGTGGTGTCTTACAGAGCAAATGGAGACCTCGACTGCAGGGATTTCTAGTGTTTTCAATACTTGCTGTTTAAATAGAAGACCTCTGAATACTTTAAAGGCCTGTGTATTTCAGTTGCCTGGCAAAGAGTGAAAGGCTTGCAGGAATGGAAGAGTGAAAGGATCAAATGATAGGCTTGTGCAGCTGCAATGAACTTAAACATATGTTGTAGTGGTATAGAGACGATGCAGACTTTGAAGTATGTTAATTACTGCATAGATGGCAGAATCATAGAAGGATAAGGCTGCAGGTCAAAGATCAAGAACCTGTGTGCCCTTTGGACTCTGGATATTGCTCCTAGAATAATGCTGCAGTTAAAATCAGTCGTAGTTCTTCCAGCTGCATCTGATACCCAGAGTATTCTGCTTTCAGAAGCTACTTTGAGCATCACATGATGATGTGCTGTGACTTTCACAAGACAGTTTTTCACTCATATTTGAGAGACTCAGAGTTGGAAATATTTGTCAGGGTTTGGGAGGGAAGGCAGGGGGACAGGATGGAGAGTGCTCATCATAAGCACATTGAGTTCCCAGGACAAACTTCCTTGATCAAATGCTATCAGTATTTACCACACTGATGTTTGCCCAGTGCCTAAGTTTTACAGAATTTTACATCAGGCTTCTGACTCATTGCCTATTGCAATAATTAACCCAAATAACGTAAATGCAGTGTATGTTATTTTTCAGATGCTTTTTTCATCAGGGTGCGTGCATGTTTATAAAAAAAGCTAGGCTATTTATATCTGTTGTCTGAGGAGTCCTGAAGACTATTTATAGACGGGAACAGAGAAACAGCGAAACACTTTTGTATAAATGTACATTGCAGATCATGACTGATACATTAGTACTTGTGTGTTTAAACAAAGTGTTGGGAGGACAATATAACGGTGTTGTGGTGGAAAACTCGGTCATTGAGTAGGTGAGTTTAACGCAGTGATTTATTTTGATCCTTAAAAATACCTGACAGAATAGTCAGTATTTTGACTTCCAGAAGTGAAAACACTTTTCATAAGCGTGCATTACAGGTCCAGCTCTACCCTGTTCTGCATCGGTGTGGAAGAGCAAGCAGATGGTCTGTATTCTGTACATAATAATAGGTGATCCACAGACATAGAATTTGATAATGCAACTCATAGGTACAAAATCTAGAATTTAGTGTCTTCCTAGGTGGGGACAAGGCAGAAGGAGGCTGCAGAAAGATTTTTTTTTTTCCAGCCATCCATGTGTGATATCTGGAATGAAATGCTAAGTGCTGACAGGAGGGTTTGTGGGGCTCTGCTGCTCTTGGGAGCTGTCCCACGTCCATACATCAGCACAGCATGCTCTTGCTAGTGTCATGAAGAAACATCTGCACAGGTGTGCATCAGCACTGGCCTTCTGGCCATTTCTAAAAATGCCTGCTGGTAGCACTTTCAAATTTCTTCATCCTGTAACATGCACTCTTGTTGAAAGTGCAGTGCTGGCTGCTACAGCTGCTGCCTTGGAGTGAAGCATCTGGTTGGGATATGTTGTGGGATGCGTCCTAATTAGAGACACTGTCTCCATGTGATCGTGACAATTTTGAAGAAGGCCTCAATTCGCCAAACTCTTGCCTAAACTCTTGACTGTTGTGCATTTGCATGAAGGAAGGACAAGTCAGTGTTTAAATGAGCTCTAAAAGTCTTGAAATTGCATGTGAAAGGAAAGAGCTCTGAATTCTGTATTATGACATGTTGAGTAGACTACAATAACTGAAGATTAAAAAATCACACCCCATTACTGCCAATTTATATGTTTCTGGTTATAACTCCCAAAGCTGTTTCTTACAGGTGAGTAAGTTTGGCAAGATTTTAGGGTAATGCTCCCCAACCAACTTTTTGGTAATGATGTCTGATGTCCAGCACAGCCATGTTTTTACTCTTAGAATTTCTTTTGCCTTTTTAAGTTCCAAAAAGAGTAACTCCTGTTTTGGTTGAAAACAGACTGTAAGACTTTTTAAGATAAACAATAGTATCCCATTAGCTTCCTTATTCTCTTTCATTCAGAATTTAGCCATCTTGTCTTGAACTGATGTTTTCTTAGATCCAAGAATTACATTTATGAGATATTTGGGATGTTGGCTGATTTTTATGCCTGAATCTCCTCCTCCTAAAATTAGGAATGTTGATTTCAAAATAGTAACTTTCAATTTCCCTTATATAATAGCGCAACTACTTTGAAATATTCTGTAGCAGACTGTTTATTCCCTTTTGCGTGGTATTTATGGTTCTTTTTGCCATTTAGGTGTGAAAGAGTGCTTCTTGAGCTTGATATTGATAGCCCATTGCAGTTCTTGTGCTAAACCTTGCATAGCCCTTACACAATTTTGAGAATAAATCTAATCGTCAAGTTCAAGGAGCTGGAAGCATTTGTCCCACAAGAGAAGATGACTTTACTTACAAATGTAATTTATGGAAAACATCTGTGTATACCAGTTCGTATTTTAACCTTCTTGTAGTATTTGGTACTTATCGACAAGGGTCCCTAGGCTCTCTGTCAGCTGTTACTGACCACTGCCCTGCAGCATATAGCCTATTTTTACCCTCTGTAACTATTTACATCCCCAAATGAAACAGAAGTACTGTGCAAAGTATGTGCTTCGCACTTGCCTACAATGAACGAATAGGTGGATTAAAGCAATCCAAATTAAAGCATCCAAACAGAAATTGTGGGGTCCTGTTTTTACGTGCCAGCAGCCTGTTCGCTGTGCCTGCAGTGAGCTGGTGCAAACATAAAACTGAGGATGTTTGGAGAACGCTGGCTCGGTTCAGGGAGCCGTATCCGCTCCTGTGCACAGGCCCAGGAACAGTAGTTCGTGTATCTGGATCCTGCCTGGATCCTGCGCTCCTTCTCTGCCCCTGCGTTGCCTGGGAGAAGGGCGATCCCTTTGGCTCCTGCCTCTCCGAGGTCCGGCTGCCGGTGCTGAGGCTGCCTGTGCCCCTGCAGCCCACCAGGAAGAAGCCGTGGGGTTGTTCTGCGCCGCAGGTGCGGGGAAGGAGGGAGGAGGGGGCTCAGGGCGCACCCCCTCTCTTTGCTGTTACAGCTGTTGGGATGTGGGGTCTGTGTGAACCTTCTGCTCTTAGCCTTGCAAAGACCACAACCCTTGAGTCACTTTCAGACCTTAGGTTGCACGTATCTAACATCGTGAAATAAGGATGATGTTTCTAAGCTAAAATAACAAATTTGGAGCTAAGCGCTTCTTTCTTCTTTCCTGCTGTTCTCAGTTTATTTTAATTCGCATTGGTCTGTCTCTAACATACCACAAATGCAAATTATAAATACGGACTCTTCCCCTTGGAGGACTTTTTACCATAAAGACATCTAAGTCGAAATTGCAGAATTGTTAACTGCCAGGAGAAATATATAATCTCTCATCAGACTCTCTGGGTTTTCCCCAAAATGGTTTTCAATTAAAATTTTTAAATGGATTTTTGTTTTTGTTTATCTAAACCTGTTTGTTTTATATGATGATATAATACATGTTTATATGATGATATAATACATTACTCTGGAGGTTGCAATGGCAATAATGTAGTCTGAAAATCCAGTACTGCTATACCTTAGGAAGAATTTTCCCTACAGACATGCAATCAGAGGATGAAGCGGTAGTAATTAAGCAGCTAATGCTGTGAAGAAGCAATCTTTAGCTTTTGAGATAATTTAACAGGAAACCACACTTTCAGTTCCTACTTCAGGAATCAGAGAGGTCATTGCTAGGGTTCTTTTGTCTTCCTCCACGTGTACCCCTTGCCTGCTTTAAATGCATTTCTTGTCCTTTAATCCTAATTTGTTGACACTTTCTAATTAATTCTTAGCCTTTTTTCAGCAGGTTGAAACCACTGTATTGTCACTAGAATATGTCACTGGGTTTATTGGCTTTTTGCCCCAGCCACCTCCTGCCCCTTCCTGGTGGTCTCTGCCTTACATCTCTCTCCAAGATACTCTTGTTTTTTTTCAATCCTCCCTCTTCTTTCCTCTCTTCCCCAGTTTCTTTTCCTGGGTTTCCCTTCTTTTATGTTACCACACTCTTATTAATAATAAATGAATCAGGTTTTGTTACTAATAACAGTAGACATCAGGTGCAGTGTTGCTCTTCCAGAGGAAGGACGTTTCAGATTTAAGAGTGTGACTTCAGCTGTAATGATGAATGGTCTTTGTAATGGTCTTTTTGGGCGAATATTGAATATTTATTTATTTGTTTGTTTGTATAAATTAATTGTAATAATGCAGAGAATCATCTGATTAGCTCAGGTTGGTAGCAAATAGTTGCTTATGAAAGTATGCAGCTAGAAAGAGCTTCTCAAGCTCCTATGCTTGTAAGATTAGCCTTGTCTTGTTTTATACAACTTTGACCTATTAAGACCTCCAGTGATAGAGACTCCTCAGGCAATGTAAGGCACTCATTAACTTTACAGATAACAGGATTTTTTCCCTTAGAATCTAGTCTAGTTTGTTTATTTAGCAGGGAATCCAGTTATCATTGACCTAAAACATAAGAAGGTGCTGGCATACTTTATGTTAAGTTCAGTAGCTCCTAAGGCTAAGAACGAGTGTCAGTAGTCCACAGCTGTATTATGGTCTAT
This sequence comes from Mycteria americana, assembly GCF_035582795.1. Classification (NCBI taxonomy): domain Eukaryota; kingdom Metazoa; phylum Chordata; class Aves; order Ciconiiformes; family Ciconiidae; genus Mycteria; species Mycteria americana. Next base: position 23,079,601 of record NC_134371.1, read on the forward strand.
TTGCATCCTGACATACCTGTGCTTTTTCTTCCTGCTCTGGTTCATAAAGGTGCCATGGACCAAATCTGACTGTTTTAAGGAAAAAACACATTAGTGTGTTCTGATCATGTTTCCACTGATTTCCCATGTGTCCTGTTTTTAAGAAATGAGAACCTTGACTACACCTCTGTTCTCAAAATTGAAGTGAGTGCTGCAATCTAAAGTTACGCTTTGAACATTGTATTTATTACTCTAAAATAGCAATTAGAAATTTGGTAGCCTTGCTTAATCCTTTTATGAATTTGCTTGAGCTACGATGCTGGAATTGCTCCGCAATGTGAACTAATTCTCACAGGTTTGTATTAGAAGTGGAAATTTGTAAAGGGTATTTATTTTTGGATTTGCTCTATCTGTGTTGCTGTTGGGCATTGTACAGTGTAAATCCAAGCTTCAGTGCAAATAATGATGCTTCTGCAATACATTATCCAGTGATATATTTACTTTATTGCCAAAGACATGTGTACTTTGTCCATTTTGACTATGATTTCATACAAGTTTCCTCAAGTTATATTTCTCCTTAAGATACTACTTTATTTGTCTCTCTAGCCATAGAAGTTTCTTCCCTCTCTAATCACAAGCTCTTTCTGCAGATGGCCTCTTTTTGTTCCCTTAAAGACAGCGTAGCTTCTATATTAGGAGAGGCAGATAGCAACCTAATTTCTAATTTGGGCTCAGAGCAAATTCCACTTTAAAAAGGTAAACATGAGAAGACCCTGATCTTCCTGGAGTATATTGTGGTGAGTGGCAATTTATATGTATCGACCAGTCTTCAGATTATAGTAAAACCCATATTTTCATGGTAAATCTACAGGCAACGTGCCTGAAAACAAGCACATCCAGAAACGTTGCTGTGTTCTGCAGATAGTTCCACTGAAAGTAGTGACGGTGCTGTCTACCTCCCTGCGTCAACAAGAGGAAAGCTGCCCCAGCAGTAACACTGTGTTAACATAATGCTGAGGCTGTGAAGTCAAACACTCAGAAGCTGGCGAGTGGTAGAATGGGGTTTGCCTCTTGCGGCTGTAATTCTGAGTTCAGCAGCCTTCAACTGTGCTGCGTCCCACTTTCTCCCAGGTAGTGTTTCACTCTGGTAAAAGGTGGTAAGTTCTGCTGCAAGTCATCCTTTTGCGTTCCTTTTCTGCCACCATTTTTTCCTTGAATCTCTTCTCCCCAGTCCTCTGTGTCTGTGAGCTGGTGTATTTTGTAGTTTCCCTGAGATAGCTGGTGGGGAAACCTGGTGGAGCATGACAGTCCCTGTGTTCTCAGGTCCCGGTTTGTGTTGCCCTTTGAAGGTAACAAATGAAAAGTCCTGCTAGCAAGGACAGGACTGGATCAAAGCTCCCCGTCATCTTGTTTGATTCGTGCATATACAGAGAATTTAAATAACTTTAGTCTTTCACTTTAAACTTTTGGGGTGGGACTGATGATCAGATCTGTCTTCAGGCCTGCTATCAAACCTGATTTTTTGCTGAAAAACCTCCAACGCTACCAGTGTGAGATGGGGCATTTCAGTCTTCAGCGCTGAAACTCAGGGTTGAGGCAGCGGAGATGTCATGTTAGAAGTTATTGACACAACTGAACTTCATGTACAAGAACTACGAGGATTCTTTCAGTTGTTTAAACATAATTTTAAAATATTAGTTGGTGGTGAAATACAGAAGATAAAATGACAATCCTAAGAGGATTTCTGTTGGTAATTTGAAACAAACCGAGCATTTTGTATAGCCTTCTGCGCATTGGCCAGGATTCTGCATGACTGGTTTGGAGTTGCACATCTTCAGCGTTGGCCCTAAGAGCAATGGGAAGATTATGCACTAGGAGCATTGGATAAAATATTTTTGGTACTGCTTGTTCAGAGTGGACTTAGCAGGCAGTAATTGAGTGAGGCAGGTGTCCAGTGTTACCTCAGATCAGTTTATGGAAGCTATACCTGTATTTTCCATGGACATGCCTAAGAAAACACAAATTTCGTAGATGTGTCAAACTCGTATGATGAATAACGATACAAGAGTATCTCCATGCCTTATGTGAACATTTCTTCCTGAAAGTAATGAACTTCCAGACCTTGCATATCTTTGGGGTGGTTTTTTGTGTGGGGTGGCGGGGTTTTTTTGTTTGTGTGTGGTGGTTTTTTTTTTTTTTTTTTTTTTAAAGAATAGATTACTTATTAGCTCTGTCTCTGCCAATTTCTTATCACTGGCTGGCCAAGCAAATTATCTTATTCCAGAAAAGTGATTTGTATGAAACCAAAATGTATTTTGAGCAAGGAAGTAGGTAACATTAAAAAAAGATAATTTTTGTTTGAGATTCATGGTTGCATTTTCTCACAACAGACATTTTTATTTCTACAGCATGCTGCATCTCCATTGCAAATGGGAATTCATGTCTGCATGTATTGTTTGGACATGAAATTTAAAGATGACTTGCTTCTGCTTTCAATAAAAAGTAACTATAAATGTTTAAGAATATTTATTAATAATTTTATTTATAATATAATATTGCTTTCTCTTCTCTGTGGTTTCAGCAAGCTTGACAGCTACAGTATATTTAACCAAGACAAAGTGATTAGTTTCTTTTAGCTCCTGGTGCTTTTCCTCAATTCTTGTAGTGTTCACCTTTTATTTTTTGGCATTTTCTTAAGCAGAGAGCCTGTAATTGCTCCGAAAAATACGTTCCTCTGTCCATCAAAACAAAACAGAGCGTGGGGTTGTATTAGTACCCCATTCACACTTTCAAAATTGAAACACTTTATGCTTCTGAAAATGCCTTGTTTCCAAGTAATTTGTATTATGTAAAATACACTGTTTGGAGAGGCTTTTTAAAAGATCTTTCTCTATAAAGGTTAAAATAATTTTTAAAGGCTTAGGGATTAGTTTTTTTAAGCACTTAAATTTTTTTTTTTTAAATAGCAAATTTTAGTTTTAAAGCTAGCATAAGTATTATGAAAATAATGTATTTTCACTGAACAAAGAACTTCTCCCCAGTAAGTTGCCCCTGATGAAATGCATCATGCAGCCACGGGCACCATCTCGGAATCAGGTGTTCAAACAAACGCTGCCCAGCAGCGTGCTTGGAGGTCGCGTACTTTCAGTGGCAGCTTCTCTTCCAGCCTTGCTTTGTAAACTTTTATATTCTTTGCAGTATTAACTGTCACAGTGCTGAATTAGCACTTGCACTTAAAAATTTGTAAAATTTGATGCTGATGATGTCAAAGGCTGCCACTTTTTATGAAACAAGCACTGTTACAGTGAGTGACTTGGCTTAGACTGGACTAGAATGTGTGCATTGGCTTCTGAAGAAATGCCAATTAATTTCTTAGTTCATACTGAGTTTCACTGCAGGGGAAGGTCTCCTCAGCATCTCACTGTATCTTTTTAACTAAAGCAATTGCTTTAATGTGCTGTGTATGGTTGTAGCCATGACTACATTACTGCTCCATGCTTGCCATATGTGTAAACAATTTGCTGATTTTAGTGGTATGACCTATTGGCCTCTGTCTGTATAAACAAACGAAGGCCAAAGTTCAGAGAGATCAGAGGGGAAACTTTAAACATCCTGCAAAATCTGCAGTCCATTAAGTGTACCTTAGTATTTGGTTACAGCCAGTCCTTTTGTACTTCTAACTAATTTGTTCACGACACATTTGGGAAAGGAGGATAGCTTCACCTGGTGCATGGAGACTTCAGGGAACATAATTGCATTGGTTTTATGTTAAGAAACCACCTTCAGTCCTATTTTGTTGTCTTGGGAAGGGAAATAATGCTAACACATGCTTTACTTTTCATTTAGATTGAGATATAAATGTTAAAGTTGTGGGGACAGGCCATTGGAAAAAGGGCTATAGTGTACCAAGAATGAACAATATAATGAGAGAGAAATGACCCACAGGCAACAGAATGAATGCCAGCAAGATCTAGGAAGATATATTTGAAAGAGCAAATGTGAAGAAGGCACTACTGCTTAAAAGGAAGAGAGAAGGCAGAGAAGTGTGGTAAGAGGGTTAAAAAAGACAAGATGCTGAGATTTTGACAGAAGGAAATAAGCCTTGATGCAGTAAGCCAAGTAGCACACGGAAAAGAAAGGTCAGGACTATCCAAGCTACTGAATGACCAAACATCCCTACTTTACTGTCTTTACTTTCATCAGTAGTTTTTCTGGCAGGAGCAGGGGGGCTCAGATTCCCATCCCCTGCTGTATGGTAGGGAGTGAAAATTCACCTGGCTCCTCCTGGTGTTAAGCACAGCCATACTGGGCTTTCCTGACTGCTGGTAACTGCTTTTTTTTGTAAGTCAAACTACGAGCCTGTATAAGTCAAAGACCTTGACAAATGTTTGCTGTGTTTTCAGTATCAACTTTACAGGAATCACTGTGATGCTCTTGGCATCTCACAGGGTCCTTTGTCATTTGTGACTTTACAACTGAACTTTTCAATTTGAGTAGAAATGAGAGAACTGTTAATATTTCTGGATCTGAGAGGCTAAATTAACGCTGCTGATTTTTCTGACTGAAATATTCTTAATTAATTTCTGATGGACTTTTATGTTTCTAAAATTCTTTTTTTCCTAATTTTCTGAAGACTTACTAAAAATTTAAATCTGTTATTTCTACATAATAGATCTTGTATCCTTTAAAACAATTTTGTTAACTTCCAGGTATAACTGATCATCAGTAAGAAGTTTAAGGCATTTTATAATTTCATTGACCAAGAATAAAGCAGGAGCTAAATTGTGTATGATGCAAATGTTTTCAAGATCGAGCATGTAACTTGATGTACTTGAAATACTGGCGTTTATAGCCCTTTATCTTCATCCTGGGCAACACTTCTGAAATGAAACTCTGATAGATCGGCAGCATGAACAATGCTAGCATCTGTATGCAAACAGCAGCTTCCTGAGAATGCAATTTTTTTCCTAAATCATTTATGCAGAGGAACTTCCAGGCTTCCTCTGGCCCATTTTTTTTCAAACACCTTTAATACATAATGCATATATAAGCTATGGTCTTAAAATATTAATGAAAATAAGTTTGTCTTTAAAACAGAATGGAGATGGAACAAAACAGAATAACGGTTTGGACTTTGTACCAACGAGGGTTATGCCTTCAGCAGCTTCTCTGGCTGTGGAGCAGCAGCAGTTCTGTACTTCTGCTTGTTACCCACATACTGCTGCTCTGGTTCTCCAGACATCCAGGGTCTAGTGTGGTGTGGAGATACTAGATGTGAGAACCTACCTGGTTGGGGGTGTATATGAGCTGCTGGACACGAGTAGTTAGCGGCTGTGAGAGAGAGGCTGAGAAAGAAGTTGCAGTAGAAGTTGGCTAGAATCACAGAATTGTATAGGTTGGAAAAGACCTTTAAGGTCATGGAGTCCAACCGTAAACCTAACACTACCAAGACCACCACTATACCATGTCCCTAAGCACCTCATCCAGACGTCTTTCAAATACCTCCGGGGATGGCGACTCAACCACTTCCCTGGGCAGCCTCTGCCAATGCTTGACCACCCTTTCAGTGAAGAACAATTTCCTAATATCCAGTCTAAACCTCCCCTGGTGCAACTTGAGGCCATTTCCTCTTGTCCTATCACTTGTTACCTGGGAGAAGAGACCGACCCCCACCTCTCTACAACCTCCTTTCAGGGAGTTGTAGAGAGCAATAAGGTCTCCCCTCAGCCTCCTTTTCTCCAGGCTAAACAGTCCCAGCTCCCTCAGCCGCTCCTCATCAGACTTCTGCTCCAGACCCTCCACCAGCTTCGTTGCCCTTCTCTGGACACGCTCCAGCACCTCAATGTCTCTCTTGTAGTGAGGGGCCCAAAACTGAACACAGTATTCGAGGTGCGGCCTCACCAGTGCCGAGTACAGGGGCACGATCACTTCCCTAGTCCTGCTGGCCACACTGTTCCTGATACAAGCCAGGATGCCATTGGCCTTCTTGGCCACCTGGGCACGCTGCTGGCTCATATTCAGGCGGCTGTCAACCAACACCCCCAGGTCCTTCTCTGCTGGGCAGCTTTCCAGCCACTCTTCCCCAAGCCTGTAGCGTTGCATGGGGTTGCTGTGGCCCAAGTGCAGGACCTGGCACTTAGCCTTGTTGAACCTCATACAATTGGCCCCAGCCCATCGATCCAGCCTGTCCAGGTCCCTCTGCAGAGCCTTCCTACCCTCAGGCAGATCAACACTCCCGCACAACTTGGTGTCATCTGCAAACTTACTGAGGGTGCACTCGATCCCTTCGTCCAGATCATTGATAAAGATATTAAACAGGACTGGCCCCAACACAGAGCCCTGGGGAACACCGCTTGTGACCGGCCGCCAACTGGAGTAAACTCCATTCACCACCACTCTTTGGGCCCGGCCATCCAGCCAGTTCTTTACCCAGCGAAGAGTACACCCGTCCAAGCCATGAGCCACCAGCTTCTCCAGGAGAATGCTGTGGGAAACCGTGTCAAAGGCTTTACTGAAGTCTAGATAGACAACATCCACAGCCTTCCCCTCATCCACTAGATGGGTCACCTCATCGTAGAAGGAGATCAGGTTGGTCAAGCAGGACCTGCCTTTCCTGAACCCATGCTGGCTGGGCTTGATCCCTTGGTTATCCTCTACATGCCCTGTGGTGGCACTCAGGCTTTTAGCCTGATTAGAGATTGACTATTTCCAAAACTGTCTAAAAAAGCATGCCTTTTGGGGCTGGGGGGGTGTCTGTCCGTTTAGAGGGGCCTCCCCTGCAATGTTTTGCTGCTGTTATTAGAGATTTTCTGTTGGGGAATACAGTATTGTGGAAGTGGCCCATCATTTCGTGTATAGGCCTACTTTCAGAGCAAGAAAAACCATTACGCTGTTGTGGTGGATGGGTTTCTCAGCAACCCACTTGAACATGCCAGTCAACAAATCCCGGAGCTACAAGTAACTTCTCATCAGACTAGTCGGCTGGAACCACCATCTGCTTTCTGTTCCCCAGATTTCTGTGTTGCTAGAAACTTCCTTAAAATGCAAGTATCAAGAAACACATGAAATCTAAACGTCACTTTTTACCATAGTATACTAAATCACTTATTCCCCATTATTCTGAATTATTGTCATTTTGATTTAACAGAAATTCACTTTAAGTGTACCTGTTTAATTTATAAGACACCTTAATAAACTGTTACAGTAAACATGTTACATTAAATAGGGAAAAGGTTTGCTTTCCTAGGTAGAAAATAACAAAATACTGTATCTGGTAACGATGTCATTTTTCCTTCATATACTGTGAAGAGAACAACTTACTTGCAAATGTAAATATTAAGAACTCAGTACGAGCTCTACCATTAAGTGCTATTTACATATGTGCATTTTATATTCACTGACCCACAGATAGCATTCCGATTTTAAGGATTTTTGGTAGCGTCATGAAGATGAAGTCCTTTGCAGGTGGAGGAAGACTACTATATGAAAATAGAAACAGCGTGCTAATAATCATTAGGCAGGAGGGAGTTGAATCAACACTTTGTACAATTATTTGTTTTTCCATCGTTGACGATTACTTGCAATAACAAATGTCATTATTTGCTATTTTTCCCCTGTTGTATGTTTAGTCACCCTTATAAACAGGATAAGCTGTAGATCCAGACCCCATTAATTTTAACGACTTCTAGGTACGTTCTCTCTTCAGTGCACAACTGCCTTTGCAGTGTTAATTTTTTAAAAAGAGGTTAGACGTTTACACTAGCGCTTTTGGCTAACTCTACATGGTTCGTATTTGAGGTAATACATGAAAGTAGGTGTTTGATAGGAACTGACCTGCTCTTAGAGCAGGTGGAAGTGGTAATCAAATGTTCTCTCTACTTGGGAAGTTGCTCAGTACGAAGAAAAGAAAAAAACCACATTTATATAACCAATATGAGAACACACATTAAGTGTAAAAAAACCCCCTTGTTTTTCAAGCTTTTAGGATCAAGATTTTGAGCCAAAAAGGCAGATGGTAAATCCGTTTCCCAATGCTAATCTGACAATAATGTTCTGATCCTCTATGGAGCTCAGTAATGCTGTGTGCTGTCTGAAATCCACAGGCTGCTGGTAAACGGTATCTCCTAATGCAAAAAGTCTTCTCTGTTGATTTAGCTGGTGATGGAGGAGTGCCTCCTGCTAGTGAGCAGGCACGGGTAATGCTGTTTCTCTAGTTTCTCTGCAGCGAGTGTTATAAAATACTGTTTTTTCAGGAGGCAGGGAAGAGTGCTATGTTGTCCTTTTCTGAGTGGACAGCTGTAAGCCATCTTTTCCTCATTCTTTTTTTCTTTCTTCAATCTGAAAATGATACTGTCTCTGTTCCTACAGATTTGAAAAATGGGCTCTGTTCAGCTGGTTCTGCCAGTTGTTTTGCAGAAACAGTATTTAAAAATAGTCTTTTGAGCTAAAAAGTGAGAAATGACCTTTGAAGAAATTGGGGTAAGCCAAGTGAGTAAGTCACAAAAATGCAGTTGTGCAAAGCTGTCTGGATGTGTCTTGAACACTTCTAAATTTGAATTCATCCCTGAACAAACTCTGAAATTTTTTATTTTTTTTTTAAGAACAATTTTCTTTGACTGTCAAGTCATTAGTTTTGTTTAACGTCGAAAAATCACAATAAAACTGATCCAGTTGTAGAGCACTCCTTTAACCTTAACCTTGCAGAATAAGAAGCTGCCAAAGAGATGGATTTTCAGCTGGTAGGTGGAGGAGGCACTGACTAAAGGCCCTTCTGGACCTTCTTACGGCCGATGCTGGGAAGGGCCTGTTTTGCTTCTGCTTCTACGTCAAAGTTGGTCTCAGTCACAGGGTTTTTTAAGGGCTCTTTGACTTGGTTGGGCAGCTTGCTTTTCTGTTTTACCTGGAGTGCAATAAATTGGTAAGCAAATGGAGCCTTTTTCACATAAGGGCTGATGTTCGGTATTACATGACACTTTCAAAGAATGAGATGTTGTGGATTAAGCAGGATTAGACCTGTAACTTTTCCAGATCTTTATCTGTTTTTTTAGGTAATGACTTCCACATTTGGCAGCATTATAATTTTATAAATAAGCTGCTGCAGACAAGAGCCAAAGTATCCATGCCCCATATGGGCCATCCAAGATTAATTAATACATATATTTCATTCTTATCCATTTTAGGCCTATCTTGAAATTCTCATAAAGCACACTCAGCTATTTTTGAAAAAGTGAAACCAACTGTTTCATTAAACACATAATTGTGTGGTGCAGACAGCAGTCTCCAAAGATGTTACTACCCTTTTTGCTAGGTAATTGTAGTAGGGAATTCAATGCCCTCTGGGGCACTTCTCCTGCCATCAGTCTCCAGTTGTTTCCTGCCTCACCGGAAAAACAGCGAACAGTAAATGATTTCTGGTTTTAATTAGGCTGACAAAGATGCGTGCCCTGAAGTATATTAGAAGGCGTAGTCATTAAGTGTAGTGTCCCTATAGGCGTTTCCTGGATGTCCCTTACAGTTGCGTGTGTCCAGGGATTTGCTGTTCAGCAGGCTATGAGGGTATGCGTGCACCTCTTTTGACTTGTTTTTCAAACTTGCACTAAACCGCCGTCTCTGGTGGTCTGTATTGCCTGGTGCTGGCTGTCGCCCTGATTGCCGAAATTCCCGGCACGCACCGGCTGGGTGGCTTTTGGCCTCCGCTCCTCCTTACTGTTCAGGTGCAGCCAGCTGAACCTCTGAATTCAGCACAGCTACAGAAAAGCAGCGAGTGTGTAACACACGGCTCTAACAGGCTCTGCCGTGCGAGACTTTATTAGCAGCAGTGTGCTGTTGGTCCTGAAAGCAGTGTTAAATTGACCTCCTTTTGGCTATTGGGAGACCAGGGGTTCATTCTTATTGCCTATTTGCTGCTAAAATCTGTACTCGGATGATAGTTTTGAATGAAATAACCGGCAGCAGTGGTGGTCTTGAATGCTTATTTAGACTCTTCATATAGAGGGAGTTAGGTGTGTCTTCAGCTATTGCAATTTGAGTTCAGCCCCTTTAATAATAAGCGTATGAAACGAGAACTTCTACCACTGGAATGGTGACTCTGCAAGCACTTTCAACTGGCATTTTTGTGCTGAGACTACAGAAATTTTCGTGTTGCTCCTGTTGAGGCCTCAGACCTTCTGCAGTGCTTTTCAATTTATCTAGATGTTCCAGTTGAGAAAACAAGTATATTTTCAATTATCTAGCCAACATTATGTACAACAGATTCCATTACAGAGGGGAAACTCATATTGTTTTTGCTTCTCATTGATCCAGGCTGGAGAGCTAGTGTTCAGATAAAGATGAAATTAAAAATTTAAGAAGAATTTGGGCTTCTGCTATTAGAAACTGTAATAAAGAGTAGAATTATTAGGCAAGTGAATATATATTATGATAATTGTTATCATTTCATGGAAGGGAGTTAGTGTAATGCTTTTCAGAGTTCTCTGAAGGTGGTAACACATGTGGGAGTAAGGGCAATCTACTAGGTTTTGAAATTCCAGATACTTCAGAGAACCTGACAAAAGCATCCCTTCTGATAAACTTGTACATTGTTAAAGTGGGACAGTTCTTTAGGGAACTTTTTTAAAAGACAGGCAACAAAAGATAGAAGCAAATGGTCAGATTTTAAGTTGGAAGGAGATTATTAGTATAATCTCTGCTGGGATCTACTCTGCTCAGTATGTTAAATGACGAACTGGAAAATAAGGTGAAGTAAAAATTTACACAAATTTTTTCAAGGTAGAGAAATCTAAATTGGACTCCAAGAAGAGTTGTAGAAGAGTCCCTCAGTATTTAACAACTGGATAATAAAGTGGTAGCTGAAATGCAGCAATGTTACGTGCCCAGTAATGTGTAGTGGAGGACAGGGGTGAGGGGAGCAAATCTGCCTGTACGTGGTGTGTGAAGAGTTCCTGTGCACAATGAACTGTTGCCGCCTGGAAAGAGATCCTGGAGGCATTGTGCATAATACTATGAAAATATGAATGATGAGTGATCCAAAGGGTGAATATGATGTTGTGAACTGGAACAGAACAGGAAACCTGGTTACGTTATTGTGGCCAGCTTGTGTCTTGGTATTGCGTGCTCTTGTTGTCCATACCTGTCCTCCTCTACCCCTTCTCCCCAGCTGTAAAGTAAGTAAATAAATACTAAAACTTAATAGGCTGGATAAGAAGGAAAGTATGGCTTCTGCACAAAGAAAGAATAAATAAACCTGGATCTGACTGATGGTCCACCTAGGTGCCAGTATTCCATAATGACAATTAATAGCTGGCTAAGGGAGAGCATGGGAACTGGGTAAGCTTATAGGGTGATCCCTATTCTTTCCCTGATTCCTATGAAGCTTATTTCATCTGGGTGATCCCTTAGCCTCTAATCACCTGGATTTCAGTGACTTAGCCAGATGTGTGTTTAGTAACTCTTAATAGTTAGTTTCCTAAACTGTCTAGTCTCCTTTTGTGGAGCTGTGTAAGCTTTTCGCATCCAGAGCACGTTGTGACAGCTTACATATGTGTTATGTGACAAACCACCTCCTTTGGTTTGTTTTGGCTTAACTCTTCAGCCTGAAAAAGAAATAACTGCAGAGAATATTAAAAATATGCCTATGCATTTTGCCTGTGCCATAAATGGCACAGAAAAAGTGTCTATGGAAGGTCTCGTGTCAAAATCTGATGACTGAGGTGTTCCAGTGAAATATCAGGTGCCTTATTTAAAAAAAAAAAAAAAAAAAAATCATACATTGAAAAAATCAGTCCTATGAATCATTGCAGTGTGAATATGTGGAAATCAAAAGTATAAATGGGTTTGAAAAGGGATTAAATATATTTACAAAGGATCTACTGATATTGGTTGAACATGGCAGTCCAGTTACATCCTTCAGCACAGGAAATGTTAGAAAATGGAAAACAAAATAGCGTTAGGTAAACAATAATAAAATTATCTGTTCATAAAAAAAAATTGAAATTTCATATGGTGCTTCCTTGTATATTAAAATAAATACAAGATTTATGCTTATTAAAACTAAAATGCCAAAAGGTAACAGAAGTGAATTTGTGGCTCTACATATAATGATCTATGATAGGAGAGAGAGTGTAACTTGATTTTTAGTAAAATGTCAAGTAATTTTGAAGAGCACTGAAGCTGTTATATGAATTGGGATACACAGGGGTTTACACAGCAGGGATTACAGGACTGGTTTGTCTGGTCATATAAGGTGAATTTCATTTCCACTTCGCCTCTATGAATAAGATTAAAATAAAGTATGGAAATACTACTGTTAAAATTATTTGATATTCTGTTTCTCACATGTGTTTTCCATTACCAACTAAATGCTTAAAATAGTTCCAGGAGACTAAAAACAAGTTTTTGTCAGACACAGTTTATAAAATCGTTTCAACAACTTAAAATGGAAACAGCTTAAAACGGATTATTATAGGTAAGCCTAAAACCTGCCCTCAATAAAGATTAGACCATGGCAGAATTCCTGCTGTTGCTCGATGGTGGAGTGAATTCCACCTTTTTGAGCTGAATATGGGCATCTGTTCATATTTAGGTAACCTTTAAACCTAAAAGGAAGCTGTACATGTTTGCAGGTATCCTTATAGCCGCTTGCTGATTGTTCATTCAGAACTGGTCATCACAAACACATTGTAAACGTAAAACCCTCCCTGCTGAGGAAAAGCAGCTATTATTTTGCCTTCTCTCTCTCTATAGAAAGTAGATGTAGCCCAACCTGTGAAGAAGGAAAATGTTCTATTTAGAATGAAGTACCTTATTAGGTGTGATCTAAAAATCCAGCTCTTACTCAAACCCATCACTGTTCTTCAGGATAGCAAGGGAAGCAAATGCTGCCTCCTGACTAATCTTATATCTGCTTGATTAGACACAACTTTGAGACTTACGTTAGCAGGTTAGCACTGATCGAGTAACTGGTACAGTATCTGAAATAGGAGCTGTATTCAGAAAATGGGTAAAAACTGATATTGCTAAAATTGCTGACATGCACCCTGAAACGGTTCACTTTAACCGAGTTTTGTCCGAGTTCATGGCAAATTTGCCCTTTCTGGTTTGCTTCCACTATATATATGCGGATCGATTCCTTTTAAAGATCATGTATTTGGATCCTAAACATTTGGCGACTGACACTAGCCTGCTCAGACTTGTTTCCACTTACATTTGGAGATTGATGCTTTATAATAGATCCTTAAAGCATTATGCAGCATGTGACAAAAGCTGCCTCTTGCCTCCTGTTGTTGCATGCTGTTACTACAAGTGTTGGTGCAAGTTTGGTCTCAGTGGGCTGGTTGTGGAAAATAATTGCTACTGAATCTGAAGGCAGGGAGTAAAGCATCAGGATACCTTTTTGGTAGTCGGTAAAGCTGGTATGGCTCTCTCTTTGTTGCAAATCTTCACCTCCCTACAAAACACCACTAGTAAATACGTCACCGAAATAGTGTCCTAGTCAAGCTGTCTATTAGCAACACTTTGCTATCTAAAAAAGATGGATTTTTAAGAAGAAAAAAGCATTTGTTTTTAACTTACCTCTTTTTTAACCCTGAGAAGTTTCTTAATAAAGGTACTGAGTTTTAAGAAAAATTAGGTACGGTTACCTTGAATCATTGAACAACCTTGGAGTAGTTCATTTGCAGATTGACTTATCTGCCAGCAAGCTTAATCTATTTGACATGCATTGACCCAGTCCATTAACGAAGGTCACTTTCTCATTATTCCCTGAATTGGAGCTTAAGATCCCAAACTGTCAAACTTTGGCAGGGTCTTATATTAGGTAACCAAGTCTTCTCCCAGCCCAGAATGACCCCACTACCACCCTCTGCCTTGTTTCTTCCATGTTTTATGCTTCAATAGCACCAGATGTCCAAGAAGCTTATGTTTTCAGCAGACCTCCTGGGCCTGTTTATTGTTGGACAGTGGCACTGGAGAGTGTTGGGGAGGTCAGCAGTTGACCTATTAAAAAAAAGAAGTTGATTTCAGAGGAAAATGAAATGCCTTCAAGTGACATGTGAAAGTGGTGTGCATTTTTAATGTTTAATTTTGTGTGAGAGAGTGAACGAACCAGGGCCGTTTTGTTGTTGGCACCTAGTGGTAAGTTCTTAAACAAAAACCAAAACCCAAACTGTGGCTTTTAATTCATTGAGCAGGAAAACTTGTAGTAGCTTCTGCGTAATGGTTTAAAACCATACCAGAAGCTTAGTATTTTTTTTATTTTATTTTTTTTTTTAATTCAGTGCTCTGTTCACTTCAGAGGTTTTCTGTTTCTGAGATACAGATGCAGTGGGCCACCCCCTCAGTTGCTGTAAATCAGTGTGGTGCCAGTGTACTGGGCCAGCCTGTGAGAATTTGAGCAGCTGTCTGTTCTCTCTGGCTAGTTTCTCTATTTGCTGAGGTTTGCAGAGTGTTATACAGGCCAGTACATCAAGACAAATTCTGCTTGGTATCTGGTTCACCCTTCTGGCTTTTCCACTCTTCAGTTAAACTCATCATTTCAGCATTAAGATCTATTTTGGAGCTCAGTGTGTGTTAAAGGAGTTACCTGAACTCCATACCTCTTCTATTTTATTATTTTTTTGTCTCTTAAACACTATTTTCTTCCAAGTGTTATTTTAAATATGGAGCGTAACTTGTCAGTATGGTCTGCGCAATCCTCCCTGTACGCTCCCTGCTGCTGTTTTATTGAGAGAAATTGACCTCTTCAAAAAGTATAACTTAACAGTGCTGTGATGATGTTAGGGCTCTGAAACACTTCATGTTCTTTCCTGGTGTTAAAGTCCCATTAAAGTGCCAAAAATACCAAGGAAGGGAATTGATAACATGTTGTGCACATCACACAAAGGACTTGGCTGTGGAAAATGTTGCTCTCCTTTTAATACTGATGTTTTGGGTTTGTTGTCAGTTGTCTTAGTAATCATCTTTAGTAGTCTCGGCTGATAAGTCCAAGAGGGGTGCTTTTGAAGAAAATGGTGATCTTCCTCTTTTTCCCCTCTTCCCCCCTCGCCCCGTCTGTGCTCCGGGTACTTTGGGGTCAGTTTTGGTGTTCTAGCCATAGTTTGTGTTTTTCATCCTTCACAACATAGAATTTGCTTTCCTTTGGGAAAATGAAAATACTGAAAGTAAGCAAACTTTGACTGCAGTTGCAAGATAAGAAGAGACTCAGTGGGTCAGTATTGTCCAATGACATTTAATACTTGACTAGATTGCTTACGGGGCATAGGAGCTATGTTTAGTTACTGGCGCTGTGTTGAGCGTACTGAGTTAAGCTTCAAGGGGGAAGAAGAGCATGTACGATCACACAGCATAGTTCTTTGCCTTATGTATAAAGCTCTTGTTCTGAAGTATCTGGGTAGTGTAATGTATAATATTTTATTGAAACTGTAATGAATCCTGGACTGAAAAGAGAGGAGGGTAACTTGATAGTATGGTCACTTTTGGGTATAGGATGATTTTGGGGATAGGCTTATTAAATGTGATTTCATTAAGAAAATTATTTGAGCTTCACATTGGGATCGACTCCCATTCAGATGGACATCAGCATATTTAAAAAATAAGTCCTGTAAGAAACATGGAAAATGGATACAAGAGGCTTTTGTATAAGAATCAGTTTTATCGGATGCTTATTTTTGTTGGTGTGCATTCATGTACTTTTATTTTTGAAGCATTTGTTTGTTGCATAAGCTCTTAGTGCAAATTTTTATTTGCTATTAAATTTTATTACAAAAATCTTTTGACTAGAGTATTACTGTATTAGAAACACAGACTCTATTATTTAACTTCCTGCTTGACGTTGGTTTATTACAAAGAAACTTTTTGTGGAGAAAATGGTTCTGCCTGTGTTGCTGTAGGTAGCTATGATTACTGTAGCGTTAACGTGGCCATGTGCTCCTAGAAAGTTCATACGGCAAGGAAAAAAGCTTGGCACTTCTTTAGCTAAAAAGCTTGTGTTGGGATGAGGCCAAACTAAACACCAGTACCTTGCCGGCTTTATGATTTGCATCTCTCTCTTCAGCTGGTGGGGTTCCTTGGGATTCGTATCGTTGCTCAGGGTCTGCCTGCAGGCACTATGGATCCCATTATCGTATAGAACAAATACATGGAGTGCATCTGGGGAGAAACAAAATTTCTATTCTTTGACTTTTTTAAGAGAAATTTTACTGCATCTCCCTTGACAAACAGTTCCTGTAGGTGAGTGATTATCGTTTTCCATGAGGGGAAATGTTGAAAAATGTGTGGGTGAATCCACACATTTTTCCATTACAGTTTAAATGTGTGCCTTCAACGTTAGATTTTAAAAGTTTGTGTAAACTAACCGGCAAACCATAAATCCTCATTAAAACTTTCTGAAATTATTGAAATGCGTATTTTTCTTAAAATCAACTTGGGCCATGTTTGTTTTTGTTTAGAAATGTTCAGAAACTTTTGTTATTCAGAAAACTCCACCTCAACTCCTATGTCAGATTTTTCTCTCTCTCCATACATCTACATATCTATATAGATATAAATAAATAAATAAAGCAAGCAATGTTCTGAAGCTTGGAAGAACCACCTTCTGTCTTTGTCCGTCAGAGACGAGGTTGCCCCCTGTACTGCAGCTGCCAGCTGCCTTGCTCCCTTCCCTGCATGGTTCACTTCTCCCTGAATGCACTTCAGCCAGAAACTGCAAACTGGAGTTTGTATTCAAGGAGAAACATGATGAGAAAAAGCTCTTTCAGTTAACGTGCGCAGGGCCCGGAAGGATCTGCTGGTTAGAAGGAAAATATGAACTGGAAGTAAGTTGCGTGTTTTAATAGTAAAGGGTAATTTATTATCCTTTGGAACACTTTATCAGGGGATATGCAGTAAATTCCCCTAGTTAGGTGTTGGTTTTCTTTATTTTTAAGTTCAGCTACCTTGATAAAACTGTATTCCGTTTATTGGATCTGATGGGGGGGGTTGCAGGGTGAGATTGTGGCTGTCGCTATGCAGGGTTAAAGTTGGGTGATTTTGATGCTTCTGGTTGAACAGGGGCTGCTGAGATTCATTCAGTCTCAGCACAAGCAAATGCTGATTTGGTTGTGTTCTGCCACAGCCAGGGCAGCTCCACTCCTGGTTTTTCAGTGGGAGTAAAACTGAGTACCCCTGAAAGTGCCACTGGTAGTCACTTGTGTAGTTTGTAGCTATGGCAGCCAAGGTTACTCGCCTGTTGCTACTCAGAGCAGGTTTGTAACTGTGACAAGTAACATATGTGGCCATTGAATTCTCCATTTTAGAAATGGAAACTCAGCGCAGGCGGGTGTTCCTTTGGCTCTTGGGCACAGCGAGGCAGCCGCTAGTCTTTCCCTCCGTATAAGTTCTGGAAGTTAAAGGTTTTCGGGAACATATGTTGCAAAGTAACCTTTAATACTGGGTGATTTACGTGGTTGGCTGGATAAGGCACAAAAGATGTGACAGTTTTTTGGTCTGCAAAGCCTATGAGGCCCTTGAATAATGCATGGCTGGCTGACCGACAGCTGCTTTAATAGACTCCTT
Source organism: Mycteria americana (assembly GCF_035582795.1). Lineage (NCBI taxonomy): Eukaryota > Metazoa > Chordata > Aves > Ciconiiformes > Ciconiidae > Mycteria > Mycteria americana. Next base: position 23,097,127 of record NC_134371.1, read on the forward strand.
GTCAGGAATAGGGGTTGGCTGTTGTGAGCGGGCTCGCCCCGGGGAGTGGCACCACAGGATTCTTGTCTTTTTGTCATTAAATATCATGTACTTACTAAAATTTCTTTTAGACAGCAACTAATGGAGTTATGGATATTTTATGTCATCTCTACGTCAATAATGCAATGTGGGCCACATAAAGGATTGATTTTTCTTGTTTGTTTAGGGAGGGAAGCAGAAAGATAATTTAACTCTTGGCAGTAAGAGCTTTCTTTTAGTAATTCCAGTTTGATGTAGATTCTAGTTGTGACCTTGAAGCAAGGATCTAGAAGTGAGGAGGCTAATTAGTAAAATTTTATAATTACTTTGGATGACTCCCTAAATTATAGCCATGCAATAAAATCAATATCCCCTGGGGCAAAGCAAGTTGTACTGCAAAGACAGGTTAGTGCTTAGGACTATACTGGTTGTATTGCTATGCTAAATAGGTTGTAATATCAGTATTTTATTGTGTCTGGAAACTAGGTTGTTGGTTGGTTTTTTTGCATACACACACACACCACCACCCCCCCCCCGCCCCCATGGGGTAGCCTGTGAGAAGATTTATTAATTCTTCTGTGTGCTATTTCCATGCTTGTTCTCCTTCAGTCAGAGAAGATCAGCACTTTTGGTCGCTGCTGCCAAGTTTGCGGTGTCCTTCGAGAGGATCAGTGGAGTGAGGATCAGCTGCCTTCAGAAAGGAGGACTAACTTTAGCTTGCCTGCGCCTTTACAGATGGCAAGGAAACGCCATGACTTAGCAAAAATGATCCAAGTCAGGAGCATATTCAAAAGGAGATAGTGATTCCATGGTGCTGTAGAAAGCGTTGGGAATGTTTGCCACTTGTAGATAAGCAAGGAATGGACTTCATAAGCTGCAGTGTTGGTTGACAAAAACTTCCCCTGAAGGCTGACAGCAAGCATTTAATTCAGTATTCAAAATTTTGGAAGTCTGGATTTTGTATGCATAAGTTAGCGTACACCTGCTTTGTTTTGTTTACCCTGGGTATTAAGTATTGAAAAAACAGTATTGATGTGTTTATTTCTATAATTTGATTTTTTTCTTTTGCACACTGTAAATATATATTCAAATATTTGTAGCAAACATGCATTTGGGGACATGATGTGCAAGAACTGGAGTTTTTAACATATAATTGCATTTTTTTAAAAGAAGAAAAATATTTCAGATGAAGCTTTTTCTCATCTCTATGGTACTAGAAGCTTTCTGTTCGAGATGCAGCTTTCCTATGTAGCAAGTACTTCAAAAGTGTTATTGCCATTACTGTTAATCTATAGTTCTAATACAGATTAATCTGGATGTTGATATTCCTGACACAAATTGGATAGTGATTTGTACATAAAGGATAAGGATTTATAGATGTGGTCTTTACCTAAAACTGCTGAAGAGAAGCCCTTTGGACACTTGTTCCCTTCAATTTATTCATTTTTATAAAAATATTTTTCTTTTTTTTTTTTCTTAGACTCAAGATTAACCCTTTTTTTCCTTGCCACTTCGGTTCCTTACACTATGAAGGAAAGTAATGCATTTATTGAATCTTTTATTTTGGGCTTCTAGGCTGACTGAGGCATTGTTCATTTATCATCAAATCTGCACCCATCACATACTAGGATTCCTACAACTGATGAAATATGAGTGTAGATTTTTCCAGTAAAACACAGGGCCAAGTGGATAATTAGTTGGGGAAAAGTTCGAGTGTGTCATTCTACCCAGCAGGTCATTGTGGAGTGTATGAAAGAACGTGAGATGGCTAAATATGTGTTTAAGCTCCCATTTTGTTGATGGAAGGTATGCTTCAGGTAGCATTTCCAGGTTAAATACCTTGCTTCTTCCTTTGTTTTATATGGCAAGGTGATAAAGATAAGTGAGATTTCTCTTCCATGTTGTTTTCTAGTGGTTTCTGAGTAATTCCTTGAACTGGCAAATGGGGTACTAAGAAATTAGGAAAGCCATTTTGGTGCTGAAAATCCCCCCACATATATCCTTCATTTTGAGAGAAGTTTTTTTAGTAGGCTAAATCTTGTGTCTTGATGGAGTAGCTTAGCAGCTCCCTTTTGACTTCAGACAAGGGCTTAAACCGTAAACAATCAAACTTTATAACTGAAGAACCATGCAATCAATATGAATGTGTTGGGTGCCTTTCACATAGCACACAGTATTGTATTTTATTCAGTATTAAAGATTCTAGTTCCATGTTATGCTACAAACCGCTCCAGGGCTTCCTCATATTGCTCAAGAAGTTCTTACAGAAACTATATTTATGTTTACTCAGACACTATTCACCCAATGCTTACGGGCACCAGTATAGTACAGAAGTCAAACTTCAGTGTCCTCGTGTTTAGTTCAGCAAAGGCATGTTTGGATAACGAGAAAAGCTGAATGTGCTAATGCTGTGGCTGTGTATTGAGCACCAATTCCAATTCAGGGCATCATCCCTACTTAGCAAATTCTTCAAATGTGTGCCTAAATTCATTTGAAGTCAATGGCATGTAGGCACATGCTTAACTGTACTCAAAGACTTCTCGGAGCCTGGCCCAAATCTGTAGAAAGAGACCAACCTACCAGTGGTAGAAGTAGGGTTACATGCACGTCTTACTGAGCCAGCTGATTCGTTAGTACTGACAGAGCTTACGAAAGACTCGCTCTTCTGTTGGTACACCATACGTTAGGATAATCAGCTGTGATTATAAACTGACTTGTCCAATTTAAAAAAAAAAAAAAAAAAAAACCAACCCACAAAACAAAACCCACAAACTCTTTTCAGTCTTTCATCGAATATTATTTTGCTGATGCTGACAGAAATGAGAGGCAGGCATGCTATGAATACACTTACCCTCTTTTAAATTTGTCTGTGATAATGAAAACTCACATCCTTCCCCATTGACACAAAGAGCAGACGTGCTTTTTGCCTGCAGACTTGCTGAGTTGACAGTCTCTGTCACTCAGTCTGTGCTATCAGCCCATCATCTGGTCATATTTTCATTCTGCTGGCAAATCTGCACCATCTAGGTACTTGATGGAAAAAGTCCAGTTTTTGTTTCTACTGACACTTCATCTTCCTGGGATATGTTTATGTTTATGATCATTGATTTGTAATTTCTTGTATTCTGTTTAATGTGCACGACAAGGGGACGTGCACCCATGGTGTTGGGATATTAGCCTTTGTAAGCACACAGGTGCTGGAACTTCAAAATAAATGCCTGTTTATTGGTGGGTTTACATATACTGAAATCTTAAAAACGATAAATTTTCTAGGATTATTTTTTGTCATTGCATACACAGGTAAAGACTTGCGTTCTAATGTATTTTAAACACAGAGCAACATCTTTGCAGCTCACCTCTCCTTGTGCAGGAGTCTCCTGTGGCAGGAGAGGGGAGCAGGGGCAGGCGGGAAGGGATCCTTGCTTCCTGCTGGCTGTCACTCTGCCTCCATCTTACTTTCAGTGATTTCAGCTGAAGGGGGAAAAGGATGAGTCATCCGTCAGTTTATTGTAAGACAGTGTAGGCAGCTGTAAATATATCCTGTCTGGAGATTTGATTCCAGTAATCAGCACAAAATAACCATTGACATCACACAGGGTAACTCTGAGCCCGTCTTGCTGGAAAAAAGTTGGGGGGGGGGGGGGGGGATTAGTGGTGCCGAAATAGCAAAGGGTAATATTCCTTCTTGTGTAGACCGTGTGTGTGTGTTCCTATGGTGTTTGTTGACTTCACAAACTACATGGAAACAATTAACTTGTAGACTGTTGCTCTGGGCTAGTATCTGAATACGGCTTTCTTCTAATAATAATGAAAATCTAAACATGAGGGTACGGAAGTTTCTGTGCCTGGGGCTAAACTTGTGGCGTGGGGAACGGGTTTCTCATAGTACATTTCTTAATTGTAGACAACTTGGGTTGAAATCTTGAATTTAGCTGGCAGAAATATTTGAGAAGGATGTGGCTGAAATAGGATGTGTATTTAATTTTATGAGCATGGCTTTTGTATTTCTGTGGTTAAAGGCTTATGAATTACATGTCTCCATTTGAACTTTGAAATAAGTGGAAGTGTGTGAAGTGAACCGGTTTCCCCTGCATACCTTGCATTTGTTTATTTAGAGTGCTTAAATCTACCAAGGCGTTAAAGCAATATAGCTGCTTCCAAAGGCAGATTAGAAACATGGCCAAAAGCGAGGAATAGCATGAAGGTTTGACATTATTTTCTGTCTGGCTGCGCAACAGCCATACAGACAATAAATATCCAGGGTAGACTGAGTGAGGAAGAGATTGCACTCTCTCAATGTACCTATGGCCAGCTGTAGCTCTCCATCGGGAATAGTATTTTAGCAGTATGAGTGTTTATTAAAGCCCCTTTTTCTTTCTGAAGCAACTAGTGTGGTTAGGATCAGTCCATAATAACACTGTCCAAAACAGCAGTTACAACTGATATATTTTCTTTTATTCAATATTGTGAATTTCATAATCTGTTAAATATGTGCACAGAGTAAATTAGGGATTTTGCATTCATTTGAAAAAGGCTAATTTGCAATGCCTCATGCAAATCAACTCTTTAGCAAAAAGCCCCAGGGAGCACATGTATACTTTGTTTTCATGCCTTTATCAAATGGATCTGTAGGTTGGAAGCTTTCACAGTACAGAACAGAAGCAGGTTACTTCTCTGCTTGGCATATGGAAATGAGATTTAAGAAATCATTCAAAAAGTGATGTCTAGATTTGCTGCTTTGAAATGGAAATTGGTTGAAAAACAAAGATGTTGCGTTTATATGGGTCTCTGATAGTCTTCCTAGTGCTGCTACAGGAGGGATGAATGAAGTGTAAGATATTAAAATAACAAAACCACCAAATCCTCTTTTTTCCTTTCAACCTAGCTATATGTAGTCCATCTTCAAAGAGTTGTTGTTTCTGTCAAAAACTTCTCAAATTAACATGAAGTCTGTAATTCTGCTATACAAATGTTTAAAATGTTCACATCAAATGTACGTGCAGTAGGATCCAGACACGCGGGTCTGGAAATGGGTAGCCTGAAAATCCTGCCTGGCTTGTGGCTCCCAAGGCTGCCGTGCCTTCATGAGCCCCTGAATTCAGTGTACAAGTACTGACAGTCCTGGGCCCCAAGTGCTGTGTGCGGTTCCAGACAAGCAGGAAACTGAGGTCCTAGACTGCGGTTTTAAGATGCTTAATGCCCTGGAAATAATTAGTGTCTCTATGGGAGCATATATGAGTTAATCAGTGCTACTATGGGGTTTTTTTTCTCCTTGTTTTCCTCCAAGTTTTTGGAACCTAATATTATAAAATGTAATTTTAGGTAATTTAGTGTGTGCATTCCTCCTTGAAGCAGGAGCAGGTCTGAAGCGGCCCTGCCGTACATGCTGTTGCTGGGGGCAAAGTACAGGTGACTGCAGCCAACACAATGCTGTTAATAAAGAACAGGACTCGAACCGGCCAGAGCATCAGCCCTCTTTCATACATAAAGTACAAATAATAAAAAGGTTCCTCTTCTGACTCGTGACTGAGTATTTTTCATGCATTAAAAATTTAAAAATAAGAGGAGGGTGGTGATTGTGTGTGGTCTGAGGAAAGAGATTCACCAGTTTAATATTGAAAGACGTGCATTAACTGCTGAATCATCCTCTTGGGGATCCTTTGAACTTTAATGTAGCTGAAAAGAAGTGAACATAACTTTTTCTGTGCAGTATAGCATAAACATGGTATCTTTCTCTAAGGGCTTAGTATTTAACATGAATTTTGTTATTTGCTTTTAAAAATTTATTTAGAAGTTTATAAATAAGCAGCACCTACTGGTTAATTGTTGGAATTAGCATGTGAAAAATGCATGCTCTTTTCCAGAGGGAATTCTGGACGAGCACTTTGAAGTTTTATCCTTTGTGCAGCTACCTAATTTTTTTCAGATGACTTGAAAGGCTGCCAGCTTCTCTGCTGATTCAGAACAAGCTGATAGTGTTCTCACTCTCTGCTGCAGAGATATCTGTGTATTTGGTGACTGGCCTGAGTGAATTAATGCAATGTTTATGGGGTAGAGTCTGTGAAGCCAGTGCAGAATAATTTTTAGAGAGCAATGGTCTCTCTTTTCATGTAAAATAAAACAAATAAAATAGAAGTATATTTCATATACTTGTAATTAGGAAATTTCAGTGGGGTGTGTGGCGAGTGTTAGTGCTAAGAAAGGTCATAACCAGGTGGAGATCAAGAGTTTAGTATTTCTGTGTGTTTTCCAGTAATGCATACATCAGCTTGAGCTGTCAGCATAACAAGTGGTGGCATGTGCTTCTTATGGCTGTTGATAGAATTGGTATTCTAGTATCAGTGTCTTGTTTTATTTTGGAAAAAGCTTTGACCTGAATGCTATTAAGTTTATTGAAGATAATGGAGAATATGCAAAAAGTTATTGTAAACAATTGTATGCAATTTGAAACATTCAATTCTTTTTTATGCTTAGTTCTTTTTCTGGGCAGAGATGACTGTTTTACTGTATTGTGGTCTACTTACTGTTTTAAAAACCTGGGTATGAGTTGCAGTCAAAAGCACAGCAAAATTTGTGTGGTTTTAATTCCTAGTGGTGTAATGTGGGAGGTAATCCTGCTCTCGTTGGTATCGGCAGGATTTGCACTAAGTGCTGTGGACTTGTTTGAAGGCTACTTCCATTAGTTATTTCACCGGCTCTGGGCCTGGCATCTCCTCTTGCTTGAGGTCACGATGCCCTTTTTCTTAATGTTTCCAACCCCTCAACCTTTTAGTTTCAGCTGATGTATTGTAGCTGCATGTCTTTGGAGTAGTGGGTATATTCTAGCTCTCCAGGTGTGTTGCCATAACCGTGGGTAACTTTCATCCTTCTGGTAACAGAGGAAACAAGTTCCGAAACTTGAAATTGTATCACCCTGCAACTTAAAAAAGAGAAATTATCAGATTAGGATTTACAGGATGTATTTTGAAACATGTTTCATTCCGCTTTATTTCTCCTTTGTTAAAAACTAATTTATCACCGTAAGATTTTTATTGATAACTTTGCATTTAATTGTTGTAGGTTTTGAAATTTATGATTAGACAGCTTGCATTAAAATGTCTAGTGTTTAATTTGATGTCAGTGTGCAATTGTGTGCATGTAACGTAGGTGGTATATATTTAGTATTGGATTTGGATTTTTAGTATTGCAAAATAACGTTTGCTTCAACAGTAGAGCTATGCCCTACAAAATGGTTTTGTATAGATACATCATACAGAGTGATAGAGGGTTTGCAAAATTTGTGTTCCACTTTCTTCTATTAAAATGCAGCCCTTAACACTGTATCCACATAGTCTGATAGTGATTCAGGATACTTTTGCAGCAAGCTTGAGGAAAGAAAGAAAGAAAGAAAGGAAGTGAAATGCAGCAGATGAAGAAGCAGGTGCAGTCTGTGCAGAGAAGACGTGCTGGTTTCCAAGGAGAGTGGTGTTCTTGGAGACTGGGTCCATCCTTGGCTAGTCATGATCCAAGATGGTGAAAGCCCACTGGCATATGGTTGCAGACTATCAGCTTTTTTTCTTAAAATCCTGGGAATGAGAGTATGAGGAGAAGGAATCCAATCCAGGCCACATGTGTCTCTGTGGATAATGGTCCTCAGGAAGACAGTCTCAGAGAATAAATCTGTTTTTTATGAAAGAGCACCTGTTGCTTTTCATGGAAGCGATAATCCTGGAGCAGCTGCTGGTTAGGACTAGTAGTGTCAGCTCTCGGGCCCCGCTGTTAGCACAACGTGTTTAAGACCCTGTGTGTGGACTCACTGATCTGCTTTATGATAAACACAGGCGGTACTTGGACTGAGAGGACTGACAAATGGAAAGTTACAGAAGGCTCCTTGTTGCAGCTCGGCATAAGTTTCTTTGCCCACTTCAAGAGGAAACATTAGTCATCTGCAAGTGTTAGATGCCATGGGTCCGTGCTTGCTTTTCTTTGACGCTGCAGGGTGCAGCAGCTCTCTCACACTGCCCTAGACACTGCCTACTTCTGTCTTTCCCTTCCAGCCTCTCTAGAGGACAAAAAGCCCCACAGTGTTTTAAAGTTAATAAATGTGTATATATCAGTTTCTTGAATCTTATTTCAAAAATGTCACAGCATAGGAAATCGCTGAATTGTGACAGGCTTCACGTTGCAGGTTGTGCTGCTGCTCTCGTGGGCTGAACTGGCAACTGGCAGGAAGACAGGACGTCAGGAGGTCCCCATTTAACAGGGGCTTGGAAGCCTGGTGGCACTGATAAGCCCTTTAAAGCCTTTTTTTAGACTAGAAATACTGAGGAAAGACTGACACTGTAGTCTTTTGGGGTCATTCTTTTCCCATCTTTCTCTTTATGCCAGCCCAATGGCTGTTTTGCTTGCAGAATAATTGCATGAAATGAGGAAAAAAACCCAAATCCACAACATTTTAAACTTTTATAAAATGTAATAAAGGCACAGAGTTATTTCTGTGTAATCATGGGGAGCATGCTTCTGAAACAAGTCGTGTTTTTTCCTGTATCTTTTTTTTCCTCCCCTTAAAGTGCCTGAAGATGATGTTCTGAAGATGCAATTATCCTTCAAGGGTTATGCAACTTCTTGTTAATGTAATTTGTATAAACTCACATGGCTGCTATCTTTCACTTATTCTATTTGAAAGAATTGGACTGATAAGTCCTAGGTGAGATCCACCAGCCAGGATCAACTCTGGTCAGCTTCTCGTGGTCACTGCTCCTGAGCAAAATGCAATGGGGGAAAGAGGCAGCAGGTCATTACGTCTCTGCTGCCACAGTTTGCCTGGGTTTCCCAGGAGATGATACTTGGCCACTTGTGGGAACCTGTACTTACGGGGTGCTGTTCTTATAACCACAGCAACATGGTCTGTCTCTCTCAGAATCATAGAATTGTTTAGGTTGGAAAAGACCTTTAATATCAACAAGTCCAACCGTTAACCTAGCACTGCCAACTCCACCACTAAACCATGTCCCTAAGCACCTCATCCAAACGTCCTTTAAATACCTCCAGGGATGGCGACTCAACCACTTCCCTGGGCAGCCTCTGCCAATGCTTGATAACCCTTTCAGTGAAGAAAAATTTCCTAATATCCAGTCTAAACCTCCCCTGGCGCAACTTGAGGCCATTTCCTCTTGTCCTATCACTTGTTACCTGGGAGAAGAGACCGACCCCCACCTCTCTACAACCTCCTTTCAGGGAGTTGTAGAGAGCAATAAGGTCTCCCCTCAGCCTCCTTTTCTCCAGGCTAAACAGTCCCTGTTCCCTCAGCTGCTCCTTGTAAGACTTCTGCTCCAGACCCTTCACCAGCTTCGTTGCCCTTCTCTGGACACGCTCCAGCACCTCAATGTCTCTCTTGTAGTGGGGGGCCCAAAACTGAACACAGTATTCGAGGTGCGGCCTCACCAGTGCCGAGTACAGGGGCACGATCACTTCCCTAGTCCTGCTGGCCACGCTATTCCTGATACAAGCCAGGATGCTGTTGGCCTTCTTGGCCACCTGGGCACACTGCTGACTCACACTCAGCTGTTCCTATACCTATGCAGAGGTCTAAAAATGTGTGGCTTATGTAAACAGACGTGTACTTATAAGCAGAAAATCAGAGGATACCACTTCATAATTGACCACTGCCTTTTATTTATGTGCCTTTTGAAGAAAATTGCATATACATATGTATATATGCAAATACACACAGATAGTATATATGTCTGTGTATGCATATGTACACCCTCTCAATATTGCTATCATAAAACTTCAGTTGAGGCACAGGATGAGCAGGGATATCCCGCAGTGCCCCCAGACGAGACACTTTATTCTCAGAAAAGTCTTCCCAGCCCTGGTGTGGCTCACAAGGAAGCAGTTCTGACTAATGAGAGAGCTGTGGCTTTCTCTGTTACCTGAAGATCCCAAAGCGTGTCATAGTCATGTGAAAGAAGAGATTTAAAATCCCTTTCCCCTCCTCCTCCTCTTCCCACTATTTCTACTTCTTTTTTTTGTCTGTCTTGGTGTGTGTCTGTGTAACCAAGATATATTAAAATTTTTTGAGGGGTGGGGAAGTTTGGGTTTTTTGATCAGTCAGGATACTCCTTTAATGTGTTAGAAATCACCTTTTTAAATCTACATGTATCACAGTGTTTCTTGGAAGCTGGGAGGAGGAAAAGACAAGGAACAGGAGTTGCCTGTTAGATGGTTACAGCCTATAGCACACAACTAGCTCTTGAAATGACCAGACATATTCACGCTTCAACTTCTTTCTGTTTAAAATTCAAAAGGTAATTTAAAAAATTCTTTTTGTTCTGGCTTTTGTTGTTGTTGTTGTTAAGGTATCGTTTATCAGGGTCAGGCAAGCGTGGTAGGTCCATTGGCAGAGGCTTGTACTGGGCTGCTGCGCAGTGCCTGCAGCACGCTTAGCCCTGGGCCCAGGCGAGGCACTTGGCCAACCCAGATAAGTTGATAAATCTTGACAGCGCAATGGACGGTGGGTCAACTTCCTGTATTTGTTAAAGCATTAAATATTTTTATGGCAGAAAATGTAATTACGGTATTTTTAGGTATGCAATACATGCTACCAGTTGTACTAATTTTCTTATGCCGCATTTACTTGATTTGGGTTTTATTTGCAAACCGTCAGAAGAAATTGTGCTAGGTTGCACAGCACTGTAAATTGGGCTTTCACGGCACAGTTTAAAATTGATGCGTGTCTAAATTCCCTATACTGCTTTGAAAATGGGGTGATCGACAATCTGTTCATTGATTTGGTTAGCAAGTGTCAGGCACCATAAATAAAATTGTGTAAATGCTATTTAGATAGCTAAGGAATACATAGCAGCTCCATAACTAAATACATTTCACTTGTATTTTCAAATGTCAGGTTTCTTTTGGTTATGTTTCATATGACGAGCTTCTGACATGCAGGTGTTGTATGGCTCAGAGGAGGATCGTTTATTGATCCTCAGGATTTAATGAAAATTTTGACTGTTCCACTGCAAGAACAGGGATCAGCATTCAAAAAAACCAGAGCAGCTTGCAGCTTTTCTACAGAGTTTGCGGCCGTGTTTCCTTCCACGCTGGAACATGTCAGTGACGTTGACTCAGGAGGCTCCTCTTTTTGTAAAACGTGAGCTGAAAGCTGTTGTCTGCACAGGTCTATCCCAGAGGATGGGTTGTGTTCTAGCAGAGCTAAGTGCTGTAGACTCTGGAATAGTCTCTACCACTGATGTGTCTTGAGCCGAAGAGTGTTTTCCGTGGGGCTTTTCTTCCGTCCAAGGCCAGTTATTACTCTAAAGCATAAGCAGAAGGTATCTTAAGTACTGTTAGAAATACACTGTTTCTTCAGTCTAAGTTAGATGGAAATCCTCATGTGGAGGTTTTCCATTATTCCTCCTTTCAGAAGTTCTGGTGAACCGCAGTGTTTCTATAACTTGGGATATAACTTATTTGTTAATTTTTCAAGCTAAAACATTTATCACAGTATCATTAGCCCCAGTGATTGGAACAATACACTTTGGAATGTGCATAGATGGATAATTGTAAGCGATGCTCAGATTATATCAGCAGAAAATAAAATAAGATTCACAGTTCAGAAAATGGAGTACCCAGTACACAGTCTTTCAGGAGCGATCTGTGTGTCTCGTACTGCCCAGTACAAGAACACCTGGCCTTGACAGAGAGGACATCTCTTGTTGGACAGAGCAAGGTAAGCTGGTGGATGCATCTCCTGAGCCTGAGAAGTGATAGAAAGATGAGGCTGCTTTTCAGAGAGCTTTCTTTAGGGCATTCTGGATGTTTGCCTGTAGAGGATAAGCCTTTGTCAGTAAGCATCTACTGTCATGAAATGCAGTGGCGTTCTTCCGCTGACTTCAATAGCAGCAGATCAAGCCCTGTCATGTTCGTAACAGCTGAAGCTCCATTTTCTACCTCACTTCCCGGTCTGGCAGCATCTGGTGAGCATCTGCGCGCTTTGGGTTGGAGCCACGACAATGAGGCTTTTGTTGCATCGAGTATTCTGGGAGCGGAGGAGGCTGTGTCAAAGTTGGTTTTGGGTAGTAGCTCATCACTGTTAGCATGTTTCCCGTCACCCTTTGGTTGATGCTGCTGATGCAGTGATACGTTGCCTGGTAAGGAAAACGTGAGCAACTTTTTCACAATGGAAATAAAACCGTGTAGGGGAAATAACTCCCTGGAGCTGTTTGTGGTCTCCTTAATGAGTGGGAGTTGGAATTTGGGCAAACTGTAGCAATAGGGCTGATGAAGTGGAACTCTTCCTGCCTCTCATCTCTGGTAGCTTATGATTCAACTATTGGTTTTTGCATTCAGTTACCTCATTTGGTCTCCTACTGCAGCCAGGTTTGGAGACACATTCTGATTAAATTATTTAGTAGTAATAGGTCTGAAGCACTTACATATAAATTTACAAGAACAATAAAGAAGTCAAATGCTATTCCAGGTGGGAAATAATATGTTGAGTAGATGATTCATAATAACATGAGCTCTTAAAACTTTCTCAGAATTGGGGGAGGGGAGGTAGTTTGGAAACACAGACTCTAAATGTCAAGTTTATTGCTTGTTGTTGTTAATATTTATATATTATTGATCGTAATGTATCCCATAACTATGCTATGCAGCCAAGTTCTTTTTTTCCAGTTAAGCAAAAGGGTTTAGTATCTGTAGGTATCAAAAAGCAGGGCACAAAAGCAAACCATTAAAAGTCTGTGTTTGTGTTTGCTCTCAGCCTGTTCCTTATTACAGAGATGGCCCAAAGCTGTGATAGTACCTGTTTGGGATGCAGACTAGGTGGTTGGTTTGTGTGTTGTTTTTTCCAGATCTTATAGTGGAAGTGTCTTATGACTGACTGAAAGTGGGGACTCCTGTCACTGGATTGCCGGAGGGCCTTTCTGCTGGTCACACTGCTGTCCCTCATCCTCCCTCAGTGTCCCCTTACGTGATACGGGAGTGGGCACAGTCTGTGCCCACCTGATCTCCCCCTAGTCCAGTGCTTAGTTACAGATTTCTCTTTTCATGCATGCCGAAACTTACTCTACTTGAATTCAGCTTTTAAGCAGGCAATAAGATTTCTACATTTAAATGTTTTTAACAAAGTCAGAACAGACTAATACTGGTTTTATGGTGAAGGCTGAGCAAATTCTACCAAAAGCTAAAAAGGTGCAATGGATGATAAAACTGCTTAATGCATTTATCCCCTATTTACTGAATGTTAACAGATGTTGTGGTTTTTTTAAAAATAGGGAGTGACTGGGTAGCCAGCGTGAGGACTGTTTTGTTTGATCCTGGGGTTGTGCCCCGCCATCACATGGGACCGCGGGGAGGAAAGGAGTGACGGTTCCTTCCTAGAAAGCAGCCCCGTCTGCTCAGCCAAGGGGGTGGAAGGTGGCGGGAGACTCAAGCCCGGAGGTGAGCTCGAGCTCCACAGGACCCGGGCAGCTGCTGGGAGGAGCAGGAAGCTGATGCATGGCCAAGGTCTATGTCTCCGAGGTAATGGAAGGAATAGCTTCTCTGTGGACGTGCTAGGGGGAATTTGTTCCAACCCAGAAAACTGCCGAGTTGATTGGGGAAAGGCAAGCCAGAAAGAAAGGACCTCCACTGCCAGACCACGGTTGAATTGTTTTACATATGGGAGCCAAATTTCTTTATTTAACATTATGTTGTTCTAGCTTGTTCTGACGAAACAAGGCCTTGAGAATGAGGTTTTTCTGTGATGTTTCTGGGGTGCTTGCTTTAGGGTAAAAGTTTGGGAAGATTTTTCCCAAAATATTTATGGACTTGCACATCCTTTTCTGATGGTGACCGTACCTATTCGAGTGTACCTGTCCAAGGATTTGTCCATTTAGTTTTGAAGTTAATGTTCCTAGTGGAGAGGGAACTTCTGGGTTCTATCTGAAAAGTGCCTGGATGAAGTCCTCATACTGTTAAGCTCTGTGCGAGTTATTTTGGGACTATAATTTGTCCCCTTGTTCTGGTTTGGTTCTTTTTGTTTTGTTTTTTGTTTTTTTTTTTTTTTTTTTTTTAATAAGACTTTTTAATCTTTCACATGCTGCATATTTTACTGCTTTCTCTCACAACCCAGTACTTTGGTAGTGCAAGTGCCTTTTCCTAGATAAATTGAAGAATTTTTTTCCTATAACTTTTTTTTTTCTAAATAATAGTGGAAGATAAACTCTCCATGTAAGCTGATCGTGGATATTACCGTTGAGTTTAGAATATGCTATACTGCATATCCACTCCTTTAAACATTGTATCGGTTGAGACTAGAACAGGCATCCAAGAGAACAACTTGAGATATAAGCAGGAAGATATGAGGGGGTGGTTGTATTTCTATAGTTCTTACAGAAATGATGAGGATGTACTGTCTGATAAGCTATACAATATGTGGTCGCTAAGTTTTATCTGGAGGTGAAGATGACAGCAATGTACCCATAGCTAATTTGACTCCGTTTTACAATTTGGCTCCATTACCACTTCTGTGGGACCATGCTAGCATGTAGTAGTTATCATGTGATAAAAGCAGGGCTTAAAAAAAAGAAAAAAGGCTTTAAAAATATTTCACTATAACTAACAAACAAAACTTAGGAATGACTGGTGTTTATACTTCTGTTTTTATGAGAGTAGTTATTTTTGAGATAAGAGCTTCTAGTGTGGACCCAGTTAGTATTTTAAGCTCTGGGGAACTCATAGCACCTTGGCAGCCTTTGTAGCGGAAGGAGAAGGGAGCTGTTGTGGATAGGAAGACGAACAAGCAAAGAGGTTTGGACAGTCTCAGTGAGCATTAAATATTTTCCTCATGGGAAGGGATTGGGCTGGTAGTTTTTGCTTTTTTAAGGAATCAGAGAAATCATTTGGAGTTTGTTTGCAGAGCACAGTAAATACTACCATTGACTTACAAAACAAGCAAGAACTGGCACGACATTTTCCACTGCAGCTGGGCTTTCTCTGGGGCACCTGGGTTGTGCCAACCCCCTCAGAAAGCAGGGAGGATCCCCTTGCGTTGAACTGTGCAGAAGGGGTGCGGAGGATGGAGGGAGCAGAGGTAGCTCTCCCACCTCGCTTCGCTGGCAGCATTGCCCGCAGGGTGATACAGTGGTGTTCGTGGCTGCAGGAGCAGGCCTCGAGGAGGGCAGGAGGTGACAGGTACATACTGCAGCAGCTCCGGCGTGCAGCAGGACAACGGACAGTGAGGGCTGAGAACCAGCTCCTTTGCAATGCTCTTCCATTGCTGAGCGCAGCTTAACATCCAGTCCTGTATTTCTGACTTGAGAGTTTTGCTGTCAGATACCCACCGCAGGACAGACCAGCAGCTATTCAGGTACAGAAAGGCATGGCTGAAATGGAGAAGGATGAGCTTGTGCCCTGTCTAAGGCTGTACAGAAAAGGAGATTTAGACAGCGGAGGAGGGGCATGCATAGCCAAAGCAGAAAATGGGGGAAGGAGGAAAGAATCAATAGTTCATTAGATTTGTAGAGTAGAAGGAGGAGAAAAAGGATCAATAGTTCATCAGATCTGGAGACTCGGCTTGTGAGATGTGGTTGGTTAACAGAAGAATATTTTAGTGGAGTCGCTCATGTTCCATGTTTTAACTAGTGCACATCATGTAACAGCTCATGTCAGGATATCTAAAAGAATAAGGGAGAAGTAGAAATTAAGAGCAGTCAGCTTGCAAAGCCTAGTTTAGGGGAAGGCACTTCCTTAAGGAGAGCTTGTTGACAAATACGAAATAATTCTTTGAAGTTCTTTGGCCTTCCTTCACCAACACTGTCTTTGCCATGAATAGCATTGCTCAAAATTCTGCAGTCTTCAATTAGGATTTCAGTGAATGTGAGTTTTGTCTGAAAGATTTGGCATGGTGGTTTTAAAAGTTTACAGCCCAGGTGAAAAGTAAACACTGCATTATAACAGACGGATTTCAGACATGGGTGTGAAATTTTCTACAAAATGAGCTCACTTATTTAACACATATGGGCTAGAAGTAATGCAGTCATGCAGTTTCCATGATTATACTGTAGAGAAATAATAGCCACTGTACTAGAAAGGTGTATTTTTAGACAGAAGGTTGCAAACATGCAATATTAGTTTGGACTGGCACTTCATAGTGGATGTAAATAGTTTAAGTGAAAAGGCTATTTTTAGTACACAGTAGCTGTTTTCTGTGTTTTTATTAATTTAAAAGATTGTCTATTGGCCAGCATTAAATGCTGATGGTCTCATTAGGGCCCATGAAAGCACGCTGTATAATAGCCACGTGCTCTTGTAGTAACCCAAGAATTCTTTCTTGCGTTTAGGAATATCAGTTGGCTTAAATATTCCTCCGTGTTCCCTTGCTGCGCCTGGGGGAGAGCAGTCAAGTTCTCGTGTTAGCTCTGCAAAAGGAGCTCCAGCAGTGTCTGCGAGAAATGGAAGCAATCCCTCTGCCTATGTGTGGCTCTGTAAGAAATGCAGCAGTTAACTATCATTTGCTTTCAGATGAAATAATGCAGCTAGCCTTTTTAATGGCCACAAATTATGAGAGCTTGAGATTCAGAGTTCCCTATAGCCCTCTAAGCTGATGAGTGTACTCCTGTCCTCCATGCATGAATAATGCATGACCTTGCTAGCTTTAGTAAGATTCAGTTAATTCTCTTGGCCTTTAGGGTTTTTTTCCTCCCCCTATTATTACTTAGCTGCCATACTGTTTGAAGGGAACGAATTAACCACAAGTCTGCAAACGCTGGTGAATTTAGGAGACAATTACATTATATGGATAAAGCAGCTCCAGTGCTCAAATTCTTCGGGAGAGATCTGTCTCTCTAGACTTACTAAACGTCTGTCTTGTGCCATGGCCATAGTTCGTATACCAATATTCAGATAATTTTGTCTGTAGAGCTTTATTAGATCTCAGTGAAACCCTCCGGGCATTGCTGTATGAGGGAGGGGAGCGCCCGCCGCGGTAGGCAGGGCAGAGCCTGGAAGCTGCACGCTTTGGGGCAGGCAACACATCAGGAAAGATCTGCAGCTGGTTCTGTGTGTGTTCCCACTCAGGCCTGACCCTGCCAGTTAGCACGGTGCAGAGGTACGGGCAGGGCTGCCATTCGCAGGCCTTTTTGTATTTGCATTTTGTATGTTTGATACCATTTCTGAAGGTCAGAAGACTCTGAAACACTGATGCACCCTTCCTAGGACAGCTAGGGAATAGAGACTTGCCTTTCTGTCTTTGTTTATCCGGATGGAATATCCTTTTGAATGTCTTAATTAAAGCTTAAATCTGTTCTTCTCCGCTTTACCCAGCACAGCTGCAGAGAGATTTTTGGCGTGCTCTGTTAATTTTAGCAACATATTCTCTCAACGTTGAGTAGGTAAGGCAAAACTTGAGAATGGAAGGGATTGACAGTGCACCTGCTAAAACAGACTGCTCTTTATAATCTGTAATTCAAATGTTTATTTTAAAAGGAAATACTTCGGTTGGCAGGCTATGAAGTGTGTGATGATAGCTGAGTAAGCCTATGTGGATAGCAGGAAGTAGAACCAGGTCGTGACACGTTGTGCTTTTTCTCAAGGCGCTATATTCAACAATTTTTCAGCTGTTTAACTTGATTTGCTGATCCCTGTAAAGAATAACTGAACCCTAACAAAATGATTTTTGATTCATGAAAAGCTGTAGCTGGACTGGAGAATCAGAACATTAAAATTCTTTTGTAGTATCTAGTGACATTTATATACAGTCCTAAAATAGTTGAGAATGGGTGAGATTTATTGGTGTAACATGGTAACAGGTCAATGCTGGACCTTAGTTTTTATTCATTATATACTCTATTATGTACTGTCTTATATACAGGCTTGGGGAAGAGTGGCTGGAAAGCTACCTCGTGGAAAAGGACCTGGGGGTGTTGGTTGACAGCCGCCTGAATATGAGCCAGCAGTGTGCCCAGTGTGGCCAAGAAGGCCAATAGCCTCCTGGCTTGTATCAGGAATAGTGTGGCCAGCAGGACTAGGGAAGTGATCGTGCCCCTGTACTCGGCACTGGTGAGGCCGCACCTTGAATACTGTGTTCAGCTTTGGGCCCCTCACTACAAGAGAGACATTGAGGTGCTGGAGCGTGTCCAGAGAAGGGCAACGAAGCTGGTGAAGGGTCTGGAGCAGAAGTCTGATGAGGAGCGGCTGAGAGAGCTGGGGTTGTTTAGCCTGGAGAAAAGGAGGCTGAGGGGAGACCTTATTGCTCTCTACAACTACCTGAAAGGAGGTTGTAGAGAGGTGGGGGTCGGTCTCTTCTCCCAAGTAACAAGTGATAGGACAAGAGGAAATGGCCTCAAGTTGTGCCAGGGGAGGTTTAGTCTGGATATTGGGAAATTTTTCTTCACTGAAAGGGTTATCAAGCATTGGCAGAGGCTGCCCAGGGAAGTGGTTGAGTTGCCATCCCTGGAGGTGTTGAAAAGATGTGTAGACGTGGTGCTTCGGGACATGGTTTAGTGGTGGAATTGGCAGTGCTAGGTTAACGGTTGGAGCTGTTGATGTTGAAAGTCTTTCCCATCCTAAACAATTCTATGATTCTATATTGCATCAGTTTATCATTATTACTGTTACTGGCAGGCCGGAGGTGGAGAGCTGGATTCTCTGCTGGTGTGCAACAGCCCAGCTTTGGCTTGATCACATTGCTACAACAAATGCTTAAGCAGTAAAACTAAGGAGTTTGTGCCATCTAGTCAGAGCCTCTCTGCTGCGTCCAATCAGTCTGAATAGTTTTCTTGCTAAGAAATTGTTCTACCTGCATTGCTGCTGCCTTCCCTTCCACTGACACATTTCCATTACCTCCAAGATCAAATCGCTCATTTCCACTGTTTGCTCTCAAGTTGAGAAGTATTTATAGAAATTGTTCCATGCAGAAGGACTGTGTAACATCAGGAGTGCACGCAGGTTTTTATGAAGAGCACTGGGTGGGATAAATTGGCATTGAGGGGTGCTGTGCTGCCTACACTGCCCTTACCTGTGTGGTGCCAGGGGTCTGTGCAGGCAGAAAGCCCTGCAGAAAACAGATACGATAACCAGCTGAAATGGGACTACGCTGTTAGATTCCTTAGTTCTTTGTTTTTCAGGTTGGAAACAGTCATGCTTCTTCCAGACTCATTTCATGTTGGGCTTCAAAAATATTTATTCTCTGTTTCTCTCTTGGCATTTGTATGTTTTTCTATGTATACATATACATACGTGCATATATATATTTCAATTATAGTTATCAAAATAAATTTCTAAATGTGGTATATAATTTAGTCACTTTGTAATATCCATCACTATCATGCTAAAAGCATGTAAATGGTAAGGAATTATGGCACCAGCTAATTTAATAGTTCATAGCTGGTTTATTCCTTGGATATCTGGCTCACTTTATTAAGCATTGCCATAGATAAAATGAGAAAGGGAGGCCACTTACATTATTTTATAGCACAGGAGGAACATTGGAGAAAGACATTTGGTGGTGGTAGAAGCGGTAATTTAGGCTGACAAAATTGTGTGTTATTTGCAATACTTAATTGATATTTTCTTACAGAAGAAAAGTGATATTGTTAGATAAGATTATAAATCCACAGGTGCTGCATGTTATATGCGGTATTTGTCTGTGTGGTTTAAATTTTTGCAAGTTCTAACGATTGTTTAATTGTGGTGCATAAATTACTTGCATTTCTTGTTCTTTTCCCTGATGATGTTCCACTGAATTTTGTAAAGACTAATTACTGTGGTCCCCGCTAGAGTTGCTCTTTTACATCAATAATCATTCACAACTTGCTAGATGCCTGCAGCTACAAATCAGTCATTTAAGCAACCCTGGGAAGTGTTTTGTAATTTATTTTTCACATTATACAGCCCATCTGGTAATGGAAGAAGCTAATAGTTATAAGCATATTATCAACTTGAAATCAAGCCATTTCTGAAACAGTGTAATTACCAGTTACTTCAGCCACTGCCGTTGACTCCGACCATGCACACCACACGTGTGCTGCTGCGCACTTGTAGAGGACGGGGGCTTTTCCCCTCTTTCTTTTTTGCTGCATAAAAGACTTCCAGGAGAACATAAAGTCTCCTAATAGGGCCTTGCTACTCTTGGGCAGTGCAGTGCCATTTTCTCGCTGTGCCGGCTGCGCTTTGCAGCCGCTCATGCACCGCTGATGGTGCCTCGTGGTGGGGTTGGGGCATCGGTCGGTACCCCTGAGAGCGGGCAGGGGCTGCCGGCCGGGCGCACGCTCGGAGGGGCTGCGCTACGTGGCGTGCCATCATCCAGTGCCGCACACAAACTACCGGAAATGGTAGTTTGGGAGCTGAGCCAAAGACAGGTAATATGTACAAAATTTAAGCTGAAGGCCATAGCTTTGTTTAACCGACCAGGCAATTTCTGAAGGGATTTCAAGGTTCCCAAGAAAAACAGTTTATACCTCAAGACCTGCTTTCTTTGCATGACCTTTCGCTCTGGAGCAGGGTAGTGGCAGGCCTTAATTTGGGAGGTAGTCACTCATCTGTAAGCTTAAGAGCCAGGGCAAGGGGGGCATGGAGCAGACTTCCAGGAGCGGGATTTGGATCTGGCCGGGAAGAGGAGCCGCCCCTCTGGGCAGCCCTGCATCGCCCACCCTGCTGTGCCCTCGCCGCAGCGCTCTTACCTGTACTCCGGTCACAGTGTGCTTAGGTTTTGCAAACCAACACAAACACAACACGAAGCCTGCTTTAAAGGCACGTTTTGCATTGGACCATGGTAATAGCAGGTACATTTTACAGCAAGAGTAAAGAAAAAAATAAATTAATTTATAAATTAATTAAATAAAAAGATGATGCGTTTTGTTAGGTTCCGCTGTTCATCAGCGATCTTTTAAAAAACAGTTTAATTTAAACGGATTTTGAACAAAAGCCAACCAAAAGTTCACTGTGGAAATGCAGAGTAACTTTTCTGTAGGTCAGATGATATTTCTGTTTACATTATAGCTGTATATTTGGTGTTTCATTTTCCAGTGCCTGTTTGAGTGATGAAAGAGGATGGAAAACCAAAATTTTTTGCTTACGCATTTTCCAGTTAACCCAATCTAATTATAGATGTTATGTCTGACCCTTTTCTACTCTTGGGCTGCTTTAAGATAAGGCTCGATCAGTTAATGAAATAGTCTATATTACATTATTTACAGTAGCAAGATATTAAACTCAATGACCCAGTCCTTTTTTTTTCTTTTTCTCTCTCTCTTTTTTTAAAATGTTTTCTGTTCACCTGTCAGAAGACTTAGTTGTTCTGGGCTGAATAGTTTTAACATCTTTCCCCCGCAGCCCTTCCTATTATACAAGAATCAAATGATGAAACTTCCATACTCTGTCTCAGGAGGTTATTCCACAGCTCATTTCTGATATTCATCTTAGACCACTTTTATTTCCAGAGTTGTATCATTTCCTAAGCAGTTGCTCTTTGTGCTGAGAGTTACAACCATCTCCCCATTACTGCTTTCATTTTAACAAGTTCTGTGGTGTAAGTTCTTTTAATCTCTCCTTCCAAGCTGAATTCAAGTCAATCTTAAATCAGGCTTAAATGTTGAATTATTGCATACGAATGTTAGAAACATTAGAAGTGTACTAAAGTAATCCTTCATTTGCCATATACTACAATTTAGTGGTTCTGTACTAGTGTCCTGGTTTCAGCTGAGATAGAGTTAATTTTCTTTATAGTGGCTGGTATGGGGCTATGTTTTGGATTTGTGCTGAGAACAGTGTTGATAACACAGGGATGTTGTAGTTGTTGCTGCACTAGCCAAGGATTTTTCAGCTTCCTGTGCTCTGCCAGGTGCAGAAGAAGCTGGGAGGGGACACAGCCGGGATAGTTGACCCCAACTGACCAAAGGGCTATTCCATACCATATGAGGTCATGCTCAGCATATAAAGCTGGGGAAGAAGAAGGAAGGGGGGGACGTTTGGAGTGATGGCGTTTGTCTTCCCAAGTAACCTTTACACATGATGGAGCCCTGCTTTCCTGGAGATGGCTGAACACCTGCCTGACCATGGGAAGGAGTGAATGAATTCCTTGTTTTGCTTTGCTTGCGTGCACATGGCTTTTGCTTTCCCTATTAAACTGCCTTTATCTCAACCCACGAGTTTTCTCACTTTTACTCTTCTGATTCTCTCCCCCATCCCACTGCAGGGGAGTGAGCGAGCGGCTGCGTGGTGCTTAGTTGCCAGCTGGGGTTAAACCACGACAACTAGGAAACTGGATTAGGGATTTCATGTTATAGCAAATCTGAGAAATTGAAGGCTGTTTTTCTTCTTGTTACAAGCTGGAAGGAGCGAGGGGTATGGCTGAGCTTTGCCTTTGACTCATGCTCCGTAATTCACTACTGAAAGACACTTTCTGTGTCCATCCTCTTGACATGTTTTGCTGCCTGTTTTCAGAACAAGCCATCTGTTATGCTCTCAGTATATTTCACAGTCAGTTTTATTCAAATATGCTGGAAAGCTGCTGAAGGAAGAGATTTTTTTCAGGCACTTAAGTCTGACTAAGTGGAATGAGTGACGTCTAGCTTTGCTTCTCAAGACTGAATGGTTTAATAATGGAATTAGGCTGAGCACATCTGAACCGAAGCGCTCCGATGTCGTTCCTGCTTGCATGAAGAGCCACTGTGATTCTTTCCAGCTTGTCATGATAAACCAAACTAAGAAGAAGGGTATTCATCATATGAATAATTAATTTGACAGGCATTTTTGCTACTAAGTTAGCACTAAAAACTTCGCCAGCTGTACTCAAGCTAGCTCTTGGTGCTGGCAAGTGAGTAACCTCGTCTCTCCTTCTATATATATATATTTTTATTTTTTTTTAATTTGATGATTGTCGATCAAAGGCAGGGATGCTAACAGAGCAATGGAGTGCTGTTGGTAAATAATCTAGACTGTGGCTGCCACTGGCTTGTTAAAAGGTAAAATATGAAGAGAGTATTAATGAGCTGTGATTGAGTGTAAGTGAAGGTGAAGCTCTAGTTTAGATTAGAGAAACTTGCAGTGAGTCAAGCTGTGGTGGTTTGTAGTTGCTGTTCCTGGCTTTCCATTACCGCTTTGCACAGGATGGGCAGGGAGGGTATGTGCATCGCTGGAGGAGGTGGGGAGTGGGGTGTTCCTGGGTTTCACACTCTGGGGTGCTCCCAAAGCCCTTGCTCCCTCCCTCTGTGCAAAGCGAGGTGGTTCCACAGTGTGGTCATCGTGGGCATGTCACTTCTGTCCCGGCAATGTGTGTTGTGTGTAACCCCCATGAACGGCCCCACAGGATAAACATAGCAAACTCTGCAGCTCTTCAAGTGGCAATCGGATATTACAGTTCCTCTATCCAGCTTAGATATTGTAGCATCTCTCCCCTATATTCTTGAAAAATACGGAAGTATTTGGGTCGCAATCGCTCATTGTTATTGTAAAAATATAGAAACAAACACGTGACTTAACGCATTAAGTGCCTCCTGAGTGGCACAGCTGGTTTCTTTTCAGAACTTCTGTCCTTGGTATTGTTTTTAAGTGAGCAAACTTCATTTCATGGAGGAGGCACTGCAAGTGCTCATTCTGTTAATATCTTTAGAGATTTTTCTCACTGTGTGAAAACTGCTGTAATGGAAGCCAGTCTGGCAGAAAGGTCACCTCCTTTTAATGAGTTGCTTTTTACTTTCCTTTCTCAGTCATAGCAATAGGAGAACCTAAAAGTCTTTGGATATTGTCTTTAACTATGTGCTTTGGAAAGGAAATGATGTTTTTTCCAGTGAAGAAGGCAGATAATGGCAATGCATTGTCAAATGTTGCTAACAGGACAGAGGTCCACTCTGAGCTGTGCTTGTCTCCTGCCAGAATCTGTTATACTACATTTCTGTACCACAGTGTGAATTTTCTGCAAAAAAACCCCTCTAAAATTGGAAGTACAATATTTCATTCATTAAAATGTGGCTTTTTGAAGTAAAAATTGTGTTAAAACAAAATCAGGGGTGTAAAGACTAGTACACCTCTCGTGTTGTTATCTGACCATCTCTTCACTGTTGTAATTTATCAGCAAAAGCAGCCGCACCGAGGCCCTGGGAGGCAGAGCAGGCTTACCTCCTCGCACATGGCTGTTGGCCTGCCTATACCAACCAGGTTGCCAATGCTAAAGGCAAGTACCCATTTCCCTTTGGACTGGAGAGGCTTCTCTGGTGCATGTGTTGGGCGAAAGATTTACCAAACTCCTGGCGTGGTTCTGTGAGGGTGTTTGCTTCTGGACAAGACTCTGGACCTGTTTCATGTCTGTTGAGTTCATTGTGGTAACGTGTACTTGTGGCCTTTCATTCACATGGGGATTTCTCGGCTATTCAGGCCTGTATTATGCACACGCAATATTTGGCAGGATTGTCTGCCAGTTTTACCACATCTCATGTCCAGCACATTCCAAACATGAGCCGTGGCAAGACAAACATTGCACCTAGCTCAGCCTCTTCAGCTGCTGCTTCAGCAGTTGAAACAGAGGGCATAGACAGAAGCCTACAATTAAGTGTTCTCTTACAAAATGCTTTTAAGACACAGCAAAGCGATGTAGCACTCTTCTAAATTCCAAAGCAGAAGGCCCCCCAGGGACATGTCAGGTCTAAGTGCAACTCAAATATGTCAGCTCAGAAATGGCTCAATGTTGCTGTGCAGCGTGATAGACACAGCTCCTCTCCGTACGTCTGTGCAGCAGAGCTAACTCGGTTACACTAACCTAAGTGGTTTGGCCAACGTTGTATAGGAAATGTGTCAGAGCTAGGAATAAGTCCTCTGTAACTGCCATGTTTTCATGTGTGCAGTGGTTTGGTATTCACAAAGCCTCCAGATTCCCCAAAAACACTGTGGTTCTTTTTACGGTGTTGAAATAATGATTTCTGTAGTGTTTTGTAGGCCCCGGCTAACCAACCTTGATGTGCATTTATGCCAGATGCCCACAATCTTAAAGTGATGCAAGGTGATAATTTCTTTCTCTGATGTAGGTTTTTATTAGTTAGATGTATAGTTTTAAGTTGATGACACTGTATTTTGTTCTCCCTGCAGATGTGAGCAATAACTAATCAGTGCTATTTCATTATACATTTAATATACAAAGTTAGATATCTGAAAATTTGCTGAAGTGCAAATAAAGTGATCACTGGGCCTGAGTGAACATAGTGCACTCTGTCCCATGCTTTTCATGTTATTTTCCTAATTTCTGTCACCACTTAAAGGAAACTGAAATGCTCCTTGGATGTGTAAATCATCCTTTAGTGGTAAAGAAAACCAGTCCATCAGTTGATGCCAGGTGAAAGCATTTACTGCTGGCCGGTACTTCTGTTTGCATCTTTGCTGGTGTGGGAACTCTGCTCCCTGCCCTGTCAAAATGCTCAACTTCTGCGGAAACTCCTGTTAATGATGCAGTCTCAGTTGTACTTAAGCTATTCCTTCCTTTCTACAACATCTTTCTATAAATACTTTGAAAGTATTTTAATGCATTATTCTTAACCTGCAGTGACCTTCCTGGAACAAAAGTTTTCATTAGGAGATTGTTAATAAAGGAATGAATACTCGCAGGCCAAAATTGGAGGATGCATGTGTAGGAGAAGCTCTTGCAGGGGAGAAAGTGTACCTGCTGTGTTGTACCAGAGCTCCAGCATTTTGAAAGGTACTGCCTGTTGCCTGTCACAGGTCAGATGCTCTTATATTCAAATTTAAAAAAATATATTGCTGTTATTTGACAAGCCATTTTGGAGCCAAGTGAACTAATCTTTGCATAGGATTTTGATGCATTCCCCAACGCCCTGTTCAACCCTTGTGATATTTGTTCTGTTTCAGATATAGCAGTTTTCCCTAATAAGGGCTAGTTTAACTTCCTGTTAGTATGGTTCTTAATCCATGTAACATAGAATTAATATAGAAAAAGCAATATATAATTTGCTTCTGCAGATAGACCACAATATTTTATTTTAAAGAGGCTAGTAAAACTTGATGGTTTACCACTTAGGAACATAACTTAAATGTTCAGAGTCCATGGTATTTCCCCAGAGTGATTTATAATACAGCAAGAAATGGAGAGCTTAAGAAAAGGGAGGAGGGTTTGAATGGGAACACTTAAAATTTCTTGGCAGATGCTTACTGCTAGGGAAGCTTAGTTTTTTCTCTTTCCTTCTGGGAATGAGAGGTTTCAAGGAGGAAATGGCTGATCAGGGTTCCTGAGAGTGCTTTCCGAAGGCAAGCTTAGAGAGCAACCTCATTTACATCGCAGACCACATCCCAGGGAAAAACGTAGCATGCGCTCTTAACCTGCTGAGGTTGGCTGGTGCTTTTGGGAACGGAGCCACAGCTGTCTGACAAAGGCAGCTGGCACCGCTGCCCGACTGGGGCTCCCTGCGCTGCAGAAAGCTCATAGTTGAGCGGTAATAAATACCCTTTTTCTGCTGGAGAGAATGGAGTCACATAGGTGCAACTAGAAACTTACGTGCTTGTTTCTGAAAGTCAAGGTTAAAGTCTTGCGTAAGATTTAAAGTGTTCTGACATTGCATGAACAGTGCTATTTTGCTCTTAGATGAACTTCAAGTTTTTGAAGTGATATTTTGAATTCTTGCAAATGGGAGATGCAGAGGGGGTATCGTAGTTGTTACATTTGCAAAAAATACTGAATTTCCAGCTTCGTGAAGTGTTTATGGCACTTAGGGGAATCATTATTATTTGAATTTCTGATAACAGCTCTTAGTTTTACCTTGTTTTGAGCAGAGCTTCCCAAACACCTGGTTTAATTCTGTGGTAGGTAGAGCTTTACTGAGGCTCTGCAGGATTAAGATCGTACACTGCGTTATGCCTGCAGAGTGCAAGTTGCACAGAGCGAGAGGCAGCTTTCAGGGATCCTGAAAAGAGTCAGAGGCATCAGAGAGCTGCTGGTTTGCTTACTTTTTGTATTCTGTGTCTTTCCTTCAACTTCCCTGCTTTGTGGACTCTAGATGACTTTGTGCATACAAATACAATTAGTTTGGAAGTCAATACAAAAGTTTTAGCAATGGATTGGAAATTTATTATGCATGTGTTTTCATCTGTATGGCAATGGGTTTAGCTGTATAGTAGCAGTGTATTTGTGGCCCTCGTTGTAATTATTGTATGTCTAAGGTACCATGTTGCCCAGGAGGTGTGTTTGGAAAAATAGGAAAGCCAAAAACATGGCAGGTGTCAGTATGGCTACCTTTCAACAAAAAATAAATTTGGCATTGCCCTCTAAGGACTTTCTATGTGGTGATATTTGGCTTCCTTTTCTCTGAAGCTCAGCTTTGGCCAGGATAGGCAATGGAAAACAAATGCAGAAAATCTGAACTTTGACTCTGAAATGGGTTTTCAGGAGTGAGACAGGCAGTAGCTATTTCAAAGAACAGCACTGAAATGCTGAAGTCTGTTGAGAGCCATCAGCACTCAAGGGTCACTAGGCATTGAGAATTTACAGAAGATAGAAATGCGTTTGCTCTAAGTCCTTTTTCCTAAAGGAATATATACTATACATATTCCTAATAAGGACTTAGTGGTGCGAAGTGGCATGATTTAACTCTGGTAGCTTGGGGAAGAACTATGTCACTGCTGCCAAGAGCACAGCAAAACCTGGAAACAGGAGAAAGTCCATGCATATTAGTATCTTAGTGTGAACAATTGGAAATACCTTGCTATTATGAAGCAAAAAAATATTTTTAAAAGTTAGGTGCATAGCTTTTAGAAATGGAATTTGCAGAGACAGAATTTCAGAGCAGGCCTTTAAAAGAGATACGGTAGTCACCAGAGGGTGGCAGTTGTATGTGAAGACAACTTTGTTCTATGTTCTCGTTTCGTGATTAAGAGGCAACTCAACCTTTTGAACTTTCTAGATTTGTGGGGGTGTTTTAGTCCATGTGGTGTTATTTGGGATCATGTTCTCATTTCAGGACTTCTTGAAAATGGTTTTCCATTAACAAAATTCTGTAACCAGAATGTCTCTGTAAAGTACTTCCCGAAAGTGAGAGAGTTTTCATTCAGATATTCTAAATAGCCTCAAAGGAAATATTTTTTTGTGAGACGTCCATGTTTGAATGGACCAAGCTGAATTTTTCATCAAAATTGGCCAAAGCCCTTGAGGAAAAATGCGCATAAAATTAATTGAGCTTTACACATTTGAAAGCAAGGAGTCAGCCCTGCAGGGATTCAGCCCTGCTATGACTACTGAGCACAGAATAGGAACAGACGGTTTGGGAACAGGCAAAATTGTGACCTTTTCTGTCAATGGTAATTGCTAAATCCATATTGATCAGCCCAAGCATGAATTTGATGAAGTGAAAAGTATTATGCACAACTGGCTTCTAAAAAATGTGATGCATCTAAGAAACAAGTAGATGAAACGTTTTTATTGGGAATGTCATCACATTGTGCTGGAAGGTTACAAACGCAGTGTGCTGAGTCCTAGTTCATACTGGAAATCCGCACACAAGAGCTGCGGTCTGCTTTCGCCGCAGAGTGACTTTTGCTCTTCTGTGAGATCTTCAAGCAATGATACAAGTTGCTCTCTATGAAGTTTGCTTTTGCTCAAGCATAGAAGTTCTTATTCAAAGCTGTATGGGAGAGAGGTCCAGAAGTGTTGAATAATTGTCATCTGGCTTTTATGTTTTAAAGGGAAGAATGTCCTGGAAGGTCAGTTTTAATTGATGTTACCTAACAAGGGAAAAGCAGTGATGAATAATATATAGTCCTGCTTTTGTCTTTGGAAGGTATATCAATAAAGCAAATCATATGAAAACGTTGCTCTTTAGTGTGCTGGAGAGTTACCTTAGAGACAGTGAAATGCATGTTTCAGTCGGTACCAGGATCCTGAATATACAAACCCCAGAATTCTGATTTTGCATCAGTAAATACAATTAAAGTATATATTATAAAAAGATTTCATTCAGAATATTAAATGCATGACATCAACATACAAATATGTCATTAATAGCAGAGGTGATGTAAAGATAAGGTTTGTATTGAAAACAATACGCTAGACCATAACACAGAGAAAGGAAAAAAGCCTTTATTTTTCTTTTTCCTTTGTTCATTGACATTTTTCCACAGATGTTGGTGTAGTGCTTACCACTCCCAAGTTGCTTTTGTCTTTGTCAGTTAGTAACGTTTTCCTTAGTCTCCTGCTCTCCCAGTCTTCCCAGGCGGGGGATCTGCAGGAGGGAGCATGCCCTGCCTCCCTGCCTGCCTGCAGTCCTGGGAACGTCTGCAAAGGAAACCAGGAGGTGCAGGTGATGGAGGGCTCCAGGTCTCCGCTCCATCGCTAGCGGCGTGGGTGTACTGAGTGAGCAGCACACTCAAGAGCTGCACTTCTGAGTTCCTGGGGAAGTACTCTGGATGGTCACTGCCTCTCTCTCCTCGTGTCTCTTCAGCTGGGAGATGCTTGGAAGGATAAAGTCAATCTGTTTCTCATTGCTGTGATACCCCGGGTCTTCATGTCTCTGCTTTGGTATTGTTTGACTGCTTTGGTATTGTTTGACTGCTTCTGTCTCACAGCTCTGAAGGAAAGTATCTTCCTTGATTTATTAACCCTGCTTTTTGAAGAAGTTCTGATTTCTGAAAGGACAAGGAGATGCAAAACAAGTATCAGCACTTTGGGAAATGGAATACATGAGTGGGTCAGGTTACCCTAAACTCTTAAGTTTTCTTGCCTCTAGTGCTTGACTACAGGCTTCTTTCAGGTTGTGGTTTTGCTTCTATGTATGGCTGAATGAGATTTAAAACAAGCACAAGGTCTTGATCTCTTCTCCTGGACAGGGGAGTAAAAGCATAACTGAAGTAAACCACTAACTGATGTGGGGGGTTCAGAGGATGGGTTAAATTGAATGCTCCCTAGGAAGCCTGGTCTGGGTGGCTGTTCCCACCCCTACGAAGGACGATTTTGGAAAGCTGGGTGTACCTTTTTACTCAGTCATTGTTTATGTGATTAACTTAATTAGTTAAGAAATATCCAAGACATTAAAATGGCATGGACATATTCTTATGCCCGAGGGGTCAGTGTTTATCTCAAAACTGTGAGTACTTGGGGAAAAAAAAAATCCATTTCATCTTACAGGCAGATTGACATCAGAAGTGACTTGGCAACAGCGGAAAAGCAAAATATCTATGGATGGGGGACCCCATTTAGCAGTATTTACCCTGGCAAAATTCCCTTTGGCTTTGCTGACAATGCTGGTGGAGCAAAAAAAGCTGAGTCGACAGGGAGCAAAAGGAATTCGGTGGGAAGCATTCTTTTGTGCTGTGTGTAATTCTGAATGTGCTTTTAATATTTGGGGGGTTTGTACTTTGGATTAAGTACTGAGTTAAAGAATTTATTTTGATAATTTAGCATTTCATCTGTTGCACCAATGTTACCCAGATTTTAGATTTAAAAAAAGCAAAATATACTGTGCCTGATGTTCACAGACCCACAGGTATAAGGGCTTTTCATTCTTAAACCTCAGTTCATGGAGTGACACTTTGCTTTGAGAATAGGAGCACAAAAGAAAGGGAAGGAGGCAGCTGATAAGAGGAGAAAGTAAGACAGACTTAAATGGTTTAATAGGTCAGAAGATTTGGTTGAAAAGAAAGGTCATAGTGGAGTTTATATATATATATAAAAATAAAAATAATATATATGTTTATACATGCCACACAAGCATAAAAAGGGATTGACATTTGTCTTTCACCTTTTTTCTTTTTCTTTTTGTAATCATATTAAGAAAAAGGTAAAAATTAGTGTTCAAAATATGAGGCTGATAGTAAAGGAGTCTGTTCAGAATCTATTAAAACGTAATGGGAATTTAACGTCAAAGTGATATTCCACTAATTAAAAAAAAAAAAAAACACAAACCCACAAACAACAAACCAAACAAAAAACCCCCACAGTTCTTCCTGTTAAAGAACTTAATATGTAATTTTGAAACTGCCATATCCCACACTGTAAATAACATATCAAAGAAAAAGTTGACAAAAAATGCCATCCCTTTTTTGGGGCTGGAAATGGCCTTATTGACATCACTAAGCTCTGCTGCCTGCTTGACACTGTAATGAATCAAGTCATTTATTGTGGTATCTAAGTATGGGCTTGCATAAACTCAGTTATTCTTGAAAACCTTAACCTGCATATTTACCAGCGCCCAGATAAGAAAATGTATCCTCTTGTAGTTAAACCATGTTGAAATTAGTTTATATTTTGTACTAAGAAATTATTGTACGTCTGGCCAAACTGTAGAATTCTAGAATTAATTTTTTTCTGTGCTATTAATCACAGCATTGTTCTTAATATAAGTAGGATAATATTAACTCCAGCTTATAGCTTCATCTCTTGTGTCTCTTTCCCTTTGTTTAAATCTAAAATCAAATAGTAATAACTATTTTGTGTCACTAAACTCCATGGTGTATTACTACCACTAATATAAATAAGTAAAGTATGTGTGTAGGAAGGAGGAGAGGGTGGTTCAAATGTTTCCCTCATATTCGTACCTTTTTGTGTTCTTGTGCATGTGTATTTGTGTGTTATATATATACGTGTGTATATACACACACACATTGAGTAGTGAGCCGAGTGCCTCAAGCTGCTACCTGACTCTCTTCAGGAATCTAGAAACACAAACATGTAGAAATTGTTATAAGGATTTTAGTACATATTCAGTTTCTTTCATTCTAGTTTTTTATTTGAAATCAGCTGTATTAGCGGGTTGATGAGATTCCCTTTCCTACAGAAATAAGGCATGCAGGTACATTAAAGAGGTGAGTGAATTGCTCAGCTTTGCTTTGTTGTTCCCAGATGCAATTTTTTAATTGCCAGCCTTACAGATTGACTTTGGGATCTGAAAATATAGATAAATCTTTGTTCATAA
Organism: Mycteria americana; assembly: GCF_035582795.1. Lineage (NCBI taxonomy): Eukaryota > Metazoa > Chordata > Aves > Ciconiiformes > Ciconiidae > Mycteria > Mycteria americana. The sequence continues at coordinate 23,129,013 of NC_134371.1, forward strand.
TAGCTTTTTGCAGGCCAAATGATGCTTTCATTTACACCTGTGCAACTGTATTAGCCAGCTGGCAGCTGGGGGTAGAGGGAGCTGGAAAAGGCTGTTTATGGACAAAGTGTATTTGATAATTAATCAGTAAGAAGCAATAAACCCAGACCCTCCATGATGTTTTATAGTTACTTCCAGAGCACAGCCACACTGCTTGGTGGTTCAGCTGCACTTGGTTTTCTCCTCATCTTGTTTGATATCAGTGATGTCCTGTGCAGATGGTGGTCATAAAGCCACGAGTGGGTAACACAAAGCACGAGGACAGAAGGACCAAGCCTGAAACTGGGAGGTGTGTGAGGAGGAGCGGGCCTGGGGTAAAAGCCCCCGTGGTTGCTTCTTGCTGTCCTCCCCTTTGTGGCTGAATTCATTGGAACAGCAAGTGAGTGCCATCAAGGAAGAGTTGTTGTGTGTAGTTTGAGAGGTCCGAAGAAAATGTGTTAGCTGGATCTGGTGAGCTGGAGGAGGACAGGGAAGAAGCCATAACTGGTGTGCTGCTGCAGGCCTAGTTCTCCAAACATATCAAGCAGTGTTGTGAGGACTAGGACGATGGATGGATGGATGGATGGATGGAGAAGGGCAGCAGGTTCCACCACAGCTGCCACCTTCCCTTTCAGCCGTTCAGGCCCGAGAAGACAGCTTGGAGAGGGCTCTTGCTGTCCATGTATCCAGTAGGACCAAGTACTGGAAAGTTTTGCCCAGTGATACTGCCCTGGAGGTGAAGAAATTCAGTGTGAGCAAAACTAAGTTAGCTATCAGATTCTAGTAATCTCATGTGAAATTCCAGATTTTTTTTTGGGTGAGTTTTAATGTTTGTCGTCATGTTAGATCCCCGCCATGCACCCAGGAACACGAAAAATCACATTAGTGGCAAACCACTCTCCCTAGCTCACCTACCCCCTCACCTCTCCCTTCCTATCAGTTGCTTTTATGCTGGTGCATCAGAGGCTCAGGGTGTGATAACATGTCACATACAGTGGCTGTAGGAATGCGTAATATGGAAATCATCTTTCCACACTCTCTTTCTTACAAAATGACCGGACCATTTGGAAGACAACATGCCAGGAGTGCTGGTTGTAGGTGGTGGCACAGCAGTGTGAAATTTCAGACAGAGCTTTGCCAAGGTTGAAAGATGGTTAACAGGAGCTTGTGATGAGAAGAGCTGAGCAATGGTGAGTAAAGGCAGCCCTGTGTGCTCTACCTGTGATATGAGAGCACATTTGTGTTCAAAACAAATGCTTTAGAAATGTCTTTAGAGAGTATCAGCTGTGTTTGCATACCAGGAACAATGACAAATCCTAAATTCAGTATGAAAATAATTCAGATCATCTCCAGTACCCGTTTTCTGCTGATAAAGATTATGGTATGTAAGAAAAAAAAAACAAACTTTCAAGAAATCGAAAACCTAAATGGTACTAAACTAACGGGATCAAATTCATTATATTGAGCCTAATTGCAACTTCATTGCTCCAGATTGATTCCAATGTAATTCTGTTAATATCAAAACTAGAGTAACAAAGGGATGAGTCAGGTCTGTTGTTTGTGGATCTCCCCTAGAGATCATTAGCTTGTATACAATTGCATTAAAATTTAAATGACATGCTGCTGCCATTTTTTCACTTGGTTTGAGGAAATCTGTGTATGTTGGAGCCTCCTGGTAATTTAAATTGAAGCAGTTGAGGAAATGTTGTGTAACAATGATATGAGGAATGTAGTCAAATATTTATTGTCTTAAACAGCTCGGCACAATTTTTATTAATTTAAGTAGAGGAGTCATCAGTTCTGCTGCTCTGTCAATATGGTGAAACTTCAAAGAAAGGTGCAATGTGATGCAGAAGATGCAATTTAATTGCTAACTAGTGTAAGTAACTTTATTATTTAGTATAATACTAAACAGCCATATAGAGAACTACTGTGATAGGTTCCAGCTGAGAATATATGAATTGTAAGCAATGGAAATCTTGAATGAACATGTGTTATTTTAGAATGGTAGTATTTAGAATTTCTTGTGAGGCTCCAGCGTGCTGGGCACAGTACAAGAAAAGATAACAGTACACCACTTCATTGTCCCACACAATGAATATGTCATACAGAATGCAACAGGTAGATCAAATAGGCTAGTGGGAGAAGGACAGATGGGGCAGTCAGGCAACCAGGTACCCACCTGGTTCAGCACGTAGTTCCAACATTTTGTCTTTTTGCATGCATCTCTTTCACAGTCTCTCCCTCCCTTTCTCCCTGCTTCCCTCTCTCCCCCCCAAGTGTATTTGATTAGCTTAACCCAAAATAAAAAATGTGCTTAAAAACAGCTGTGAAAACTTACAATTTTGAATTTTAGAATATTTTAATCAGTACGATTAGGTTTCCCACCAAGAAATCTCATCATCTGCTGTAATACTATTAAGGCAGAAATGTGCCAATGAACTGAGGGATAGGAAAAGATTCACCTAAAATCTCTTTCTGTTGTCGTCCCCCCGGCCCCCCCCACCCCACCCCCCCAACAATAAAGACTTGTTCATAGCCATAAAGGTGTGTACTTGTGCATGGGTGTTTTATTTGCCCATTTCTGAGGCATGTTTCATGAAGAGATAAAACACAAGAAATTGTTTCATCATATTTCAGTCATCATGTTGCATATTGTTTGCAGTGTGGGAATTGCTGTTGCAACAGTTGTCTGCAGTGGTTCGTCCTTGAAACCTGAACTTTCCTTCAACTTTCTCCATTATTACTTTGCCTATAAATCTGTCCATAACCCCTGAACAACATTGTCTTTGAACTCCAATGCATCTACTCAGTGAAATTCTCATCCAAGCTTTAATCTTCTCTCACCTTGATATATTTTAACTTCCCTCTTTATGGCCTGGCACACAAGCTGAATTTAATGGTGATAAATGTGTTTCTAAGAGTAAAAGCTATAAAGCACACATTGGAGATTAATCTAAGCCAAATCCTCATTCCCAACATGTTAAACTTGGGGGAGTTTGAGCTGGGAGGAGCTAAGGAGCCAACGGTTTGTAGCTTAGGCTCATCTCTAACATCAAGCACTTCAATTTTTGTTGTTGTTGTAGTTTTAAAAGAATGTGTATTTATGTTAAGTGTCTTTTCTACTACAGAACACTTAGATCATCATTGAAATAACTGTCTCAATTTACCTTCATACTGTGTTGAAGAACAAAGAGAAGAGCTGTTTTGTGGAAGTATTTGAGGGGAGGAGGAGAACAAACAAATCAAGACCAGAAAGCGTATCTTTCCAGCTCATCTTTCCTATTTGCATTTTTCCGATGCACACAGGGAATGAAATCATACGTACGCTTCCTCTTTCAGAAAGGAAGTGGCCACCGGTCTCGCTCGCGCTCTCTGGCAGCATGCAAATCTATCAAGCTGTAACAAAACCAGCTTATTACAGGGCTTTGCTCCTTTTTAAAAAAGCCACTCATTTGCTGGTAAAATTTATTATTATCTGGCTTTGTTTTGCAGCTTCTGAATAATGTAGAGCAGTATAATCTAGTAATCTGTAAATTAAAGAAATAGTGTGTTAAAATGTTTTCAAATATAAATAATACCTGTGATTTTTTTTTTTTTATTTTTATTTTTGTTACTGGAAATTGAATTATTATAAAGCATACGTCCATTTAAATTAACTGTTTTAATTCAGAAGATGAAGGTTTTCAGGAAAGTTCCACAGTGAAATTAGCTTGTAGATTTGGCCTGGGCCAGACTTTGTATTGCTCCTGTTCTACGTATTAAATGTGCTTGGTCTAGAGCCCTTCTTGGGTGGATCATAAACCCACCTAGAGGGTAAGAACTGTAGAGCACATTGAGCCTATCGGAAGAGGGTTTCTGCAGATATATATGTATATTCTGCAGATATATATGTATATGACTCTATATGTACAGCCTTCCTACAAATGTACACAGACTAATTACTTTTCTAGGAGAAACACTCCTATAACCAGTATGAGTCAAAAAAAGTGTTTAGGCATATGTTTAAGTCTACTAAATTGAAATCTTTAAGAATAAATTTTAAGCCTGCGTTGAATTCATTGGATTTAGGCATGTGCTCTGGTGCTTATGAGTCAGGACCAGTTGTTTCAATCTTGCGTCGTCTTCATAGGAGATTGCAAACACTGAAATGCAAAAAAGAAATTGCAAGGAGATACGTACTTGGGCTCAAATGACAGATTCTTTATCGAACCCCTAACAGGAGGCCACTGGCTTTTGGGGTTGGTTTTAGTTTGTTTTCATTCTGTTCTGCTTTTCAACTCTTTTCCTCTCAAGAAAGCACAGCTGGAGAGCATTAACTGGAAACAAATGATGCTGCAGAATATCTGCTTGTTCATTGCTGCTTTTTCAGCTTAATTCTGCTAAATGATGCCTGATGGAAGTTTTAAACTGTACTTAACTGCATTTAACACTTAAAAGCCAAAGGTATGTGTATAACAACCCCCCCCTGCCCAGTGCAAGACATGCAGAGGAGGAGGGAGGTTTACCGCGAGTCCTTCCCTCTATTCAAGCTTTCTTGCCTTCCTTTCTCCCTTTATTTCAAGTACCAAAATTCTGTGGGATGTGGGTTGGCTCAGATACAGGGGGGTGTTTGTGGTATTTTTGTGTTTTTACTTCCCTACCCCGTCTGCTAAAAGCAAGGTGCTGATGTGGTACTACATAAAGCTTTGTTTGTCCTAGTAGACAACTGCTGGAGACAGCGGCTGTTGATCAGCCTTGACTGCTAACAAAAAATCTCACCATCTGCCACCCGTTACGCTTTTGAAGAAGCGAGCGCGATAGCTTCCAGCTGTGTATGAACAAGCTGCATGGGTGGGAGGGCGATGTCGGAGGGGCTGAAGGAGGGTGTGCGTGTGCTCTGCCTCTGGTAACAGCATCAGCTGCTACGGGGGAGCTTGGAGATTTGTAGCATGCGACTTTTGCAAAGCCAGCATATATTTGGTAGTAGTCTGCCAGAGCCCGGTGCTCTCAGATAGATAAGCATGGGAGTTAGAGAAAAATGGCAATGCTCTTTTGAAAAACCGTGGTGTTCCCTTTTGACTTGCAGAATTCTTGAGAGTGGTGATTCCTCTGGATCACCTGAGCTGTAATTAAAAGGTGATGTTCTAAGGTGCTTTGTTTCAATGGTTTGCTGGGTTAGGCTGCAGAGCTTAAAGACATCTGTGGGAAAAATAGATAAGTGATTTCTTTTATCCTGTTATCCTTTGACTGAATTTTCATTGCTGTTAGGAGATTTATTAGCATTTTTTATGACTGGTCGTAGCCTGTGTTCTTTAATATATTATTTGCAATTTCCTTTCTCTAGATTGTGCCATTTAAGGAATATGACTCGAATTTTCCATCAGTTGCATCAGGGAAGCCATAAATATGTCACAGGGGGTGTATTTATGTACCATATTATGTGGGGGAAAGAATTTGGCCTGTACTGCATAAAATTAAAACAATAATTAAGCTTTGGCAGAAAAGTTGGAAGGAGAAGTCCTGGCTTACATATATTTGGATGTTTATTGTATGTGATAATTAAATGGTCCTTATAAATTTCTGTATACCCTAAATCACCTTAATGGAAACACTTAGGCCACATTACCCCTTAGCAGGTGTTCTAGTACCTGGAGGAAGGGGGAAAATTCAAGAAAAAGGATGGGGAAAAAAAAAAAAAAGTGCTGCAGTCAGGAGTATGGGAGGCACTGAGGTGCCCTGATGGGGGACAGAGGATTGTCCATCGGAACAGGTAGGCGTCAGGTAGCAGAGTGGTGACAAGCTGTGGAGAGAGCTTTCCCTTCCCGCCTGGTTTATGGGAGGCCCACCACAACAGGGACAGTCTAAGAATGTCATCTGGTGTCCGTATTGGATCCCCTTTCCATGACAAAGGCTTAATCTTTTGGGGACATCATCCCTCTAAAGATTATGATGATCATTGTTCTTGGCACAGCATGAGATTAAAATTGAGCAGTGAAAAGAAGTGCAGGGCAGGAACCTGAGTGATGCTGACTTACTGGTGGCAAAGAGGAGAGGGCAGAAAGGGGAACTGGGCAATAGCCACCAAGTACGTAACATGTAGAAAACCTTCTGCCCAATTAGGATACGAACAGAGGCATCATGCATTTTTCTAGTTTCCAAGACTCCTCTCTGTGGACCAGGCATGTATTCCTTTTGCAAGAGGTTACTTTCGTTCCCGTTCTTGAGGCGGCGCTGCTTCGCCTCGCTCCTCTGCCAGGTGATGGCATTCTGGGACGAGAAAGGTTATGCCGCCGTTGCCTCATTAATGAGCTGGCTCTTCCCTCGTGGCACGGGTGTTAGCACAGCACAGTTAGCACTGGGGCGATGGCATCCGCTTATTTAATGATGTGCGATTGCATCTCTGTCTCATAACGCTGTATTTTTTCTTTTTTTTTTTTTTTTTTTTTAATCTGACTTTAAAGCTGCTTTACAGCAGTTGGAGACAGTAACATGAATCATTGAATATAAGTGCTTTTTCATAACTTTAATGCCAAAAATATTAAAATAAAAGATAATTTGGTATCTCAGGTAGACCTATAAAATAACTAAAAAAAAAAATTCTTAATTTTTGGTGACGATGTTTCTCACAAAAACCTCCTTTGTTTTTCAACTGCCTTTAATTTTGATTTGATGGTGTGGGTTTTTTTTTCCCCCCAGACAACTCTGATTTTATAAAATGAGATGAAAATATGTTCTTCTTAGATTAATGAAAGCTATGAACATTATGTGCTGTTAGAGCTTTACAAATTTCTTTTAAAAAATGGATATTGTCATTTGGCAAATAACTGTTGTGTGCTAAAAGCTGCTCTTTTGTATGAGCCTTATGTAACATTGCAGTTAATAACATTTAGTGTTACTGGATGCTAAATGACTTTAGTATCTCAACTATAAAAGCCTGTTTACAAAGATGAGGCAGTCTTGTTGGACTGCCAGATTGTTAAATAACTACAGGTTGCCAAAACTAAATGAACTTTTCAGCTGGTAATGATGTGTAAATTGCTATTGCAGATGCATATTTATTGGAGAAATGCTCACAAGCACATAGTTGTTTCTAGCTAACAAATGTTTCTTTGCCTTTGTCCTTAAACTGTCAGTGATACCATTAGAACAAATATATCTAGATGTATAAACACAGCTATTTTGTGTTATTAATAGCTAAATAGCTACTAAACAGCTATTTTTGTTTGTTTAATTAATTTAATAGCTATTTTTAAGCTATTAGCTATTATGTTAAAGAGCTATTTAAGGTATTTTGTACACCACTCGGTGAAATGCAGCTCTGGGTGAGAAGAGCAGCTGTCGTGCCTTGCCTCCAGCTCCCAGGTGTTCAGGTGTCGGTGTGCACGTAACTGTAGTGTAGGGAAAGGAAGGTTTGCCACAGAGTACCCTGTAGCGTGACCCATGGTGGGCCTGTTGCAGATACGCTTCTGAGAAGGAGTGGAAGCAAAGGTCTGTTTCTTAGCTGTTTTTTTTTTTTTAATGGGCCCTCTTGTAAACTACTGGTACAAAATTGGGAGACACGGGAATTCAACTCTGACATAAGTTAAGCAGTATTATCTTTTCACTGTTTTTTCTCTTGAAAAATAGTTTTCTGTGATGTGACAGTTATGAGGAGCTACCTTTGGGTGAAGAGGTTTCATAGTAAACTTTAAATGAGAAGACGATTCCTTAAAGTACATTCAGGAGGGTGACGGGGGTTGGCCCGAGGCTCAGTGCGTGTGTTGCCCAACAAGCTGTAGCTGCACTTTTCTCTCCGAGTTCTGCTGGAGCCTGAGAGGAAGCGCTGGGTTTCCTGTGCAAAGCTTGCTCCCTTGCCCTGGAGTGTGTCTCGCTTTGAATTTCGTAGCCGGGTTGGGAATTTAATACAAAGAGCCATTCTTGTGAATCATGTTTTCTTTACAATTTTGCATTCCAGCTCAGCAATTCATTCCTCCTTTTTCTAATGGCAAGAACATTACTGGAGTTCACATAACTTTGGCAAAATGGCTGGTTCACGTTCTTCTGGGGGGCTTGAATGCTCCAGTTCCATTCCATTGTGGGTTATTCTAAAAATACCACACTTACTATGCATATTAGGTATACTAAGTAGTAAGATGTTCTGATAATCAGTTACTATCCCTGAATTTACAGGTTTTCCAAGGTAAATATTTAATGTTGTGAAAGAAAGACTTTTTCAGTAGCCAAACTTACAGCTAACCATGTGGCTTCAGAATATTCATCTTCCCATCTGTTGCATTATTAGAATATTCTGTTCTCAGCATTATTTGTATGATCTCAAATGAAAATAGCATTTTGGAAGTACTGTTTTGAACATTTGAAGGTGCTGTTGAGCGTTTTGGATTCATCAAGTCTGTGTGTGTGTTTTAGGTGGGGTGCATAACAATATATACTTAGGATGGTCAAACTTTTCTTTTGCTTTTCTTTCAAAGGACCGAGTTACTTGTGATACTTTTATTTCTGACTGAATTTCCCTGAAAACCTGAAGCACTTTTGGTGTTTGCATGTGTGTGAAAGAGACAGTTCAGCTGTTACAGCAGCTGATGAGCAACCTCTTTGCAGTGGTCCATTTCCTCGCCGGCACGCTGTGCTAACATCATCCCAATTCCCTCTCCCTGAGCTCCAGCGCAGGAAATGCCTTGCAGCTGCTGAATCATTGGAGCTGTGATGGGGGCATGGCAGAGCCTGGGCTTGGCACCCAGCGAACGCCAGGTATTGGCAGCCAAGCTGTATGCTAGATATTGGCACCTGATGAACGTTAAAGGATCTCTGAAATTACCGCTCGCTGATGTCTAGCCTTCTGGGCAGTGGCACTCTGGCACGCCTTTGCTCTGCCAGTTCCCAAGGCGGGGACCTGCTGGGGCACATGGTGGCACCCGTCTAGCCCAGGACCAGGTGTGCTGGAGAAGGGTGCACGGCTGAGTCTGTCTTCTCAGCTTCAGGGCAGGGATGCACCCTGCCGAGGGGTGCACCCAGACGCCAGAGTTGAGAAGCACTCCCAGCTGCCATACAGCACAGGATCAAAGCTCTGCCCAATCCTTATACAAGCTTTCTTCTGCCTCTTCCCCATATTAATACAAATACCTGCCCCTGAAACTTGCCCAGTTTTCAGAACCTAACTTGTGCCTCTTAAAACCCAAACTTTTTTCCAAATGATCCTCCTTTGTAAGATATGTAGTAAAAATGTGAGGTGTGATGGATGGGAGAGTGCTTGCATTAAGGTACATACCAAATGTTTAATAATAGTTCTGTTGAGTTATGCTGTCTGAAAATTGTTTGTCTTTAATTTTAAACAGTTTTACGTTTATCCCATAAACTATTTTGAAACCTAAAGTGATTTGTTTTCCTGAATTTAATTTTTGATCATTTAGGGCTATTCATAGCTGCCAACAGTTTTTACTTAAAATGCTATTATTACAATTTTTCATCAAGTTCTTACAGCCAGCACCTCAGAAAATGTAACTTTTATTTAGTATTGTAGGACAAACATGTTCTAATTTTGTTGTAGGTTTGAACTGTGGTTGGGTAGAAAGGAGAATAAAAAGAGTATAGTTAAATTTTCAGGTTGCAAAAACACATTCAGTATGTGTACTTTAGGAGCTGTTGCAAGCACTTGGGGACATTTTCTTTAGCATTTGAAAATTCCCTGTAGAAGTGAGACAGGAGACATTCATTTAGCATTTCAAGCTTGAAAAATATTTTAACCTTTCCTTAAATTGTGCTTTGAAGTTTAGGATTAACTCTGTGCCTGGCTGCACAGATGGCTACATTTTACATATTCCTTTGTCTAGGAAAAAAAAGAGACCACATGGTCAGTTAATGGCTTTAAACACTCTTAGTCTTTATTTTACATCTTCTTAATGGGACTGCAGAGATTCTGGGAAGATACTTAGAAAATTGTTGTTTATGGTGTACTACTTGTAAGATGTGTTGTATTCTGTGTCTTGGAACTCATGAGCTATTTTTGCTCCTACTTATTAATCCTGGTTAATGCATTTTTACAGCTTCATCCCTTAAGATCTAAAGTTCATAATTCTGGTATGTAAAAATAAAAACTAAGATCACTGATGTATAGAAAATGTTACTTTATTACTGGAATGTGAGGGCTCTTATTTTTTAGTCTTTAAATAGCCAAAATTATAGATGAAGTGGATTTTTAAGGAGAAGTAGACTCCATATCCAAGTCACTTAAGTGGTTATAAAGTTAAATAAGATTTTTAGTCTTTCAGCATACAACAGAATGCTTTCTAAGCTTTTTTCCCTAGGTACTTTCAGGAAACGCCATAGTGAACTGTGGACTATACAAATCAAATGTGATGCTGGGGTAACTGATGGAAAATCCATTAAGTCAGTGGTGTGTCACCAGAGCAGACAATTATAGCATATAAAACCAATCCTTACATCGGATATTTTGTGCTTTGTAATGAATTTTTTCAAGTAGGTTTTAAAATAGTATCAGTTAAAGGATTGGTAGATTAATGTAGTTTGTGTAAATGTACATGTGGCACGTAAAAGAACTCCTGATAAAACCACTGAGTGCTGTACAGTGTTGAGCACTTGTAAGTAATCTGTCAGGTTTATAAAAGGTTATCATTATAATATAGGCACATGGCCTTCTTTTTTTTTTTTTCTCCATTTGAAAGTACTAGTAAGGTTTTAAAGGCTACTAGTGTTTTATCACATAAAGAGGAAGAGTTTCCTATAGTCTTTTAAGCTCTTACCCTCTTAAACCAACATCTGCAACCAAATCCATCTGATTAAAGTTGTACTTGAAGATAGCTGTAACTGGTTAAAGACTTTGCAGCTTTATTCCAGTTCCTACTGCAAAAAGATTTCCCTTGCAAACCCCGCAGTCACAGAGGTCGTTCATGCTACTGTTGGATGGAAATGCTATGATGTTCCTGCAGTTCTGTGCGAGTCTTGCAGGCCAGGATGGGGTATAGGGGTGAGATGATTTGAGGTGCTGCAGATCACTGTGTTTGGGTCTCCAATCTTAAGTGCTATCAGCCAGGCATTTCTGACAGATACTTAATTCACTTCTATTAAATTAAACTAAGAGTATCTACAGGTGTTTGTGTATTTTGGGGGTGTTTTTGTATATACGTATGAGAGCACACGCTGTGCCTTCTAGTCATCTGAATCCTCCACCCTTAATTTATTCATGGAGGAAAAGGTTAAATTTCCTCTAGATTTTTGAGGGTGTTTTGTTTACTTTTTTGCTTCCAATGAACTTCCTAGAAAGAAAGGCTAAGTGAGTGTTGCAGGAAAAGCGGTGTTCACTGAGAAGTTTGGTTACCCTTAAATACTGTTTCCAGTTCCTAAGACGCAGAAGGAACTGATATGTAAAGGTCAGAAGTTACCAGTGTAGTTCACGTTAACATGTTAACAGAGTAGAAGCTCTTTGTCTTGTTAGAAATCTAGAAATGTAGTAACTTCTTATGCTGCAACTTGGTAAGCCTGAAGAGTGGTTTTGGATTATTATTATTTTAAGCCTTACGGATAAGGAAGCTCATTCTGAAACTTTGCAGTCACTTATGGGTGAAATGCATAGAATTTGGTCTTTGCTTCTATTGATTATCTTAATTGCCTCATGGTTGTCAGGTTTTTCACAATACCATTACTATCTTTATGACTGTTTAATACAGTACAGAATCTATGTTAATAAATAAAACATTGTCTGTAAATGGAGATGCTGAAAAATTAACTATTATTTTTCTTCTATTTTTTCAGCGGAACCCCTGCCTTTAATGGACTTGTGTCGAAGATCAATTCGTTTTGCTCTTGGCAGAGACCGCCTGCATGACATAGAAATTCTACCTTTGCCTCTGTCGCTGAAAAATTATTTACAGTACCAATAAGATGTCTAGAACCCTCTGGCCTCACATTGGACTACATCAATGCAAATGGCAGAAAATTGTTTACAGCAAAATATAAATTTTCGTGATGGACACTTAAGTGTTATTTAATTTTTAATATATATTTTTTTTCTGAACCAGTGAAAGCAGATCACTGTGGGGGACTACTAAAGAATGTGAAAACATTGATTTGATTGAGATTCGTGTATTATCTGTTGCCTGTTGTGTTTACAGTCCTGAAGGCCATTATTCTCATCTGTCATATATTGGTTTATCGTTGTTGCCTCTGGTGAATGCCAATAGAAAATCTGACCTGCAAGATCCACTGTCATGCAGGACAGCACATTCTTCAATAATGTGATTTTTTTTTTTTTCTTCTTTCTCTCTCCTACACCTCACCCTAGTAGATAAAAATAAATTAGCAAAGGAAAAATCTTGACAGTAACTTTTGAAAAATATTTAAACCTTGCCTTTGTTATCCGGAGTTGTTGAGAACTTTGAGTGTTCAGCACTCAACATAATCAGGCCTATAATATCTAAAAGTTCTAATGTTTAAAATAAAGCAGATTACTGTCTAGAAGAAGAGTATGTGATTTAAAAACACTAGAAGGAAAAAAAAACTGGTATATGTGTCAGAAAGATCAGGTTTTGGACGTGGTAACAGTAAGATGCAGTCCATTGTTTTCAAGACCAAATCTAGTCCCTCCAAAGTTCTGCAGTTTATAACAAAGTGTTTGCTATCCCAAGAATTTAGGATATTCGTATTTTAGAAAGCTTGTCACTTTTTTATTTGAACAAATTTATAATTTTTATGTGGTATGAACTCTAAGTACTTTGTTCTCTTTTTAATGTATGTGTGGTTATAATGTTTATCTGTTTAGAGTCTGTGGAGTTCTCATTTAACTGTTTCCCATCTTGGGGTGACTGATTTTGGTTTTTCCCCAACTCCACCTGAAATGTATTAATTTTTCAGGCTGATCCCATTTTTTAAGATGCTGCTTTCTATTTGCATTTCTTACATGTTTCAAGTTATCTGCCTGATCAGTTATCTAGTTTTTAAACTGGAAGTTGTTGTTATGGCAGGATGTCAAATGTTTAGACTGAGCTGCCTTCAGCATATTTTAATGTGAATTTACTGATGAATGAGGAGAAAATTTCTAATAAAGTCTACTGTCCAAAATAAAACTCATGTCTCCTTTGATGAAGTGTTAAATAACATAGCACTGCATACAGAGTTGAAGTTCAGTTCCTCCTGCAGCTTTGCAAATGTTTCTGTTCAGCACTCCTTTGGAATTGCTGCTTTGGGTTCACATGCGAGTGACATTGCAGGCAATGTAATGTCCTGTTCCTGATTTATCCCACTCACTGTGAATGTAGCTGTACTCTTGCTTTTAACACAATTCTGGCCAGATTCCTCTACACAAAACCTCAGTTTTGTGCTAAGTTGCACTTGGAGACTCCATGCCTTTGAGGTAGGTTGAAGTTTAACCACTGTGCACTGAAGATACAGGCAAAAACACTGAACTGCAGATGGTTGCCCTTCTGTCAGTCACCCCAAGGAACAGAATTACAGTTTCAGTTGGAAAAGAGAAACATGAGATAAATAAGATGCAACAACATGAGCAAGAGTGGAAGCAACAAGGGCAAGGTAACACAGGGATGCCAAAAATTAAATAACAAGTGTTTGCTTCTCTGGGCTTAACTGTGTAGGTTGATGCTTGCTTCAGCACCAACTTACTCTCAGACTTGCTTTCACTTAAGGCAAGAGATACATACTGTGTTCCTTACCTTAGTCTTGCAAAGGGAAAGAATTACAACTGTGATCTGTATTTCTTTCTTTTCCCACTTGCTTTGTTTAATTTAAACCTTTTGTCTCAATAGATATGTAGGAAGGAGGAGATACAAAGGTATAACAACTCCCCCAAAAGGAAAAATACAGCTGTGTCAAGTGATCTTTCCTAAGCAAGGTAAGCAGCTGTTCAGGGGTGGCGTAGTAATCCTGGTAGACCTTATTTTTCCACCACTGAAGTCCATTTTAGGTAAGCATTTCCTAAAATTAGTATTTTACTGTGTGTAACTAGACTTCATGTTCCTTTGAATAACTGCAGTAACACAATTGTTAAGTGTTGTCTTCTCTGTTCTTTAACTTGACCCAGGCTGACAGCTTTTTAATGTGACACTAAAGTGGGAACTGATATCATGAGACAAATTAATGGTGCCTCTGTATGTTAATTAACCTAGTTATTTTACAGTTGGATTGGAATTTCAGTTGGTGCCCCTTCTGTGATGATTCCTCTAAGCCAAACGTCCTTATATTGACTTTCAGACATTTTTTCTGACACTTACCTGTCTTCCAGGAGTGCTAGTTCTAAAGGAATGATAGTTTTATTCTTTTACTGTTCCCTAATTTCATGCTGTGATGCTATGGATGGTAGATTGACCCCTGAAAGTAGGGCCCTAATCCCACATGAAGGGGTCTAAGTCTTTTTGAGATAGTTTTCTTGGTCCACAGAAGTCTTGTAAGGAGGATATACCATGGAAAATACTAACAATACTTTAGTTTTCCTGCTAACCATTCCTTTGCAAATAGATTCTCTTCCAAGAGGCCTTATAGGGAAACCAGAATGCCTATCTGCGTTTCTGAGAATGAGTCAAGCGTTGAGGCTAAGCAAGTAGTCAGAGTACCTCCTCACAAAATGTACCAAAAAAAGCGCCCTCTCTGTTGCTGAACTCCAGCCTGGGTGGTATGTTCCTCACATCGATTCTCAAGGCTCACTTTATCAGAATGCAAACATTGTTTACTGTCTGCTTCAGGAGTGAATCGAGCAATAATTTGTAAGGTGGTGATGCATTGGCTTTTGCCCAAAACAGAGGTCAGACACTAAGTTCTGATCGTTCTTCAACCAATGCAGTTGAAACTTCTCAGTCTCTCTATCCTGGAAGCCTAAATGCAGCAAGATACCTACCCAGAAGTCCACTCTCAGGTGTATCTAACAGAGAGGAAGATTGCTTACTATAAAGCTGTACTACTTCGAGATTTGCAGTAAGATCTCTCTTGCATCTGATTTTTAGTTTCCAGCCACTTTTGGCTCTCATCACATGAAGAAACAGAGACAGTAGATGTGATGGTTTTCAGCTTTTGTGTCCCTGTGTCTGAGGAAAAGGAGTATAGCTTTGCTAGACATGATCTGGAAGTGTTCCCATGGCTGGTAAATGAAGGCTAATAGAAGCTCTTTAGAGCAAAACACGAGTTTTTCTTGTAGTATTTAAAGGAAAAGGGCACGTGCCTGGAAGCTGCAACCAAATTGCAACCTTTGTGATGGGTGCGTGCTAATTAGTGGGTTGCAATAGGAAGTATTTCACCTACTCTTTGGGATTTGGATCTCTAATATGGCCCCTTCCTAGGAAGTACTGAAGGTACAGAATCCCTTCTGTTAAAACTGTGGTTAAGACTTGAGGATACATGCATCATAGCTTTTCTTCATTGTTTTCTCAGTATTGCTGTTATTCATCCTTCTGCAGCTCTTGTGAGGGAGGGGGCTTGATTTATCCACCTAGAAGTGCTGCTCTTGTGATCACGATTCACAAGTGCTATAACTTCAGCGATGTTTTGGACTGCTCTTAACTTTTAGACTTACTAAAGCTGTAATTTTATAACATCTAAATTTGGGGTCAAATTTGAGAAGCCCTTGTCCTTTAGTATAGCAGCCATCACATACATGTCCCTACTACTAGGCTGACAAAGTCAGTGCTATGAAGGCTTTATTTCTGCTTCAGATTGGACTAAGGGAAGTGGATTGAAATGTCTGCATTCGCATCCAGAGATAATGTAATACAATCTGTAGAGAAACTGTGAAGTCTTATTATAGACTTTATATGTAGTCTTTCTGGTGTTCAAGTTTTTATCTCAACAGATTGACTCAAACTGTTCCTGTTGAGGTAGGATCTAACTTTGCAAGTTTCTCAGTGTTCACTTGAAGCTGGGAAAAACTGTTACAGAAGCAGATATGTACGAATCATTTGAGTGTTTCTGATAGTTATAAAAGAGCAGCAAGCCAGAAATGCTATATAATTTCCTTCTCATCTCCATTACGGTTGGTATTGTTAAACTATAACCATATGTTCTCACGTCAGTCAGCGGCAATCACTATGCAGCAAGCTTTGTATCAGATCCAGGAGTAGTCATTCAGGTACAATTCCCACTGACATCAGCAGGACATCTGCCTGAGTCAGCACTGCTGATTTTGGTTCCCATGTAAAGATCTCCAAACATTTCCAATACACTGTATTGAGCGATACTTTACTATATGTAAGCAAAGTCAAGCAGATGGTTTCTGCAGCAGTTTTTCTAATTTGGCAAAACATGCTGGCAAGTGTAGTTAGGTAAATGTGAGAAAGTTGAACGAAAAAATGCGTGTAGTTGAGGCTGAGAGCGATATTCAAAGGAGAAGCTAGACTTCTTGGCTCCTTGATGATGATTTTCAAAAGCTTTTTAGTTTATAAACCTTTAAAATCTCACAGTGGTTTTTATTCTGTATACTTAAAGGAATGTAGAATCTTTATTCATTCCTGTTTATCTCACAAAAGAATGTCTGGTGATCATGAAGTGGAAATCCTCTGTTTGCTTGATTCAAAAAGACACCAAAAAACCTCCTTCCTCCTTGGGAAATGTTCTCTATAGACAGAGAGCCATGAGAAATATACAACACACATCACCCTGAATACCTGCCCCGCCTTTTTTTTTTCTTGAGATTGCAACTTCAGAGAAGAACTGCAGTGTGTTCTGCAGGCCGTGTCTAAAATAAAAATGTTTTGAAGCATCTGCTACAAAGCAGAACACCCTACTAAAGGTATATTGAATCAAATTTGAATGTACTATGGTGGGGGCAGAGAACAAAGGACCAGAGCACTAGAGAATAGCATTAAGGTGTAGCGAGGTTGTGCAGGGAGAAAATTAGAAGGGCCAAAGCTGAGCTAGAGCTCAATCTGGCTACTGCCGTAAAAGACAACAAAAAAGACTTCTTCAAATACATCAGCAGCAAAAGGAGAGCTAAGGAGAATCTCCAGCCCCTAGTAGACGGGGGAGGGAACACAGTGACCAAGGATGAGGAAAAGGCTGAGGTACTTGATGCCTTCTTTGCCTCAGTCTTTAATAGTAGGGCCAATTGTTCTCTGGGTACCCGGCCCCTGGAGTTGGAAGATAGGGACGGGGACCAGAATGGAGCCCCCATAATCCAGGGGGAAATGGTTAGTGACCTGCTGCACCACTTAGACACTCACAAGTCTATGGGGCCTGATGAGATCCACCCGAGAGTACTGAAGGAACTCTGGCAGAAGTGCTCACCAAGCCCCTTTCCATCATTTACCAGCAGTCCTGGCTAACTGGGGAGGTCCCAGTTGACTGGAGATTAGCGAATGTGACGCCCATCTACAAGAAGGGCCGGAAGGAGGATCCAGGGAACTACAGGCCTGTCAGCCTGACCTCGTTACCAGGAAAGCTGATGGAGCAGATCATCTTGAATGCCACCACAGGGCATGTAGAGGATAACCAAGGGATCAAGCCCAGCCAGCATGGGTTTAGGAAAGGCAGGTCCTGCTTGACCAACCTGATCTCCTTCTATGACAAGGTGACCTGCTTAGTGGATGAGGGGAAGGCTGTGGATGTTGTCTATCTAGACTTCAGTAAAGCCTTTGACACTCTTTCCCACAGCATTCTCCTGGAGAAGCTGGTTGCTCATGGCTTGGACAGGTGTACTCTTCACTGGGTAAAGAACTGGCTGGATGGCCGGGCCCAAAGAGTGGTGGTGAATGGAGTTTACTCCAGTTGGCGGCCGGTCACAAGTGGTGTCCCGCAGGGCTCTGTGTTGGGGCCAGTCCTGTTTAATATCTTTATCAATGATCTGGACGAAGGGATCGAGTGCACCCTCAGTAAGTTTACAGACAACACCAAGTTGTGTGGGAGTGTTGATCTGCTTGATGGTAGGCAGGCTCTGCAGAGGGACCTGGACAGGCTGGATCGATGGGCTGGGGCCAATTGTATGAGGTTTAACAAGGCTAAGTGCAAGGTCCTGCACTTGGGCCACAGCAACCCCATGCAACGCTACAGGCTTGGGGAAGAGTGGCTGGAAAGCTGCCTGGCAGAAAAGGACCTGGGGGTGTTGGTTGACAGCCCCCTGAATATGAGCCAGCAGTGTGGCCAGGTGGCCAAGAAAGCCAATGGCATCCTGGCTTGTATCAGGAATAGCGTGGCCAGCAGGACTAGGGAAGTGATCGTGCCCCTGTACTCGGCACTGGTGAGGCCGCACCTCGAATACTGTGTTCAGTTTTGGGCCCCTCACTACAAGAGAGACATTGAGGTGCTGGAGCGTGTCCAGAGAAGGGCAACGAAGCTGGTGAAGGGTCTAGAGCAGAAGTCTGATGAGGAGTGGCTGAGGGAACTGGGGTTGTTTAGCCTGGGGAAGCAGAGGCTGAGGGGAGACCTTATTGCTCTCTACAACTCCCTGAAAGGAGGTTGTAGAGAGGTGGGGGTCAGTGTCTTCTCCCAGGTAACAAATGATAGGATGAGAGGAAATGGCCTCAAGTTGCGCCAGGGGAGGTTTAGACTGGATATTAGGAAATTTTACTTCACTGAAAGGGTTATCAAGCATTGGAACAAGCTGCCCAGGGAACTGGTTGAGTCGCCATCCCTGGAGGTATTTGAAAGATGTTTGGATGAGGTGCTTATGGATATGGTGAGGTGGTGGTTCTGGTAGTGTTAGGTTTATGGTTGGACTCGATGATCTTAAAGGTCTTTTCCAACCTATACGATTCTGTGATTCTGTGATTCCTTCTTTTCTTGGGTTTACCTTCTTTTCTTTTTTTTAGCCCCACTATATCATACAAGTAAATCCAAGGGAGAAGAAAAAAAGAAAAGTTGTTCATGCTTCCGCTGCCACCAGGTGTTTAGTTTTGATGTTTAAGCAATAGCATCTTCTTCCCCACTAAACCTTGTTGCACAGCCTTAACATCCCAAAGCTCTACCACTGCCTGCATGTGCTTCAAAAGCCTTCGAAGGACTCTGGGCTCTGCTGTCGTATGAAGTAGCACCCTATTTCACATATTGTCCTCTTGGAACTTCATGAATTAACTTCTAGGCAAAGAGCACAGCTGCTCTGTCATTATTGCTATGACTGTAGTAACATATGGGGGTACCCAAACTAGCTTAAATACTAGCCAAATGGAAGTCCAGTAATTGGCAGAACAGAGCTCAGTATGGGGTAGTTCACTGTGCTAAGCAGCAGTGAGACAGCAGTGTCAGCATATCTGAAGTGATTAATAAATGGCTGAGCTTAAAAGGGCCTACATTTCAATTTGGAGGTGTCTTTGCAATTCCTGTTTAAAAAAGGTGTCAGGATCAGATACTTCTAGTTTCATTTGTGTAGCTGTGAAAATTCCCAAGTTATATAGCCTCTAATCTCTCCAGGTGACAGTAGATGTAAAAGTAGAGATCATGTTTTTAATAACTTTAACATATTAGAGGGTACTTACAGTTGAGACAGCTATGTTCTTGGATTTTAATATATTGTTTCTTTGGCTTTTGAAAGCTACAGCACAAAAGGCAGGTGCTTCAGACTTCTTCAGACTCCTTCAGACTTCTAAGGAAAAGCAAACAAAACACAGAAATGAGCTGATGTTTCTGACAGTCCTCATGTACAACGAATTCTACTGACACTTTCAAATACCAGTCATAAGCCATCATTGTAGAGGCATTTAGTTGAGGTCAGCATCTGTTCGGTGGTGCCTGGATCAGTTTCCTCCATATTTATTTTTTAAAAAGAAAAAGGTATTAAATAAGGTTATTCAAATGACAAGCTCCACTTGAAAATGCAGTCTTTTAATGAATAAAATGTTCATATTATGCTTAAGACTTTATTAACAGAGACACAAGTAACTGCTGCACACATACCTGGGAAACTAATGCATGTTTTTAATGGCAAAATGCTTCAGCCTTTTTTTTTTTGTCTTCACTAAGAAAATCAGTTTGGCAAGTGCATGGCTTCTCAAGTAGCAAAATGTGAACAGCTCTAAGGCATGGGGCCAGAATTTCAATATATGCATTTGGAAGTGACTTCTCGAGCACAGTAAAGGTGCCTGTGGCATTATTTTGCAGACTGGAGTTTTACCTTTTTATAGATAAATTTTAACTGCATATCATTCTTGGGAATTAATAGGATATAGATCCTCCTGAGCTAAGTATTCTATCAGGGCTTGTCTAGAGATGGAACAAACCAAAACCAAACTCCCCCACAAATTAAGCTACCTAGGTAAACGTAGCCTGGCATCAGGTGCTGCTGCTATTAAAATGTTTCCCAAGTCCTATCATCTAATTGCATAAATAAACCTCCATTGGAAGAAGCCCTCTAAAAAAGGAAAGGATATTTTGAGTATTAAATTGGCCTCCAGAAGATCTAAGCTGAAATCCAGGTTCTGCCAGAAACTCTGTCACCTTGATGATTTGCCATTTTGTTTCAGGGTTTTTTTCATCATTTCCTTGTGCACATCCAAAACAGCAGTCATTTTTCTTCCATCTTTTATAGCTAGTGTCTGCATGGGTTCTAATTCCGTTGCAGGACTGTTGTTTCATATCTAATGCTCTAATTAACTTCTGCAGTGCTGCTGTAATGCAGATATCCATTGTGGACAACATCTCCAGTTGCATAGTCACTGGTACCAAATAGCTATGAACTTGTTGGTTTATTTGTGGCTGGCATAGCAGAACAAGGACTTCTCTTCCCATGACAGCAGGAGCAGGCTCATTGCTAGTCTTGGCTAACTCATGAGTAACAGTACTGAACTATGGACACCATCATACTTGGCTCTTCCAGAAAATTTGCACCATAGTGTGTCTTTGTGTGCAAGAAACGAATGTTGCCCATAACCCAGTTTACTTTCTATGGGTCTAATGCAGGAACTCTGATAACAGCCAGTACATTACCCTTTAGGTAGAAGAGTTGGATCTCTTTTGTAGATAGATGCAGTTTAATCCACCAGCTGCCTCCTAGTCTGTAATGAAGACTACTGTAAGCTGTGAAATATGGCTTTGTAATTTTTCCAATTTTTCTTTGTTTTCCTGATACAAATAAAAACATCAAATTCATTTATTAATTGTTTTTAATCTTACTGCATTTTTACCTCACTGGTATGTGGGAATCAGACTGTGTTTCCCAAGCTAAGCTTCGTGAAAATACAATTTCTTGTAAAATGTTTAATATTTTCCAGTGGCAGTGTATGCCATGCCATCTCTGAAGGAAAGTGTTTCTTTTTATTTTGATTTTTCTACCTTGTAATTTCATTCCTTTCCTCACCATCCACATTGGGGAGAGCATCTTTACTGTTGAATTTAACTGTTCATGACCCCAAGAGCCCACTCAAAAGCATGTTGAGGCACATGTCATGTTAAGTGGCTTTCTGTTGAACTGACCTCGTTTGTTTTTAATTTAATAACTGTCCAGTTATTAAGTCCAGTGCCCCCAAATGGCCTCATTCTGCACATATACACAAAGCCACAAGAGACCACTGCTAGTTTACAGTTTGCAACTAACATGCCTTTTGTCTTGTGCATCTTGTTTGCCTGTTATAAGCAACTTCTCTTGGCTCTTCTACTGCTACCTCGCTTTGGGAAAACCAATGTGGGTGCTTTAACTTTCAGTGAGCTTAGTTTAATTTGTCTTCTCAGAAGGATCAGTGGTATTTCAAGTAAGAATTTGTTTTAGATCAAAGTTCTTTGAGCTGTCACAAGAGTATTTCAGAAGATTGGAATAAATATGAATTTCAGTAATAGAGCTGCTTATCGTGGAGGTTTAAAACTCCACACTTTAGTTTCTCTCACATCGTTAACTCGCCCCCACTAAGGAATGTTATACAGAACTTTACTATCAATGATCACTCTGACATAAAAGAAATAAACTTCTGAAAAATTTTTGTAAAAAAAAAAATATTTTTTTGTAATGCAGAAACTTCCTGCTCTCTGATATCCATAACCTCCAGCTTCCTGCTGAATCTAAGCTGAAAAATAGAGATCTGGAGAGCCTGTTTTCTTGCATTACTTGGTATTCCCATCCCCCACAGAAGTGGGAACAAACATTGATGGCTGTCAAGTAACAGGTGATAAATGGACAGCAGTGATAGAAAGCTCTCCTAGGATGTTGTGTCTTCTGCACTGAAAGCTGAAAGGAGTGATTTTATTTTTTCCCAAAACTTTCTCTCTCCAGAAAGATCTCCTAAACATTTATCTTCTAAACATGTGCATCTCATTGAGCATGAAGAGATGCTCCTAATCATTTTGAAATACGAGCCTTTTGGATCAGGGAACTTTTTGACTTGGAAAAAGGAAGGACACATCAGATCATGCCCTCTTTTTATTTCTTTGATTTTTAATTAAGGCTTTAAAGTTTTGTTTGCTTTCTTGTTTTGGAATTTACTTGTAGAAATATAAAAATACTCTTCTTTCTTTTTGTGAGTTTCCTTACTGAACCTATGTGTTTTTGTGGTCTTGCTATAATTAAGGAGTCCAGAGGGAGAAATGACATCTTTTATGAGACCAATTGATTGAAATGCAAAATAAGAGACACTTTCAGGCACAGAAATTCTTCTTCTCCACTGAAATACAAATGCCAGTTTTCAAAGTTAAATTCGGATTAAGAACTGTTTAAACTTGATTCTGCTATGCAGAAATTTTAGAGTCGATAAATATATTGGTTTTGTGCCCTATTATAATTTTTCACATTCCTGAACCACCAGCAATTCCTCTGTTTTCTGATGAATCCACCTTTCCCCTCTCTAAGAGGAACTAACAATGTACTGAGCTTCTTTTTAATATTCTTCCCCCTCCATAGCTGCAGGTACAAACTTCTTTGATGATGTAATTGATTAACTTGCGTAAGTTAAACTTGTATCACTAGTTTCAAGTTGTATTTTGCTTTGAGGATCAAAGCTTCAGCCTGCATATCCTGAAAGCTGGTCTGGTTTTTAGAGTATAGCATTAGTCTCATTAAAGATATTATCTTTGTCTGTAAATTCACTCCTGTTTATATCCTGCAGTAATCATACCTACATTCACATCATCACTTCTACATAGAAGATAACTAAAAAGAGCAGATGTCATATATTTAATAAAGAACTTTCCCTTTCATGATTTTCCTGTTTAAAGAAAACAAATATAAATGAGTTCTGAGAATTTAAATTCTCTGCCGTTTGCACAGAGCTCCCTTTTGAATGTTTTCCTAGGCCTACACATGCTCTGCTGTCATGGAAAAATGTGTTAGGAGCTTGCTATGAATTTCTATAATGGAGTAAAAAGAAGGAAAAAAAACTTCCAAAGCTCTCTTTTAAATACAGTAGAGAGGAGGAAAAAGCAGACAAAGCGAAATTGCTCCTCTTCTGTTTTTACCAGTCGGAAGGCTAATAGTGAACTTACAATTTGAGTGCAATAGTTTTATTTTCTATTCTGCCAGCCATCCCATCCAAACACTTCCAGTTTGCTTGTCACGCAGCTCCCTGGTTTGCCCACAGATTTAAAAACCACCAGTTAAAGGCACTTTTCTACATAGCAGTCAGTCTTGTTTCTGCTAAAGCACAGTCTGAAGTCTTGGCTTCCCTTGGCCTGTGTAGGCCCACACCATCAACCTGTGACTATGTTTCTTGGCTGAAAGCTCTCTGTTGGTCTGTAATGGAAATGGGAGCCCTCTGCCTACAGGTCCTTGTGACTAGAGGTAATTTCTAACTACATGAAGTCTCCAGAACCTGTTCCAGAAGTTCATCTGGGAGGTAGTCCTAGATTTATGGTTGTTCATTAGAACATGCAATACTGAAAGCAGCCTTTCCATGAGTTTAGCAAGGGTTTGTAAAAAGTTACTCATCGCTTTGGGTAGCACAAAAGTAGTACAGAGATAGACAAAACAAATGAAAGTTTAGGTGTATTTCCAGGCCTTACTTTCCATCAACAATGAATAGGTGGGTTTTTAATTAGTTTAGGCTGGAGTGTTTAGGATGCCCTGACATTTGCATATTTCAAATTCCAGATTTTTTTTCACTTTTCTTTATCCAACATCTTAGCTTTTAGTCAGAAACTGACTCCTTTTCAGTCTCCTGGCACAGAAGTATGCCCTCGGTGTTCGCTCTCTTATGCTGTCAGTTCCTGGAATTTGTAAGTTATTTCACAATGATTTGTTTTCTTTTGTTCTGGAGAAACTCCTTTGCTCTAATTCTTTTCTGCAAGAAAGCAGTACAAAACTGTTGCCCCCAGGCTTATCTGGAAGTGCTACTCCCTCTATTAGCACAAGAGGTGTGGAATGGTAAGGAATAACCAGAATTTATAAATTACAGAGATGCGTTCTTCAAATCACAAAACCTACATGTCTTGGCTGGCTAAGTTGGATCAAAAGTCCAATTTCACTCTTAATAGGAATTGCTAAGCAATGTATGGGAAACACAGCTCCAGCACACATCTCTGAGTTCCTCTGTCAAACTCAAAGCAGATTTTCAGCTGTCAGTGGTTCCTAACTCAAGAAATTCTAGGCAAGCAAAGCTGCTCTTGGCCACCTGTAGCTCTCCCAAGGTCCCTATGCCAGATGTTTGCTCTGTCTCTGCAGCACAAGCAGAGCAAGGAGGTCTCAGAACATTGTTATCTGCAATACGCATTAAGCAATGCAAAGAAAATTTGTGTTTCTTTGGCAAGCTGTGCTGCTTACCCTTGCTGGTGAAGGGAGGGAAAATGATGAAGGAAGATTTTCTCAAGAACAGGTTTTTTCCATAGAACCCACATGGGAATAGAAGAGGAAAAGAAATCAGATGTTTTCACAGATAATTTTAAGTCTAGAGGAACCTGTTAGCTCATGTAATCAATAGTTTTATAAAGAAGGTTGTAACATCTCACTTTAGCAAGTTAAAACCCTTCTATTGGACTATGATGCTTAGCTAGAAGGCAATAAATGTGTTTCTCATTCACCATTTCTTATTATAGCTTGTTCCAGTTGTGCATAACAACAACAATTAATGCTGAGAATTAAGTTCCTCCCCTCCTCAAATTATCTACCTTGAGCTGCTAGCCACTGGTGGTGGTTCCTGTATGAAATTAAAGAACAATGTAGCATTTAGTGTTGTCTTACCAGGCTGATACATACGTATTGTAAATGAGCCACAACTTGATCATCTTTTGATGATCTAACCATACAGTTAAATCTTAAATTGTAAGGAAATATCTCTAGCTTTTGATAAAGGACATGTCTCTTTCTATGTGCCAGATTCTACCTTCTCTTAAAACTTGTTTTGTCAGTCAATGGTCTACAGCCAGGTAAAAAAACTGTCTCTGGCCTTGCCCCCCACTTCATTATTGGTGTGAGGAACAGATTATCCTTTCTTTCCTTCACTTTCTTTCCTTCTTTGTTTCATTCGCCACAGCATTGCTTTGAAAACTCGTATTTTAGCTGCATGTCTATTGTGACCCTCACGTTTTTTAGCTGCTACTTCCTGAAATAGTCTCTCCCCTCATAATTAAAACCTGATGTCTTGTTCTTTGATACCTAACTTTGGCTTTCTCATCAGCATTGTGTTTGAATGGGTCTAATTCTTCAAGCGATCCAAATTTTTCTGCACAACTGCCCTGTTCTCCCTCATCATCTATTATCCCATCAGTCCTTTTGTAGTCTGTAAATTTGATAAACCATGATTTGATAGTTGCAACCAAATCACCAAGGAAACTTCAAACAGCACTGAACTCAACTGGAAATACTTTTCAGTAATGATCACCTGTGGATAACCTCTTTGGGAGTTGTCAGCAGCCAGTGCTTATCCACTCAATGTGCACTTTGCTGAGGGTCCTGTCATTTTCTAAAATAATGCATCAGGTACTTGGTCAAAATATTCACCAAAGCAGAAATAGTACTTTCTCTTTTGCAGCTTAAAATGAAGTTCAAAAGAAGTATGTGAGGGAGAGGTGGAGAAGACTGGCAAACAAAAGTACGTAGTTGAGGAAGGGAACCAAAAGAGAGAAGGTAATGGGGGAAAAAGGAGAAGAGGAGCTTTGTTACTAAGTAGAAGTATAATAAAGTCTCCTGATGACCCAATGATTTCATGCAGTCATTATGACAATCTCTGAAAAATATTGAGCAGGTTCTTCAAGGCTAAATAGCAAATTTAAAATTTTAGTTTCCTAGCAGTTTGTTTTTTACAAATTTTCTTTTTATTTTAATCATGATCTTGCTGTTACTCTGCACTCTGCAGTTGTCAATGGCATTGATTTATTTCTATTCATGAGCGTGTTTTCTGACTAAAACATTTGACTATATTTCATGAATATATTTACAAGCACTACACCAGAAAGCTAATATTAGTACTCTCATTTTGTCCCATCTTTCTTATGTCTTATATTATCAAATCTGTAGAGGGTGTTGCACGTTGGAAGCATGATTGTAAAGAGTTAATGCTTTACAAGTGGTTGCCTCAAAAGACAGAGTGCTGAACTGAAAGGCAGTTCCTGCAATGCATGTCATATAGAAAACATAATTGCTTGCTAAAAAATAAAGTGAGGCAAGCTCACTTTCTAGTTTTGCCACAGACTTTTTGTACCTGGCTCAAGCCTGTCCCTTGGCCACTCCTGCATTTAGACGTGTTTATATGCAGTCACTATGTCCAAGGAATTAATAGGTGAAAATAGTTTTTCTAAAGATGTACCAACCTTTGGTGCCCCAAAAGTACTTTGAAAGATAAAAGGATGGCTGGTGAACACGATAATGAGGTACTTGAGGTTACAAAGCACTGCTGGGGTAGCTTCCGTTAAGCATCAGTTTCTTGTTCCTACAGAGGCTGATCCTACCATGCTAATGGATTTATAGTAATGACACTGTATCAAGATACTATATGAGTTTACTGCTAGGATGCTATGATTGACTTCTGTGCACACAGGTTCTTGGGAGATGCCTAGTTCTTACAACTTGGCAGCCTCACACGTATCTGTTCAGGAAGGAAGGTTATATGTTTTAGCACCTTGGCAGGGTTACCCGATGCTTTATTAGCAGCACAAATTGAAAATATGCTTGGCCAGATGAGGTTTGGCTCAGCACAGGCAATGAGGGAGGGCTCGGGGAGCAATGCTCTGTGAATCACTGCATACCAGCTGGCTGCAAGCTTGCTGGTGAGCACTCATTCCTGCCTGCCACAGTGGGAGGCAGGAGGAGACTGAGGTGGGCTTCTGATCATACACCTCTCCACAGCAGCTACAAGCAAAGCTTGCCTCTGAAAGATCCTGGTTGCTCCCTGCCCTTCTGTATTAGCACTTTCATGTTATGATTTAATTTATTTCCAGTCAGATATAACCACTATCTAAAATAGATCAGGAAATGCAAAACCAAACAAAAGCTGTCGTTATCCTTACTTCTGCTTAAAGAGACCGTTCTTCAACTCTTTGGGGATAAGCTTAAAAAGTACGTCTGTCTTTTCTGTCTTAAAGTTTCTGCTTAGTTCTGCATTTTATATTTTGTTTCTTTCACTTGATGATACCAAAAAATCATTGAAGTGTGGCAGGTCACTAGGTAAAGCCTTCAGCTATCTTGGCACCACCCCATAAATTTACAGAGCTCCATCTCTGGTGAATTTTTTATTTCTGCCTCCATGTCATATAGCAAAATGCTGTTCCATAAAAACTAAAAACTGTGCTTGTTTTAAAGTCTACAAAATGCATTCACATTCAGTGTACGCTCCCATTGTTTCTAGGCCAAAGAGTGACTGTTCTTCTGTGTCATTTTCCCATGGTGTGGTTACAGACAGCAACAGCATCCCCTCACCCGCCCGCTGTTTTGCTGACAGGCCATGTTGTTCAGACGTCCTCCCTGAGCGAGGGAGTCTGTTCCCCTCACGGCCCTTTCTTGGGCATGGACAACCACAGCTGTTGATAGGGCTCTGGGTGAAGTCCCATGAGGGCTCAATACAACCCCATTTCTAGGTCTGTTTTTAGATTGTACTTGCCTTATTCACAGGTCTGTGATTGGCAACTCACAATCACAAACGTGAGCTGTTCCTCATCCCCTTTTCCCCTTGTGTATATTTCTAGACTACAAAATACAGAGTCAAGGACTATTCCCTAGCCCTAAGGTGGAGCGACACAGACTGGCTGAGGTCAAACAGTACAGCAGCCATGTCTTTGTGGGTCTTTCAGTTGAAAATGTCTGAAACAATGAGGAGAAGTCATAGCTTGAAATTGGGGCCTGTGAAGGTGCCAGAGGCACCAAGCTGCCGGGGCAGCGGTGTGGGGCGATGTGGCCTGGAGGAGCCAAACCCGCAGCAGCGTTGGCCCCTGCCTGCTGGAGCTCTCGGGCGTGGCTGCCTCCCGAACCCTGCCCAGGCCCTGCCTGAGGAAAGCTGTGCTGGAAGCTTCCTAACAAATAACGCCTCATCTTCGGAGGTACTAGCAAGAGGGAGGCTCTGTGGTAGTGACCAAATCACAATGAATTTTAACGCTGCGGCAAGGGGAAAGCAGGCCGTATAGATTCAGTGTATAGATACTCAAATTTAGGAAAGGGAGTTAAATGGATTCTCCCCCACCTCAGCAGCTCCCCACCTGCTGGCAGAGCCCGCCTGGCTCCACGCCTGTCTGGCCGCTGTGGCAGGGGCACTCGGTGCTTCCCCACGCAGCCTGCCGCATCAGTAATGGCGGGGGACTGTCATCCCTCGGCCCTGCTGGTAAACAGGTAAATGTGTTTGTGGGCTGCCAACCTGAGGGGGCGATGGGCCACAGGGCTCCAGGCCAGGGCTCAAATGTGTTTTGTCCTTGCTTGAGAGGTGGTGGGTTTTTCTCCGGAGGAGGGAGGTGAAAGGCAGGGAGGAGGGAAGGGCGGGGTTTGATGCAGTTGTGTCTGTGTGTGGGGGCGGGGGGAGGCAGCCCAGATGGTGGTGGGAAAGAAGTTGGGCCTGAATCTTGCAAAACACAAACCCCTATTTGGGGGAAGCCCCCCTGAAGTGCCAAATGGCACCAGAGGGGCAGTGCAAATGTAACACACGTGCCAGGAAGGGAAATGTATCTTTTAAGGTGAAGAAAAGGAATACATGTTTTCCCAGCGAAGAGTAATATAGCAGATACTCCTGAGGTGGAATAGGCTGGCCATCTCCTCAGGGGTGATGGTGGTGGTGCCAGTGAGGTGAGAGGCCACCCCTCAAACCCAAAAGGCTGAGTTGAGGGGATGCAGATGCCCCTGTAATGTGCTTGGTGATGTGTGGCCTCCCTGGTAATGGCAGGGTGAGTTTGATGGTCTATCCTGAACCACAGGAAGGATTTGGCTGAGCAATGGCTCAAGCAGCATAAACCGCTTTTAAGTTTTGGGTGTAATTCGTCCCTTCAGTCTGGTCACCCTTGTTGGATGTAAGTCAAAATTGAAGGGGAAATTCAAAAGTCATTCTCTACACCTCAGCTCAGACCAGGCACAGCTTTCATCTGTCCTTTTCCACAGCTGTATTTAACTTCCTTGCTCAGCTTCTTCTGGCCTTAACTGCATTGTAGGGGAGTGGGAAATGGGACAATTGTTTTGGTATATTTCATGTTATTGCTGTATTTTTCTGGCATGTTTGTAGGTACATATATAAAGTCAGGTATCGGATTGTGGCCGGTGGCGTCGTCTTCAGACTTTTTTTCCTGAGTGAAATAATGAGTTGCTGTTAAATAATTCAAACATTATTCAAATTGATCCATTTTAGTGTGTAAGACCTGAAGAGATCGTACGATATGGCAAGAGGCCACGAGCTCATCAGTTACTACAGAGGGGAGATACTCAGTGTTGGCACACAGCATCAGCTGTCAGCAATTCTAATAACCCAGCACAGCCCACTCAGGCAGACTGACAAATATTTGGGTTTTTCTTATTTTTCTTTTTTTTCTATGGTGTCCTTTTCCAATTTCACTTAAGAGGCTATGCTATGATAATGGTGTGTTATTAACTTTTGCCTAATTGCATCAATATTCTGTATTTGGCTTCATGTTTTACAACACCCTGTTTATAAATTATTACATCATGATTCATGTCCTGTTATGTCTGTTGCTTAATTAACTCCAAAGAGTGAAATACAGCATATATTCAGCACTTTTTGCACAGAAAGTTTGTGAATGCACTGTCTTGGAAGACCGTCTTGGAAGACTGCCTCCTGATGCTAGGTGGCTTGCGGTGTACTTCATTGCAGCTATTCTAGCTGGGTGTTCAGGTTTCTCATAATTTGGAGTAATAGGAAAGATTAGAGAAATGTGGTTATTCTATGATCTTACTTTCCCAGGTTTACTGTCATAAACCACCCTAAGAGCCTGTAGCTGCTGCTGAAAAGGGCAATCCAATCTTTTCCTCTCATCCACGGAAATGATTGTGCACTGCCTTCCTTTGTGTTGGTGCTAGCAGTTGTGTGGCCACGCAGGCAGCAGAAGAGGAAGAAAACAAATTAACTTTCAGCTGTATCAGCAAGTTGGTCTGACTTGCCACGTGCCAATGATTGCTGGTGGTAACATAAATAAAGGGCAGGAGCATACAGACTGAGTGTGGGTTCAGATGGGTTTAAGTTGAAGATGAAACCACATCTTAAGAAGCAGCATACAGGGAGGAAGCATTCATCTTTAGTGCAGATATACGGTATCTTGAAAGAGACTTCTGTGTTGCTTTCATCTTTCTAGCCTATGGACTATTGCACCCAGCCATCTATTACCACCTTTCTGCATGCAGTGCAATGCAAATGCAACATCTCTTCCTCACTTTCCCGTTTTACGTTTTTTTCCAAATTGTTTGCAAATAAGAAACATTTTCTCAGTTTTCATGTGCAATTTTTAAAGCTTCTTCTTGTGCTGCTTATCCCATATTCCTCAAAACAGTGGAGTATTTACTGAGCAGAGGGAAGTGCACTAGCTGAGGAATCAGGAGATTGCATGTGAAATCCTTTTGGTAATACTAGTATTTCATCCCAGCGTGTTTTTGTTTTCTTTCTGACTTGTGTTGATCTTAAAAGGTAGGTGGACAGCTGTTACTGGATTATGAATGGTAGTCCATTATGTCTTTTTTGTGCTCTCATAAATCAATCTTAGTGCAAGTACTTAAGTATTAGCTTGGTTGAAATTTTCTTTTGACTTTTTTTTTTTTTTTACTTGAAGTTTGCTCTGTGTTTCAGGTATTTTTAGAGTTATCTTTCAGAAAGCTTGTTTGGTTTTTTAGTTTTTTTTCACAGTGTTATTGGAAAGCAACCCAAGGTTACTGTTTTAGGCAATTATTCCTATTAGAGCTGTGTAGGTCACAATACATTTTGTAGGTTTTCCTCAATTCCAGACCCTTCCTGAGGAAGGTTTTATTTTCATTATTTTCTGAATAGTCACTTGAATAGTCATTTGATATTAAATGCAGTGGTTTGGGGGTTTTTTTGTTTGTTTTTTTTTTAACAATATCCGTTTTACTGCAAATTGATTTATAGTCCTTCTGCTTTTAGGGCAAAGTCCTATATAATCTAACAGAAAACCACAACCTTTCTCTGAATTTTCTTAAAGAAGCCTAAGGATTTTCTAATCCTTTCTTAAACACGATATATATTTGAGATACAGATGCAGAATCCCTACTAAATGCTTCATCTATGAAATACTGTAAACAGCTAACATGGCCAGGATGCAGTATGGTACATCAGCGAGTCTTCTCTGATAAAATGTCTCTCTCCTAATGGGGATATTTTGTTTGAATGTTCAGGTAGTTTCTGTGGTGATACGGATTCAGCGAAAGACCATGTGGATTTTCACTATGCTTATTTTTGGCTTTGTTTTCCTTACACTGCCACTCAGCGGTCAGTAACGTTGTGTCATGAGGAGATTCTAGCTTCTGATAGCTGAAAAATTGCCATCCCAAATGTTCAGCTCTTTGTTTTGGGAGTTCTTATTTCACAGTAGGATCACACTAGAACTAAGTCTCAGCGTTCAGAGTAAGTCTTGCTACATTGCCTGATGAAATCTTGTTTAACCAGAAAGTTTTCAAGCAATGCAATTGAATCCTGTGCCAAGAACTTGCTGTTCTGCCACAGAGAAACAAGATTGCACTTCCATTTAGAGAAATGACAATTATGTAAGAGAAAAAAGGTTTGCTTCGTTTTTCTAATTCTTTTCCTATTGATGTTGTATATGTGTCTTGAGATCTTGTCTAACTTAGGTGATTCATCTCTCCAAAGCCCAGTAAAGAAGTGGGAACATCCAGCGAGCAACTCATCCTAGCCTGAAGTCATTCCAGTGAAATGAAAAAGAAAGGTGTTCGGGAGGGGAAATGAAACATTTTTCATGTCCAAAAATATAGTCGTGTAATTTTGAATTGTGGTATAATTACATTTGGAGAATTTAATACATTTAAATGCAAAGTATTGTTTTACAGATAATCTAATTATTTCAGTTGTAATGCTTTCTTAATCATTTTAATTTTTTAATTAAACACATTGCAAAATGGTGAATGGTTTTGATCAAGTAACCATCTGGAAAATTTTGCTCCTCTTTGTTTCCCAGAACCATTTCATCTTCCATGTGCATTTGGTATGTAGTGGACTCCTTCACAGGATGCTGCAAAACAGACGTAGCAATTCAGTTTTAAAGGAAAAATCACAAAGGAGGCACTGTTCGTCCTTTTCTGGGAATGAGTGAAGAGATTAGTGGGACCTATCCGTGATCAGTTTTTGAGCTGAACATACCTGTGTGTTCTCTAATACTTTTCTATGATTATTTTTCAAGCTCTAAGTTTATTGAGACAGCTGCATTTTGTCATTTGAATCCCTGTTCTTTGGTTACCTACATCTCATGAAATCATTTTCTAGTCTCTGATTGCATAATAGTGGCATCTTCCAGCATATAAATTATTAGGTAGATAACTTGGATATCAAACATATGTTGTTATAAAATGTTCCTGCAATTAATGATGCTTGTTAAAATAAGCACTTGTAAGTGCAGGAGACTCATCAAGACAGGCACAAGAGTAAGGACATACAGCATGCATAGTCACCAGTGAATTGTGCCAGGCCCTAAATTTTGCTGGTATTTTTCAATTAGGAAAGTTTATAGATGCTTGGAGATGAGAAAGTTTCATTTCTTTATGATAAAAGGTCCAGGAACGTCAAAGCTAAAAGGGCAGTTTGAATGCTTCCTTCTCACTACATGTCCTTTACCAGCTGCATTTCACTGATGGATTTTGTGCAGTAGAGATGTGAAAGGCTCAATCAACAGATATTTGGGGTGAAATCAGAAGGTAGCTTTCTGCCTGTGTCCTGACAGCTAGAAGCATCTGAGGCAAGGAAAGCAGCACAAAATTAAGGTAAATTTCTCTCCTTTTAGAAGGGAGAGAAATGTTTGGGAAAGCATAGTAAAAGTGGTGGACATGAAAAACAATTACCACTGACTGACGTGGAAGAGAATAGAGTTTCTTATAGCAAAATTTGATGTTATTAGCCTTATTTACAGGGTCATCAGTAGAAAGGGGGATAAAAGGAAGAAGAAAGGATGGTACATTGAATTATACTGGCAAAGATGCAGAGTACAGAACAGAGGAGGCAGCACTTCGCAGTGGTGTGCGCTAGTTAGAACTGCTTTGGGCTGCTGCCATGCAATGCTGGCTGTTCCACAACAGGAAGGATATTATCAGTGAGACGCTGTGATATTCAGCAGTTAGGATGAAACCCAGTCCCAAGACATCAAGTTAAAAGAATGTTTAAAAGAAATGCTTCTTTTTTTATCCCCTGCTAGACAATATTCTTCAGGGATGAACTGAAGGTTTATGTTTTGGAAGGAGGGGACAAAGCAGGTGGAAGCAGATGGCTTATGGTGGTTACCAATAGAAATGTGAGAGCCGGAATTAAATAAAAACCTTGGACTACATATTTCTTTGCTGAAATAAATGAACTGAATAAGGCTGCAATTCAGCAAAAGCTTTTCAAAACCATCTCCAAATCCAGCCTTATTCAGCAACAGCATAATTTTTCAAAAATGCCAACCTGCAAGTGAACAATACTTAGTCTGCTAAATTACTTGAGTGCTCTTGAAAATGTCACACCGTAACACGGAAGTACTGATTCAGGAAGACTTCGCTAGTGAGGAAAGAGTTTAAACAAGGGTTTATGTCCCTTTCTGAATTAGGACTGTTAATGTTGCTTCCATGACAAATTGATTTTCACAAAGCTTAAGAACGTGTTTGAATTCAAAGACAATTAAATGGTCTCTTGAATTAGGACCTAGCTTAGCAGAAGGAAATAGCTGAAGCAAGTATGACAAATTGAAAACATCTAGAAATTGTTTTGGGAGGAACATGATTGAAAATCAGGAAGATGGGTTTAAACTTGGCTGAAAAGGATTGTGATATCAAGAAAATGTGTTAATTCAACCTTTTTTCTTTACCTTCTCTCGTGTCATGAACAGCTGTAAAAAAAGCCCAATTTTGCACCTATGAGATAGGAAATGCACAGGTTCTGAGGACAATGAGCAGTATGCAGCAGTCCTTGGTACATAAGCTTCTTGAGGCAGGAATAACTAACAGAGATGAGTGAGTAACAGAGTGGTGGTGTTTAGTGTCTTATAATGCTCATGGTGCTCTCAATTTAAAACTTTCTTGCCTATTAATCATCCAAATCAGTACAAGCTATCTTCTCTCAAATTTTAGGCTTTCACAGTTCATGAAAATGTGAAGTTAGTCAACCAAAATAATTCTGTCACCACTCTGTAACAAATCTTTAAGGTTTATTGAACACATTTGAAAATAGTCCAGGCGAACAGCTGCATAGGATTAATCATTCTCAGGGCAAAAGCTGATTTTTCCAGACCTTTGCATACACTTCACAGTCTTTCTTTCTCAAATGAAAAGCCTGTTCCTATTAAAAAGCTGAAACAAACAAATCAACAATAAATTCCAGCCCCATCACTGCACCTTCTGATGGCTGTTCAGTCTTCATGTGAAATTAGGTCTTTGTATGGCAGTTGGCATCTCCAAGCCTACACGACTGGTTCTTTGTGTCGTACTTGGTGGTAACCCCAGGCCTGAAGGGTGTGAAGACTGAAAGGGTCCCCAAAGAGGTCTGGAGCATAGTTTCATGGGGTTGTGTAAGAAGCATACGTTGTCACTACTTACCTTATATCAAGTGCATGAGTTTAACAGATGTCTGCTGTCTGCTGGATTACCAGTTGAGTATTTCTAAGTTCATACACATGCCAAAAATAACAGAAGTTGCAATTTATTTTTATTTCATCTGTTTTTGTTTTCTTTAAGTAAAGGGAAGCAAATAAAGAGTTTATTTATGACAGAAGGAAATAATATGTTTGCAAAAATTCCATGGTCCAAATTACCCTCTGACTTTACCACACCCACTCCAGGGTGAGAGTTTTCTGTCAGCTCTTCCCCTAGCTGTAGCTGTATCAATATAAGTCAATAGGAATGCTTAAGTCTGTGGGGCAAGAGCTGCCATGTAAAGAAAGATCTCTCTAATGAAACAGCAGCCTTTGCTCTGTGAAAGCATTTTTGCAGCAAGTCAGTGATTTCTCCCTATGTATTAACATCAGTTACAGTTTGTATTTAAAATCTGGAAAATTCATTACACTTTCTCCTTGTAAGAATGGAGCTCTTAATTCTGGTCTTGCATGCACCACTGATTTTGTGGGAATGACTCCAGAACTAAGCAGTATGAGATCAGGCTGAGAACCCAGGGTGCTCTTGTACCGAAGTTAACTTTGGAACAATTTATACTTTTGCAGATAGCTAATCTCTGAAGATGCACACGAGGTCACCACTTGGCAAGCTACTCTGCTGAATTTTACATCAGTAAAGATGAGTAGCTTTTTTTTGCCTGAGAAACTGATGATGGGTGTGGTGCATCCATAAGTAGAGATGGCAGAGGTACATCAAATTTTTCTGACATTTCAGCTTTCTACCTACATGAATTCCAATGTTTATTTCATGGAAGCATATTCTTTTTGGAATATATTCATAAAGGCTATCTATTGAGGTACACTGAATTTTCAACAGATATGAGCTAGCAGTTTGGTGATGAACAGAATGAACAAGCATTCAGTGGGGCATATGTTACTCGCACTAGCTCTTTAGAAAGCTGAACTCTAAGTATCTGATGAACCCGAAAGCACGGTGACTCCAATTAAGAACTGGTTGGCTCTTGCTAGACAAACACTTTTTGGTGTTTGCTGTAAATGAGTAGCTAAGGTGCTGGAAAGATAAAAAGAACAAAACACCATGATCACCCGCCAGTGACACGGTCTATTATTCTGTACTGTAATTAATTTTAAAGATATTCAAACTAGAAAGTTTTTTTTTTTAAATACAGTCCATAACCCTGCAGTTCCTGGCTATATTCTTAATTGTTAATAATTGGATGTGATAGATTTTTCCAGCTTATTTTAAGGACAAGGAAAAAGAAAGATGTTTAAGTAAGAAAGCAGTGTGTGAGCATTGCTCAAACAAGTCTGCTAGACTTTTCCAGCTGGAATCCAAGAACAGCAAGAGATCACATTAGAGTAATTGAACGTCCTGTGTGCCACCCCAGTGATTCTGGGATTCAGTAACCATAGTGCACCTGGCGCCAGACAGTGTCTGCATTTTCAGAGTGTTTCTCTGGATAAGAATGATCCAGCTGTCAAACACTGAGTCTGGAGAACTAAAAGATGAGCATGATACAGATGTGCAAAACTTTCTTGTCAGATGATGTTTCTGAAAGAGCAAAGTTTAAAAGAGTTCATCAAAAAAAACCACTCTAATTTTTCAGGACAAAAATAAACATAATCATTTTGGGAATAAGTCAAATACTAAACAGGAGACAACTGCATATTTTTAGGAGTAAGGAACTGAGCTAAAACAGGGTTGCATGGAGCCACACGCAAACACATAAATTATTAAAATGTGTTGCTGCTATTACTCAGATGCTCAGTAGGATGAATTAAAACTTGCCTGCAAGGAACAAGGCAGGAATCCTTTAACCCTGCTACTGCTGTTTATAAGCTGTGCTCAGTGCTTATGGCTTATATGTCTGAAAGAGGGATAGAGTGCTTTGTGGGAGCTGTTACATGAAATTTCCTTTGATGGGAAGTTGTTTAAATCAATGAAAACAAATTATACCACTGTAATTGTTGTTCTCTTTAGATCATTTACTCCAATGTTTTATGAAGAGCAATGTTCTGCTTTACAGCATCAAGCCCTTTGTAGCCTGAATCTTGAGTAGTATTATCCCATTATTATATCCTCTGCAGCCCACCATCAAAATGGCGCCAGTAAAGAGTAAGGATCTTTCTGCCAGGTTGATTCATGTGAAGTAGTGACAAATACTGACGTTCATTCTGATGTAGTAATTTTTTGTTTCTGGAAATGAAAGTACTTTTCAAGGTATTTGCATTTATATTATGTGGTTTGGGGATATTGAGGCTAGTCGGCTTCCCCAGGGTCACAGCAGCGGGGCCAACACAAGAATAAAAATCTCTTGATAGGTAGCTGTTTCCATGCTGTACTTATAGCTAGCTGCATAGGGCACAGATCTCTGTGTCTGAAAGGGGTGTTTCATGAACAGCTGAAGCACATTCATGTTGTTTTCAAAAGCCATTTTATAGCCATAACAGTAAGACAAGAAGAGACCAAGAACTCTAACATAATGTAGTTGATAGGCAGGTTTAAGTTAATTTCCATTCCTCACTTATCGTTCGTTCAAATAAAATCTTTGGCATTTAAAATGAGTGAGAGCTGGAAGCACTGCACTCAGAAGCAAATTGAAGTGAATTTCATATAAAAGAGCACAGAACAAAACATTTTTTTAAAGGCTATGCAGATAGGAAAGCTTTGCATTAATTTAAAGTTCTAATACATACTAATTGGTTTTAAATGTTCGTGACTCAGAGAGAGATTGCCTGAAATAATTTAGACTAGTGTTTGCTAATGTCTGTGCCAACCAGAATATAAATATACACAAAATTCGATGCAGATATAGTAATCTTCTTGTCTTACTATAAATCTCTTTACATTCAAATAATTTATGAGTTGTGGTGTTCATAGCATGTCTATAGAGTAAATATTAAATACAAGGAGAGAAATAGCAGTGGCAGTATGAAATAGCAGATTTTTGTCTTAACCTTTCACAGGTGGAATATATATCTCTGTATAATGGAGATGAATATAATTAATCTATTTATATGTTGTTCCATTCCTTCACAAACCAACCCTGGGGTTTTTTGTGAAAATGTCTTGAAGCCCTTTGCCTTGTTAGTTTGAGAGTGCTGCCTATTTGTGAAAAACTGAAAATATGAACATCCCCACCAGAATGATCAACAGCCTCACTTTGGCTCTCCAAAATATAGTCATCTACTCAGTTTGAGTCCCCTAGACTCCTCTTTAATCAATGGAAAAAGAAAGGTAGTCTAAATGATGACCTCTCTCACGTATCCTAGATACCTATATTAAAATGTGAATGTTAGATTATTTTGCATTGTCTGACCCATATTTGACCACAGAGCAAAATGGTCATTGTAGTTAAGTAGTTTGTAGTTACGTGAGTAATAAGGTTAAAGTATGTTGCAGGATAGTTCCAATGAGCAGTATTTAGGTCTAGATCCTGTGCTTAGTTGTACCCTCTGTCCTCACCCCTGAGGACATTTAAATGTTTGACTGCAGTCTAAGATTGAGCCTTTGCAATTTTAAGGATTCCTATTGTGTCATTCAAGTTAATAGGAATTCTTGCCATCTTGCTTGACACCTGGACCAGATCCTTAATGGCCTAAGTCTGAAGGCATGGTGCTTTTGCATATAGCCTGTCACACATTTCTGCTGTGTGGACTATATTTAAATCTGAGACATTAAATTATTTGATGGGTTTAAAGGTAGGTTTTTTGATATTTTTTGTGTTTAGAGCTAAATATATTTACTTTGCTTGTCATGGTAAAGTCTGATATGACAAAGGAAGTTTCTAATACAGATTTCAGCAGCTGTATAGTATATTCTGTTTGTGTAAGCTGTCCCATGTAGATTCTTTATGAACACAATTTGGTGGAAGAATTTGAGGTAGAAAGCCTATGTGATCCCGATGTTTCTGTATAAATCCATTGTTGCCACTTTTCTCTTTTTTCTTTTGGCACCTGGACTATTATTTGAATCCTCTGTTTAAGGTAGTTTTTATTTTCAGAGAGATGAGTGACTGCTCGAAGGCAAAGCTGGATTCATGATACCCAGCTTCAATTTCTCGTTTTACCAAAAGTCTTCAATGCGACCTTGAGTGAAGTACATCTCAGATGTCCAAAGGTACTTCTGAGCACATGAGCAAATTAAGAGCAGTCATGTTCTACTACACTTCCCTGTCTTTCCCATTTGTTCTAAGGAGGTTCTGAAGTTAAATAAAAAAAAAAAAATAAGGCTTTGTGGTGCTTAGATATTACTGTGAGGGGAATTACAAGAGTACTTGAGACAGTGAAATTATAGTTCATTTCTAGACAGTCCTTGACACAGTCCTCAACAATCCCCCTTCACAATGTCATTGTGTGTAGCTAATGAGGCTCCTGTAATGCAGAGCAGTCTGCTTCATTATTTAAAATTCAGGGACATTCTTCAGGTGTAGCAGCATCACAAGCCATGCGAGCTGTTATCCACATTAGCAAAATGCCACTTTCCTCACATCCAGAAAAAGCACATTGGCTATTAGCAACAATCTGTCCACCTGCCAATGGATTTAGTGCATGATCTACACAAGTCACTCACTACATTTCAACATGATGATACACCACTGCAGAGATGACATCCAAGAGAATGGTATCCTTTGCCCAAGCTGTCAAGTGGAGGCTGGGTATGCTACTGAGTAAGAGGGGACGTGCTTATTTTTGTACCACATTCCTGAGTAAATTCTATGAATGAATTTGAATGACGGTTCAAATGTTACCTCAAGCAAGTGCTCTCTTCTCTGTCAAAGAATGTTGTAAATCAAACCAGGTATAAAAATTCAAGAGCTCTTGAGAGCACTATACAACTGGTACAAAATAGAGTAGCAATAAGTAGGCACTCTTTACTACAAGTGTTTTCTGGTACCAGAAAATGAATATTTACTTTGAAGTGAATACTAAAGTGAATTAAGCAGAACTCTATTAAAGTTACAGTTAACAATGTGGTTGTTGGCTTCTATTTTATCAGTTTACAACCATAAGTGAAACAGTTACCAGCCCCATACTTTGTAAGGCTGAACATGGAAACACTTACTAAACACAAGTAAATAACCATCTCTTACAGACCTGATAATTATAATCCAAAGGAACAGAGTATTGTAAGAAAAAAGGGGAAAATCAACAAGAGTTGAAGGAGGTAGAAAATATTGATACTTTTTAAAAATTTCTCTTTCCTTCGCTTCATTACTTCCATTTCCCTATCATTACTATTTTCATCTAATATGGTAACAATTATCTGAGGGTACCTGAGAGTCATACTCATGAGGTTTTGGTAATATGTTAATTTCCATAGTAATGTGCTTCATTTTTCTTTCTATATTACAGAATTGGGTTTGGTGGTCTCTGGAGGAAGTTCAGAGATGGAAGTTGGAAATGAATCAACACTGCGTCAGTCATGTTTTACACTCTTGCCATGAAAGTAAAGCAGTTGTGGACTGGGCTCCAGGTTCCAATGCTATAGGTACTTGTCTTAACACATGTAAATAAATCATGTCAGTGTAATATGGTTGCATGAGAACATAAAGTCAAGCACCTTAATCTAAGTGCCTGAGATCTCTGATGTATTTGCAGGAAATGTCACAAACGTTAGCTGCACTAAGGTTTTGTTTATAAAAGTGGCAGGTTAGCTAAAACATGATTTCTGTACCTTGCCCTAGCTGCATTGTGTTTTTTCTATCAAATATGAACAAGTGAGAAGACTACTGTGTTGACTGCTAAGCACTGCTGTTTGGTAGCGTTAGACAATCAGCTCTATCACCAGTATTGCTTCTTTCCTCATGCTGGTCTTTGCTGCATTTAAATCATCCTGGATCGCATGGATGTTGTGTAGGCTCAACTCTCTATGAAAGAAAGTGAAGAGTTCTTGTTTGTAATGAGCTCCTGTGCAGCCAAACTTTCTCTCCTAAGTTTATCTGTGAAAGACTCCCACTTATGCTTACAACTGTTGTCTGTGATGACTAAACTGCTCGCTGTTTGATTTGTTATTTTACCCTTTTATGATACAGATGAGTTCACAGCTGTGTGACTTACTTATGATTTTCCAAACAGCAAACATAGCACTTCATTTTGTAATAAATCATAATGGGCATGA
This sequence comes from Mycteria americana, assembly GCF_035582795.1. Lineage (NCBI taxonomy): Eukaryota > Metazoa > Chordata > Aves > Ciconiiformes > Ciconiidae > Mycteria > Mycteria americana. The sequence goes on from NC_134371.1 coordinate 23,170,189, forward strand.
AATTTGATGAAAATGGGCACAATAGCAGCTGCTATTCGGTACTAACATTTAGTTGCAAAGTAATACACGGATTTTGACCCACTAGCGCTGTGTTCAAATGTACAATGGAGACATCTTAGGAATACTTATAAAGAGCTCAGTACAAACCTCATCTCACCACCCTCATCTGCAATGGCACTGGGGAAAAGAAATGGAGTTTTTAACAAAAATGGTTGTATTTGTGCAGCATTACAAAAGGAAGGGAGGGTAACAGTAAATATTATGATGTCATTATACAAATGAGTGGTATGTGCTTTTCTGAAAATATTGTGTTTACTCCTGGTTTGTATCATTTTTTTCTTTCAGTTAACTTCAAGGTTGCGGTTAGGAATTTTCTTTATATGAGACTGTATTTGATGACAGTCCTGGTGAATAGCTAAAAACATGACTAAGACTCGTAGTAGTAGTCAATTTTATGTGCCTTACTATGCACTAGTAAATTCCTGGCTCCTTTCTTCCTGTAATACATTTATGCAACAAGTTGCTGTTGTCCTTACAAAACTGTTCTTTTCTCCTACCTCATTAGTCTGTCATAACTTTTTAAAAACTCAAGGAACAGCTTTGACACATAGAGATGTGGGCACCTTGTCAGAAACGAAATCAATATACTAGAAAATGGTTTCATTGAGAAATGTAATGTACAAAATAACCGGTTTGTCCAATTGTGTAGTCTGATAGCACAATGTATATCTGTGAAAAGGGGGAAGTGCTAATGAACAGGTGTATTTTCTTGTATCAGTGAATGAATGCAGTATAACTGTTGCTTCAGCAGAGCAGTAAAGAAAAAAAAGAATGACTAACTCAAACCCTCATTTTTATTTTTCTGGAATGGACATAGTGGACTATCTTAATCTATAGTATAGTTAATATTGTATTAGTTTTCAAGTTTGAGCAACTGGGAAAGTATGAATACTGGAAAGTATGGCTCAAAGCCATAGGAAGCAAACTCCATGAATCTCCTCCGTAAGAGATCCCAAATTCCCAGCCTGAATTTGATTTGTGTTTTCAGATGTGATACCTTTTACAGTTGCAAATTCTTAGCATAAAACCAAAACTGACCTAGTTAATAGTGGGAATATTGTTTAATAGGGATTAGTTTATATTCTTGCACACCTTGTTCATCTTAAGATAGGGCAGGTAAGTCGTGAAGACCCCTGTCCATCTCAGCTGGGAGGGAAAGGTGTAATTTACCTGTCATTGTTCCTTTAGCCATTCCCTATCACTTCTGTGTTTGGTGTCATCTTGTAAGTATGATTTCTTGGAAGTGACAGCCTAGTTATGATTGGAATTTGTTGTGCCAGGAAGGACTCCTCACAGACACTGAGGCTGTGCTACACTGGCCGAAACATATTAGCTGCCACATTTGAGAAAATGAATGTGGGAAAGGAGATTGAACAGCAGTCAGTTTGGTCAGGCCTTGCTTGCTATTTGTTCAAAAATCCAGTATATGTGTGCGTTACTGAATACTCATGCAGTCTAGCTCTGTTGTAACCAACTAGTTAAGGGTTTGGGTTTTTTAAATATATGTTTAAAGGCAGATAATGGAGCCATTAAAAAATTACAATGGTGTTGAGTTGATGGTTCCTCTGTTTTTGGCCTTGTAGGGAGACTTGTTGCATGGTCTATGCAGGAAAGTCAGTGTTCCCCTTCATTACCTCCACTACAAACACAGGAAAAGCCAGTCTATGACTCTGCTGCTTTACTGCCTGCACTGGTAGGTAGCAGCAGAAAGTATTTGCTTGTGGAAAATCAATAGTTAGTACAGCAAGAAAAGTGTAGAAAAGAAAGTATGTGACAGCAAAAAGATTGGTAGAGCTTGCTTGTCTGTCAAGAAGCATGGACCTGGGCTTGTACCGGATAGAATCAGAGTTTGATTCCTGTTCTGCTCATCTGGAGCCTCAGAAGAAGAGAAACTAATTTTTTGATGTAACAGTTGTAAACCCCTTGGTGACTATATTGCTAATTTTTGGTATATCTTCCATATAGATTCCAACCTGTACCTCTGTACCTCTAGCTAGGAAATGCTTACTGACCTCAACTAATAAAAATATGCCACGAACAAGTTGTGATGCTCCTTTACAGAACCTGTAATGAATCTTGGGCATGGATTTTCTCCCACAAGTAATCAAGCCAAGTAGGTTAGTGAGATTGAGAAGTGCTTTGGAAGAAGAGGAAAAGTGAAAATAGAAACCTGCAGTTGTATGATGGGCGTGTTCAGACTTGAAATTTCAGGGAGCAATGTGAGTATGTGTGAAAACTGGGAAGGCATTTATGCCTTCCTAAAAGTCTACCCTTTTTTTTTTTTGATTGCTAAAATAAGATTGGAAGGAGGCATGAGGTTGCACTAGAGGGATTTTTAATGGATTCTAGAAAGTCCAAGTAAAAAAAAAAAAAGTGCAGTTCCTTAATTTGAGCTGTTTGTATGATTGCATTTATAATCTGCTAATTATTCCTGCCAAAGAGAACTTGTTCTTTGTAAAAGTACCCACATAGGTCTCATTACCTTCAGAACAAGCAAGTTGCTAGCTTAAAACAACCCACCTGTGTGATCTAATACAGGTCCTGTATGCTGCAGAGAAACAATTTTAGTCATGTACCCCTGACAGGAGAGGAGTGAAAGTGTCAGCCACAGGTTGGCCATGGCGATCGAACAAATCTCATGCCTACAGTACCCCACGCAGGCAGGTCATTAAGGCCTCTCCTCTCCCCGTCATACTAGGCTGTTGAGGAGACCAGGGGGGCACTGTTTCCAGCCCGCAGGCGTGGGTGTTGTTCAATAAAAGCAGTGTTTGTCACTACTGCCTGCAGGATCCACAGTCTACTGGACCCAATATGGCTTTCTCCATTTCAGGGTTGAACTGATAGTTTCAAGGTAATGCTTTGGACAAGCAATTGTGCATGCCCTGGGGAGCTGTGGAAGTGTGTCACCCGCTTGGGGTGAGCCTTTGCGGTGGCCTGCTTGTGGACAATCCTCTTGAATAGTCCTTCTTGTACATTTATGCTCTCTGGGCTAGTCATTCAGCTCTGTTTTTTGCAGTTCTTTCTGTGTATGCTGGAGGGTTTTTTTGTTGCTGTTTTGATAATTACAGAATGTATATTTTGCAAAGGTTTCCAGCTGCTGCTGCCATCTGTCCTCTACCACACCACATAAAACATTTTTTTTAATCAGCACTTGGTCTCTGCAGCCACAGGAGCTGCTGTGATGTAGATTCAGTACTGCTAGGGACAGGCAGCCCAGCAATGGGTAGAATGATGTCTTTTTGATGATTCTTGTGGGGTTGGATTCAGGATGTGGACTATGTCTCTGTCAATCTTAAATCAGCTTCCTCTGTATCGGAGATTTGGAATGGGTTATTGGTAATACAGGAGCACACATGAGTGAGCCTGGGAGCTAGACATTCATTGTTAGAAATAAATGCTGTTTGACATTCTCTGTAAAGATCTCCTACTTAAGGGTTGTCCATTCTCTGTAAAGATTTCCTACTTCCTCTTGTTCTAAGGGGCCCCATCTGTACACATCATTGCCTTTTACAATGCTAAACTTAATTCACACCATGCTAAAAGTGCCCCTGAAAACAGTTGTCCCTGATGACTCCTTGCCCTGAGTGACCTCTACATCTGTCATTAAATTTAGTTTTCAGTACTTTTAATCTTTAGTATTTAGAGTGAAAAAGAAATGAATGCTTCAGAGCATGCAAGAAGATCAAAATCTGTTAGATCAAGTGGGATAGTCCCTCATGTCACTATACCCAATAGATAAGTATGGTGTGGATTTTATCAGATCTCTCTTCACTTTATTTTCAGTCATAGCTTCTTTTTTTTGAGCTTTGATGAGAATAGCACTGTCCTTTACTTACCTCAGGAGTTACCTCAGGTACAGACCATCGACTACCTGATACAGCAGTTTCCAAACAGATGGCTGATTTCTTTCTGTGCTTGAATGCAATTTCTTTTCATTTGTCGTGGTTTAACCCCAGCCGGCAACTAAGCACCACACAGCCATTCGCTCACTCCCCCTCCGGTGGGATGGGGGAGAGAATTGGAAGAGTAAAAGTGAGAAACTCAGGGGCTGAGATAAGAACAGTTTAATAATTGAAATTAAATCGTAATAATAATAATAGAATATACAAAGCAAATGATGCACGGTGCAATTGCTCACCACCTGCCAACCGATGCCCAGCCAGTCCCTGAGCAGTGGCCCCCCTGGCCAGCTTCCCCCTAGTTTATATACTGAGCATGACATCATATGGTATGGAATATCCCTTTGAACAGTTTGGGTCAGCTGTCCTGGCTGTGCCCCCTCCCAGCTTCTTGTGCATCTCCAGCCTTCCCAGTCTGTAGAGCGTGAGAAGCTGAAAAATCCTTGATTTAGTGTAAGCACTACTTAGCAACAACTAAAACATCAGTGTGTTATCAACATTATTCACATCCTAAATCCAAAACACAGCACTATGCCAGCTACTAGGAAGAAAATTAACTCTATCCCAGCTGAAACCAGGACATAATTTTTCATCAATATGGTAGGATAAGGGAGATCTCTACTGAAAGTTGATAAAATTTCCTTGACTTCTATTGTTACAATAACCTAGGGGGTCACTTCATGATTTCCAGTGTTATTCCTTTGGGTTTTCTACTATCTTAGCCAAATTCTCCATCATGAAGCTTTCTTGCAATTATGCTCTTAACTGAAATACGTTGCTCTGAATTAGCGTGTTTTAAAAATATTCAGTCATTACAATGGCCCAGTGGCCACTGTGGCTTATTACTCTTGGTTAAGTAGTTTTGTATATTGCCATTGATTCCAGCTTGTTTCAGAATCAGAAAACCCTGATTCCAAGATAAATATCCTTTCAAGAAGGTAAAAACTAAATCAAATTATACAAAAGAGATTTGAAAAGTAGTGAGTAAAACGTGCATGCTCTTGTTGAATGTTACCTTGATTTCACTAAATCTAAGAATAATAGGTCTCTGGCTGGTTTAATTTCCCCATGATTAGTAGAACAAAGACTACAGAGAACAAAAGAATAACTCTTACATCAATCTTGAACTCAGCTGCTCTGTAGCAAATGTTTAAGGTGAGCCATTGAGAAGGAAGAGATAGAAGTGTGAACTGCAGATTTAGGTGATCATTATTAAAAACTAATGCTGTTTGGAGATAGAAATAATTAAATAAGGAGGGATGGAGAAATTATCCAACTCATTTGACATTATAATATAAGATTTCCTAAATATTTCTACCACAATTCACATTGCCAGGCAGCTGGGCTAAGCATGTAGCTGGGAAGCAGAAGGGATGAAAGGAGCGTGTCCTGGAATCTCATGGGGACTGCATGAAAACTGTCAATCCCATGGATTGTTGAAAATGGACTTATCAAATCAGTCTACCTTTTTGCCCCCCCCGCCAACCAACAGAGCCTCCATTTAGGATGTTTCCAAAGTAGCTTTTCAGGTTTATAGAGGGGTAGAAGCGATCGTGCTGTAAAGCCACCCATTCCCCTTTCTTGCTCAGTGGTAATTCCACCTCTCCTAGAGGGGCACTCAGTCTTAGAAACTATTTCTTTAATGTTTCTGTTTCCACTCAGATTTTTAACAGATGTCTAAAGCTGCAGCTACTCTGAAGGGTGAATGAGACCATGGCTCTGTTGGCTGGTTGGCTTTTTATGTATTCCATATGGAAGTAAGAAAAACATTTAAACAACAGTATTTTATTGCTGACAACTGTGTCAAGAAGCGCTTAGCTAGCAAGAAGAGTAGGAATGGTCTGTATGAACTCCTTGGACGCCTGGAGTTCTGTCCTCATGAAAAACAAAGGAAATAAACAAAAACCTTTTGAAGAGAAATAACTTTGTTATATTCTTTGTCAGTTTTATTGTGCACAAGCTGAAGAATGTGAGGAAGTGAGGAGATTATGGGTTAAGACAGAGTTGTGAGGGAAGTGACAAAGAGTTGACTATACTCTTCCTTTAATCCCACCATATGGGCCATTGTCACTGGGAAGGTCATGGCTCTGGCACCTTGTTACCTCTCTTACCTCAGGTAGGCAGCCTGCTGGCCAAACTGGGAAAGAGTACTGGACAGCAAAAGGAATGAGATGAGTTTTCTGTATAACACATGAGATTGGAAAAAGAAGAAATCAGAGAACATGGCTAGTTCAAGTGTTTTTCCCAACCCTAAAGTTTTATTACAGTCTTTACAGGTCAAGTATACACCCAAACTCAGTCACAGCTGAATTTTTATTTCAGAAACTACTCTATTGTTTCACCTGAATCACTGAGAATTGCTGTTACATGGTACATGTTCATGTGGATGTTTGGTAAAGTGAAGTGACGTTTCACATTCACTGATGCTTAAAGGGAATACTACTTATCAAGTTTTATATTTATTTATAGTTCTGGATCATAATGTCCGTGAAGTTTCTCTGGCTTGTTTGATTTATGTGTCCTAAGATGGAAGGAGAAAGCTGAATTATTTCTATGCAATGTTATTTTCTTCTGTCTTCGAGTTGGCTAGGTATAGGGCTGCACTGTTTTATTCAGAAGCTGCTGTGAATTACACATTTCACATTTTGCTCTCAAATCCCTGCATTATTTACTTGATATGTTGCCTCTTCTGATTTATACCAATATAAATGAAATCGGAATCAGGTATCTGTCCACACCTTTTCCTTTGCAGAAGGTGCTTCTGGGAAAGCTCCACTTTTTCAGAGGTTCTCAAGTATTCTGTATCTAATTAGTTTACATTCATGGATAAAGTTCTCTTTAATTTTTCCATGCTCAATTTTAATCCTATCAGATAAAATATTAAAACATCAGAGAATGGCAAAAACTTTTTTGTACAATGGTTCTGTATCTGGGATACTGCCATGATTTTGTTTTTCTACTTCTGTTTCTATAGGTGAAAAGAGGTCAAATCAGATTAAATAGGATTGCATGTTCTGTGTTACTTTACTACTTTCTTTTTGTTATATTACTTTTTTTGGTTGTCTAACTGAAGAATTTTGATCTCAAAGGCTATTTTAACATTTATCCCCAGTCAATTTATGATTAAAATAAGTAATCAGTAGTTTGCTAAAATCAACACATACATTTTAAATTTTGTATGAATAATGAGACCTTGGAGGGATTCTCAGCATCACAAAAACATTGTGTAACAGCTGTGTTTGACATCATACTGTGTTGATAAAGGCTACTGCAGTGTTATTTTGAAGCTTTATATCTGCATGTACTTTTGTGGGTAGGGTCACAGGATGGCACAGCAAGGATGCTATCTGGTGCTCATCTGGAAAATGAAGTCTGTGATGAATCCTGGGACTTGTAGTCTAGTCAGGAAGCTCTGGCTCTGGGCAGAGTGGAAACCAGATATATTCTGACACCTTTGGTGAATATTGGCTGTTGCTGAAATGATCCAAAGTGAACTTCAGATTGAATGCAACAAATAAAACATTTTCAGAACTGGTTCACGTGACCTGAAGAGAATCACTGTCGTCTCATCAGGGAAAAAAACAAAATTAAATAAAACTTTTAATAAAATCAAAGCTTCACTGTAAAAAAAGTCAGTTTTGCAGAAACTGCAGTGAAATGTGGTAGTATTGTACCCTGGAAATGCTCCTTTTCTGCAGCTTTTTCTTACAGAAAACTCCCCTAATTTACATTGCCCAGACTTTGAGTTTGGTGATTAAAAACTGATTCTCTTTTCGGTCATTCTTTGGAAAGTGGAAGGAGTTTTTCCCGTATGGGGAATGGGAGGCAGAGTCCATGTGGTCTCTGGAGAGGGGTTCTACATGGATGTAATATGTCATCTTCCAAAGCAGCAAGTGTTTCACTCCCAAAGCTCGCTGGTGGTATTTTGCCTCATGAGCATTAGTCTATATGATTTCTAATCCAAGGTGTAACATAAGAATATAATTAACTAATATGATGTAATTAATCAGCAAAATGCCCTTTTGAGTCTTGAGAATGAGATTTCCTTCCCACTGCTTCACAGTTCAGTTGTCATCCTTTTTTGTGCAGTGCCTTGCTACGCAGCCATTCCTGTGAAGGTGTGGGGCTGCATATGTCAAAGAGTACTCCACCTCAGTAAGTGTGACAGAATCAGGCCTTCTGTGAGTTCACTCCAGTCACAACCAATTAATCCCTGTTAAAGAAGTTTGTAACTATGGAGGGAACGAGGCATTCTGTGGGAATCAAAACTTTCAGCAGTGCCTCAGTTCCTGCAGAGAGCGGAGTTTAATGCTTTCAGTGGGAAGGTCACCCACAGTATGTCCCCAGGTGCATACATCAGCTGGTTGTGAAGATAACACATCTCTAACTGTTAATGATCATCTTCCTTGCAGGATTAGCTATTATATAGAGCTCAGCTTGTTCTTTAGTTTGACATAATTAGTTCATGTTCATTCTATGTCCAACTCATCAGTCTGGTAACTTACAGCACCGATTCATTAAAGTCATAATTGGTCATCAAATTTAGTTAACTAATAAGTTATTTTCCTTACTGAGTGAATATACTTAGCCACTATTGGGAGAGAATTTGTTAATCTAATTAAAAATGACACACATATGAGGCTTATAGACTTATTAGGAAGGCATAAGAGGTTAAAAAGTAAGCTCTTTTAAAGCATCATATTGTTAACCTTGACCACAGTGTGTCTTTCCTACAGTGTGATCTCCTTTTGACCAAATGAAAATGTCAAAAAAGAACATATCCACAGATCAAGGACCACTGGTCCAGGCAAACTACAGCTAACTTCTTTTTAACATAGATGAGAAATTTTTTTTTAATTATTTTATCTCAGCATTTTCAGTAGACTGTTTACCCCTGCTTTTAATTTATAAGAATAGCATTTTCCCCTCTTATTTCTCATGTAGTATCAGAATTTACTGTCAGTTGCCATGAAGAAAGATTATTTATTAATATTGAGTACTTTATATATAAACAGAATTTCTATACTTAGTTAAATAAAAACCTTAAATATCTATATCTGTAGAAATAAAATATCTTACACATGCCACGTATGACTACAATCACTATTTTGATGTGTTTAATATGCACAAAATGTATTAACTTTGTAACACAGGAGTTTCATACAATGAAAAAAGAAGCATTAGGGAACTTAATTTTATTCTGCAGTTTACACTTTAATGATTCTGTAATGAGTTTGCTTTCCTCAGAAATAAAGCAAGTGTTGGGAATCTGATGGCATGGTTCTTCAAAGCCTGCCATAATTGCAATGCTCATTTTATTTTGTTCCAGTGCTGCAGCAGGAGAATGTTTTAAAGAAAAAGGGGCCTAGGGTTTTCTCATCAGAAAGCACCATCTAGTGTGAGTTTTTAACACTTTGGCTGAAAATATAAAGAGCAATGAAAAAAACCAACCCCTCAGGACTTCACTGTAAAATAAATGAAAAGTCTCAAAAGGAGAAATGACACTGCCTGTGCAAGTCACAGTGTTGTTCATGGGACTAGTATAGTAAAAAGATTTCCTTGGCACTCTGAGTAATAAGCTCACTCTAGGGTCTTTCCAAAATGTTTTGAATCATCTCTCACCATCATGTACTTTTGATCTCTTCTATTCCAACCTGAGATACAGGGCAGAAACATTTCTTTGTGACATAGATGCTTGTAAAATGGCTGTATTTCACACAGAACGTAAGAGAGAAATTACTTCATTCAGTGGGCAGGATGGTGTAGTAAAATCTGAGGTTTTTTTGTTTCCCAAGTATGTTTATTCTTGTCACAATGTTAAAGCCATTTTTTTCTTCTAGCTTGTTTTATGGTTTAGGCTTGAATCTAAATCCACTCACCTGTCGTGGAGCACTCAGCAGAGTGGCTATGTTTACACCGAGCCTCTAGGGTAGCCTGGCTTCTTTGGCAATGGCAAACCTCAGATGATTAGTCCCCCTAACTTGTGTGATACAGGAGAAAGCTTAAGTTTTGGTGGGATGAAAATGAACAGGACTAGCTGTAGAAAGAGAATGCTTCTTCCCTTACAGCTCATGTGTTTGTGGTTAGGACAAAGGGATATTTGGGCTCTCTCCACTGCCCCAAAGAGCATTTTGTACATGTTCCAACAAAGCATTTCATACAGAGTATAAAAGTTTCAGCAGAGACTGCTGGGAAAGAATTGCCGTTGTATTCCCTGTAGCCCAGGGGTTAGAACAGCCTCACCGATGTGGGTGAAAGCTGTTTATCATGTTATAATGTTTTAGCTAGTAAGGAAAGCAGCCGACTTTCTGCTGATAGGACCAGTAGATCATGTGAATGATTCCTGAAGTTGCAGAGTACTTGGAGTCCTCTTATCTCAATAGAAGCTCTAGATGTAAAATATCTCCGTGAATTGCTAATATATAAAGTATGTACTGGTGACTGCTGTAAGGAAAATATCTTCAACATGGTATAGTGAATGTGGCGTACAGTTATCTCCTTCAGGAAAATGACAGAAATTTGAGGTTTAGCTGGAAGAAGGGTGGAGCAGCATTTAGCTTGCCTGGTGTCTTTTGAATCTATAATGTTTAATATGTAGCAGAATTTTAAATTTCAGTCTCTGGAGACCAAATGTGTGTAACAATAATTATCAAGAATTTGAGCTAAAAGCCACTGGAGTCTAGGAAACATTTTCATTAACTCCGCTGAGAATTTTGGGTCTGTCCAGAAGTAATCTATTTGATTAATAAAGTAAATTATAGCATGTTCTGAAGAAATCAAAGGCTCATAAATAAAGAACTGGCTAACAGCTAGGGCAGCCTTAGCAGAATTCCTCAGTGAATTAGTATCTTTTAAAGTTGAAATAAGCTCTAAAGTTTGAGAGAACCATTTTTCATATGTGGCAAGATTTTGGCCCTGGAGAAGAAGGATGAAACAAACTGATGTCCTATGGGTCCTTAAAAGAATTCCAATAAAATAAACAAGGGATAGAAAGATATGAAATACAACGATCTGAGAGCTGGAGGCAGGAGAGATGCTAAAGAAACCATTTGAATCATGGGGAAAAGTCTGTACAGTGACTTAAGTTTGGAATTTGATGGGAGCAGTGAAATTCAAATTTACTAGAGATGCTAGTGGTAGATCAATTGCTATGGTTACCTTTACTGTGTTAGCTATTGCTTTAGAATAAATGTAGTTTTTACTCTAGGGCAAACTTGGGGAAAAACTTCAGATGCATTAAGCATGTAAAAAAACGGTTGAAAAAACATGTGAAAGCAACTTGTATCATTTTAGACCAAACTGAAATTGAACCATAACATTAAAACATAATGTTTCGGAATGTTTGGGTTTTTTAAGTAAGTGAAATGTTATCTTTTGGGGAAAAGGTGAAAATGGAGGAACGTTATCTTTCAGGAAAGTCTTGTTATTTATCCCAATAAGGACTTTGAAATTAAGTGGACATGGTGTTGGAACACTAAAAGGAACTGCTTACCAAAGACAGACAGCTTGGATACCAGGAAGGGCAGAAGTAGGCTAAGTATTCTGAAGTCAGACTGCATTTGCAAACAAACACATACAAAGGGAGAGTTCATAGGCAGAGCTGGGTTTCTGCATGGGCAGAATCTTATCATGTGGTAGTTGACAGAGACGTGATTCATGGACCTCTGTTGTCCCTTCTATTCCTGCTAATACAGTGACAAAGAAAAAGGTCAGAGTAAATTATAATGCAATAAAATACTCCTCTGATCCTTATTCTAGCATGCTTCCTAAGGACGTGAAGCATGGGTTGAATGGCGGAGAAAAAACTGGTTGAAATTTGGAATGCAACCTAATTATAAGAGCATGCGATTTACTGAACGTAATCTCCACTAATCCATAGGTTTTTTTAAGTTGAAAGATTCATTAAATATCTCAGGTTTTGGAGCCATCCCTAAAACATTAAACTTGACAAATACAACATGACTGTTTACAAAACTGGTGAGTTGATCCCAGCTCTCCCAATGCCAACCAACTTTCTTAATGCTTCAGCTTCATAAATCAACAGTTTATATCAGAATCATAAATGCATTTTTGAATTTTATGTTAAGTTTTCAAGGTAGTAGAAAGACCTTAAAAAATATGGACTTCATATATTTAGAACTCAGAAGATATCTGAAATGCATGCCAAAATATCTCATTGTATTTAAGACAATTTAATGATTTTTGTAGCTGGATTAATGTTATTGGAATATGGGGGGAGGAGGTTGTGAAGCGTGCAGAGGAAAACAGAAGAAATAGTCTATGTTACACCTTGTTTTCTGCTTGCATGGAAGCTGCATTCTTGGTTTTTATGTTGAGACTACAGGTGAACTTTAGATGTATAGTGACTTACTACACATATACACACACTATGTATGTGTATGTATATATGTAACTATATATATGCATATGGATATGTATATAGTGATTATCAGTGTTCTTTGATGTTTTGACCTGTAAAATTTGCTCAGAGGAATGGACCACTGAATTGAAAATTTAAGTCTGCTGAGAGTGAGTGTAGTTTATAGTTACATTTTGCTCCTCCTGGAAATAGTTCGTGGACGTACAGACATTTGGAAGCCTGACTTGAGAACTACAGGTTTAAATATAAATACATGCGGTTACATGATGTGAGCACTAGATGGCAATAGAAGGACATCGGAAACATTTCAGTGCTCTTCTGCTTTTAATTCAGTGTAATGAGAAAATGAAGGACACTAAAACTGCTTTGACCCTGTTGATTAGTAGGAATAGATATTCTGCCCAATGAAGCATGATTTTTTATTGCAGAAGGCTCAGGATTTAATGGACAGTAGGTTTTGAAAAGAGATCAATTAGAAATTGCCTCAGATGTCAGTTTGTTTAATCCTGAAGATGTGAAAATAAACTTTGTAATGTAATGTAATGTAAACTTAGTAGCTGTGTTAATATTAGTGGGAGCCTACAGCCCTTTCTTGTTAGCCACAGTCTCAGGAAAACATGAAACAATAGCAAACACAGCCGCTCTGTTAATGGGAGTACAGTGAAGAGCTGCCTCAACTGGCAGTGCCCAGGCTGTGCAAGATGAGTGGCACAGCATGTAAACCAGCACCTGATCAGCTGTGGAAGCAGCAGATACTAGTGGGGGAGCATCACTAATCTCACTAGTACGTTTCTGGTTGCATAGTGTAGGTGTACCCAGTGGTGAGGAAAATTAGTTGTCTCATCAGCCCAAGATATGACTGTGTTTTGCAGAGGTGTTCATGCAAACTGGTATGCAAAGGCTCTTGCAATACAAGAAGCACAGGCATACCTGTCTCTAGCATTAGTCAGGTTGCGAGCCTAACCTAGAAAAGCTTGTTGTCTAGAAAGAGTATTAAGTGTGAACTGACTAATGACCACAGAAATTAAAAATCACTGTTGGCAGATATTATTAAAAGAAGCTATGTTTGTAACTGAGATTTGGTTTAAATCTGCAGTTCTGAGTGAATGTGACCTACCGTCTGGAGCCTTATTGAATTTTATATCTGAAGTGGCACAGAGTTCATGAAGATGAGAAGCGGTGGCTCCAGCAATGAGCATATAGTTCTGACAGTGGGACTTCAAGTACAACTGTTTTTATCTCTTGTTGAAGCCTCTCCCCAGGATAGCCTCAGTTATTTTTCACAAGAGCATCTATTTATAGCCATTTTATCAGATAAAGTGCCAATTGCTGTTTGTTCTGCACCAGTAGAAAGGAGGGTAACTCTACTGTGTTGGCTTTTACATGAGATTTTTTTGTATGTGTGCTTATGCTAGGGGAGTCTGGTGACTCTAGCAGCCATCTGAAAGAATTAGATTCATTTCAGTCAGCAAGATGCTTTCTGCCTGAGAAAGTCTGAAAAAGCTAAAGTGACACTTGTTAAATTATTCTCACCATCCAGTTGAAAATCATTTTCTGATTCAATATTGTTCTTTTCATTTTTTCTTGCAAGGGATACTTCCTTGTTGTGTTACTTAAAGAAGTGCAAAAGAGGTTGACAACCTCATTTAATTTTTGTCTGAGCTAAAATTATTTTTCTCCCACAGAGACCTGTGGGGGATCTTAAACTGAGAGTGAAGAAATGTGAAGTTTTTCTGTTTATCAAAATGTATTGCACCTGCAAGTTTTAATCACAGCCAGGGTAAAGATTAGCCTGTTATTGTGTTTAATATTGAAAAAGTAACCAGATAGCTCCCAGGTGCATGAGCTAAAAGAGCATAATGAAGGTTTCAGTCGTGCCAAATTTTGACCATGAATCAGTACCATATTTTTCAACAGACATAGTCATACATCGACTATATTTTGTGTTTGTATGCATAGAAATAAATGCACCCACACACATCTCGATGTGGACAGTAGTGATGTATTAGTAACTGAAAAAGTCTGCAGTCTGCAAGGCATTAAAATAGAACTGGTAGCAACTTAATTGGTAACATCTTTTCAAAGGAGACATCTGGGTGCAGTAGAAAGTTACCTTGTATCTATAGCAGCATTTAAGATCTCTGGTTTGGTTAACAGATGGCAGAGAGAAAGCTGTAAAAGAGTAAGACTGAATTAAAATGCCTATAACCCGTTTTGTTTTCTCTAATAATCTGGAAGACCTTGGTAGAGGTCTGAAAGCTCATTTGTTTGCAATAAGACTAGGTGATATATTCTCCAAGGTACCATAGGGAAGATATTTTTCAATATGCCCCAACAACAATATTAAGCAGCAAATCACAAGGCAAACTCTGAATTTAGCTACTGGTGTACGGTTTATGTATGACACTCTCCACTTTTCACAAAGCTCTTTTTCTGGCCTAACCTCAAACTGTAGGGAATTGAATCTCTCTTTTACTAGCTGTACTGCTACTTAACTGCACTGAGATAGCAGTACTCCTTAGCTTTTTTAAAGAACTCCTTAGCTTTTTTAAAAAAACTTTGAAGAACTCCTTAGCTTTTTTAAAAATCAAGTGCTCCTCGTTAGTCTTGCATGGAAACTAATCTATGTTCATTGTTCTCAATTTTCTTCCTGACATTAATTTTTCTAGATTGTTCTGGCAAGTGAACTACATCAGCATGTAAACTGCACTTTCAGCTTACACACTAACAGATTTTCCTTCCTTAAAGCAGTAAGAAAATTGTACCAAAAAGTGGAGTGGGGGTCAGCAGCAGTGTTTCTATCTGAAAAGTGTATACGTGATCTGCTGTTGTCCATTTAAATATCTATAGAAAATCCATTTGGCCACAATGGATTTGGCATTGAAGCACGTAAAGACTGAATGGGGAGAGGGAGAAGGGTCAGATTTGTTGTTCAATTCTCTATTTCCATTTTGATTTATCACATCATTTTCACTCGTTCTAGTACAGGCAAAGCTGGGCCTATAGATTGATTATGGTCAAAGTCTTATTATTTTCTGACCCCAGTGCTATTAGAAACATCTGTTGTCTTTGTGGCATTGTGAAAAATGTATGCTATAGATTTTTGACAATCTTTGCTAAATGTGACAAACTGACTTCAATTAGAAGAGCAGAAAAGGAATCCCATTATTATGGGATCATTCCAGGGCTAGTGCTATTGCTTGAACAGTTAGAGAAGTTGTGCTGCTGTTTAGGAAATATCATTTGACTTCAAAAACAAGGAGGCAAATCTTCTCTTTTGCCAAAAAAGGGCTATTCCAGCAGTGCTCTACTCAACAGCTTCCCAAATTCACAGCTCTCATCACTGTCTCTTGTCATCTTTCTTTATCTTCATTGTATATAGATAGTCTGGAACAATAAGGGTTGTTTTGCCGCCTTGTCTATATTTTTGTTCTCTGTTTTGTATTCTGAGTTCTGCATTAACATGTCTACATTTCTGGGCAATTTCATGGACCTGGTAGATGATGAGAAAGGGCATTAACACAAAAGAGTCGTAACAAATAAGACGATTCAGTATAAAGCCCAATGAGAAGAGAAGGAACAGAGATGGACAAATAATAATTTCATATAACAGGATTACATACAGTGTTACTTCAGCTCGACCTTCTCTCTGGTCTGCTTTTGAGTTTGTTTGACTCCAGGTTATATCTGTACAGTATGATGAAGACAAGCTAACATGCTTACAAAACCAAGCTAGCCAAAGGACTCTATACCACAGCAGACTCTAATTTTTACTTTGTTAAATGTTGTTGAATTTACTTGCAATCTGAATTTGCAGGGTCTTTTTTTTTATTTAGAAGATTACCTTGGCATGATTTTGTTAATATGACTATCTGAAGAGCTTCTGTAAACATTTGCTGGTCAGGTCATGATCATCTTTGATATTAGATATTACTTTCATTTTACAGATGGAGGTTTGAAACAAGTGGTTAAACAGCTTTCCAAATGTCGCGTTATTCATTGCAAAGCTGGGCTGAAATGTTACATTCAAGCAAATAGCTTTTTATGTATGTAATAGCTGTTCATTTCTCACAGTATATATCTCTCATTTTAAGCACTTCCAATGATACCAGGAGCTTGACGTTATAATTAAGAAGGTATTTAAATACCCCAAAAATCACATTGATTTGGATTTACAGAAGCCTTTTGGATTCAAGGATAAAGATGGCATTATAGTACTTCATAGAAAGTTTGCTAGGTTTGCTTGTTTTTCTCTGCCATTCTGTGTAGCTTTAAAGTTTGGTGCAAAAAGTCATCATTTTATAACAGCTGTACCCAGGATCATAATGAATCATAGTATTTATAACCCACAGCAATATGGCTCTGCATGATCCACTCTCAGCCTTGTTAGTCTGAGTATAATAGTTTTAAGCAAGCAGTTATTTGCATAACTGGTTTTTGGTAAAGTATCTAAAAGCAAAGGTGTAAAGGGGTATAAAACATATAGGAAACATATATTTGAATTAGTCATCAATGAAAAAGAAAGCTAAAAAGAAAACCTATTTATTCTTCAGGTTCTTGAAGAGAGCATTATTACTGCTCAACCAGTTAAAATGAATAATTATTTTGCAAAATGTAAGGGTATTATATTAACAGAATGTATGTTCAGTGTTCAAAGTAGATAATGACCGATTCATATAAGGTGTGAAAATTCTAGTTAATTGCCTCTGAAGCAGCACAGTTTACCAGACAAATAGGTGAAGGGAGATTAAGCTTTTGACATCTGGAAAAACTCCAGGTTTTCCTCAATATTTTGCTTGCTGATTCCTCTATTTACATTTAGAATAGATTCGTTAAGAACAATTCAGGGTTGTAGTACTCAAAGTAGATATGTGCTTACTTGTACAATACCAAAGTAGTATCTTGGTTGGGAAAAAATATGATTAACATTTCCTTCAAACTGCCACCTTGTTAAGGCTCTTTAAGCCACTGATCTAAGTTAAGGCAGGAGTATTGACCTGTGAGGGTGTACTGTAGGAATACAGACACTGTGCAGGAGTATTGGCCTCAGGTAACACAGAAAAAACAAGATGATGTTGTTGATAAGTAAGGTGAATTGTGGTTGGACTTACGAATTTAGGCTACGCTACTTTCTTAGATATAGAAAATCAAAATAGAACAAGGTGGGCAGGTGTCTTTCAATGGGACTTGAGGTCTTTGTAGCTCTCTGCCAAGTTGGGTATGGTAAAACCTGGAGCAGAGCTTTATAGGGGAATTCCCCTTAATAAGCGCAGGCCAATGTCTCTCATGCAAGGAGAGAATGACTGAGATGTACCCTTTGATCCTCAGCAATGCCTGAAGCATCACTATGAAACGCAGCCTGAGGTTAGCTCTGCTTTGAGAGATACACTTTGAATTTTCTGCTAGAGGGGAAAGTCATAGAAGATCTTCCTTGTGAAACTGTGTGTTCCTCTCTTTAGCCAGTTTTCATACGTTAGCATGGCAAGGGGCTCCAGTTGTGCGATGCTTTAAAAATGAGCCATTAGGGCTCTACTCTTATGTATTCTTTTTTGGGAGGGGAGGATGTTAGTCGTAAACACATTGATTTCCTGATACAAAGTCAGTCTTAGATACTTGACATATTTCTGCCAAGGTCAGTTAAAAATTGAGCGTATTTAGAGCCTTGGACAGGGAACCAGCTATCATTACCAACTGGAATGGATCAAAAATGGCTTGAAAGGATGTTTTTCCATCTGTTTGCATTAAAATCTGAAGACAATTATATCTCGCCTCCATCTTAAGAAGTACATGGAATGTGCATGTATATCTTTACTGTGTTTAGGGGAGTAACATAATCAAACACTTCAGAATGACTGAAGGTGAAAGGGCTACTCTAGCTATTGTGACTGGTATTTTTTGAAATTTCAGCCCTTACAAATGGGGAAACTGATCCTGGGTTTTCTAAGTGTCTCTGTTATTCTTAAGTGTTTGTTGATAAATGAAGGAAACGTGGAAAGGTTGTTTTGAGTGTTTGATTTTTAGTTTTTGTCAGGTGTTTTTCATTCCAGAGGCTTCCTGGTCTATTATCTTCCTTCCCTTGGGAACTCTGAGGTGTTTAGAAAGAAAATAACAAATGATGCAATATCTGAGTCAAACATTTTTATGGAGAATTTTAAATGTCTGATAAACTGAGCAACATTATCAGTTTTCAAGGGTTAATATGATAACCATTCTCATTATATTACACAATCAATGACATCACACCACACATAACAATGAAATTAATTTGCAGTTTTTGTTGATGAAATATTTGCTAATTTAGCTTTTTCTTTGACCAGGACTATTGTGGAAAAGAGGAAAAATATCCCATAATAAATTCTGTATTTTGTAGCCACTGCCTTTTATGTGTACCACAGGATTAATTGTACAGTTAGATGAAAAGCAAATTGAAAAATAAATGAGAAGAGTATATTAAGAAACAGATAGTCAAGATAATGTATCCTGGAGCTAAATTTACAGTGTAAAACCAATACTGTACATTGATAGCACCTGAGAGTAATGCATGTGCTAGAGAAAATTATATTGCAATATGCCTTGATTACCATCTGCTTGATTTTAATTAATTTCCTTAATTGGAGAACAATGCATTTTGTAATTACACATTAAAACACCACTACCTATTGCAGAGTCTTTATCTACTGCACAAACTCTCCTGGTAGACCCACTGCCTGTCTAATTTATAAAGCCTCATCTCAGTGAACACGGGCTGTTTGGCAGACTCTTGACAATTACTCAAATTAATCACATGTGAAGCAACACTCCAAACTTGTAATTTAGGTGCAATAAAATTCTAACTGTGAATAACTCAGCTCATACAGATACAAGGGTGAAACCTCCACCAGAAATGTAATTAGAAAACGGTACAGTTGAAGCTAGAATAAAATTTAAAGTGAAATGTACCATCTGAATAAATGCTTCAGAGATAATGGCTTTGACTACAAGAATGTAAATTAGTCTCCTTACTTTAGACCAAAAAGGTAGTGTAATATAAAATTAACTTATCAGGTAAATAATGAAATATTTAAGCCACACAATCAAAACATCAATCCCAGAGGACAAATTTATTCTTCTTGTAGCTCTATTGAGATCTAACTTAGTTACAGCCAAAATAAAATTGGCTCAGTGATTTAAACTAGAATTTCTTCACATTAATGTCCCTCTTTTCTGCAGACTAATGGAATAAATCCATCAAGGTATGCCTATCTTGTGGCTTAATCTTCTTTTGGATATAGTCCATCACAGTTCAACAAAGTACCCTTTCATAGATTTCCATTTCTCTGGCTGAAGCTTGAGAGTGTCCTAAGTAAGAGTAAGGAGGCTTGGCTCTTATCTGACTTATCACCTGCCTCATTTTTGCAAGATTAATTCTATGCCAGCTATTTGAATTTTTATCAAATGGGATCACATTTAGCTTTATTACTTGATCCTGTCTTCAAGGGCAAACTGTATAAACTGGACAGTGCCTGGGTTGGGAAGAGGAAGCAGTGGTTCAAAGACAAAGAACTGCAAGGGTTTCCTGTTCACCTTGGAGGAAAGTAGTTTGCAACACTGCAGCAAAATACTGCCCTTATGAACATATGCTATCTAGTTATTCGTTCTGACACATCCTCTATATGATCTTTGAGGTCAAATTTGTTAACTGACACATTTCTAGAAGTCTGAAATGCACAAAAGAAAAAAAGAACACAAGTCCATGTTCTTAATTTGCAGAGTAGAATATGTGTTGATACATGATTAAAAAGGTCAGTCTGGCACAGAACCCAATACAATCTTTTCAGTGCATTTGACCAGTACTTTACTGGACATGATATCAAGTTTCCATGCATGATTTTGATTCTTCATTCTTTAATACCATGATGAGATTAACAAAACTTGCACGGAATAGGGTTAACTCAAGTAAGAAATAGAGGAAGATAGGTCAAGTTGCAGCATATGCAAGGGCTGGAAGAAGTATCAGACAAGCAAATTCAGGAAAATAGTCAGCCAGAGGGCAACTAAAAAAGGCTTAATTTCTAAGGAGAGTCTGAACAAGGAACGTGGGAGGAACTGCAAAACTTATGAATGCTTGCCACACACCAAGAGGGGAGGAGAGAGGGAGAGACTGATTACTTTGTTCTGCAGTTGTGTCCCTGGCTGAGATGGGAATTGTTGCAAGAGCTGACCTGTTACGTGGTTGCAGTGTTTAAACAGCAAAGCATGCACTAAGTATTTTTTTCTACATGTTTGTTATTAAAAGAAAAAAAAAAACCACAGCAGAAAAAATATCTCCAATGCATTCTTAGGATCAGTCTCCTGTTGCTTGGGTACAATGTGTTTGGAGGCTTTCTGTATAATTCCTGTGCAGGTTTGAATTTCTCTGCAAGTATTCTGTTGTATTCATTATATGAGGTCTATACATTTGTTTTAAAGCAAGTTTAATCAAAGAAAAGTGATGCTTATTTTGACTCTTGATGTGCTTTTTATACTACTTTCAGACTGTAAAACATTTCATTAATCTGTTGTGCATCTATTTGCCAGTGGCGCTGATCACTGAGTGTCATTCCTTTTAGGAACTTGAATGGAGCTCTTTGAATGTGTCAAAATGTTTTCAATATGTCAGTATCAGGAAAGCTACAAGGATACAGGAAATTGATCTTTGGAAACAAATTGTCTGAATCAGGGAGAACAACTGATTTGTCTCAGAACTAGCCAGCCAGGCTGGGGTTTTGTGATGTTCTCTGATAATCCAGTTACACAATTTGACAGTCCTGTCTGCGATCTCATGAATTTATTTAACCTCTGTTATCATGCTTAAATACCAAGGCTGAGCCTGGACCTCCAGCTTAGAGGACTATTGTCACCCAAGGCAAAAGAGCAAGGTCTCCCAGGGAATAGATATTGTAAAATGATAGTGTTGGCACATATTATTTCTCTCTTTATCGAAATAGATGAGATCTCCTTGCTGAAGTTAGCTCCATGTAATCATTTTGCTGTAACTCATGCATGAGAATTCTGTCACCTGTAGATCGCATGTCTAGGAGCACTGGGAAGAGCACATAGAGCATGGAAGATGATGATTTAAATTGTATGAACCTATGTGACCATGTGTAAAAATAGATACTGATATGCTAATGAGTTTGCTGAGAAGACTTAACATGTAGACACAATGATGGAATTAAATTTTTCACATAGCTTTTAAAATGAAAAAAATGACATTTGTTTTCCAAAAATGTCTCCATGAAAATAATTCAGTGTCTCTTGCGCCTTCATTTTCCAGGATAATACTGACACTAGCTAAAGCAGTATTTTGTTAGATATACAATCAAACAGAAAATTTTAAAATGAATAAACACATGCAATAAATAATTTAGGCATAGTTTCAGTAGCAGATATTAGAATAGGCTGTGGGACTCTCACTTGTAGCCAAAGACAGACCTGCAGCTGGGAAGATTTACACAAGTATCTAGCAGACGAGGTCTCTGCTAATCTGATCTTGGTAAGGAGGGTGGGGAAGGTAACAGGGTTCTGTCATACCCATGAATGTGCTGGTATCTTGGATATCTGATGTAAAAAACATCTTGTGGCCTGTTGTTTCAAGTCTCAGGTTAATAACATAGTCACAGCCAAGCCTTGTGTGTAATAGGATATCCACCCTTGTGCTGGTATGGATACTATGCAATAGCAATGTCGTCTTTGAATAGCTGTACCTTATTTTGGCTTTTTAAGGGAAATATAAATGGCTTGGCACGTATGTTAACAATTCCCAGCAGAGAATTACAGTCAACATAAACATCTTACTTGAAGATGCAAAGATGAAAATAAGGCTATTGGAAAACTACATAACATTGATAAACTTCACACTTCTGAGAAGACAGTTGCTAGTTAATTAACATGCAAGAACTTTCATTAAATATATAATAGTACATCTAGTTGCAGTGTTTATTTTACCTCATTAAAACCAAATAGATCAATAGCCATGTTTTTCAGTTTCTTAACTGCATAGGAAGATACAAATCTGAAATGTGACATCACTAAATGCATTTCATTAGTCACTGATACTTATTTATTAAAAAAACCCTAATCACATCACAAACTTTAACATAAACCCTTTTTAGAGACACCAACCTGGGTTTACTCCATGTTTCTGCTGGTTTCATTACTGAACCTAATGAAGTTGCCCAATATCAACTTGAGTATTGTATTACAGCTGCATTGTAAAGTATGGCCAGGTTTTCCCTTTGTGGCTGTTCACAAAGGATGTACTTGAAGGCTTACTGGTAAATAATCACTTATTTTTATGTGAACTTTTTCATTTTTAGTTAGCAACTAGAAACTCATTACATACTTCCAGGATTCTCTGGCAGCTGTTACCACCCCTCCTTATTCTCCTTCCATCCCATAAATATTCTATTTTAACACTATTGTTCACATAAATAATGGTGACATATTTTGTCAAAGTGGGAGACCTAACTCCCTATTAGAAATACTTATAATGCTCAAACAATAATAATAAAAAACTCTTTTATGTAATTCTTCTGTATCCAAAGTACAGAAAACAACTCAGGAGAATTTTATTATCCCGGTTTTAATCATGCGCCTCATACACCACCAAGAAAGAACCAGGAAGATATTCAATCTATCTCTTCTCATATACTGACTATAAAGATTGCAGTTCAAATGTGTTACACACAGATTTCAGGAGGGCTTTACTGGGACTCTTAGCTGATTTAAATGTTTCAGTTACAGTAAATATCACATTTAATGTGACTACTACTGATAATGTAACTTCCAATTATTTGATAACATTTAAACAAAAAATTAAATATTTGAGAAATGGATCATTCCTCAGGTTTAGCCTCAAACAGTCCATCTCCTCTGCGTGGAGCAGAGCTTCCTGGGATGTTCTCTGTCATTCTCTGAGCACATGCTCTTGCAGATTCACAGCTTCTGAACTGGCACGTCACAACTGCTGGCCATAGGTGGGAGTCCTGCCTCCCGTGCTGCCTGTGCTTTGCCGCTGTCTTGGTAGGCACATGAACACCGAGGTTCCCCAGTTCTGTTGTGAGAGAGAGTGTTGAAACTCTCTTACTCCAGTTCTGTTACTTGCTCTGTGCCTCCTGAGCCTACGTGGTGCAGTTGAGTGAGTGCTTGATGACATTGCGTCTGGCACCAGTAGTCAGAGACTCACATTCTCCTACGTTGGTGTGATATCCTATATATGTAGGAAGAGAAGGAAAGTTTTTAACCTACCTAGACTATGTTTGTTAGCAGAACCTTTCCCCGTACTACTGAGGCAATTCTGTACTATCAAGAAGTGCCAAGCCTGGATATCCACATCAGGAAAAGGGTTTTCTCTGAGAAGGCAGGGAAACCTCAATGGGTGTTTTATACAGTCTGTGATCAGATTTGTGTTCTGAGGCATTCTTATACTTTTTTTATCAATGTGTTCCAAAGAGTTATTTCATGTAACTTTCAAATCCAAGCATCCTATACCAAGCTATTGTTGTTGTTTAGCTTCAGTGGGCAACTAAGCACCACACAGCTGTTGCTCACCCTGAGAATCTGAAGAGCAAAAGTAAGAAAACTTGTGGGCTGAGATAAAAAGAATTTAATAATTGAAATAAAATAAAATAATAATGGTAAATCGTAATGAAAAGGAAAACAACAAGAGAGAGAGAAAGGAACAAAAGCCAGGGAGAAAAAAAAACCTCAAGTAATGCTCACCACCTGCTGACCGATGCCCAGCCAGTCCCCGAGCAGCAATCGCTGCCCCCCAGCCAACTCCCCCCAGTTTCTATACTAAGCATGATGTCATATGGTATGGAATAGCCCTTTGGCCAGTTTGGATCAACTATCTTGGCTGTGTCCCCTCCCAGTTTCTTGTGCACCTGGCAGAGCACGGGAAGCTGAAAAGTCCTTGACTACTGTAAGCACTGCTTAGCAACAACTAAAACATCAGTGTGTTATCAACATTATTCTCATACTAAATCCAAAATGCAGCACTATGCCAGCTACTAGGAAAAAAATTAACTCTATTCCAGCTGAAACCAGGACAACTATAAATAAAATGGGCAGAAAGTTATGCTCTTTATGTGGGATTACAGTTTTTATAGCAGTAGCAGTACTAGTCAGAAAAATGGGAATAATGAATTTAAGGGAGTAGAAGTTTGTTTAAGGTGGTTTAAGTTAGCATGCTGGGTGTAAGTTGATATTATCTCTGCTTCCAGTCTACTAATTTTTTAATTTAGAAATGTAGCCAATGAGCCTGCTGTATCTGACAAACTAGTCAAGTCCTTGCTATGTTATGAATAAATACTCAGATTGAGACTGGTCACCTTTCTGAAGCAGGTAGACAACAGAATCCAACAACGGTGATATGTATCATGCAGGAAATTGCTTTAATTTTAATTCTATAAGTAGCTGGGAGAAGCCTCATGATCACTAGCCCTTGTTCTTGTGGGGGACTTCAACCTACCGGATGTCTGCTGGAAATACAACACAGCAGAGAGGAAACAGCCTAGGAGGTTCCTGGAGTGTGTGGCAGATAACTTCCTGACACAGCTGGTGAGTGAGCCAACTAGGGAAGGTGCCCCACTGGACCTCTTGTTCACGAACAGAGAAGGACTTGTGAGCCATGTGATGGTTGGAGGCGTCTTGGGCAGAGTGATCATGAAATGATAGAGTTTTTGATACTTGGAGAAGTGAGGAGGGGGGTCAGCAGGACTGCCACCTTAGACTTCCGGAGGGCAGATTTTGGCCTGTTTAGGAGACTGGTCGACAGAGTCCCCTGGGAGGCAGCCCTAAAGGGCAAAGGAGTCCAGGAAGGCTGGACATTCTTCAAGGAGGAAGTCCTAAAGGCACAAGAGCAGGCTGTCCCCAGGTGCTGAAAGATGAGCTGGCGGGGAAGAAGACCGGCCTGGCTGACTAGAGCGCTTTGGCTAGAACTGAGGAAAAAGAGGAGAGTCTACAACCTTTGAAAGAAGGGGCAGGCAAGTCAAGAGGACTACAAAGGTGTAGCGAGATTGTGCAGGGAGAAAATTAGAAGGGCCAAAGCCGAGCTAGAGCTCAATCTGGCTACTGCCGTAAAAGACAACAAAAAAGACTTCTTCAAATACATCAGCAGCAAAAGGAGAGCTAAGGAGAATCTCCAGCCCCTAGTAGACGGGGGAGGGAACACAGTGACCATGGATGAGGAAAAGGCCGAGGTACTTAATGCCTTCTTTGCCTCAGTCTTTAATAGTAGGGCCAATTGTTCTCTGGGTACCCAGCCCCCTGAGTTGGAAGATAGGGACGGGGACCAGAATGGAGCCCCCATAATCCAGGGGGAAATGGTTAGGGACCTGCTGCACCACTTAGACACTCACAAGTCTATGGGGCCTGATGAGATCCACCCGAGAGTACTGAAGGAACTGGCAGAAGTGCTCACCAAGCCCCTTTCCATCATTTACCAGCAGTCCTGGCTAACTGGGGAGGTCCCAGTTGACTGGAGATTAGCAAATGTGATGCCCATCTACAAGAAGGGCTGGAAGGAGGATCCAGGGAACTACAGGCCCGTCAGCCTGGTCTCGGTACCAGGAAAGCTGATGGAGCAGATCGTCTTGAGTGCCATCACATGGCACGTAAAGGATAACCAAGGGATCAAGCCCAGCCAGCATGGGTTTAGGAAAGGCAGGTCCTGCTTGACCAACCTGATCTCCTTCTACAACAAGGTGACCTGCTTAGTGGATGAGGGGAAGGCTGTGGATGTTGTCTATCTAGACTTCAGTAAAGCCTTTGACACGGTTTCCCACAGCATTCTCCTGGAGAAACTGGCTGCTCATGGCTTGGACGGGTGTACTCTGGGCTGGGTAAAGAACTGGCTGGATGGCCGGGCCCAAAGAGTGGTGGTGAATGGAGTTTACTCCAGTTGGCGGCTGGTCACAAGTGGTGTCCCCCAGGGCTCTGTGTTGGGGCCAGTCCTGTTTAATATCTTTATCAATGGTCTGGACGAAGGGATCGAGTGCACCCTCAGTAAGTTTGCAGATGACACCAAGTTGTGCGGGAGTGTTGATCTGCCTGAGGGGAGGAAGGTTCTACAGAGGGACCTGGACAGGCTGGATCGATGGGCTGGGGCCAATTGTATGAGGTTCAACAAGGCTAAGTGCAAGGTCCTGCACTTGGGCCACAGCAACCCCATGCAACGCTACAGGCTTGGGGAAGAGTGGCTGGAAAGCTGCCCAGCAGAGAAGGACCTGGGGGTGTTGGTTGACAGCCAGCTGAATATGAGCCAGCAGTGTGCCCAGGTGGCCAAGAAAGCCAATGGCATCCTGGCTTGTATCAGGAATAGCATGGCCAGCAGGACTAGGGAAGTGATCGTGCCCCTGTACTCGGCACTGGTGAGGCCACACCTCGAATACTGTGTTCAGTTTTGGGCCCCTCACTACAAGAGAGACATTGAGGTGCTGGAGCGTGTCCAGAGAAGGGCAACGAAGCTGGTGGAGGGTCTAGAGCAGAAGTCTTACGAGGAGCGGCTGAGGGAACTGGGGTTGTTTAGCCTGGAGAAAAGGAGGCTGAGGGGAGACCTTATTGCTCTCTACAACTCCCTGAAAGGAGGTTGTAGAGAGGTGGGGGTCGGTCTCTTCTCCCAGGTAACAAGTGATAGGATGAGAGGAAATGGCCTCAAGTTGCGCCAGGGGAGGTTTAGACTGGATATTAGGAAATTGTTCTTCACCGAAAGGGTTATCAAGCATTGGCACAGGCTGCCCAGGGAAGTGGTTGAGTCACCATCCCTGGAGGTATTTGAAAGATGTTTGGATGAGATGCTTATGGACACGGTGAGGTGGTGGTTCTGGTAGTGTTAGGTTTATGGTTGGACTCAATAATCTTAAAGGTCTTTTCCAACCCATATGATTCTGTGATTCTGTAATTTCTTCTCAGGAAAGTTACATAGAGGTACTTGGCGTACCAATGTAAGGTAGCATTAGGGAATTTATTTAACATCTGTACCTAAAGTTAAATCTCTGTAATAATATTTGAGGACTGCCCTTCCCCATAGGACATTTTTGACAGTGTTTGATGGAATATACAAATTTTTTACCTTTAGGTGACAACTGTCTTGATGCATTTTTGACAGAATCCTGCTACTTTTTTGCTAACGAGTGGTGGGAAGCCTGATAGGTGCACTATAGCAGGAGGTAAGTGCTGACCTATTTGCTGGGTAGTCCTGAAGCAATAATCTGCAAGTCAGAGCACTGCTGTGTAGAGCCATTATAATTTCAATGATTTGTGAACTGTGGTGGCTGAATATCTTGTCAGATGGGTTTGCACAATTACCAAAAGCATGCTAACTTTGACAGCAAAATTATAAATAAATGTCTCTGCACTCTTTTTTTGATATGTACATATAAAGCCTGCCAGCAGTAAGGATGCAGTAATGCAGACTTACCAATGCATCTTCAGGAGAACTGATCTCATGAGGTTTAAACTGAAGAGGATGGTTACAGAGTGGCTGTATTTTAAATGGCATAATTCTAAATTATCTTCCAGCAGCTTTTCAAGAGTGGTTTTGTAGCAATCAGAATATTGTCTATTCACTCTATTCACTTTTTTCTCTGCTAGCGCCTTGGGTTTTGTTTCTAAGCTCAGTGTCTTTCAAAGATTTTCTGCCAAACTATTAAACTTTCTGACTCATTTCTCTCTGAAGGAACAAAAGATAAAATTCAAGGGTAGACTGTAGAAGGGCTAAATTTCCGGAGAGCAAAGAGTAATGATGAATTGTGTGCAAAATGGCACTGGTACTCCTGCACCCTTCCCTCGGCAATTTCACTCAACTGTCTGGAGGTTACTTCAGTTGCCTGAAACTATCCCAATATCAAAAATTAGGAAACCTTTCCGGCCTGGAGGTATATGATATTTCATGTCAACAATAGGAGAAAATGGATTGACATGATTAGCTACATTTTGTATCCAGCAAGAGTTAGCCAGGAAGATAAAGAATGTTATTGATGACCAATTAATCTTTTCTTTTTGAAAGCCTAGGATGGGAAAAGTCTCTTTAGGGTTGATTTGCAGGAACATATAGGCACTAAATCTTCTTTTAGATGTCAGTATTTAGATGTCACTAGCATTCACAAAAATCTCTACTCAGCTCTTGACTGACCATGGAGGCAGCTGTCTCTCAGCAGTGAAGTTTTTTCTGGTGAAGCCCCTATAAATTTTCTTCTGCTGGATATATGTGTAATTACTTGATGACACTGACATAGTCCATACCTGAGACATGGAAGGATTCACCAGCAACCTTGTATCCATATGCAGAGGCTCTTTATGATGGTAGTGCAATTCCGGCCTCATATACAGTAGTGCATCTGGAAAAGAGATGAGAACAGTCCTGCCTGTGACTAATTTGGAGTGGGGATTTGAGTCTGGATCTTCCACTTCTCCTGACAATTTCTAATGTCTGACTCAGAGAATGTTCTGGAAATAATCCCAGTTCTCAGTCCTTCCCCTTCCCTTGTTCCAGCTTATGTATAAAATTAAATATTTCTTAGAGCGTGCTTCCAGCTGAAGTAATCATCAAACTGTAGCATCACTCTCAATTTGCCATTGGCCCAAAACATGCTTAGAAAGGACAGATAAAAGCTACAACTTTTAATAGTACAGGCTGGGTGGGGTCAACCAGTCACATCACTGCTTTTGACAAAGAAATTCAGAGACACAAATAATAATTTGGTGTCCATCTTCTATTGAGCCAATTTAGCTGGACTTGGATTTAAGGGTTTATGGGGTTTTGTAAGAAGGGGACAGATTTTCCCTAAAAGCAAAGCTGAGTGAAAAACAGAAATACAATGTAGTTAAAAGTGGCAAAACATTGAAAATGTTTCCAATTTACTTATCCCAAACAAACAAGCTCATTTTTAACAACATTTTCCATAGTATTTTAATATACTTTTACAGTCTTATGAAAATAATTTATTAACTAGGGTTTAGGTACTAAACACTTCTTAAATAATTTAAAGAAAGTTGTATAATAGGGTGGAAAACATAGTAAAACCATGTAAATGATGTTCAAATTTCCGTTTTTAAGAAAAATCTGTATTTATATGTGAAAATGTTTTGTTTAGCTCTAAAGACTGATATGAATAATGTATGTCTATGGGTTATGATGGAGCACACTTGTGCTTCCAGATTATGGCTGGAATTCATAAAATATTCAAGATAAAATTGAGGTTAGGATACAAACCTTGTGTCTTGAGCTATGATTCAAGGAAAGGGTCCTAAGACTTGTATCTGGTATTAGTGCTGTCATTGAGAAAGAAGTACTGTGGTAGCTCATACAAATACTGTTATTTTTCTGGCTAGGGTCTTCTGGCCTATAATTGAAAGTAGATTTAGCTGTAAGTTTCTGCTTACATCATTTGGAAGTCAGATAATACTTGAATAGATGGTGGTTTGGGGTTTTTTGGTTGGTAATTCTTATGGCATAACAGAAGCTGTCTTTAGTATACTGATTTTTTACAACTGTAAAGTCATATTTTTCACATGGACAGTCTATAGCACACAGTCCCTTCCTCTTTGTGAAAAATCACACTTGCATTAACAAGTTGTGGTTGAGTTACAGAGGCAGTGGAAATTGTAACTTTTTAAGAAACTTTATTTGTTCTATGTATTTGTGAACAAGAATTTTAAGAAAAAATCATTTCTGTAATAAGATAGTAAAGTGCACAAAAGGATTTGTATGTAAGGCTCACATAATTCAACTATAGTTCTTTTCAGTCTATCCAACTTCTCTTAAAGGCTTCTCCAAGAGTGTTTTTATCTTCTGGGAGTGATTTTGAAACAAATAATAGCTTAATTGTTTAATATATTCATTGCTTCTAATGGCAATCCTTCCAAAAAGGCAGAAATGTGCAGAAGTTGCAGTACTGCAAAGGAGAAGGTAAGGATCTCCAATCTGAAGGTTAATGCTGTTGGTAAAACATTATGCTTTTTAATTTAAATTTAAGCAAAAGATTAGGATTTACTTATCTCTCACTAATGTTTCACGTTTTATTGTGGAAAAAATGCATTTCCTTTATAAGAAGTACAGATGGCAGTGTTGAATAAATTACTGAAGCTGTATCTTCACAGAAAAAGTGACAATTTAGCTTGCTTGAAGTATAATCTAAAGCTCAGTGACTGTCTCTCTCATTATTCAACTAGGTCAGTGACCACCTCATTGTATTACCTTAAATAATTAAGGGGGTAAAGCTTCTGCTAATACTGGAGAACAGCAAGGATTTTGTACCCTGTATAAATTGAGCATGAATGAAGTGCTTGCCAGGTAGTTCATCAAAGTAAAGGGCTGTATTTTGAATCTAGCTTTTTAGTTAATCTAAAATGGTGTAGTTCTGTTGAAAGCATTGAAATTATGCAGATTACATCAGCTGGGAATTCATATTTTGAATTTCTTCCTAGAATGAAAATCTCTTCTCTTTTAAATTGAATTATTTCATAAGTAGGTATTACTTGAGTTTAAAACCATTAAAGGCACTTGCTAGCTTCCCAGATAGTTAAAATTAGGGGCTGACACTGCAATCCTGGGTGCTGTGGGCATGAGCAGTGCCATTGGCTCTGAGGATGGAGTAGACTGCATGTGAGAGAAACAATCCATCTATATGATGGTCACAGCTCAAGTTCCAGTAACTGTGGCCACTGAGTGCTCTGCAAAATTATAGGATGAGTCCTGCTGAAGGTTCTGCTCCTGGTTCAAAAGCTGTTATCAATGCTGCAGAGGACTCAAATATTTTTTTGAACTGTGACTGGGGGAGCCTGATTTCTTCTGGATTTGTGCATTGTAGGTGACTGTCTGTCATGTTAAAGAAGCCCTGACTGAAGTCTATGCCAGAATAAAGATATACAAGAAGAGCTTTATTTTCTGTGGGTTCTCTGGTGTCTAGCATGGAATATTTTTAAGTCTTCTATCATGTGGTTGAGTTTCAGGGAAACTGGCCAAAGAATTTATAAGCCACAGACTGACAAGTTTTGGTACATACAGTAGGAAAGACCCAGTTTCCAAAGAAGGAAACTGAATGTATGTGCATGAAGAGGAATGCTCAGAGGGATCAGAACTGTAACAGCTCTGGTGCAGTTGCACGCCTTCTGGTTTGAGGGTAACAGTCAGGGGTATAAGAAGTCTAGAGAAGGGACAGACAAGCTTTAAAACAAGCATCTGCACAGAAAGGGGAGGCTTACCTTCAAGTGGTTGATAATTGCCATCTCTATCATCACTAGGTACATTGTCTGCTTTGCAGCATCATTCTGTGGAAATTCCTCCTTGTGTATTTCGTCTCTCATGTCACATACACACAGACACATAGACAAGAGGCAATGTAAACTACCCAATAGGGAATGCCACATATATATTACCATTACCTCTCTTCTTATTTCTATGCACTTTGTTCAGTGCAACTGAGATGCCTGCATTTCATTTAATTCTTGCAGCTCCAAATACTGTCCCTTCTTCATGAATCAAGGGAACTTCAGGCCTTTCTCTTAAAAATATGTGGTGCTATGGTGTTCTCCTTTACTCAGTGGCCTAGTACTTAGTGCATGAAAGATTGCTAATTTCTGGGACAGGAAATTGATTTCAGAAAGAAGGCAGTGAACAAGAGCAAACATGACTTTCCTAGGAAGAGGTCCACCAAGGTTTCAGTGAGTTCCAATGCATTTTCTACATTAAACAAGGGTCAACTGATCAGAAATTTTGAAGAACTAATTTTTTTGTTTATGTCCCAAATTGTGTCAAAAATCTAGGGCTAAATCTCTTCAAGCTTATCTAGATTTTGCAGTTGTGCAGGTGTTGTACTTTCCATCTTTTCACGGTAGGAGTGAAATAGGTATTAAAGCTCTTCTGGGATCAGATCCATGCAAAATATTAACCAAGTGTAATTTCTATGAAAGCTTGTTGTTCGATAAAAAACATTACCCAGGTTGTGTGTAAAATATTTTCCACAATAAGGCTGCCAAAGGCTAATGGCGTTTTCTAGTTCCCAACACAGTCTGTTTAGGTTTTGCTTCTAGATCCGTTTTGACTAAATGTACTTCACACAGTAATAAAGTCCATTATAACTAGAGGTACAACACCACTGCATTAGCTGAAAGTGTAGGGTATCTCTGTTTTTTCTACAGAATGTATCTTCTCAACATATGATGTTAAAGTCCTGATCATTTGTTGTGGCACTCTTTACCCTAGCATCTGCATTTGATACAAACACTGTCGGATCTTCTTTCCCAAGAAAGGAGGTTCCATTATTACTCCAGTTATGCAAATGGGAAATGAGTGTCTGAAAACATTAAGATCAAAAGTGTGTATTATTTTTAATGTCAGTAAAAAGAACACAGAACTGAAAATACCTGCTCGTTAGCATTGTAGTGAACAGCTTCCCTTGGCTTCCGTTGCAGTGCTGAGTACCTAGTTCTCCTGTATCTGATGTCACATATTCAGAATACTAGGATTGCATCTTATAGCTACCAATCTACACCTAGATGCGGTCTTTCCCTAGCTCCTTGCCCTTTCCCTGCCATGTCATTGTGTGTCCCAGGGAGACACAGTGTCCAGGAGCAGGCTTGCAGGTCTTTTCTACACTAGATAAGAGAACAGAAAAAGTAATTTGTAATTTAGCTTCTTTCATTGTATAATTAAGTTTGTCTGTGGACACAGCCCATTGTTGCTGAGTAAAAATGGAGTTGGCCAAGAATTTATATACCAGCTTTTTTGGTTATCTTTAAATTCATAGGTTTGGGTTTTTTTTAAAATAAAATTTATGCTAGTCGTATGGAAGTAGTTTTCTGGAAGAAAAATGAGAAGCATTTTCCTTATACAAAGGTATACTTCTGTACTGAATTTGAGTCCCTCTTCCAAAGACTCAAATTATTATGATAGAAAATTAAAATAATTTTTCAACATAAGCAAAACAATATATTTTTCTCTCATTTTGTCTTCAAAGTTGGCTGAACCAGTTATGCTGAGGTATTGCCAACCTATTAATTTTGAAATGGAGCTGGAAGTTATCTGACAAGTTAATGCAGGAAGGTACTGGTTGACTTTTAACATAAACAACACAATTTGCATGTTTAAGAAATGAGTATAGACATTTAAAAAAGAAAAACTGTACCAGTTAAAGGAAAATAGATGCATACTTCAGAAATGTCAAATCCTGAACTGCTGTGGATCAAGGATTTTACCCTGTGAAATCCACAGTCAGACTGGAAGTATGTTAAAGCTAGCAGAAATGTAATACTCTAGCTTCTGTTCTTCATTTCATTTATCTCCTTCTCTCACTTCTCAGCCTACTCTTATCTGAAGTGTCTGGTGAATTGTGCTAGAGTGTCTCATCCACAGATGAAGTCAAGGAAAACACATAATCCCATCTCTTTGTCAGGATGTGCTGAGCTCAGTGTACTCACTCTGCACTTCCAAGGAAAAGAGCAGGAAAATGTGCAAAGACAGCAGAGTTATGAAAAAAGTGTTTGGCATTTAGTTCTCCTATTATATGAAATGTGAGCAGACAGGACGAAGAAAGGGTCACTATTTTCTGTTTACATGAGGCACTACTGGTAAGACATAAGCCTTTAGATTACTTAGTGTCCTGTGTCCTGTGGAGTACCTGATGGCTGGGGATACAGGCACAGCAGATCAAAGTGCTATGATTTGTGCATGCATTATTTTCCTAAGGAAAGTTCTTGTTTTCCTTTGTCATTGCATTCGTTGGATAACACAGTCATGCGTGGGCTGGCTCACCTGCAAACGCAATCACTGTCACTATTACAGTTATATAAAAAGCAAAGGGCTTTATTCACATCTACATCAAAGTTTCCTTAGTCTTCTCTGGTATTTTAAAGTTGCAATAAATATTCTTCAAGTCTCTTTACACTGCCAGAGTGGGATAAAAAGACCTTACTGCATATGAGAATCTGGCTGGTAGTGTCCCCTCAAATGCTTACACCTGGGGACAAGTCACATTATGCAGAGCAAGAAAATATAATCCAATAAGGACAGTATTTTGTTCGTCTACATACTGATAATCTTTATTTTTATATCTAAATGCCACCTTTTTCTCTCAACTCCTCAGAGAGTAAATTTTTGGTGATTTTTTTCTCCTAAGTCATTGTAACAGAAAGAAATCTGTAGACTGGCTTGTGAAAAATCAGTCAGTTCAGAGGTCATTCTCTGTGTAAGTGGCAGCTTGACCAAAGGGCATGCATGAGAATCTGACAAATGGGCAGATGAAGCTGGAAGCTATGCCCTTAAAAGTATGCTAGAAAAGATGCACATGTTCAAGGAGGTGCTCTGGGAACTGGGAGTGTGTACTGCTTCATTTATTCCTGGAAATTAAAATGGAGAAGATGATGCTATGAGCAGCTCAATATGATTATGATTTGTGATATGCTGTAGGACTTACTTAAAATCACTTGTGACTGTGGCCTTAACTGCTAATGAGTAAATGCTTCCCTTGGTTACACCTGTGCTGCTCCACTGACTCCATGGATCTGTTATGGCAAACTGGGAGTGAAACTGGAATAAAGTGCTTAAAATTCACTGCTGTAACTGAAATGCTGATCACAACAGTAAGCGTTTTTGGAGAAGAAATTGTAAGAAACAGGCACCTAGGTTTTGTTTGTATTACTGTTTTACAGTCTACTTTTCTTTCTTCTGTGAATAAACTGTAAAACTATCAAACACAGGCTGGATCTTAAAAAAATCATTTGTGAACTAAACATAATGAATTTTGTTCCTTTCTCAAAAGATTAAAGTGAGAGGATGTAAGTAGTGCTTTGCTATATGCATGCATTTGTGTACACAGATAGGAAGAGTGTGTACTCTGGACCACACTGAGATCATACTTTGGCTCGGAAGCTCACATTATGGGATTTGAAATATTCGAAGCTGAGGCTATGGCAGTTTCCTCCATTAACATGGCTTTCTGAGTTATAGCTGTACAATGTCCTGTTTAATCTTCATTTCTTTCAAGAAGCCCTTGTTAAAATTCTTGCCAGCTCTGACAATAAGAAAGAAGCACTCTAGTGAACCGCATCTTTTAAATAAAACATTTCTGCTTACATCACTTAATAGCAAGCTTTATGCCTGACATTCACTAGTTTTTCCATCTTCTGTATATCTTCTGTGTATTTTGTTTCACTTAAGAGTCATTCTCCTCACCTGAGGTCAGAGACATTTGCAAACCTTCTGCCTTAAACCACTCCAATGAATTCTCAAAGAATAAGCATTGCAGTAACTTAGCTATGTGACTGATGAGCTATCGGCTCTTTCAGAGGAATAATACTAAGTCACTGGGACTGCTAAATGAAGGCAGACATGTACAAAGAATCTGTTTTAATTGTGGTGTTAGAATAATTCACAAAATTACCTGCATGCAATGGTTAGTACAGACATATGGGGACTGGACATCTTGAGATACTGATAATAATATTCCACACAGATTACACAGCTGAATTTACCCCAATTTAGAAATGGCTGAAGTTGTTTTGTATCTGCTCCTTGATCTCTGCAGTATGAATAAGATGGTTTCCAGTGCTAAATATCCAAAAATCTTGATCATTAGTTGTAACCACTGTGGTAGCAGTAAGGTTGTTGTAACAAGTTAATAAGGTGGTAATGAGACTGTCATATTTAATTGGATATGAATTAGTATGGCGATAAAAAGCTATTCCCGGCTCTGGAAGCAGCCATTCCAGAGCTGGACTGAAGCACAGCAGTACACAGGAGCTGCTGTTGCTCTTTGCTGTTCTGCTGATAAAAGAGGGACTTGGATTCCAATATCTCCAGTCTGGCACTTTTCACAAGAATGAACAAAATAAACTTGGCAGAAAGGACATGGCATATTGAGAGGAGTTCGTTGTATAATGCATTTTAACGCAACTGGCATTGTGATTGATAAGAGAGTTACTTGCTAAGTTAATGCACTGTGAACCTGTCCTGGATTACTGCTAAGTCCATTTGATCTGCTATATCCCCTTATCAGATAATTCCCCACTGAACCAAGTATATTTTCTGTCAAATCCTAGCTTTAAGATAATGAATCAAAGTTGATTACAGTTAAATGTATCCTGATTAGATCAAATGGTTTAATGGGCAGTGTAATTTTTTGATAGATGTATTATTTATAAAGGAAAACACTCCTGTTCGTGATACCCTGGCTGTTTCCATCTGGGATGAGTGCCAAGGGGATTCATTTTCCCTAGGCAGCACAAAGCTGAGCTGCCTGAGGTTATGGACTCTCATCTGCTCTGGGCATCACTACCACATTTACATTTGCTGCACTACCCTTTGGTTAATGCTGCAGGAACTGAACGCGTTTCTGAGAAAAAGTGAGTGGAGACAGGAGTTATTCTAGAACTGCATTGCTGAAACTTGTGTGCACAAATCTTGATAGAGAAGCAATGCTGCATTTCCTGACCCTAGACGCTTCACCACATTTGCAGCTCTAGCCCAAGCAGTCTTAGCATAAGAAAGTTTTAAACACAGGTGTCTCTGTGACAGGTAGATTGTTGCAACCAAAATGCCCAGAGGTTTATTTCAATATGGAGTTCTGCAGCAGTAGGAGCCTCAAGTGCAGGTGCAAGATGCAGTAAGCATCTTGTGCAAGGCAGAGTATGAAGAGCTTTCCTGAGTTCCGAAAGCAGCAGCACTGTCTCTAATACAGCTTCCTTTACAAGATCTTGTAAGTAAAGGGATTGTTCAGGTGCAGAAGTCTTCCAAGGACATAGTCAAAGGAAGGAATATGAAGAGAGTCAGTGAAGTACAGTGACTGAGGCTATTAAGTTCTCTTATACACAGAGATAATAATAACTACTGATTCCAACTTTTTTTAATCCTCTATGTTTTTATGGTTATTAAAAATACAGGCAGCAGGCAGGATTCTCAAAGCTGCTCTAACAAACTCAGTGCTCAGTTGTCATTAGCAAAGACCAGGCCTCCATCTGCAATCTGCTCTTTGTAAGATTTTTTTCACAGCTAGAGATTGAAAAAGAATTATGCAGAAAATACACCAGAAAGCTAATAATCTTTAACCCTCACAACATTTTATAACACTTGACCAAGGATTATAGTGACTGATCAAAGATGTTAAATGCTGAGGCATGAGCACACTATAAACAAGATTTTGGGTATGATTTGAAGTTTTTATAGTAATATTTGCCCACTGATGTGGTTTGTCAGGAAGGGTGAAAAAACCCCTCCTCAGGGCTTGTATTTGACTTCTATTTCTGTGTTATTTCCCATAGAGGTAATATCCTGTTTGAAATTGATTGTCTGAAATTTAACTTCAGAGTTACTCTTACTGTTTGTCCCCACAGTAAGAATACTATTTTACTGTTGATCTTGAAATAAGTTTGCCAAAGATGAATTACTAGATTGACATTGCCCTGAAATGCTCAGATATTTTCTTTACAAAGTCCTTGTTAGGTAGAAGTTTATTAGTTCTGAATTGAATTCATTTCATTTTATAGCTTGAATGCATGTTAATTGGGCTATATCAAATGAGTCATGGATTTCTGTGAATGTGTTAAAATAAAAAATAAATTCAAGAAATAAAATGCCTTATGTCCCTCTCCCTCTGTCATAATGCCTGCAATTCCCTAATATGTTATCATTGTTTCAGCAAAATTTTCCAAAATTACTATAGATAACGTTGGTGATAAAAGGCAGCTTATTTCAGTACCTTTTTCCAAGTGCCTGGGATGGTAGTTCATTTGAGCCTAAATTACACAGTTTTAGCATGTGAAAGAGAACTAAGTTACCTTTCTGTATTCCCATCATTTATACACTTTCCTGATTAAAAATTAAATTCCTCTGATGATTAGTGCCTAGTTTAATTCAGTTGCTACTGGTAGTTGGACTAAAATATTAAACTGATCTCACCTGGAAACCACAGCAGACATGAAGTTGAAATTAGCACCAGCTCACAGAAGAGACAGAGACAGATGAGCTTGTGAAGAAGGGAGATTGTGAAGGAGAAGCACTAGAACCAGTCTGCAAAATACAGTAAAAGTCTTGCCATGTGCCTTGTCATCTCACCGATGTGAAATATTTCATTTTCCTTCTCTAGGATGTTTGTTGTAACTGGAATGAGGAGAAATGCATGGTCAAGTCTCTGGCTCCTAGCTGATAGCTTGAGGACACTTAAGACAAGGATGGAATAGATGGTGGAATCAAGAAGAACTTGGTCAGTGATATTTTTAGGATGTTTTTAAACCTGTATCTTTCTGGTTGCTTTAAGTCCTCCAAGGGTATATCTACACACAACAAAGAGCTAGCTGAGCTCCCTTTAAACAAGGTGATTTCAGTAAAGGGAATGGTATAACTTTTTTTATTGTGTCATTATATGACTTTTATAATGTATTGTGAAATGTAAGCAACTTCAAAGAGGTTGTTGCTAGAAAAGCCATGCTATTGTACGGTTCTTTAATAGAAGTATTAGTATACACATGCACACATGTAGATTTTTTTCTTACTTTAATAATGCCAGAGTCCTCAACACAAAAGCAATCTTTTACAATTTCTTTCTATATATATATGCCTCTTCAAGTATCCTTTTTTCTTTTCAAGTAATTTTCTTTTTACCTATCTTTCTATTTTTCTTTAGCTAGTGGGTATGTTTCTGAACACAGTATTGGCCATATTTAGGGGCTTATCAACAGTTCCAAAGTTAATTTGGAATAGATAATATGTAAGAAATTAATGAATAATTTCACTTTGGACAAAAGTCAGTAATTACTATTTGGATTATGTATAAAATTGTAATTTTTTAATTTTTTTTTTTTTACAAAAATGCAGAAAAATAGAAAACCTGTGCTATCTATAGTACTTTTTGTATATCATAGTTTTAGTATTAATTCCATTATTTTCATGACCTCCACCCTTCACTTTAATGTTGATTAGGGGACTGGCAAGAGGGCCTCTAATCATCCAGACTGCTTTTTCACTGTCTACTGAGAAAAGTCCTCCTTCCATTGGATAGGCACTGTTTGGTTGATTGACTGGCTATATGCATAGTTATTCATTCACAAAATAGTGTATGGGTGGATCTCAACAGCAGAGTAGTAGGTAACATTATTCAAACTCATTGAATAAAGTATTGTTATTTACTTGTTTGAAGTATTAAATTATTATCTGCTTAAATACATCAATGACAGTAGTGAAAGTATTATAAGTAGTGAAATTATTACACACAAACAGGTCCATTCCTTAGGTAAAGTTCTGCTTTCCCTTGCTGTGATGAGACTTTTGGATTTAACCAAAATTAAGATTTTTACCTGACAAATCCTATTTTTTATTCTTCTGGTTTTATAGTAAAATAGTGTTTTCCATTAATACAGAACACCACCACACCACAGAGGTATTCATTAGTTTCTTGGTATCATTATTGCTATTGAGGAGTAAGAAAAAAAGTAAGACTGTGCTGTATTTGCCTTGGCTGGCTGCCAGATGCCCACCCAGCCGCTCTCTCACTCTCCATCTTCAACAGGCTGGGGAATAAAATGAGGAAAAAGCTTGTGGGTCAGATAGAGACAGGGAGATCACTCACCAATCACCATGACAGGCAAAACAGAGTAATCTTGGGGAAATTTAATGTAACTTATTACCAATTAAAATAGATTTGGATAGTGAGAAACAAAGACAAATTAAAACACCTTCCCTGCTATCTTTCCCCAAGGCTCAACTTCACTCTTTCATTCCAGGTTCCTCTACATTCTCCCCCCTTCACCCCTGCCCCAAGCAGCACAGGGCGATGGGGAATAGGGG
The DNA here is from genome assembly GCF_035582795.1 of Mycteria americana. Classification (NCBI taxonomy): domain Eukaryota; kingdom Metazoa; phylum Chordata; class Aves; order Ciconiiformes; family Ciconiidae; genus Mycteria; species Mycteria americana. Next base: position 23,210,327 of record NC_134371.1, read on the forward strand.
TCTGTGGTCAGTCCATAGTACTTCATCTACTGCTGCTTCTTCCTCCTCATACCTTTTCTCTGCTCCAGCATGGGGCCTTTCCACAGGCTGCGGTTCCTTCAGGATAAACCTCTTCCAACAGGGGGTCTTCCCCAGGACGCAGCTCCTTCAGGGAATATCCCCTGCTCTGGTGCAGACTCTCCATGGGCTGTGGGGGAATCTCTGCTCTGGCACCTGGAGCACTCCTTCCTTCTCCTTCTCTCACCTGGGTGTTCATACTGGTGTTTCTCACACTCTTCCCCCTCACTCCTCTCTGCCATTTTTGCCCTTTCTTCAATATGTTTCCCCAGGGACACCACCGGCTCCTCTGATGGGCTCAGCTGTGCCCTGCAGTGGTGGTGGCTCTGCTGCAGAAGCGGCTGGAACCAGCTGTGTGCAGCTTGGGGCAGCCTCGGCCTCTCCTCACAGCAGCCCCTGCTGCCAGCACCTGGGCTCAGGCACCCAGAACAAAAGCACAGAAATGACTTCTCAGTGTTAGCTTATAAAGTTATAAAGTGTAGGGACAGAGGATATAGCATCTAATAAACGTGGATATGTCTGTCGGTGGCCTGCCAAGGGCTCCCTTATGTTTTGAAACTGACCACCACTGTAGCACACTGCAGTTCAGAGGTGCAATGCATTGAACAGCTTTGTCTTGTCTCGATTTCTGGAAATTAAATTGTTTTACCACCTGTTGAAGGTTAGTTTGGTGGGATGTCCTCCTGCACCCGTGGTTGTTTTCTGATCCCTTCCAGACAGGATGGAAGCACACCTTGTCCCCTCAGAAGATAGCTGTAAGGCCAGTCAGCTCCTTAAAACAGCTTGTGCTGTAACAGAAATTGTAGCATTTCCCTGTGGAAAAGGAACTTCTTCTGTTTGAAGGAGAAGCCTTTGAAGTGTTGGAGTGCAGCGGAAGCACCCAACACAGGTGCTCAGGTTCTTAAGTACCAGATGTGATGTTTTAAGCTTAATTGGGACCCACTTTCTAGGAAGAATAATGTATTCTAAATCACAGATGCATATCCTATCAATTTGAGGAGAGGGTGTAGTACACCTGGAAAACCTCTAACTCAGCATGTAAGATACTCTTTTATCCTGAGTTTCCTGTTTCAATACACCTGTTCTCAGGAGAGTACAGGGTAAGGAAAAGGGTTTCTCTAAGCCTTTAGCAAAGCATAATTTAGTGTATAACTGGTTAATTGTCCTTATCTTTTACAGTATACTAGAAATTAGCTTTTGAGACAGTATTAGGAATATCAGTGTTTGCTTAGATATTAAAAAGGAGATCAACAAGTTCCTTCAGATTAAATTTCAGCAATTTTTTTAGGAACAATAAAATAATGCAAGGAGGATTCCTGTATATGCTTAAGTTTTATACCATTTTAGCATGTGATGGCCCTCCTTGGATGTTAATCAGCTTTGTCTTTAATGCAATTAATCACAGTGGTGGTTTGTTAGAAGAGGTAGGATGGACCATTTTGGTAGAGTGCATAATTCCACCTTTTCCTAAGGAAAATACATTCCAAAAATCCCAAACCGACAAATTTCAGGAGGGGAAAGTGTGCGTTGATCAGATTTGTAATGCTTAGGAAGAAAGAGCAGAAATACACCTGTTATTTAAATTTATGATGGAAAGCTGAACGGAGCAATGCTGTATTTAGAAACATAATTGGTTTTTGTGGCAGCATGGCCAAAGGAATATGTGAGGGATTCTGTGGAATGCAAAGTGAAAGCACTAAGAAGATGAACTACTGTACTCTGTTTTTCATGCAGTCATTACATCTAGTATTTCACCTTCTTTGGCATTTTTGCTGATGGTGGTGGGATGGAATGGATATTTATACCAGGTAGACTACTGATTAGGACTGTGGGAAAGAGCGGGTATTAACACAGCTCAGGGTCTCTTGTCACAAATGTTTATGATGATGAGACAAATACAGAGCAATTACCATTTACTGGGTAATAATTTGGCAACATTTAGAAAGTGGTAAATAGAAGTGACTGGAGCAATATATGAGTTGGGGCATGATCCCAAAAACCTATCAACACTAATTACAGATTTGGTGCACTAGGTGATCATTCAGCAAACATTTGCAGCTCTTATGCTTTTTTTGTTTGTTTGTTTTTTTCCGTGAGATGCAGTCCTCAGCATGGGACCATAGCTCTTCCCTGCCAGTCTCCCATACTGTGCTTTCACTACTTCCTTTTGCACATGGATTTGTCTTGGAAAGGCAAAATATTTGAGAATTGTCTGGGCTTGTAGAAAGCTGGTTGGACCTCATCGGCTATCTTTCAAGGATGAAAATGGTTCTGTTAATAATTGATATACATGTTTGTATTTCTAATAAGGACGATAAGGAATGGTTTTAATAGGAAATTGTACACAGGACACTTGAGATCTGTTCTCAGCTCTGCCAGACTTTTTATGTCAATATTGGTTAGTCTGTTCATGGTTACATCTCCCACTTTTAAAGAGGAAGAATATTACTGTGTGAGGGCAGTGAATGTGCTTGTGACTGAAGCCAGATACCCCATTAATAAGGTGCATATAATTACCTAGGATAGATGTGACATTTTCAGACCATACTGGTCACGGCTGTACTTAAAGACTGGTTTATCTGTAAAATCAATATACCACAGTACATAAATACACTGACATGAATATATTCTTAATGAATGACTGCAAGGGGTGGGGGGGAAGAAACCCCAACAAAACAAAGCCTAAAAAACACAACCAAAAAAACCCCACTAAGAATCCTAAAAAAACATAAACTAAAAAAAAAAATACACTAAGATACTGAGTATGGCAGTTCTTACATTCAACCTCTGAAGCAAAAACTTTCCAGAGGACTGAACAATCTCACTTTTAGCTGGTTGCTTGCATCCTCTCCCATCCAGAAAAACTCTTATATGCACAGGTAAGTTCAAGCACACCAGCAGTCCCTCTGAAATCAGTGAGGATCTGCATCTGCTTATCTACACAGGCTGGAGCTGTGCTGAAGTGGGGACACAATTAGTAAAACTTCTGCTTGTTTTTTTCTCCTGGTTTCTTGGCATCTTGAAATGTTTTTACATAGCATTCACTCCCCTAGGAAATAGGGAGTATAGTGCCGATATTGTAACTACTTCAGATTTATATTTTTACATGTGATTTTAACACAGGGATAGTGTGAGAGGAGCCTTCAAAGGGTTGAAGAGGTGTACTGCAAGCTGGATCTTTCTTTGATTGGGATTTATTTTCAAAAATATTTCTTTTTAATGACTGTGGTACTGTACTGTGTGTACTGATTTCTGAAGGTGAGCTTAATGTTCTTGTACCTTGGTACTTTTTTTCTTAAATTATAGGTGTAATGATGCTATGGGAATGCTAGTGCTTGAAGGAGATAAAGTGCTACTCTGGCAAGTTTCAGTTCAAGTCTGGCATGAAACCAGTCTAGTGGTCTGAGCTCTCTCTAATAACAGTCTTTCAGTGTGACACTTCCCTTATTCTGTGGTCCAAGACCAGCCTTTCCCTCCAACAAATGCCACAGACACTTGTTTTTAGGTTGTCCCCTCATCTGTGGCTTGTCTACATCACTGGAACAGTCTGTGTAAGAACATGGTCTAACTGACCTCATGTGATGTGATTTGCACAGTCTCATTAACTTTCTTATCAAGGCCAGTTCTGAACACTGAAGTCTATAGCGCTTGTCTGCACACTTTACCAAGGAAGCTGACACTGCACAGAAACATTATAACACCAAGTACCAGTGTATGGCTTACTAGTAAATCTGCTAGGAGAGCTAGCATGATTCTTGCTGAAGCTGAAAAAAAACCCCCATAACTAGTAACATGCTCTCATATATCCATAAATTTTTTTCATTTATAAAGTAGGTAGATTTTTCAGGGTAAAAGAGTATTAGCTGGATAGCCCCTGGACACTTCTCCAGGCAGTGTGTTAGCTGAAGCCCTGAAGGTTTGCGACTTACTCAACAAGGTGGCAATAATTTCAATTTACGTTAAACAGTTTAAGAATCCTTTCCTTGAAACTGAAATAAGAGCCACGATTGTAGCCCAGGCAGTTGCCTTCTCAGGGTAGTGGAGGATGCTAAAGCATTTGACCTTAACTTCACATTGCAAACTACTAGTGTTGTCTCTCCACAGTTTTTGCAGGCAGTCTGTATTTACCCTTCCTTCTGGGAGTAGCTAACTAACCCACCAATTGTGATATCAAGTTTATTTTGTGTTAATTTTAACATTTTCAAACAAGTTTCAATCTGAACAGTTGAAAATAGGCTACTTGTTTAAAAACCAAACAAATACTAAGTATTGCAATTAGTGGTGCAGTCATTTTTTGTGAATTCTGAAGACTTTATCTGTCTTGGACTTTTAGACCTATGGTAGCCCACAAAGTGGTGGAAAGATTTACAGAGTAAAAAAAGATGTGCCCAGTTGGTCTGGGTCCTTGTGATTAATCTGACACTTGTTTAATCATTTGCTTTGTTAAATGTTTAGAAAGTGACAGTCCTGTAAGTACCTGAACAACTCTCTGCTAATGAGTAGTACAAAGCATATTTCTACCTGAGAAAACTAGAGGTAATCATGCATTCCCAAAATACTTTTTTTTTTTTTTGCTACTGCAGGAAATTCAGTGTGTTTCCATAGGTAAGTAGTGTTTTGGACAAGTCCACCTCTTTTTCTTAATAATCCCTCCTAGGTTCTGTATTTTGACTGAAATTCATCCTCTAGACTTGAGTTGTTTGTCAGATCCTTCTGGCTGTTACCTCTGGGTGATCAGAATTGTTGCATATTATCAAAATACAGATAGTAAGTGGAGATTGGCAGTATCTGTAGAGGAACTTCTACTCCGGCAGTTCTCTGCACTGGACTAGAGGCGTTGCCTAATTTCAGATGTGCTCCTGAGGGCAGAAGGACAACAGTGGTAGAGAGGTCCACAACCTTGGTGGACTACAAAGACTACTTCAGAATGATCACCTCTTGTGGTTTTTTTTTAAGTGAATATATGAGTTTTGAAGGCTGGGATGAGAGTTTAAGAATCCTCCAAGGAGTGGCCTGGAGGAAAGCAAAGAAGGTGAAAACTGTTTGGTTTTAAAGAAAGAAGTGAGAATGTGAAGAGACAGGAGAAAGTGCAGCATTCTGAGGAACACAGGAGTCTCTTAGGACCCCTTTAAGCAGAAGCTCAGAAGTTTTCTTTTGATTTTGTTATCTTGCTGATTTTGTTATATTCACATTGTAATTCACAGTTATCCCACACATAGCCTGGTGTTGCTGTGTTCATTGAAGTTTTAGTCATCCGGCAAATTTAGCCCTGTGTAATCCTTGAAAATTGCATGTCATGTCATTAAACTGGAGTAAATGCTCATCAGTTTGTTGCAGAACGTTAATCATTTTGGCCTTCTCCAGATCCTTTGGGAGCCATGAGGCAAATTATACTCCTTTATCTGTTTTTCAGACTGTAGTCCGCATTTTATTTTTCTGGTGCTGGTGAGTGTGCATTTAATTCTCATGGTGCTACCTTTTTGCTTCTGATACTCTGTGTCCATCACAAAATATGCAGCATCAAAATCCATCAAGAACCAAAGCTGCTAGATTCAGCAAGAGCTCCATATTGTGTTAGCAAAAATTTGCTATTAACATTTCATGAGCAGAGATTAATAAAACATTACACAATTAAATATTTCATATTATCAATTGCAGCTGATTAGCAAGCTCATGAATAGTGTGGAAAAATATGATAGGTTTAACAATCTTCAGTATTAGATGTGATACTGGAAGGGCAAACCTATTACTTTAGTAAGTCATAGTTGATTTGGTGCAAATCACACATTCGTTTAACAAGTTTATTCTTTTAACCAAACCAATCACAAATAATTGTAATGCCACTACTTGTCAGTCAGGTTTTAATTAATTTAGTTTAGACTCTAACTGATGTGCAGAAAGTTTAATTTTTCAATAGGTTTATTCCTGCATTATTTATTTGGATAATTTTCATTAAATAATTCTCAAATTGACCTGGAGGGAATTTGTCTGCAGAAAGACAGTGTTTATTACATGTGGAAAGATTTTATTCATATATTCTGGCTTCAGAAGACCTCTTTCAGAAGAAGCCTATCTTTATAAAGTATTTATGTGGCAATTACATAGTATTTATTTATGCCCTTACGCACCAAAGTAGGCCAGTTTGTAAAAGTCTGGCGTGGGCTGCTGAGGAATACTTTGCAGGAGTGGCTTTAGCAAAGACCATCTGACACCACTAATGTCACTTCTAAAACCTCTCCCTTCCCCCAGTGATGGAGATTTTTCTCCCCTCAGTATGTTTTTCCCCTTCTCCCTATTTTTAAAGGCTGTATTCTGGCACTGGGAAATGTCTAGTAATGAAGAGTTACACTACGTAAAGCACAAACTCCTCTGAGCCACATTTTCCCTCCATCTTTAGCACTGAAATAATGAATAAATCTCCCTAGTTCAGTATTCTCTCTTCCCTACTTGGTTTGAGTTTCCACTACTCAAAATGTAGGTATTTTAGTGGGTCATGTCTTAAAACTTATCTATTATGAATTTAAAAGCTTTTGGTCTTCTCTGGAGTGTTCACTGTAAGGAAAGAATCTAGGTCCTCTTACAGCTTGGCTGGCTTGGGAATTCAGCCACTTTTCTGGGATTTTATATGGTCCCATGGGGTATTTGGTGATCATTCTTTAAATAGCAATATATACTGTCTTCCTCTTTTCCCTGAAGCTAGTCTGTTTGTCCTAAAATGCTATTCTGTCCTCTTTGTTGTGGAAGTTTTCAGCTTTTCTGAGAAAGGGACTGGTAAAAAAGGTCTTTCTAGAAATTATTATTCTGTTGACAATCCTGCAACAACATAGGGCACAGGAGCAGTCTGGGAATCAGTGTGAGGGCTTAGGTGGAGGAAAGCCTCTTCAATGCAGTTCAAGGTAACTCAGATTCTGTCCTTCCTGCTACCACGCAGTGTTTCTGTAGTGGTGAGCAATACTGACACAGTTTGTGCTGAGTGCCCTCAAAAGCAGTCATGTGAAATGTTTGAAATAAGGCTAACAAGGGAAAGATGAAACTTAATAACTTTCTTTTCTTTCTTCTACTTTTTTTTAGAAATTACTTTAAACTGTAGCGGATTGATGCAGGGACTCCGGCAGAGGGGTAAATCAAAGACCCTTTATTGAACTATCCCACGGCCCATATCCTTTCTAATTGTTTACACAGGCGCTCCTGAGAGAACTCCTGTTGGCCTACCTGTCTCGTCCACGGGCCCCCCGTGCGTCCCTTCAGCTACCACGACTGGCTGTCTCCCCGCAACCCTGCCGTTCTCCCCCCACAACAAAGGTGTTCCAGACGCGCTGGCTGTCTCGCTGTCTCCTTTTTTCGGGCAGGACCCAGACCCTCAGGACTTCAGTCTTGTTAACCCTTTCACTCCCGCAATGCCTAATTCCTCCTCAATTCCCCCTTTTTGTTTTTCAACAACATATATTTTTTGCACCATTTTCTGCAACATTCCTTGGACACATGACAATAAACAGGGTAAAAACAGCAAGATACATAAAAATATACCAATAACCAATAACCCAGTTTTTAACAATGATTCAAGCCACCCACTTATCTCAATCCTCAAAGCAGGCGCTAACATTACTGGTGGTAGAATAACCTTTACCTGCAGCCAGCACTCTGCTTGCTTCTTTTTGTGTTAACCCTACCTCGTCTTATAGGCAATCCTACAAGACATGTATGGAATGGTTGTTCCGTGGATACACAAAAAGCAGTTTGATTCAGCGTTCGCGCTAAAGACACCCATATGTTGCTACTGTTCCAGGTTATCATTCACATGGGGTTCGCTGCTGTTATGGTCGTCAGCGTCAGCAGTCCCCATGTCATTAGCAAGGGCAGGCTTGTTGGTGTCTTCATAATTCGCTTTTTCAAGGGCCGGTCTTACACATCGAGCGGGGATCCAGCGTGGTCCTTGCTCTGTGGAGACACAAGCATATCCTCGACCCCATGTTATTAATCTATAAGGTCCTTCCCATTGTCCCGATTGTAGAGACCGCACCCACACTTTAACATCCTTGCTAGATATATCTATCCTATTGGTCAAACCAAAACTTAAAAAATGTTGAACAACTGGTGGTCGCTGTTCCACTGTGGCCTCCCTAATGTCTAAATAATTTAAGGTATAAACTGTTTTCCATAACCGTACTTGGGGGCTTTCTCCCACCAATCCCCCTTTTTGTTTTTTCAAGCGTATGTTTTAGGGTTTGGTGACTGCATTCAACAATAGCCTGGCCTTGTGGGGAATGTGGAATGCCTGTTACATGTACTACACCCCATAGCTGTAACAAGCGTTGGGTTTTCTGGCTAATGTACCTGGGCCCGTTATCTGTTTTGATAGTAGATGGCACCCCCAGGGCTGCGAAAGCCGCAGTCCAGTGTCGAATTACATCTTTTGCTTTTTCTCCAGATTCTGCAGTTGCCCATAAAGCGCCCGAATAAGTATTGATAGAAACATGCACCCATTTTTGTCTCCCAAATTCAGCTATATGAGTGACATCTGTCTGCCAAAATTGTAATGCGTAGAGACCTCGCGGATTTACCCGTTTGGCGGACGGCAGCAAAAGGTTGACAATCAGGGCACGCACGTACAATGGCGCGGGCTGTATCCCAAGAGAGGCCGGATTGTTTTCTTAGTGCTTTAGCTGACTGGTGAAAAAACTCATGGGATAGCTGGGCTTGTTTTATAGTTGGTGGTACTGGGGTTGCCCAAACTGGAGTGGTCAAGCGATCTGCTCTACAGTTACCTTCCGCAATAAAACCTGGTAGATTTGTATGGCTCCTGGTGTGTAGTACATAAAAATCGTTTTGCCTACTATTTAGCTCATAGCATAATTATTTAAATAGAGAGAACAGCTGTTCGTTATTAACATGTTTTAACCATGCTTCCTCTAATTGTTGGACTACCCCACATACGTATTGGGAATCAGTCACTATATTCAATGGTTCACTCCATCTTTGGAATGCTTTTATGACTGCTACTAATTCCACTATTTGAGGAGTGCCTTGGACCACATGGATCTCTTCCATCCAATGTTCCTCTTCTTTCCAAAGTATGACTGCTTGGCCCGTTTTTCCTGACCCATCAGTAAACACAGTAATTCCAGAGACTGGTACAGGGCTGCATCTGGGTCGTGCAACTATTTCAATGTCTTTAAATGCCATAAATAATTTATGAGCTGGCATGTGGATGCTAAGTGTTCCCGCATAGCCTAGCTAAGCAGTTTGTAACGGTATGCTATTAGCTAAGCTCCAGTCCAAATGTTCTTTTGTCAATGGAATGTAAATCGTATGCACTTCCTCACCTCGTAACTGTACAGCATGTTTCCGCCCTTTACGGATTAACATCGCAAACATTTCCACTCTGGTAGTAATAGTTTTCACAGGCTGATATGGCAAAAACACCCATTCTATCAAAAGCAAAGGATCATTATTGGTTGCTACCCGTTGCCCCAGTAGAGCTAACAGCTGGGTAATAGTGTTAATGATATAGAGCTGGAGGCCGTATCTGTCATGCGCGCGATGGGCTTGTCGTGACTGTATTGCTTGTTCGATGTGAGCCAAGGCCTCCTTCGCTTTGGGAGTCAGTATACGTTTGGAATCTAGTGCGGGATCACCTCTCAATAAATCAAAGAGAGGTTGTAGTGTATCATTTTTGATTCCCAGCAAGGGTCGAACCCAATTGATGGCGCCAAGTATTCTTTGTATATCGTTTAGAGTGCTGACTTCCCACTTCAAGGCCACTCTCTGAGGTTCAACAGCGTATTCCATGATTTTCCACCCTAAGTAATGCCAGGGGAGTTCCTTTTGCACCTTCTCAGGTGCCACTTGTAATCCAAATTTCTGTAATGCTTGAACCGTGTCTTTTACTACTAACTGTATATTGTCTACAGAAGCTCCAGTGATGAGTATATCATCCATATAACGATATATTAGTATTTGTGGGTATTGTTCTTGAAGTGAGTGCTCTTGCGACATATATTTGACATATCGTGGGACTATTTTTCATGCCTTGAGGCAAGACCGTCCAGTGATATCGTTGCATGGGTTCGCTGTTGTTAATTGAGGGAACTGAAAAAGCAAATCGAGGGCAGTCTTGGGCCGCTAAAGGAATTGTAAAAAAGCAATCCTTCAAGTCCATCACTATTATTGGCCAATTTGCAGGAATCATAGTAGGAGAAGGGAGTCCCAGCTGCAAAGCCCCCATGCTTTCGATCACTGGATTGATTTGCCTCAAGTCATGTAACAATCGCCATTTACCGCTTTTTTTCTTTATAACAAACATAGGGGTATTCCATGGACTTGTAGTTGGAACAATGTGACCTTGTTGTAACTGTTCTTGCACTAAATCATTCAGAGCACGGATCTTTTCGTTTGTGAGGGGCCACTGATCCACCCAGACAGGCTCGTTAGTAAGCCATTGTAGTGGAATGGTAGGCTGTGCTTCAGTGACCCCCATTAAAAATTTTGTGTACCGATAGTGACTCCCCAGGAGCTGAGAACATCTCGCCCCCAAAGAATCAGCGGCACGGCAACAACAAAAGGGTGAGTAGTTGAGACCTGGCCTTCAGGCCCAATGACTTGTATCATATATACGCTTTGATATGAAGTGGTGGTCCCTCCAATACCAGATAGGGCAAAGGCAACTTCTTTTACTGGCCATCCTTGGGGCCATTTTGCTTTTGAAATTACTGTAACATCCGCTCCGGCATCTATCATGCCCTGTAGTTTGATAGTTCTAGGCATCCCTTGGCTATTACTTAAAGTACATGTTAACATAGGTCGTTGTGACTGTACTGTTTGGGCCCATAAGATCAAAGGCGTTCCTGTGGAGCTAAAGCCACCTTTTCCTCTTTTAACTGAGTCTGTCATTGGAACTCGACTTCTAAACGGTACAAGCTGTGCTATCTGGCTGCCTTTTGGAATAACAACTGCAGGAAAGGGAGTCCATATCATTGCTTGTATCTGGCCCTCATAACCTGCATCGATGACTCCAGGGAGCACAAAGAGTCCTTTCAAAGTCACACTAGAACGTCCCAATAACAAGGCACTTAACCCGCCCCCCAGGGGTCCCCTTGCATTCAATGGCACTTGGTGTATGGTCTGGTCTTCTATTATTATTTCAGCATCTGTGGCGACATCCATTCCAGCGCTTCCTGCAGCTCGGCCTCGGAGGCCATTGCTGTTGTCATGGCTTGCCGAGGCACTTGTGTCTGTGCGCGCCGCCGGCTCGCGCTGGTTCGGAAGTTTCCCTGAATTGGTTTGCCATCTTTACCCCATTTGGAACGGCACTGATTAGCATAGTGACGCCCCTTCCCACATCGGGGGCAAACTCCAGGTCCTGAGTTTTGAATTTGGTTTACGTTCGGGCAATTGCGCTTAAAATGTCCTGTCTTCCCACACCTAAAACAGGCTCTATTATCAAATCTCAAGGCTGCGAATGCGGAGGCCATGGCTTGAGCCAGATGTTCGAATGACCCAACCTTCTGACAGGCCTCCATCATTTTTCCATTTTCTACGGCTAGCTTCATTAACAACACCTCCCTTGCTGCTTCATTTTCAACTTCTTTCTCTATTGCTTCTTTCAGCTTATCTGTAAGTGACATAAATGATTCAGCTATCCCCTGCTTTATAGAGACAAATGATTGAGTAGCCTTCCCTGTATCGGGAGTTTTCAGCAGAGCTTGGTATGCCAACTGGCGGGACTGCTGCAGAATAGCGGGGTTCAATCTAGCCTGTAATCGCGGTGCCTGTGCTGCTGCTTCCCCCATCAGCTGCGGTATTCCTCCACCCCGCAAGGGGTCGCCATCCGGCCGCTCAGAGTGCGTTACGGCGGCCATCTCACAGGCGCTCCGCCAGTGTGCGTCAAACGTTACCTTTTGTGCAGGGGTACATATTAACATGGCTATCTGATTAGTATCATACGGGGTCAGTTCGTAGTTAAAAAACACGTTATTCAATAAACTCTGTACATATGGTGACCCAAGACCATAATCCATAACATCTTTTCGCAGTTCTTTCACTAGTTCAAACGGCAACCCCTGCCATTCTGCCCGCCCCCGAGCCTCTCGAATTACAGGACACGCTATGAGAGCAGCAACATCATGATCGCCGCTTTTTTCGGCTTGTTGCCGCAACTCCTGCCAATGTTTCCTTGGATCATAATCTGTTTCAACACATTCAAAGTCCCCTCTATTTTTCTCCTTGTACGGGTCCTCTGCAAACAACGAATCCATATTCCTAGGTGATGGTGGTGGTGAAAAATCGGGCGAGGGAGGTGCAGTGGGCGCTGGTTCGTTAGCTGTGGCAGTCGCCGCTTCTTTTTGTCTTTCTCTTACAGCGGCTGCTGCAGCGGCAGCCGTTACAGTGCGATCTGCCTTCATTTGCTTTAACGAGTCTGTAACTAAGCGCCACGTGGTTAACAAGCCCGTGGCACTGGAATCCCCCCTGGTAGCCTCGTCCCATAAAACCTGTCCAGCTGTTTCCCATGTACATATTTCAAAGATCTCAGTCAATTCTGGAGCTACACCTCGGCTTTTAAGCCAGGCGAGCAGCATGAGCAGTTCCGTCTCATCATACCAAATGCCGCGCTTTTCTATTATCTTCCCTAACACAGTTACCACCGCTTTTTCTTCTGCAGACATTGTTGCCCCCACTATCCCTGGCTGCTCACCTGATCTAGGTGGTTACTTTGTCCGGACTTTTCAGCTCTCCAACCGCTGATTATACGTTCAGCCAGGCTGCGCTACCGGTCGCTCTTTCCCGCGATTCTGTCCGCTGACTTCAAGTTTCTGTCCCGCAGACTTCAAGTCCCCTGTTCGGGCGCCATTTGTAGCGGACTGATGCAGGGACTCCGGCAGAGGGGTAAATCGAAGACCCTTTACTGAACTATCCCACGGCCCATATCCTTTCTAATTGTTTGCACAGGCGCTCCTGAGAGAACTCCTGTTGGTCTACCTGTCTCGTCCACGCGCCCCCCGTGCGTCCCTTCAGCTACCACGACTGGCTGTCTCCCCGCAACCCTGCCGTTCTCCCCCACAACAAAGGTGTTCCAGACACACTGTCTCCTTTTTTCGGACATGACCCGGACCCTCAGGACTTCAGTCTTGTTAACCCTTTCACTCCCGCAATGCCTAATTCCTCCTCATTAAACCTTGACAAGTGTAGAGCCATTAGTGGTAACCACGAAATGTATAGCCTTAAAGATATAGCCTTAAGGTATAGCCTTAAACATAAACCATAAGTGATAAGGCTTAAACAAGACCCATGAAGTAATTTAATTTTCTTTACAACATCTTTCAGCCAACTGATATGATGTTAAACTTTTATCACAATTATAATCACCATCCAAGTGAGAAATTCAGTACAGATGTTAAGTCTCCTTGTTTACTTAAAACGGTGAAAACTGCAGTTGATGGGAATGTAATAAGGAAAATACCCAAAGGTAGTTCTTTCAAAAGCAATCTTTTGGGAATATCTAAACTGAATGACTTGTTTGAAAGGGAGGATGAGCAAACATTGACATATAAAATGTAAATTTCATACACAGCAAGAGTGCCCACAGTAAGAGGGCTCATCTGCATTTAGGAGATTACAAGAGAAGAGAAATCATTTTTTACATAGATGAACTACAGTAAGTGCAAACAAAGAAGGACAGAATTTACTGAACTCAGAAGACAGGAAAGGAGAGAGGAAAAACTAATTGTTTTCGAGTCAAGTTACTAGAGTCAAGACCTTGAGATTTTTTTAGGAAAGAAGACGCTTACCAAGAAGTAAAAGCACAACATAGGGGATTTTGTCTGCTGCAAAGGCTGAGATCACTTTCAGAGGTGAAAACAGAAAATCTTGGTTCTAAGAGGTCAGGGTGAAATCCAGGCAGCATGAAAATCAGTGGCAAAGCTTGTTACCAGTTTGAAAAGAGCCAGGATTTTTCTCACTGTGACCTGTTGGAGTAAGCACTGAACTAAGAACCAGAACATTCTGAATTCCAGACTCATAAGTGTATATGATGATAAATACATTCTTAAGATCCTGTCCTCACTTTTAAACTTGCGTGATGTTTCTCACCAGGTGCCCAGAACAATTAACTGAAAGGTCCTATTCATATAACGTTAAATGATGTAATCTACTTTATTAGGTTTGGGGTTTTTGGTTTTTTTGTTTGTTGGTTTTTTTTTTTAATTCTAGGTAATAGATGAACATTTTACACTTGTCTATGTCTAAATTCTGTCTCACTCCATGATGCAACTGTCTTACAGAAAGACTTCGATTTTTTAATGTCACATTGAGTATGGACACTAAGTCTGATTTTCCTTGCAGTTCTGAAGTTGCTGGGAATCTTGACTGAATGATTTGGCTTATCATGAGAATGGTATTCTTCCGCATGCATACCTGTGTTCAAACCTAGCTAGCTAAAACTCATACAGATATGAGAAAAGTTATTAAGAAATGTTGGACCTTGATGTGTCATAAGGGCACTGTTTGTTTATGAGTGTTTGGGGAACTCATGGACTGCCTATTATTTATTTGATATTTGAAGGTGGATCTTCCACAGCTGTTGAAGAAAGCTGGTAGCGTTTAGTTGGGAGAACAGAGGTAGCTATGTACCAACCTGAAGTGTGAGCAGCTGGTAAAAATACTGTTCAAGGTATGGTGAGTCACATTTCAGGGGCTGTTCTGAATAAAATGAGCAGTAGTTCTGAGGCTTCACATGAGCAATCTCCTATGGAGATTAAGAGACAAGGAAGCAGAAGAGGAAAGAAAAGAAAACCAGTATTTGCCTTGTATTGGCTTTAAAATAAAGCTCTGCTGTAGAATGCATACGGTGTCTAACCAAATAAGTGATGTAGGTGCTTATTCTTTCTTCCTTGTGCATCAAAATCTGAAATAGAGTGCCTTTGTCCTCCAAGCTTATATTTGTGCATGTGCAACCCACTTCCTTCAGATGCGTGCTGCTACATAAATTTTTTATAGGTATAACTGAGGTGAATTTGGGACTGGTTCCACAAGAGGTATTGCAATGTTCTGTGTATTCTCCTTGAAACATCTTTGTAGTAATACAGAGTTGTGAACACCTAAGCTTCCTCTAGATACAGGGATAGGCGTCCCAAAACAGGGTGCACAGTAATTGATACCTTGCAATGGAGCTGAATGAAACTAGAGAGGATTTGGTCTGCAGTGAGATCCATTGCTGTAGGTAGTGCCCAACATTTTGGAATAGAGATTGCTCCTTTTGCTTTCAAGTTGCCACCTACTTGTAATTAAGATAATAATCTTTCAAAACGCAGAACATGAGGGTTGCCTCTTATTCAGTGGCTTGATGCTTATAACACCCACCAGGGATGTGTGAGGGAGATGGATAGATAGTCTGTTCCCTGTCATCACACCTATTGCACCTTGCATGAAGCGGTCCAAGATTCACTGCTTGAGAATGATCAAGCAAGTGTGAACAGGACTGACCAAGCCAGTGGTTGGAGGACGAAGAAGTTCTGGTACCAGAAGAAAGGCCCTACAGAATTTTATCCTTACAGGAGGAGCCCAGGAGGGTTCCCTAACCCAGGGTCTCTCATTTCTGCTTGAGAAATCAGCACGTATCTGAGCATCATGTGTACAGAAAGGCTGATATATCTGGACTGTGCTGCACCTGCTAAGCATAGTCTACAAATCTTGAATATACACATCTTGAATATAGGAGGGAAAAGAATCTGTGTTTCTCATATGATTTAAAAAGTAAGAAGACAGTCACCTTTGCTGTACTATCGTTTTCTTCCGTGTACAGCATGTTAAATGTGCTTTAAGGAAAACTAAAGGGTGAGATAGTTACAGAAATTCTTAGTTTATGTGTCTCTTGGTACTGGTCACAGTACCAAGAAAAACCATCTAGGCTTATGCAGGCACTTGAGAGCCCTCATGTAAACATACACACATACAAACATTCATAGTTACACCAGTAATGTTTATATATACATATGTATATATGAAGAAGTCTGCAGGTTTAGAAGACCATTTGAAGGCAAGTTTAGAAATTAACAAGTTTGGATTTAGGCCTAAAATAAAAATTAGTGAAGATTTAGATCCTTTGATTATCTTGGGCTTCCAGGCCCAAGTAAACAATTTGAATGACAAGGTAATACTGTGTCGATATTTCTTTCTCTGGCTCCAGTTCAGGAAGGCACTTAAATATGTGCTTAAGTTCCATGAACTTCAATGCGACTTAGCTTGCACTCATACTTGTACATGTGCTTCAGTGCTTTTCTGCAATAAGAATAGTTGCTTCAGTCAGGATTTTTGAATGCTTTTGGCTCTCTGATTTACAGATATGACTTTTTAAACTGGTTATTTTCAGTAAATACTCTAATTCAAATGTAAAACATCTTAATAAGGTAATTTTTTTTCCCTATGGAATAAAAGTGGTGTTTTTCAACTACCTCTGATTTTGAATATTCAAATAAGTAATAGAAACTGCAAAGTACCTATAAATAATAAACTGTGCTGAGTATTTTAAAATTAAAAATGTAAGTATTTGTACAAATTTCTGAAAGAATTTTGGAAATATTTCAGAGCCTGAAAACATTTTGAAACTAATCTACTAAAAATATTTGGGTTTTTTCCCCTCAAACATATTTTTTTTAATCAGGATTTAATTAGTTTACAGTGATCTTGTGTAAAACACACATTTCTCTCTTATATCAAAAGGCAATCATTAGAGCTGGTTAGAATTTTCCAGTAACCAAGCTCTCTACCACATTTATATTATATTCAGGATTGTGCTTAAACCTTTTCTGTTTCATTCTTATCAGAACTAGAGAAAGGCCTTCATATGGTTATCAGGCATTAATCATTTTCTGACACTGGCAGCCTGATTCAGATTCATACTACTGACCTACAGCTGAATGACACCATATCCAGTACAGCTGGCTAAATATCTGCAAAAATATTAATCATAAATGATTGACGAATTTTCCTATACTTCATTGAATAATTTATTTTCATGACTGGTATTCAATAAACTCTATAGCTAGGCTTAAACTTGCTCTAATAACTAGATACCATCTATCACCTGCCATTGAGCCATGCAGCTCCCCTGCCTTTCAGGTCCCATAGTTCTCCATTTTAAGAGGGAAAAATGCTAAGTATGGTCACCTTTTCTTCAATCTTTAAAACCTTTTTTGACGTTAAAAAATTGGATGCTTATGTTAACCTTTTTGACAATTTCTTACAGTCTTTGCGACAGATTGCATAATTCTGCTTCAATGAAGACGTGGCAGTAACATCGCTTGACAGTATAGTTCATCACCAGCTGTCAGTAGATGGTGCTACTTTGAGACAGAGCGTAGCAAGGATGTTTTGTTTCAGTCCACTTGTAAGCTGATCCTCAGTTACAAGAGTCTATAGGTCTAGTTACCTATTACCTTCCTCAGAAAGCTGTATCCTACTTTTGAATGTAGCTGTCCTCTCCCTCCCAGCCCTATGACTGAAAAAACTGGAAGCGATCTGCAATTCTCCTATCTGACTTCCAATATGAATTTGTTTTTTGCAGATGTCAGTGATAACCCTCATTTAGGCATTCCTTTTTCTGTCTGAGACAATATTTCATTCACACTTGAGTTCTCCTGTAGAAATTTAGGAAGAAATAGTTTTGGGGGTGACAATTTTTACCCAAATTCATGACTGCTTCAGTTTGTGCTCATTGTAGATTCAAAGATTGTTGACCTCCAGAAAGATTATGGCAGATCTAATGTAGTTCATCATGACAGTAGGCTGAATTTTATTTCATTTATAAGAAAAAAAAAATTGAAATCAATTATGCTCTTTAATTTTGGTTCCTTTACATAATCATCTCAACCAGCTGATTAACCAGTATTTATGAATTTTCTCTTCCTTGAAGTGTTCCAGCTGTCGAAGATAAGCAAGTAGTTTTTTCATGCTATGTGTTATTATCAGTTACTCAAGAGCTGAGTCATCAGCTGGACACAACCTTCTATGATGAACTTTCTTCTCCACTTTGGAATTTTTCTCCTTTATGCCTTTAAATTTTGGAATTTCAGAGTTGGACATTTTATGATCTTTATAAAATGGTGCACATCCTGAACTGAGAGACAGAAGATGGGATAGAGTGCCCAAGGGAGTCACAGTCCATCTGTATGCTTTCAGCTCCTATTTGTGTAGCTTATTTTAACTCTTCTTTTGTATGTCATTTTGAATGTTTTAGTATATGTTGTTCAATGATAGGAAGGATTGGGACATTCAGATAGAAATGACGCAGTTGAATTAATGAGAAATAGTATCAGATTTAGTGTTTGAATGAATGTTTATTTTTTGTTTTTAACTAAAATTTATTTAGTCAAAATTGTGTTCATAGAAATATACTAAGAAAGTTAACTTCAATGTGTATATATCAAGAATAGAAAGTGGTTCCGTAACAGTAAGACAAGGTCATTCAAAGAGATGTCATTTCTTGTTATGTGTGTTTAGTTACACAGGTAGGATAGTTACATAATGCTGTGAGTGAACAATTTAAAAACAATGAGTGACTTACAATTATCAGCATGAACAACTTTTGAATCATTTTGAGATGCAAGCATATTTGTGAAAGCAATGGTCAGCTCCTAAGGTTTCTTTGAGTTGCCCCCTTTTATGGGAAGAGAGAATAGACGGGCAAAGTAGAAAAGCCATCATTACGTCCTGGCACAGGTGGAGATAGAAATAATTTTGATAGCATAGTTTACCAATGCTGGTAATAACAACTGGACGAGAATTGTTCCGAGAATGCAAAGTGCTGTTGCAGGCCCACATCCATTTTTATGATCATGTTTTGCCTGCATCGGATCAAGAATAGTGAGCGATATAAGAGAAGGGACCCGAAGTTCAGTGTATCTCAGGAGTTGTGTACAGTTTGCAGATCTACATTCAATGAAATGGTTAACTGTGAGTTATTTCCTCCTCTGTAATTTCTTTTCTTCTCTATGTAATAATGAACATTGGTTTAGAGTTTATACTCATTGTTGTCTAATGAGCAAAAGATTCAGATTCCACACCTAATTCTGCCAAATGAAGTTTAAGAATTTGATCTTTTTTTTTTTTTTATATAGTAGCCATTCTAATTTATGGCCCTGTTCCCATGTCTTGCACATTCTTTCTGAAATTGTTTTTGACAAATCTCTGCCATCTTCCTAATAAAATGTGCAATAGTTTCCTTTATGTAACTGAAAGCCCTTTAAACCTTATTCTTAATTTCTGAGGGATTGCCTCTGTGCCTTTAAGATATATTGAGATTTACAGTTTTATTACTTCTGTACTTGAATAATGCCGTTTTCTCCTATCTGATCTGCCAGAGACATCAGTTAAAATATTTCAATTAATGCAAAATGTCACTGCTGTATTTATTACTTGCTTGAAAAGCTGAAGTATGTTAGTGCTATTCTGAAACCTTATATAATGACTTCTGGTTCAAGCTTTTTTGATTTTAAGACTTTTCACTTGAATTACAAAAGACACCTTGTTGGACTTTGAAGTGCCATATTTGCATGATTTGTCCATACCTGTTCGCCCTTGGTCATGTTTTGTTCTCAGCTTTGCTTCCGTGTTTTCCACTGATGTGTAGTTCTGACTTGATGTGATCGGTTCAGTGTAAGATCTTAATTTTTCTTATGCTTCCAGCTTTAGAACTATCTTTAATGCAAAGCAGGCTATATTGTCATCTCAATTATAGCAGGGCCAATCCAGTGTAATTTCACTAGTTTTTATGTTGCTTGGAACTGTTTTTCATTAGTTATATATCAAATTGACTATCTCGAATGGGTTTATCATTTTTATTGCTATTGCATTTGTATATTGATTTGTTCCTCTAAAGTGATGTGTTTGTCATGAAATGTGCAATATCCCCCATACTGTGGAAGGTCATAAACATTTGTAAACTGCTTAGACCAAATGTAGCTAATCTTGCAAGTATATCATAGTTCTTTATCTCAACACAAAACCAATTTGATTTCCTTTTGCACAACTGAGCTTTGTGAAGGCCATATAATGTTGGTTGTACACAGACTCTTCCTTTTGATATGTGGACAGCTGGCTTGCTAATATAGTGCTGACTCTTTTCAGCAGTAGCCTGCTGAATGGCCATGAAGTGGCTACAAGTTTATGGAAAGTTTTCCTCATATTGTTTTGCCATGGGAATATTTGCTTGACTTCACAGATGGAAAAGAAGAGGTAAATTCTTGATACTGCAAAAGCTTCATGAAGGATGGTTCTTCCATGATCCTTCAGTGCTCAAGACAATTAGGACTGAGTGTTGCTTAGCTTGATGGTGATGGTCATTAACATGAATTGAAAGGCCCAAACAGAAAATTGATTTCATACCTCAGGAAAAAACTAAAATAAAAATTTCAACACATTTTCATTCTCTATCTTTCTGAAAAGTCAACTTATTTCTTTTTATCAAATAAAAATCCAGTAATCTCTTAGACATTCAAGTGTTTGTTCTCAGATATGGAAAACAGGAATTTTACAGGTCAATAGAGACACAATAAAATCCCCATCAGTCAGTTATAAGGAGTTTAGATGAGTCTCCTGGCCTACCTGGTACCTGTGTGAGGCATGGATTTAATGAGAGGAAAGGGCTAAGGTCTGCTGCCCTTCCTCCTTAAGTACTGCCTTGTTTGTTCCTCAAGATCATGTAACACTGGAGTAATTGTGTGTCCAACACAGCCAGAACAGAGCTGGATTTGACCTCTAGGAACTCTAAGCTACCCTTAATGATAGCTAGGACTGACAGCTCCATTCTAAGATGAAACTTGATGCAGCATTGTCATAAATGCTAATATGAAATGGAACAGGACAGCACAGGACAAAACTTGGAAAAGATACAGCAGTGTCCTGTAAGCTGTTCATACCATCTCCATTCTCTCTGTTATTCACAGTGTTCAAATGTGACTTACAAAAAACTTCGTCAAAAGTAATTCTGTATTTATCTTAGGCTTTACTTAATAAAGCAGTGATATTATACCATTTAATACATATTCATATTTAAGGACTACCAAATTCTTTCTTCTCATTTGTTTCACATACGCTAAATTAGGGGGGAATGCTGTTCTCTATAAATAGAATAAGTTTCCTATATTTCTTCATGTTTTGGACAAAGCTGAAGAAAAAACTTAAATGGAATATTGACTGCTTTCATAACCTTTAAGGACTACTCAAATTTGCTTTCCAGAATTGTTTAAAACATAAAAAGGATACTTATCACAATGATTTGAGTTATCTAAACACTTAGAGAGACCAAATGTGCAATACTGCATGATTTCACATTAGTCTCACAAACCTGACACTTTGAATGTGTCTCCAGTCACAGTCAGAATACCTTCCTTGTTTTTAGTGCTGGCTAACATGTTACTTTTCTCATTCTGTCTGTACAGGAGTCATATGGTTCATCTCTGTCCTGTTCAACATGTTTTCAACCCAATGGTTAGTTTCACTCTGAGAAGGGGTCAAAGCCTCGAAGATAATTAAGTTTTACAGATACCGTAAATGCAGTTGGATAGGCAGAAGTAATAGACAATCAGTTCTGTTAGTGCAGGGAAAGCAATAGCATGGATACAATCAACACCCTTTCAACATAAAAAAATTCTACAGAAGCAATACTATATATTCATACCTCAACAAGTATTCATACCTTAACTTTTGGAAATACTTCAGTGAGAGCTCACACTTTGTTAGGAAAAGAGAATCACAACTGGACATCGATAGTGATAGGATTTTCAAAAAGAAGTCTTTGATATCTCTATCGCTAATTTATCTTAACACTTGGAATCGGGGGCAAAATGTTAATAGAATAATTTAAGTGGGAAGGGATATCTTAAGGCCATTTGGTTCAACCTCTCTCAGCACAGGGTCAATTTTGAAGTTTAGTAAGTGATAAGAGACATAAAAAAGTGATTCTAATGTGATTGTATATTAACAGGGCTTATGTAGATTAGATAAGGTGCTTCTCTTTCTTTGTAAAATGTTTGGTGTGGATGATCATGACATTGGCTTATCTGTATGACTGTGGACATGAGACTCATACAGATAAGCTTTTGTATTGGTCATGATATGACAGAGTTCTGTAAAACTACGAAGGTTTGGGGGAGGTAAATAGGGAATGAGTATTCACTGTTCCTAATTATTCTAGAGCTAAGGAGCACCTGATAAAATTATTAAGCAAGTGTAAACCAAACAAAAAAAGATTTTTTTTTTCCCTTTTTTTTTTGTGTCCAGGTTTGGAGGAAACTGACGTACAAATGAGCTTCAAAAAGGTTAGACATCTCTTTTGATAGTTACCAAACACAATACAATCTCCACCTCATAAATTCATAGTATTTTTAAACATTTTTATTTTTATGAGCTTTGGAAGCAGAAAGGGCTAATTTAGCTAAGTAAAGTTTACTTTGTTTCCTATACTTTTCCCCCAGTCATGAGTTACTGGCCATTACGCCTTAGCCCACTTTCTCCATTTAGTGTTTTGTATATGTTTAAGACAGCAGACTTCTTAGTTCTGCTAATTGCAGAACTACTTTTCTGTTAATGTTTCTTCTTTAAAGGGGGAGCTTAAAGACTGTTGAATCTGTCAAGATGATAAAAATCTAAGTTAAACATTTGAAAGAGACCAAAACTATTCTGAATAATTACATTAGAAAATGAAAGGGTCGTATGCAAAATGGCAGCAATGAAACAGGTAGTGTGTTACTTTGGGATGTCAGAGAATGAAAAATTTTTTATTTCTGCCACCTAATTTTAAAACTCCTTTTCTGATGACACTATAGTCTAAATTTCAAGAAAGGACTGAAGGAAAAAGATTTTGATATTTGAAAGTAACCTTATTAAAAAAAAATTAATTAAAAAAAAAATCAGCATACCCTTTGGTTGTCTGTATTTGAAGACTTTAACTTCAGCTGGGATTGTACCCAAGTGTGCATAGCTCTTTGCCAAATTGCCTTAGTTTCTTATGGTAAGCTTATCTTGCTTTGGTCTCCGCTAGCTCCTCAAATTCACATGAGTGCGATCACAGCTGTTTGTAGTGTTATTGGTCTATGTTGTCAACCAGATGCTTTTTGTTTGAAATGCAGTTTAAAGCTTGTATATGAGAAGTATATGTATCACAGAAGTGCTGGGAAGACCTTGTCTTCAGGTATCAGATAGATGAAGATTACAAAAGGTTGCACCATGGTTGCATGGCCAGAGTTTGGCTCCACAGGCTCCGATTGTCAAATGTAATATCTATTTTCCCTTGATTTATGTGTTTTAAATGGCTTCATCTTGTGGTTTTGCACTGTCTAATCATATCACATTCCAAACACGATGTAATGCAATTCACTTTTCTGTCTCTGACTAAATTAACAATGAAGAAGAGGTATGGAAAATGCTCTACAGACTAGCTTATCCACCTTCCCCTTCTCTTTAGTTTTTTTAAAACTTTTGCAAGATTACTTTTGGTTTTCCTTATAACTGAACAGCTTGCTCCCTTGAGCCATTTCCTCAGGGAGTTTTCTGTCTTTTTGCCTTGCCATTTATCATTATTACTTTCTTCATTTGCACAGTTTCTTTTGCAATTTCTTTTTCTGTTCTATTTGTTCTGCACCTCTTTGGTTTAGGTTGTTTCTTTTCATTTTCAATTTATTCTTATTTGGAGTTACACTTTGTAACTTCAATTATCTTTGCCAGACATAGCAATATTTTATGATAATTACTCTTTTTTTCTCTTCTTGAAGATAATTCACTTTAATCCTCATAGCTCCAATCTCAAGTGACTAATGTTTTGATCACTTATTCATTATGTTTTTATTTTATATTTCACTGTCTGTATCATTCTGTTTTGATTAGTTTCTCTGTATATCTTTGTTTTGTTTTCTGTTACCTCCTTCTGTGGCTGTATAGTCTACCCCCTCTCTTGCATGCTCAATCATCTCTTATAAAATTCATAAAGTAAAATTACTGACCTGTAGCTTTTAAAAAAATATATATCCCAGATGGTAACCAATTATAAACTCTGAATTTGGCAGCTGTTACCAGGACCACAATGCCTTCTGCTGTTGTCTGCTGTTTGACACCTCTAAGTGCAGACTGATTTGTCAAACAGGTCAGTCAGTCACATATGCACGGAAATACACACTTAGTGAAAATACTGCTTAAAGATTTTTCTGTCTCTGAAACATAAAAACTTTCTGGAGACTTGAGGGACAAATTTTGAAATGTTCAATAATAGATTTTTTTTAATAAAGAACTTTATTTATGTTATCATGTGTTATTAAATTCATGTTAACAAGGACCTCCAAATAAGAAGTAATCAAGCACTTACTGAGACTTGATGAATTTTGTAGCCTTTTCTCAAACTGGTCCTGCAGTAGCTGTACCATTATTGGTAGCTGCACTAAGTAGTTTTTAAATATTTGGTTCAGGCACTGCAGAGCTCATCGTATAGGAATTGTCATTTGCTTTCTCCCTCATTTGTACCTTTTTGGGGTTTTGGAGGTGGGGGGAACTGAAAAATTCAAAAGTGTTTGGGTTAAGTCACTCAATAATCGGTTCTAAAAGAATCCGGAATTAATGTTCATTTGTGCCAGAATAACTTGGATTCCCTTGATTTTGCTGATACAGGTCACAGAATTTGTTCCGTCTTTTTTGTCTAGGTTCTTAATTTCCTCTTAGTTTCTCTTCAAATTACACGAGTAGTCATCTTTATAGTTTTTACTTCTAGCCAAACCAGATATTATTACAATCAACATAGTTTTACGTTTTTCTCCCTCTACTTTAGCAGAATTTCACTGTTGGATTAGATGCAGGAATCCAGCACATCTGGAAATATCTCTGTGCATTTTCTCCCTGACTGATTGAAGGTCCTGTTTTCAATTTGATTAGAAAAGATCAGTAAATGGAGAAAAATGGGAGTTGAATTTGTTAGTGGCAGAAGCAAAAGAGTGTGATGAAAGATGACCAGTGTTTTATTTTAATTTTCTTTAAATGAAGGCAAGGTGAGAAATCACTTTTATTTGTACCAGAATACCCAGTTACTTTATTCTATGCTAGTCAATGATGAGTTTTTAGAACTGTGTGTGACCAGTGGTATGAGAAACCCTAAGAAGTGTTACATTGTGGTGAAAATTGTAGTGGTTGACATGCAGTTGACATATTCTGAAGGCATTATTAAACTAAAATAAATTCTTTATGCAGTACCATGATTATTACACCAGTGCTTCTTAGTATGAAAGCCTATTGTCAAAGATTTATGTCCATACTCATAGCAAAATGAATAGTCTGATTTTCAGACATTCACAGTCTCTTCCACTTGTTTCATCAAGGTAATTAACAATATTTAATTCATGAGGAACTGTAGCCTGTGGGAATGACTTATGTTGGAGAAGTTCGTGGAGGACTGTCTCCCATGGGAGGGACCCCACGCTGGAGCAGGGGAAGAGTGTGAGGAGTCCTCCCCCTGAGGAGGAAGGAGCGGCAGAGACAACGTGTGATGAACTGACTGCAACCCCCATTCCCCGTCCCCCTGCGCTGCTCGGGGGCAAGGAGGTAGAGAATTCAGGAGTGAAGTTGAGCCTGGGAAGAAGACAGGGGTGGAGGAAAGGTGGTTTAAGACCTGGTTTTATTTCTCATTACCCTATGCTGATTTGATTGGCAGTAAATTAAGTTAATGTCCCCGAGTCAAATCTGTTTTGCCCATGATGGTAACTGGCGAGTGATCTCTCCCTGTCCTTATCTTGACCCATAAGCCTTTTGTTATATTTTCTCTTTCCTGTGCAGCTGAGGAGGGGAGTGATAGAGCAGTTTGGTGGGCACCTCATGTCCAGCCAAGGTCAAACTGACCACATCTAGTTATTAAGAAGTAAATGGATGGTTTTCGTGCAACCCCTTACTCTAAATAATCCTGGGTTTTTTTGAGGACTCTTGTGAAAAAGAGGTCCATAAATGTCTTGTACAAATTAACTAAGAAAATGATTCCTCACCTTTCCCTCCCTCTTCCCTCCCTTATACCTTGAACAGTGAGGATAGGATTCTGGTTGCTTATCCAGCCATAATACCGGGAAAGCAAAATTTCTCAAGCTTTAAGACTGCAATACTGATATCTCAGGTTAAGGATAACTTTCTCTTTAAGATTGCTTTTTAAAACCTAGATGTCTTCTTTGGTCAGAAGAATGTTGTTAAAGTCACTTTGAAAGAGTAACCTGTTGCTTATGACTGCTTATTTTCTCCTACAAATAATGGATTACAGACTACTTTTAGATTACTTTTGAGTCATGCACTCCTTGAAATACAACTGACAGAACTAGTGCCTCTAGTTTTGATTTAATGCAACCTCCAGCCTTTAGAGAGAGATTGGTGGTCCTTGAACTAGTCAGTGTTGCTCAGCCCTGGCACAATTCCCAATCTGCAAGCTGCACTCTCACTGTGTAGATAAGATTTTTCAAGAGATGTTAAAGAATTAAATGCCCTCTTCCTCCTTACATTGAATTACACTGGGTATTAAGTGCCTTATGCTTCTTTGAAAATAAATTTATGTTAATACTGATTTCTGTAACATCATTTTTCATCCTTGAGATAAATGTGACTGTGAAGGTCACATCAGAACCTAGGTTTAATTTTTACCCCATCTAATTCTCAAAATTCCAGTCTGAGATAGTCTTCCCTGGCCTTAGATTTTAAAAGTCAGTGCTTCCTAGCTCAGGTTTGTTATCCTTAGCCTAGCTGAGGACCGATCTACCTCAAGCACCCCTATTGTCTTGTACTGGCTAAGCAAACCTTTTTGACCTTGCTTAGATCTAGTGTCTTGACAAAGAGTTAGCAACTAACAGCATGTAAAAGATCCCAGACAGACATTACTTTGACCAAGCGAAATCATGACTCTCTAAAGAAAAGTGCTTCTTCCTTCATTGGTCTGTCCCTTTTGTAATGCACATTTGTTTTCATGTTTTCATTTAGTGTCTAACTAGGAACTGACATGACAATTACATGATTTTTTTTTTTCCAAGGTCCATACTCTACTCAGCTTATTCCATAACCAGAGACTAATGTCTGGATCATAAATATGATCCATTGTCGTGGTTTAGCCCCAGCCGGCAACTAAGCACCATGCAGCCGCTCGCTCACTCCCCCTCGGTGGGATGGGGAAGAGAATCGGAAGAGCAAAAGTAAGAAAACTTGAGGGTTGAGATAAAAACAGTTTAATATGGAAAGCAAAAGCTGCGCACGCAAGCAAAGCAAAGCAAGGAATTCATTCGCTACTTCCCAGGGGCAGGCAGGTGTTCAGCCATCTCCAGGAGAGCAGGGCTCCATCACGCGTAACGGTTACTTGGGAAGACAAACGCCATCACTCCAAATGTCCCCCCTTCCTTCTTCTTCCCCAGCTTTATATACTGAGCATGATGTCATGTGGTATGGAATAGCCCTTTGGTCAGTTTGGATCAACAATCCTGGCTGTGTCCCCTCCCAGCTTCTTCTGCACCTGGCAAAGCACAGGAAGCTGAAAAGTCCTTGACTAGTACAGCAACAACTAAAACATCTCTGTATTATCAACACTGTTTCCAGCACAAATCCAAAACATAGCCCCATACCAGCCACTATAAAGAAAATTAACTCTATCTCAACTGAAACCAGGACAGTATCCACCCCTTATTCCATACCATTTACATCATGCTCAGGTCTCACACTATTCAATACATTCTCATTACCCACCATCACCCTTCCCATCCTTTGATATAATACACACATATCGTTCCCTTAGTCTATGGACCACCCCTACAAAATATTTGTAAAATGACCATAAATGTCCACAAAATGTCCACTGAGTTCATTTAGTCCATGACTTTGGGCTTCATCTCTTATGGTTGTTACTCAGGACAGGAGAGGTGGTGTGTTGCTTGGAGTTATTGGGCACCAAAACCAGCTCAGGTCAGGTCACTGCTGCACTTGCACTGCTTCTTGTAAGGCTTCTCCTCCATTGGTTCAGGTGGTTCCGGCTGTAGTAATTCCTATAACATGCAACTCAAATCATGGGTTACAACAATTTAAAGGTATATCTATTACAATGTCCACCCCTGGTCCTTTTGGGCCAGGATATAGGGTTTAACATTGCAACGAACTCCTCCCCTTGCTCCTAGCCTGGCTAGCAACAAGGGGTTCCTGCTATAGTAATTCTCACAACACGAAACTCAAATCCCGGGATACAACAATTTAAAGGTATTTCCATTACAATCTCCACCCCTGGTCTCTTTGGACCAGACCATCAGGTTTAACATTGCAATGAAGTCCTCCCCTTGCCCCTGCTCCAGCTTGGACTTATCCACAGAATGCAGTACCTTCAGAAGTAAACTTGCTCCAACATGGCCTCATGCACAGCCACTGATGCTTCAAGGTGTACCTGCTGCAGCATGGACTTCGTCCACAGCCACAGATGCTTCGAGGTATACCTGCTGCAGCATGGACTTTATCCACAGCCACAGATGCTTCGAGGTGTACCTGCTGCAGCATGGACTTTATCCACAGCCACAGATACTTCGAGGCGCACCTTACCCAGCGTGGACTTATCCTTGGACCACAATCCCTTCAGAGGTATACCTGCTGTGGCACAGACATAACCATGGCCACAGACGTTTCAAGATATACCTGCTCTGGCATGGGCTAATCCATGGGCACAGACGCTTCGGGGTGTCCTGCTCCCACGTGGATTCATCCACAGGTCACAGTCCCTTCGACTCGAGTTCACACCGGAGTTCCAGCCTGTCCAGTCCAGCAGCACAGAAACAGCAGCGATGCTCTGGCCATCTGCCAGCCCAGGCGCAAGGCCATTGCTGTTATCAAAGTGTTCCCAGGCACAGCACAGTAAGATGATCAGCAGTACAGCAGCACGGCAAGCAGTGAAAGCAAAAAGCAGTCACTAATGAGCCCTAGGCTCTAACATACAGTAAGGCAAGCAAGCCTATGGCAAGCACAGAACCCTGCTGATTAATAGCTAAACAGCAATAACAGCTATAAATTCTATCTGGCACATTCCAATCAAATCTGTCATTATCTCAAACCCTTCGTGCCCCACGTTGGGCGCCAAAAAGGACTGTCGTGGTTTAGCCCCAGCCGGCAACTAAGCACCATGCAGCCGCTCGCTCACTCCCCCTCGGTGGGATGGGGAAGAGAATCGGAAGAGCAAAAGTAAGAAAACTTGAGGGTTGAGATAAAAACAGTTTAATATGGAAAGCAAAAGCTGCGCACGCAAGCAAAGCAAAGCAAGGAATTCATTCGCTACTTCCCAGGGGCAGGCAGGTGTTCAGCCATCTCCAGGAGAGCAGGGCTCTATCACGCGTAACGGTTACTTGGGAAGACAAACGCCATCACTCCAAATGTCCCCCCTTCCTTCTTCTTCCCCAGCTTTATATACTGAGCATGATGTCATGTGGTATGGAATAGCCCTTTGGTCAGTTTGGATCAACAATCCTGGCTGTGTCCCCTCCCAGCTTCTTCTGCACCTGGCAAAGCACAGGAAGCTGAAAAGTCCTTGACTAGTACAGCAACAACTAAAACATCTCTGTATTATCAACACTGTTTCCAGCACAAATCCAAAACATAGCCCCATACCAGCCACTATAAAGAAAATTAACTCTATCTCAACTGAAACCAGGACATCCATACAATAATTTAAAATCATGCCTTATGTTTTAAAGTCCATATTTAAAAGAAGATTCTGTGTATTATAACCATTTCAGGTTGACTTTTTATTTCTTGTTTCAACTGTTCTTCTTTCAATTAAGCATTACTTCTGTAGTTTTCTCATGAATATTTAAATGTCTTTGGAGACTTTGCTAATGTGTACATTGAAGTCAAGTACCTTTGCAAAAGGTGCTTAAGCATATAAATCTCTCTTGCTCTCTTTTTAAATGTAAGTACAACCAGGCAACCTTCATATTGCTGACCTGTTTCACTTTGTTCTTGACACAGATCCTGTTTGAGTCATAATGTCTAGCCCTGCAGATAATTGGTTTCTATCTTTCTGGGCAAGTAATGAATTCTTCAAGATGACAAAAAGGTTTAGACCTTAAAAAAGAGGAGCTTCAGGAGCATTTCCCAGAATCCTTTATGTGTTTGATAGTACCAGTGTAAAATTCAAATAACTTGAAGTATTCTTATAGTTGGTTTGATACGGTCAGAAAATATAACAATAAAACCAAGGGTGAAAAGAATCAGGACGGTAAAAGGATAAAACTATTGGGAAAGATGAAAAGCCATGTTTCTAACCAAGTTGCCTTCCTGGGGGTGAAAACAGAAAGAAATTAACTATGATCAGAACAGAAAAAAATTAAGAACCATATCCCAATATTTAATTACTTATTTGCACTTGAACACACTGCATTGTGCACCCTTGCATCTCAGTAACTTACAGAAGCTGCTTATAAAAAACCTGTAGCAACAGTGGTTCTCTGCTTGTGGCAATTTTGCAGAACCCTGTCAGCTTTAATGCATCTGGGCCTGTTTACATTGGTACTTTTGTCCATTGTAAAGTATTTGCAGTAAGACTGATGCATTATGTCCATCCAAGATAGCACGACACAAACTTTAGCTTCAGGATTTGGCATGAGTACTCAACACAATTACTGATGACCAGCTTTCAGCAATTAAAGCCATACCACTTGCCTCCAGCAAGTACTATGATGTACTGTGTTTTTTTCCCCTTATAAAAATAGTGTTAATGAGCAGCCTTACCCTTCAGTTGTCTTCTTCAGAAGCTAGAAGCAGAGGGATAGGTGAAGTACTTTGATTTTTTTTTCCCCCCTGGTTAGCAAAAATGTAGGGCTTTACTGCAAATTCTGAATGAATATTCATCATCTTCATTTTGCAGCTTTCACTTCTCTCTAGGTGTTAAAAGCCCCATCCCAGTTCCAACAGTGTTAGAAACTTTTCTGTCTGCATGCTTTTAAAATGTAAGCTTTTAATTTGCTTAATTGCTTCTCAGGGTTTTTTGTTGAGAGAAATGAAACAAAGTATTTTGTTTAACTGTCCAAATATTTCGCTTCAAACCGCTGCAAGACTGTGTTGCAAAATTTCTTTATGTTCTCTTGAGCGGAGCTGTCTGTGGAAAGCTTGCCCTTCCCCACCTGGGGCAGGCACAGCGTTGGTGCTGCCCAGGGAGGGGTGCCTGCGGCATCGGGCACAGCTGCGGTGCCGGGGGGGCTCCACACCCAGGAGAAGGTCAGAGGGAAGGCACTCTAGCGGGGAGCTGCTTAGAAACCGAGAAGGTAGGGAACAATTCCACAAAGTACAACCAAGTATCTGTTTCTGGGAATATGATGATACGGGGGCTTTGTTTAGATTGAAAGGGTTTAGAATATAAATCTCGTGAGAAAAAATGGTGACCATGATGAGTGCAAGAAAACTGATAGTAGCTTTGATGATCTAGGAACAACAGAGAGAGGAAGATTTTTGTTTTCTATGCGGTAAGGTAGCACTGATAATTGTACAGATATATGTCAATTGCTTGCAGTGTTGGTGCAGTATTTGTGTTCATTTTCAGGTTTCACTGTTGCCATAAAATGTGAGAAATAACAGTAGTTTCTTGCTCCATTAGCTGGAAAAATGTGAGAAATAAAAGCAAGGTGCCTGAATGGGAATTGTCCTCTTCTAACCTGCTTTCCAGAATCTTCTGTTAGTGACTCAATTTTATACTTCATAAATCACCTAACTTATTTATAAATCAGTGGCATCAGTTAGGAAACTGGGTAAGATATATTTTGTGCATGACTAATAAGTTAATTATCTGGCCAATAAATTACTGCCATGATTTAAATTCAGTTGTGTATTACAAAAATAGAAAACTTATATGTGTAGTAGGTGCTTAAAATTTATCATTTATACATCAGAGCATGATATTTTGGGGCACATGAAAAGAGGAAACCACTGCATATAAGTCACTCTCTGTCCTCATTAAATACTGTGCTGAACTGTAGAAATGAAAGACAGTTGTTAATTCAGTAAAAAAGGCATGTTGAAGATAGAATAAAAAATGTTGGTGGTGTCTATAGGCTGGCTAGTGGTATATATTTTAATGCTGAACGAGGTGGGTGGAGCAGACATAACCTATTGTAATTAATTTGCCACTTTTTTTCTTCCTCATCTGCCCAAATTTTTCTCTAAGCATGTTATAAGTTTTGGGATATGTCTCCTTTCTTTTTCTGATAATGTTTATTTCTTGCAGTGCCTTGTTAACACCATCATACTTCCTCTTCTTCTTGTTCCTTGAGTTGTTCTAACTGTGATACCTTCCACTAAGAAGCACTTTATCTGCCTCTCCCAGATAATAGATTTTTTTATTAAAATGTTCAGTGCTCTTAATGCCCAAGGCTCTGGCAGTAGCACATGGCTTCATGAGTTACTGACACGTGACGCATGCTCAGCTCCATTATGCTTTATAGCTCCCAAGGGAACAGCTGCAAATGACACCGTGCAAAGTGTAACTGTCATAAGGAAATTTGAAAACATACTGGTTAGTGCCATAGTAACATGGCAAACTACTAATAAGCAAGTAATACACAGAGAAAGGATCGAGGTATGAAATGTCTCACTACCCAGGACATAAGTAGTAGCCTTTCCTCGTTTGTTTGTAGAAGGCACTTGGGCTCTACCTAGCTTCGGACCTGCAGTTTCAGGTGTGGGTGAGATAACTGAGGGTAACTGGCATTGCTGTTGTCTAAAATACTGCCACACATTCACTGAGCTATGGTAACTGTGTTTGTGCTTGTAGCCCGTACTAATTATGAAAGAATAGACGTGAGTTTAAGCAGCTTCAACAAACTTTACATTAATACTACGCAAATTTCATGATGATTTAAATGAATGCATTTCATTTGACAATTACATGCATAAAACAACAATTTACTGAAAATGATAGAAACTGAAGCATTTCCTGGCTTCTGTTACCAATGGGATCTGGTTCACCTAGTTTAAATTAAAATCCTAAATTTTTTGAGAATTAAGCTAGTTGTCTGTACTGGGTGTGAGGGACACTTGGGTTATATTAACATCTGTGGGTATGTGTCTTATAGATTGGTCATCCTCCAGAAGTGAATACCTACTGAATGCAGATGTAGCCAAGATTAATGTCTTTGAGTAGACCTTAACTTTTAGAGAGCTAAAGTAGGAATCCTATTCTAGAGGAACAGGCATTGCTGTATGTCTGAAAATGCCAGTTGTAAATAATACTTTTCTTCTTCAATACATTTTCCAGCTTATTCATCTGAAGGAACCCAAATGGGTGGAATAGCCCTCAAAAGATCAAGGCCCTGGAGGAAGTCCACAATTTCTGTATAAGCCCAGAAGGAAAAAACAGCTCTTGAATGACAGGTACAGAAAGAGGTTAAAATCATTTATTTAGAGGATTTGTGACTGGTTAAATTGTAGAATAACTCTGAAACTCTTGATCCAAATATAAGGCTTTATAGAAATGGACCTTAAGTGATATTATTTATTTTTATGTTGAAAGTGTGTTCGTGTGTGATGCTACATACCATGCTCTGTACTGTTACTCTATTCCTGGCACTCTATTCCATCCTGGATAGGATGGACTGCAAAGAATGTATTTCCAAGTAGCGTTCTGATGTATTGTGGCATGGTGTATTGCCTGTTAGAAAAGCTAGTTCATTTAAATATTAATCAGAAGTGCAATTGATCTCTTAAGCTTCTAATTGCTCATTGAAGCCCAGAAGTTATAGTTTGATACTAGTTAATATTAGAAAATGTATGTGCTGTTAGCTCTCAGAGGGGTCTTCCCAAGGATTTTGGCTGACACAAATGTTTGTTGATGGGACAGTAGGCATCACGGTATCAATACAGAGTTCACTTCAAATATGCTTTTAATCACCAATAGTCATTTAAATAATACAGAATATCCACTGTGTCAGGAATATAAAATAAGTCACATTTCAATGCATTTCTCCCTCCTGTATTAATGAAATGAAAATGTATCAGAACTCTTACAAGGTCAGTGAATTCTAAAGATACTGTTTGAAGCAGCTGTGTGTTGTGAACTGCATATCAAAGAGCATTTTAGACTTTTTTGAGTGGCTGTTTTCAGTGGGCAGGTGAATACAGTTCAGTATTTACAGTCAACGCAGGCCTCTAAAAGCAGGGAACATCCCATGGAAAGAAAAAGTAACTTTTATTCCTCTAAAATAACGGTCAAAAATGGATAGCAACAAGCAGACAATATGTCAATATGTTGTGTCATGCTGAAGTGTGATCCATTCCTTCGAGAATAAAGCTTGCAAGGAACTGCAGTGAACTTTTGTGTAAGTTAAACTTTGCTTGTAATGACAAACTATTACATGCTCTGCTGGTGTAGAAAATGGCATTTTTCTTTGAGCTGTGTTACTTTTAAAATTATTTGAATAATGGTACACCTGTACATCCAAATCAATTTCTTATTAGACTAACCCCATGCTTTTGAAACAAAGTTGACTTGTATAAACATGTTTAATCATGATTGAATTTTATTCTCCCATTTAACAAACACTGTTCATAGTGTTCAATCACTAAATTAATTAACATGTCTGTAACTCTAATTGTGTACATGTCAATCAAAATCAAAGGAAAAAATATGACAAAGAATCTGCCTGGCAAACAAAACAGGCTAATTATGTGAAGTGAAAGTAAATTGAAAAATGAAACAAAGTGTGTTTATCTACAGTAAACAGGAGTTCTTTTTCTATTTTTTTCCTATCTCTTTCAATTTAATTTTTTTAAGAAATCATGTTTATGTAGTTCCTTAAATATTACAGGAACTCTTTTATGCTTATATTGACTCTCTGTCAGTCTGTGTCTGATACGATGTGCATCATTCGACATCATCTAGCTATTGATCTCTGTTATAGTAAAGACATAGTACTCTGTGTATTAGAAGGTAAAGTAATTCTAATTTGCAAGAGATGAGATTTCTTCTCAAATATTATTATTATATGATGTAATTGTATTAATTTATGTATGCTTTGGGGCGGGGGAGGGAAGAAGTATCCCAGAAAGCTTTCCTCATAAATCCTCATAAATTACTTAATTAGGGTTTTCATCAGACTCTTCTGAATGTTCTTCTTCTAATCTTCTTCTGTTCTAATTTAATTTTCTATGTCATATAATTAAAAAAAAAAAAAGTTTTTTTCTTTTGTTCCTGCCCATATTGTAAGGTATATTGACAATGTCAAGCCTATATTAATAGCATGTCTCGGAGACAACCTCACAACCAACCAGGAAAGAAAACCTGATATGGACTCATTTGAGTCCTTTATGACTATACTACTGTGAGTTCAAAAAGTAACACTCAGATCGTCACATTCTGTTCACTTTGTTCAGGCTGAAAATTCTTGCTCCACATATAATTGTATAGTAGTAAGCAAGACAGTTTGGTATGAAGGATTTACAGAAGAAGAAGATGAATACAAATACCCGGCCTCAAAATTAGTTTGTATTGTAAACTAGTTTAATGCCTCTGAAAATTGCCTCATTGCATTATCTTGTGGCCAATACTAGATTAACATACCAGTACAAAAAATCCCCTGGAGGTTGGAACCTATACTTGTTCTTTTTATCGTCACCGAGACATTACAGATTTGGGAAAAAATAGGGCAAAAGTATGGACAAGAAAGAAAGCAATTCCACAGAACATCATGGTTTTTTTCTCATGAATACAGCACTATCTTTTAATTCTGCCATTTTGCAGAATAGCCTAAATTATTTAGCTTTATCAGACTTGACTACTGCAAGCAAATAGTACAAGGGGGTTTAAAATGACAGTTTATTGTGAACAACGTGAACTGCAGAACTACCACACAGGAGAACTGTGGAAATATTATAATACCACTAACTGCGGCTGAAGTAGTTGAACGCCCGACGTTCTCGGTTATCGTGCCCTATGTCCCTTCAGTAACACTGTGATGTTTGCAAAGCTGCATCAGAGCCGTTACAATGTAAATTAGAGTATTTCATGAAATGCTCCACGTACCCTTTATAATGTCGTCGGCAGTAACCCATACAATTTATATACCACATGCAGCTTAATATCCCATATCATCTTAGCGAGACATTACACTAAAATTACACTAAAATAAATTAATATTACAGATTAAGAAGACTGAAGTAAAGAACTAAAAAGTATGCAGATCACTTGCTGTTCAGAAGTCTTTAACAGAGAGATTGCACGTGCTTTATGTTCTCTGGAGGAGTGAAACTTACCGCATGCCTACAAAATCACAAAAGTTTGAACTGAACTGCAGTGTGTGGTGAAGCTTTGCTTATCAAATCTGCTCTTATTTGAGGCTGATACTGTCCCATCTGCAAGCTAGACTACTGTCCCGCCACTGCAGCTTTCTTGCAGCGTGACAGCTCTTGAGCTCTCCCTGTATGGTGTGTGGATTGCATAGGCACCCCTGTAGTGTCACTGTGTACACAAACTCCCTGGGCAGTTCCATTCTGCACAGGCCTTACCCAGGTATTATATTTTAAGGATAATTTAGGTTCAGCAGCAATCTTAACTAGAGCTCCCCTTAGTCATGCTAAATCAAACAAGTAATTCTGTTAGTATGGGTTACCCACTACAGTGACTGCTTCTGTTATGCCACTGTAATGTTATCGTCCTTTATACACAAGAAGGTCAGAACAGGTCTGCAATAAAAAGTGATGATCAGTAGTAGTTAGGAGTAGTCCAAATACTATTTTGTTTTGCTTTGGTATTTGGAAAATATGACCCAGAACTCAGAATAATTCATGTTATGAGCAATTGGAGCCTGGTGAATGATCAATAAAAGGAAAAAAAGAAAAATATTAATATTTCTGAAAGTTAGAAACTTTATTTAAACAATATTCGGTTTATGGACATATCAAGTATAAGCTGGCTGTTGAAGGCAACCAAACTTGAGCAAATGAAATGCATGGGGACTTCCCGTAGGAAATGCCCATGAAATTTATACAGGTGATGAGCTAAGGTCAGGATCAGCTGGGAATGATCTTGGGAACATTTTGGAGATGTTCCTTGTTCTATACGGATGCCATTTTTCCTTTATATACCACAAAGCCACTTGGGGGGGTGGGTGTAAAAAATTGGTGAACTTAGTGCTTCCAATAGTTTCTATAGCAACCTAGTGCCCAACAGTTCTTGTTCTATGCAATGTTTGTTACCTGGCAAAATACACTACCTCATTTCAAAATGCAGTTTTCCTTGTAATCCTAGTGAATGAATAAGTTTCCTAAAGAAGGTGAGAACTGAGAAGTATGCAAAGAATTGTACTTGCAAGATAAAATTAGGCTTTGGGTATGTATAAGGGAAAAGAGAAGTCTGAAGTTAGAAGTCTGAAAATGCATGCAATTTAGTTTTAGGCTGAAGGTGCTTCAATCAAATCAAAAGCTAAGATTTTAACAGACTGCTGTGAGGAGAATTGGCCTTTTATTAGTGATCTATTTGACCTTCTGAGTTTGAGTTGTGGTATTGAAAATGAGCAGGAATGCTCGACTGAAGTGTCTTACTTTCAAATTTGAAATATCAAATTGGATCTGTGTTGCACCAAGATGATACTTCTGCAACAAAGGAATTTCACTTGAGCACGAGTACAAGTTGAGTGGAAATACACTGAACTAAGGGGGTTTTCTTCCGAATTAGTCAACAAATAGCATGAGGAAAAAAATACCTTATTGCCATCTACAAACTCCTGGCTTTTCCAGGAACCAAAAAGTAAAAATCATACTGGTTCCTTTAAGTGAAGGAGAGCTAAAATGTTTCGTCACCATGGAACAGCACGCATATACAACCTAGTGAAAGTTCTTTAGGCCTGCTGTTTTTAGAATACCAGATATTATTAATGAAGTAATTTTGTATTCATGAAAATGTCTTCAGCATTTCTGTAGTTCTTAATTTTAATTCAGTTTCAGCAACTCTGCCACTCAAATAAGTAACACCAAGTTTGGAACAGAAACCAAGCAGAAAATACTTGCTTCTCTGTGTTGCTAGATTTACCTCAAACCTTGCTGGATCACCACCTCATAACTGCAAGAATGAGGATACTTGAGGATACTGGCAAGTAGAGCATTACTTGCTCTATTTGTATTTTTATTCTGTGGTATGTTTCATAATGTTCAGGATTTAATGTATTCCATTAGTGTCAATGCATTACTTTTCTCTCTTAAGAGCACATGGCTAATGCCATTGGACATGGCTTTAAGAATTAAATTCTAAATACACCTAATAGGGGTGTGGTGTGGGGGGTTTTTTTGTTTGTTTGTTTTTGTTGTTCAATGGGCAATGTGAACTTTCACAGTATTTCACCAAGATAAATAGTTAACAGTGGATCACAGAGGTCAAAATTAAAGGGGGAAAAACTAGGTAATGAGCTTACAGTATTTCAATGAAACTGTATAAAACCAAGATTGAATAAGTACTTAGAAACTGATAAACAATTATCTATCAATTATTAGGGGAAATGAAATTCCTACTGATATAAGAGGAATTGTATTTGTGCATAACAAGGTTACTGCTCTATTAAGTAGCTTTTGGTTCAGCCTAGGACTCAAGTTCAATTAATGTCAATCTTTCATTTGGTGACAATAATACATTAGATTCTCAACTTAAGTATTTTGGAGCACATTAACATTCGGTATAATTCTCAGTTTAAAACAATATGATGCTAACCTGTATAGCATGTACACATGATGTATTTATGACACTTAGGAAAAAAAATTCATATGTCTCTTTTCAAAAAGGATGAACCAAAATAAAAATGAATCAGGTCCAAAATTTGAATGTTAGGAATTTCTGGTCCAGTTCTGTATCTTGACCATTTCATTTTGTGCAGTGCTAGTCACATGCTTTGGAAAAGAGATGGCCTGGGTAATGAAAGCAAAATGACTACCTCAGCAAGGTATTCCACTGGGGCTAATATTCCCTGTTTTTCTGCACTGTGCCATGTAGACCTACTTTCTGTGCCTGGGTTCATATACAGTGCTGGAACTGTATTTAAGAAATGATTGCTGAGATAACATTTGTTCTTTGTATATTACTCTTATCAGAACAAATATAGATCTTGACTGATTTGAATTTCTGAAGTGTAATACTATTTATTCTTCCTAATGGCAAAATAGATATTTGCAATAAATAAGGGATGACATTCATTCCCTCTGTGCTTTTATGAGAGTAAAATAAGTTTACAAGGTGCTGGCAAGTCCATAAGATAAGGACATAAAAAGCTGTGCTATTGAACACAAAATAATCCCCTAAGTCTGTACCACCTGTTCTCAAGCCTTGCAACCAAAAACTGAAAAACTCTAGGCAGCCCAGCAAAGCTTAATTGATCCCATTGTGCTTGCTTGGTGCTGTATCAGGCCACCATAGAACAAGAATAACTTTTCATAATATTTTAACACTTTCCAATTGTCAATATGAAGAAGCTGCATTTTCTTGTCAAGTATATAAAATCTGTATCATAGCTCTTTATATAAATGTTATTCATGGTAGTTGCTTATTAAGTTACATGCACATGCAGCCAGGCCTGCCAATTTGTGAAGTATCAGAACTTGATATGATGACCATATGTCCACAACATTATGTGAATGAAAGACTGAGTCTGTATGAAAGCTTTACATTATTTTCATTGATATTTTATCAGCAATTAACATTTATTTTAATATACTTTTGAAAAGAAATGGTATTTACACATCACAGTTCTGTAAATAGTGTGATCATCTTCTTCCTTTATCATCTAACAACTTCATTGTCAGACCTGCAAAAATAGCACTGGCATGGTTATATTCCTTGCTTGAAAGGCAGGATATTTTAAGTTGTGCGAAATGATTCAAGGCTGGAAACCATTTTATTTCTTTGTAATTTTAAAAATAATGTATTTACTGTTCATTCAATGTCCCTGATATTCCAGAATATGAATGAAGTCTGTCATTATGTATTTAAGGGACTTCTTCATTCCCCTCTGTTTTCCAAAACCTGAATGCTTTCTCTGTACTACCACTATCAGTTCTTGCCCTCTGGCTATAAGATCAAAATGAAAGTGGAATAAAAGGGAAAACAATAAGAATAAAGAATGCAAAAGAAAGATGGACTGGGAGAGGAGTAGATGAAATGATTAAAGAAAGGGAAAATAAGAGATGACAGATGTAAAGCTGATATGTAACAAGGTTATGAATATTTTCATAGGACTTTTATGGAGGGAACAAAATGAGTTTATTTCAACTTACTTGAAATTCTGTGTGTATGCATTGATTCAACATAATGAGAGTAATGAAATGCTCATTATATGTCAATAAAGCTCACATTCACTGAGTTCTGTGCAGGAAAGTCACAAACTAGTTTCTTAAGGAAGAATGTACTAATCTACTACTGAAAAGCAACAGATTTCAAGGAGCCTCTCTCTAACCATCTGACTGTCTTGGATTGCAAATATTTAAGAGATTAATGGGTTTCTATGGAGGATGAGACAACATAGAAAAGATATTAGAAGTAGTTTGCTGATCTCAGTTACTGCAGTGACTGTGTCACTGATGACCGCTGCCACTTCCCCAGAGGGAGCAAAAAGGGAGGGTTCAGACACAACTCGGACCCAGGGATGTGAATCATGCACCCGTGGAGGTGCAGATGTAGCATGCGTACAGCGCGAGGCCCAGACTGAGCGTCAGAAATTCACACTGCCTGCTTTGAGAGACAGGTGTTTCTCAAAGCCTGAGACCAGGAAAGAGCTGTCTAAAAGAGCTAAAAGTGTACCAGAAATGAAAGCAGTGCAATAACTACTCCTGTTAGTACCCCTGTGTATTCAGAGCTCTAATGTTTTACGAGAATGCTTTCTTTGGGTGATGTAGTTAATGGATTTTGCTCAGTATCGCACTAGTGAGTTTACACAATTTTGTTAGTCTGAAAGGATGGGTGAAGGCATAGCTCCACAGGAGGGAACAGTCTCTTCATTAACAGATGGCTGATCCAGTTTACCGTAGAAAAACAGGGACCTCTTCTGAGAGCCTCTCTGGAGATGCAGAGTCTGAATGCAAAATCTGCACTTCGAGAAACCTGTATTTAAGCCATTTACAAACTCATTTCCTGCATGCTTTTTAAAGGATCCATCCTAGTCTAACCCTGTGCAGAGACATGAATTAGTAGCTCCTGCCTTTGAGGAATATCACTCAAGGAGTCTGGGAGAAGACCTTATCAGCTGTGCTTATATCCTTATTTTCCATGTGCTGCTGTCCATCAAATTCAACCTCAAACAACCAGTTCTGTTCTGCTTCTGAGACTGCTCATAGATAAATTTCTTTCACTAGTGAGGTAGTTCAGGTAAAGCCAGGAGCAAACTTGAGAAGGACGAGTAGAACTGTAGCAACAGTAGAGATAAAATGATGTGACATGGTTGTTTCATTTTCATGTAGAAAACACATTTGAGCTTTAGGCACTCACTGTTGGCTTCATAATAGAAATGGGCATTGTAATGCTTTCTACTGTTAGTTCTGGCAGATGTTTTTAAACTTTTTTTTCCTCACTGGTAGTTCCTTTGCTCAAGAGGGGACAAGGAATGGAATAATTAGGGTGTTTTAGGTCATGATGGGCACAGATGCTGAAATCTGAACAACTTTCATTTGTGACCTGCAATCCTACAAAGTAAAAAACACTTTGTTTTCCAGACCTGTTTTAAAAACAAAACAAGAACAACTGTATTGGTAACAGTATTACACCAGCACTTGGATACAAGATATAAAGACAAGACGACTTACAAGTTTGCAAGAAACTTGTTAACCCTGCTGTAAGCCTGTCTAGGAAAGGGGACCTAAGTCAGGCTTTTGAGGCTCATTTTAAACTGGTCTTCCAAACAAGAACAAAGGAGTGCAGATTTTGAAAGTTCATTAACTGCACCTGTAAGCTCAGTAGTTCATTATGCAGAAAACAATTAATTTGTGTTGACTTGCAAATGTATGTTTATTAAAAGTATGCGCTTTTAGACATACCTGGCCTAATGAGGCCACAAGGACCTCCTCTGGCAAATGGAAGAAATTGTGCAGTGGACACTACATTTTTTTTTCTCTTTAAAGTAATGTATTAGGAGTTCCCTAGGACAAAGGCTTTTTTATTTTGTTTTCCTTTTGTGTTGCTATCTCTTCAGTAGTGTGCTGAGGAACAACTCAGATTTAAACATCCTTACATAGTACATGCACTGTATGTGCTGTGAATTTCCAGCTCTTAATTGTTTTCTCGCTTATTTGGACTCTTAAATCCTGCTTGGCTTTTTTTTTCTTGAGTAGAAAGGGAAAAAGTCTTTTGACAGTAAAAGTTAACTTGCACTATCAGAACCCATCAGCAACTTCACACATTTCAGTGATTGCAAGAACTTGTCATTCTCTTATCCCTCTCTCCACCACCACCACCGCTTTCTCTCTGCTCTAAGGCTATGATTCCCTCTGTATCTGCAGCCATTTGTAGTGTTTTGTGGGAACTAAATCCAGACATGCAGGCAGGAGCAAATCCAACAGTTTCATTGGCAGAGCCCCAGTAAGCCTGAACTACATTTTGCAACAGCTGTGTACCTATTACTGATTTCTACTCAAAATGCTGAGTTCTGAGCTGTATCTTCATGACCTTAAAACAGTATTGCATGCACTGACTGTTATTATCTTCTTATGAAAAAAAAAAAGCACAATAACAACTACAGACAGATATTATAATTCTTTAGACCTGAAGTCCACCTCCTCAGAGATAATACACTATTTGAGGGGAAGGCAGAAGAAGGAACAGTTATGTCCAACTCCTTCCTCTATCACCTTGAAAACAGGGAACTGATAATTACAGTTAACCACAGATGTTGCCCCTTCCTCTGTAATGATGACCTATTAGCTATCATCCATGTCTGTATTGCACTGAGAGGGATTACTGTAATTTCCTCTGCTAGGGACAATGGTTGAGGGCACTTGGACTCTAATGTATGTTACTGATTTTTAGGAAAGTAGAAAAGAGGTGTGGTTTTTTGTGGTGGTTTTTTTTTTTTTTTAAATTTTTTGTGATTCTAATGTCACAGTGTTGCACAGATTTTTGGCAATTATATCCCCATAGATAACATGGCTAAATAATTACAGAAATAGTGACATGAACACTGATATATGAATCCCCAAGGTGTCTCAACACCTTATGAAGTATATAACTTCTGATACAGCAGGGAGAGTCTATCAGGTCATTTTGAAGGATTATAACCATCTCACAATCCAGCTATTTTGTTCTGATGATTACTAGTCCTCTTCAGGAATGTGCCATGCTCACCAGTGTCACATTTTACCAATGGCAGTGCAAAATTTGCTACTGCTTCTCTGAGCTAATATAGTTCAAAAGCATGTAATGTTACTTTTCTGTTTGTTTTCTACATAGCTTGGCAAATACACAGTCTATTTACTGACCAATGCTTCCTTTTCCACTCAAGATTATTTTGGATGAAAATTAGCCAAGCAGTTTTGAGATGTTGCTCTTTGTGACTCGAGTCATTGTTTCATTAGATAACGTGGGAACTCGAACTGGTATGGCAAATAAAAGTTCATTCTTTTCTTTCTTAAACACTTTTCACCACAGAAATAGCCCATTTCCTTTGTCCATATGGCTTCAAAGAAAAACTGCCTAGGGTTTTATCAAGATAGTTGTAGTCCTTGGGAGAGATGTCTAGCCCACAGTTTCCTGTACATCTTTTGAGAGAGAGATTTTCCAAGACTTTTCCTTGATAACTCAGAAAACAGTTCTTTTTTTTTTTTTTTTTTTAATCTGGTTTTCCAGTTCAGCAAATAAATGTGCAGAACATCCTCACCAGTTTTATATATCAGGTCTTAATATCTGTGTCCAGCTCCTGTGTCACTTACAGTCACATCAGTGAGTGGAGTTTGGGTACTTGATGGCCAGCACGGTGCAATTAGCAATGTGTCCTAGGAAGGTAGTTTGATTTGTTATCTGCTTCTGATTTTACTGAGAACAGCGAAACCTGGCTCCGTCACCTTAATACATTAATCTGTTACTCATCAGCTAATAAGAAGCTGAACCTGATTTCCAGAACTGCTGAACTCTTGCAACTGCAGTTGAGGTAATTTACAACTAAGGCACTTAGTGTCTGTGAAGAAATTAGTATTCATTTTTTTAACATTGCTTTGAGGAGGTCTTTAAAAGTCAGATTAGTTAGATTGGAGCTGAACAGTCAGACCAACATCTCGGTGCAAGCACGAGAAGCGCTTGCAGAAGCGCGCCTGGGGATGAGGTAGTC
The DNA here is from genome assembly GCF_035582795.1 of Mycteria americana. Classification (NCBI taxonomy): domain Eukaryota; kingdom Metazoa; phylum Chordata; class Aves; order Ciconiiformes; family Ciconiidae; genus Mycteria; species Mycteria americana. The sequence goes on from NC_134371.1 coordinate 23,254,678, forward strand.
ATTATGGCTGACCCTTTCAAAGCAGGATCTGATTATTAGAAGAGAAATGAGATAACCTGAAGTTACTTGGTGTGAATAGTGTAAGTGGGCAGCAGAGATACTTAAGCAGCACAGAGCACAGCAGGTATAAAATATGAGGTAGCATTCATTGTAATTTAAACATATTTTACATAAGTCCTAATATAGCATTTAGACTGCTCTTGAGAAGGTATATTGGTCTCAGGAGAGCTACAAAAAATATTTGGGACACAGAAAAACATGCTGAAATTCTAGGTAAGAGAAGATCATACCATTCTCCTCTGGACTGCATCTAGAGGTAAAACCACTTTATTATATGGTTACCTTACTGGTGTTCTGCCCCCATTGCAGTTTGTGGTAAAAGTTCTGTTGGCTCCTGACAGAATCAGGATCCCAGCTCTGCATTAGGTGGTAAAAACGAGTTTGAATACAGAGACATTGACCTGTTAACAGCATAAACCAGGAAGAGCTCATGTTAGTGTTTTAGCCAATCAATACAATGGACTAGGGCTACAACTGGTTTTAGTCATTTTGTGCCTCAGGTAACGTGCTGACAGATGCTATGAAGAGAACTGGTACAATCAGATCCCTCGCGTAATCTCCCCACTCGCCAGCAGAGCTGCCTACGGGCACGTCATAGCCCGAGTGGGCAGCTGGGCGCCAGTTCTTTTAGCTGTTCCTTCTCTAAGCTTATTTCTACTTTCACGTTACATGGTTCATTCTTTCTATTGTTTCATTACTCATGCTGTCATTCAGCTTTTTTTGCTAAGTAATTACATCTTTAAGGGACTCTGCCTTTGTGCTTTTTTCTTCTTCTCATACCTGCACATGCTGTCAGCCTTGTGGGTTTTTCTTCACTATCCCCCTATGTTTTCCTTGCAGATATTCTGTGTAGAGTCCCATTTTTTTTCCCCTTCATCAATGTTTTCCTCTCTCACCCATCTCTCTCTTCTCCCCCTGTAACATAAAAGAAACTTTCATTTTCAACCACTCTTTTAATCTTTGTTGTTCATCTCATTTCTGTCAGACCTTCCCTTTGTTTGGCTTTTCTCTCTTTGGTCCATGTGACCTCTTTCTCTCTGTCTTCCCCCCCCTGCATGCACAAATGTACATTTATTTAAAATTCAGATACAAATACATTTACTTTTGTTGTGTTCATCTGCAGCTGTCTCACTTGCCTCTTTCATATGAAAGCATGACATACGAAAGCATTAGCTGTGTTCGTTATACCCCTGATAACACTGAAGCAGATTTTTCTCCAGTAAGGTAAATTTTTTCACTAGCAAGGGTGAGATCTTTTTCTTTTCCACAAAATGCATATACTGAGCTGAATTTCCAGCACTCTGTCTATACTTCATCATAGCAGTAGTCATGAAGACAGTTCATCCATCACCACTTTTCTTTATGTTCAGGATTGCTCTTGGGGCTGTTATACATACTGACTGATACATGACTGAGGTGTAGTTTCTTGACTGAAAAAAAAAAAAAGATGATAATAAGGTGTTTCAAGTAACGCTAAGTATTGCCTTGAATTATTAATTAAATGAAGTTAACAGAATCTTTCAACGATCTTACTATGTGGTATCAGTATGATTACATATAATCCTTGGTTTCCAATTTTCTAAAATAAAAAAAACCAAAACAGGTTCTTCTTCAGTGGAATGAATATTCTTCCCGTCTGTGCTCTAGGCAACCATATGATTGGCCTGTGGGATAGACTGCATTAGCACAGAAAAATGAGTGTCATGCAGGGACCAAAACCTAAGGATACTTTCAGAAAAATGCTATCAGCACTGGCATGTTCTGAAAAGTTTCAGACAAATGTTAAAAAACCCCCAACAAACCCAAACCCTACAAAAGCACAAATGTGAAAAACAGTTTGCCAAGTGCAAAAAATTGAGCTGCTTTCCCCTCACCTTATTTATTTACCACAGCCTCATTAAGCATATGAATTGAATGACTCCAAGAGCCCTTTTTCTGTAGGGCAAGTTTGCACAAATTTGCAACTTGTTCCAAGAATTCACAAAGTACCTCTATCAGAAATCAATACTTTTATTGAAATAAACAAACAGAAAGTTACCAAGAAATAACTATACACATGGCAGGCATGCTGTATCTCTAACAAACTGTGGTCATCTTACTGTATTAAGTAACCCAGGAGAGTTACTGTAACCTAGGTACTTGTCAGAAGTCAAACACTTGTTTCACTGCTGAAAATTAAAACAGATGCTTCCCATTTTCCTCTTTATCTCTTTGTGAAGTGATGACTATGATATGACTGTGGCAAAATATGGTAGTTTGGCAAATGTAGAGAATGCTGTGATACAGTTAGGGATGAATAAAAAGGTTTTCAACACACCACTTCCTTTATAGATTCTCTGTCTTCTGCTTACAAATAAATATCCCAGCTTGGTTGGTTTTGGGAGTGTCCTCCTTCTCCTTTCTTTTACTCTGCTTATTGCTCCCTTCTGACTTCTGTCTAGAGGCCACTAACTTTCTAGCTCAAGGCAACTCTTTACCATCTTCTGCAGTGTCTTCAAACACTTGTCTACTTTGTCCTGTACATGCTGATCATACAGAGTAAAGAGAAAGGCTGTAAAATCATACCAGATGTAAATGATGCAAGACAATGAAAACAAGGTGTAATGACTTATTTGAAGTATGTTCCATAGAAAGAGTGAACATTTTTTATTAATTATGTTTTCCAGTGATTCATAGCTTAGACCCTTCCTTACTCCCTAGAGAAGTGATGTGTTGAGCCTTGCTTTAAAGGTAAAATAGGAACTGAAGGCATTGAACTGCTTTTGTTCATATTAATATTTCTAAATGCTGATGTACTGAAACCAGCAGCTGGTGTCTAGAGAGCCATGCTGTCTTACACTACATTTTCACCCTTTTATCTTACATAGAAAGAGCAATTCGTTTTAAAAATAATAATTGAGCAACTGCTGCAATTTGTAGAATGAATAAACATTCATGCATTTAGCAATGTTAGAAATTGTGTGCTTGTCTTATACAACTATGTTAATGTTATGAACTTTACAGAGAATGGCAAAGATCAATGATATAGTTAATAATGTAATTAAAGGTGAAAAGGTAAAATAATTTATTTATTCAATGGAAAGGAAGGGCAAAGCTGATACTCCAGGAATATCAAATATGTTTTTAATAAAGGATCTGTTTAAAAAATAACAGCAACCTAAAGATCACGTCACAAAGCATGCATCTATACTCGTGTATCTTCAAGTTCTTTAATTTTCACAAATAGATCTATTGAGACAGTAGTCATGCCTTTTGCCTTTTGTTTGGTTTTTGTTTCTTTTTTGGTTTTGTTGTTTCTTTTTTTTTTTTTTCCCTTTTCCTCCTCTTATGTCAAGGCCTCTCTCCTGTCTTATTAATATAAACTTCACTGGTCTGAAAAAGAAGCTCAGTCAATACTATTGACAGATTCCATTGTGAGTCATTTGAAATAGGGAAAGATCCTAAGCCCAAAAAGAGGCAATGTTGTGACTCTTAGTCTTTCAAAGTGGATGATGACAGTGTTTAAGTGTCGTAGCTGAAATGGGTTAGTCATGTTTCGCATACCATTGTTGTTACAAGTTTTGATGGATGAACAGATTCACCTGGTACCAGTCACTGTGTTCATCATCAACTTCAATGCCGGGATGAGGCATCAAAATTTCAACACAGGGTTCCTGTTGCGAAGTATACTGATCTTTTTTTGTTATACTTTGAAATTTAATTTTAAACATTTTTTGGTTTGATTGGTTGGCCATTCTTGTCTGTTACCTGCAGTTTAGAGAACCTGAGACAGAAGAGAAGAACCTAAATAGCTATGGCAGCAAATGAAATTACAGCATACTGAAAAGGTCAAAGCAGCGCAGCTCACAATGATAATCTACAAATTACATGAGGCATTCAATTTCAAATACATCATTTTTCTGACAGAAATTGCAAAGAGCACAGCAAATGACAAGAAATGAATCCATAACTGTTGGAATGAAATTGGGAAAAAGTTCAGACTTCACATGTTCCAGATAAAAAGTAACCATTTGTGTATTATTCTCAACAGCTGTACTTGAATTACAGGGAGTGTTGGTTCCCCACGGTAGACCCTTATATTGGTCTTCTCTTCAGTGTTAACAGCCTTTCTCCTATTTTGTAGTGAAATACTTGGGTAATCACAGAATGTGTGTGCAGCAAGAGTGTTTTAAAAAGTGGAAGTTGTTCCAGAAACATAGATAGCATTCACAGTGAAACTTGTTTAGTCGGGGGAAAAAATGGTAAACTGTTTATTGTTACAAAAAGAGAAGAAATGGAGCTCTGATGCCAGGGCTGATGGACAGAAGCAGATCTCATAGACCATGCTGTAATGCTGACTGATCCTGTCATTTCAGTGGGCTACCTGTCCCATGTAATATTTGGTATTCATGTTATTTTCCTTTGCAGCCCATATTTCCATGACTGGTGAAAACATATGGGGTGTAAAATGTCATTTCCTTTTGAGGATACTTAGCCGCTACAAACAGGAAGCGATCAGGTCAGGGAAATACCATGAGCCAAATTGTTACAGGGAGAGAGAAGAAAAGCAATGCTGAGTGGTTCTGCCAGGAGCCATTATGCTTTATACTATGTAACATCTCCTGAGACAGTGAACTGAAAGATGTTGGCCAGTAGGAATTACTGACTTTTAAAATACGTAGTGAGAACTATGTGCAAGGAGAACTCTCCTTTCAGTGTTATCTAATGCAGAAGGACAGAGTGCTTCAAGCAGTAATAATTGGCAGTCCTTTGTGCTCCTGATGCTTAAAATGAAACGGTGCCTTTGAAGCAAAGCATACCAAAGCATACCTTTGCATTTAATTCACCTCATCAGTCTTGACTGCAGTCGTCAAAACTTTACTGTCAATGGGAATATGATTTTCGGTTTACTCGCTAGTGATGAAAAGAAGGCAATGATAGGTGATGTTTTGTCATCTTTTGTTGTCTTTTCCTTATTTGGTAAGCAATTCCTGCCCTGGAGCTACATAAGCAGGAAAGGCCTGTGCAAAAGTAGTAAATGTGCCCTAATATTGCTTATCCTTAGTGCATGATGGTGCTACGTTGGACATGCTCAGCACCCACTTCTAAAAGAACGGACTTTTAGAAGCAGGCACCTGGAGATTGATAGGACATGGCAGCTGTTAGGCCAGACTGCCTTCCTCAGGGAAACATTTCCAGGTTGTTTCTTTTCCTAATAAAAACTTCCTCTTTATTTGTTCTGTAATAAAATGTCAAGACTGCTAGGAAGCCAAACCCTTTCTGCTAAGGGATTTCTGGATTAACTTCTGTCTTTACACCAGATGCATACATTTATTCACTTGTGGGATAGCTTTTATATCCAAATGATTTACACCCGAGTCTGTTCTGTGGTTTACTATTTGAGTTTGGCTTCCAAACAATATGTCTTGGAGTTACAGCTGAACGGCATAACTTCCAAAGGCGCATTCTGTATAGCAATCCATATTGGTTTTGTTTTGCTTTTCAGTATTAAAAGTGGTTTTCAGGGGTGTAATTTTAGATGTAGGTTACTTCATCAAACATGCATTGCTTTTGCTTCCGTGGAAAGTCTCCTTGTCCGATTACTTAACCACAGGGGATGAACTGACACTATATTTTTGTATTAAACTGAACACAAAAGGATCACAACCCAGATAGATTAAATTGTTCAATACATGTCTCCTATTGCACTCAGTCTAAGGTTAGACTTATTATTATTAACAGTAATCACAATATGTATATAACATTGTATCATCCTCACTGTTTACTTTGAAAAATGCATTATACATGAGTCTCTACAGTTGGGGCATCACAATTTAAAAAGATAATTCAAATGCTTATTTTACTTAAAAATAACTTCAGTTTATCACTTCAAAGAATAAAAAGAATAAAAGTTCTCCAATCAATAGTTAGAAGTTAAGTGTGCTTATTAGCATTTAAAGTAACTTTTCCTAAGATCAGGACAGTATGTAATGCTGTTGCAGGCTTTTCTAAAGGAGAGGAAAATGATAAGGAGCTGTGGTGTCAGGGTCCTTGAAAACAGGGGGAATTCTCATGGCTGGATGTCCTAAAAAAGGAATATGCAGAAAAGTCAAAGGGGTTTTCCATTACTGCCCCTAAAGAAAAGAATCTTGTAAGACAGACATTCAACACTGGTTCTGGAGAAAGAAGATATTGATTCCTGAGATAGTTCCATTATCTCTTCATTGTCATGAAAAATTAATAGGTCTGCATGGCCACTCTCTGCTTCAACTTGCTATGTACATAAATACCACCCTTGAAACAGTAGAATTTACCATAGCAGAAAGTGTGGTGAGTGACCTCAAGAGCTCACCTTAGTCTACCTCTCTGCCTGCAGGTAGGATAACCTGTACCCAGTATATCCTCCCAACTGATGTGTCTAACTTCTTTACAAAAATCTGTAGCAATGGAGATGTAGCAATCAAGTTCAGTGCTTAAGCCGGAAGGTTTTTCTGGTGTCTGACCTAAAGGCTCTTTCCTCCATAAACCCATTACATGTTGTCCCTTCCCCCGTGGATAGGGGAGAACAGTTTCTTATGCACGTTCCTGCTGTAGCTTTCAAATAGGTGAAAACTATTTCCTGTCAACATTCTTTTCTCAAACCTGAAAAACCTCAAGTTTTTAATATGGATAAAAGAAATTTTGTTAGTTTTATTACAAATTACTTTAAAAAGTGAAGCAGTAATACAGAGTAAATAAACTACTGAAAGCAGGCAGATCTGGAAAGAAGTAATTTATAGGACAAAATGAAACTTGTATTGGCAAATGCTACAATAACCGGTTAAGTAAACAGCCTTTTTGATGAAAATGCATGCATCATTTTTCCTTCATATAGTTGGAATACTTTTAAGGAAAAGGCTCAAGGACTGAATTTGTATGGATAAAGATTGAGTGGGAAACAATTTTGTGATGCTATGAAACTGCTTGAAATGGGGGGAAAAAATATTCCTGAATTGACAAGACTTTTTTTTGTTTGTTTTATTTTTGCAACAAACACTGAGGCACATTTATAAGACAGAGTTTTCAAGAAAGCAGAATAATCTGGTGATCGCAACACTCTTGAAGGCTGCGGGGCTCTGCCTGTAATAGCACATCAAATAGGGCCAGGGCATAGGCTTAACTGTTGGTGTGCCATTTTCCTTACTGTTAGTCTCCATAATCCTGGGGCCAACTAAAATTTTCCTTCACATGCCCCAGTCGTAGCAGGGCGGTTAACATAGAGGATGGACTGTTCCCAGCAGGCAATTCAGATGTACTTTTCTAGAGCGTAAGAGACTTCAGCCATGTGGATGCAAGCTTTGTCATGCTGCCTGGCCTGAGAGCCAGAGGACTGTATCTGGCAATACAGACACGTGAGAATGGGGATGGGGCTGTGGGTTAGAAAATGTTGGACTGTTCTCACTAACCAGTGATTTCTGTCACTGCTGGACTATAGGTTATTGTGAATGGCCTCTCTGTGAGTTGCCTTCCACTTACCCTCTTATAGTTTTAGTTGCTGTTCATCAAAGACCTTTTCCAAGTTCAGTCAAATTTGGTATGTTCCTGGGAAACAGTTTAGTTTGGATTAATCAGTACCTTCTGAAGAACATTTTGACAGAAATGTCAGAAGATTGACAGAAGATATGACAAATCTTTTGTCAGAAGATTTGCAGACTAGCAATAAGGGCAAAATCTGGCTCCACTGATATCCCTCTGGCTGTTGTAGGTTCTAAAGCCAGATCATTAACTGTTTCTGTGATGGATTCAGAAAGCATGTCAGGCAGATAAAATGAATGAGTTAACCTTGTCTGATATGTTCTTCTCTAACAAGGTAATGTTTCTTTTTGTTCAGTGGTGAACAGCAATATTCTGTGGTGAATGCAAGCTAATTTTAGAGCTCAGCAGGTGTTCAAAAACAATTACAGTTATTTTCTGCATTGATTTATTCGCCCTATCTTACTTTTTGGGTAAAATTCAACCTCTCCAAGCCCTTTTTAAAGCAAATTACACTGTTGCCTGCATTGTTATTTCTGACCTCTACTGCTTCCACTGTACTCTTGCCTTGTTTCTATGTTTCACTCTCACAGGCTTATCTGTATTTGTTTCTCTGGGCCACCTTTTATGTTCAGAGTGCAAGAACATTTCTTGTATTTCAAGCACCTTCACTTTCCTCCTCAAAACCCACTCTTCTTGTCTTGCTGGTGCTCACATCACCCCTTCTCTTCTCTTGCACTGTCACATCCCTATTGGGAAATACTGGAACTCATTTGCTGTGTATTTATTAATTTATAGAAGAATTTACACGATAATGAATTCTTTTAACATGTAACTTTTAAAATTTCCTTTTATTTTTAAAAATGTGTGTGTGTGTTATTAATGCCTTCCCATGCCCATTTTTCACAATAATTTTTGAGCCTTATTATTACATAAAAATATTTGTTCAATTCCATGAAGGTAATTTAATTTATAAAGATGAGGTTTTCCCATTTGGTACAGCATCGCATAATGGGCAATATGCGGCATACTGTTAAGAAAAGAAGAGGCATTCTGATTCAGAAATAGATATATTTCTACTTGAGGCTCCTTTGTTAAGATGGGAGAGTAATGTACAACGCAATTCTCCAGTATGCCAGCCAGGACATTAAAAAGAGCGCTCCAGTTTCTGTCTGTCTAATAATCAGCTTTCCATCCTTCATTCATCCTATCTAACAAGGCGACACTAAAAGTCTTGGCTTGTTTAGACTAGCAAATGGAAGTGAAAGAGAAGGTTACTGCACTCTATAAATATGTCAGGAACATCAACACTAAGCAAGAAGAACTGTTTAAGCTAAAGAATAAATATATATAAACTTTCTGAGAGTATATTGAAGCTGAAATCAGAACATGTTTTATTATCATCAGACAAATGAGGTTCTGGAGCAGCCTTTTAGTTGGGAGGAAAAAGCCTAACTAGTTTTTAGCAGGAGCTTGATCAGTTTATGAAAGAGATTACATGATGTAATTATTTGTGTTGGTAGAGAGACATTATAGTCAAGGTGATCTCTTCCAAATCTTCCGTTCCAGTAGAAATATCTTGTTCAAAAATCTCCTTAACCAGCACACCAGTTGGAAAGATGGAGTGTTTTCTGTCATATGTTTTATCCTGGTATCTAAAATCTAAACCTAAAGATTTAACAATGAATAATTTTGTTTTTATTTCTCACTTGGTCAAAACTTCCACTTACATCAAAGGGAATTGTGCTGAGTGAAAGTATCTGAATGTGTTTCCACATAATAAGTTCATGCCCTCCTGTGACTGAATTTTCACTGTACATGAAAATAAATTAGGAACTGGTTTTGGGTAGATGAGAAGAATGTCAGATGCAGGTGGTTTATTAATGTAAGTGGTGGTCACATTCTTAAAGGGAAATTTACTCCACTGAAATGGATTTGCTGTTTCATTGGGAGGCCAAAAATTTCAATAGCCACTCAGAACTAAAGTGAGAGAACATGTTCCCTATCTTTTGTGATGGGAATACATAAGGCTGAGAAAAGCTCTTGGACTTTAGGTTGTGGTGTTGCGTTGGGAATGCGGAAAGCAGAGGAAGGAAGACAGACAGGCAAGATACTGGGTTTCTAAGAAAAGGATGAAGTGGAAGCAATTATAGGTTTCTTCTCTTTTTGTTTTGTTTATTTATGCCCATGCATTTTAACAGACTCACTGACTTCACTGGAATGGTTTGGGGATTATTGTGTGCGTATGTATGTAGCTGGACTGGATCTTAAAGCTATTCTTGTGTCCAAGAGAGGTTTTGGTTGCCAGTGGTGTTTAATCCCAACCTTGTAATGACTATATCTGAATAGTTGTCTTTCTGCCCTTTTTCAACTTTATTGTTTAAGGCTGGCTGAAATGAATGTAAAGTTATATGTAATCTTTCAGGTGTGATAATTCAAGTACTACAGCCAATTACTAGAGCCTAATGCTCATTTGACTTGAAAGTGTTTTTTATTGGCTGAAAGATAGACTAGAACAGACTATTTCAGTTGGAAGGGACCTACAACGCTCATCTAGTCCAACTGCCTGACCACTTCAGGGCTGACCAAAAGTTAAAGCATGTTATTAAAGGCATTGTCCAAATGCCTCTTAAACACCGACAGGCTTGGGGCATTGACCACCTCTAGGAAGCCTGTTCCAGTGCTTGACCACCCTCTCGGTAAAGAAATGCTTCCTAATGTCCAGTCTAAACCTCCCCTGGTACAGCTTTGAATCATTCCCAGGTGTCCTATCACTGGACATCAGGGAGAAGACATCAGCACCTATCTCTCCGCATCCCTTCCTCAGGAAGCTGTAGAGAGCAATGAAGTCGCCCCTCAGCCTCCTGTTCTCCAAATCTCTGAGATGTTTCATCAGTTTTCCAGATAAATGAAGTTATCCCTTTTTAAAAGAACTCTGCCAGATGCTCAATAATCCCTCTGTGTGTGCTTGATATATTATTTCTAATATAAAAGAGAAAGCACAAAAATGGTGTCTTGCAACGGTGTCTTACATTCCACAGACAGTTCCTCAAATGATAACTTTCCATTTAGATCTTTAAAAGACAAGTACATTTTTGTGACACAAATCAATGGATGCTCTTATTTCCACATGTGATATAAGCTAATGTTGTGTTATGTGGTGTAGGTTATAAAGAGAGAGTTTATTTTAAGAATGATTTAAAATGCGTACAGGAAGCATTTAGTTGATAAGTTAGAGCAGATTGGTTATTACACTGGAGGCAAATTGTGAAGCCATTACTTTAATTTTCATTACCTTTTCATTTTTTCTCAGGCAAACTGACTGAACTCAGTGGGAAGAACCACTAAACTTAGCTTTTGTCAAAAAGAATGAATTTTCCTGATTGTGATCTTAGTTTTCAGAAATCTGAAATAGCTGTCATGGAAATCAGCAAGTTTAGCAATGATGTACATGGGAGCAGGGCCAGCTTGTGGACGTTATCTCTTTCAAAAGTGTAGCATACTATACAAACACACAAAAGTTACAAAGCAAGGAGCAAGACAGAAATTTGTTCCATACTCAAGTTCTCAACCAGAAATACACCGTATATTTTAGTTGTAAATCTTGCATTTTTAAATTCACTTTGCCTATGTAGATTCTTTTGCATGTTTTTGTATGGCAGTGTTGGTAGTGACCCACAATGTTCATGAGAAAAGCTTTAGCAATAAGCATTCTCCTAAATGTATGAACATAATTTGTATTTTAGAGGCTATTCTTATCAAGGCATTATTACCTTTATTCTAATAGGATATTACTTTTTTTGTTGTTGTTGTTAGGAAAAGGAAAATTTAAATAACTGCTGTCCCATGCATTGTGCTTTAAATTTCTTGTTTGAACCAAGCCTTGAAGTCAAAGAGAGTCTTTCTGGTTTTATATCAATATCAGAATGCTAGAGGGTCATTTGAAAGTAAGTCCACCCTGAAGACTGGAAAACTTTCCAAAGACAATTAGGATGGAAATGATGTTAAAACTCAAAACTATCCTGAGAAAATGTTCAGATCCAAATCTCCTTCGAACTCCTTTCTCTGGGACTGGATTTTAAATGCCATGACATGAAGGGGGCAGATACAAGCATTGCAATTTGAGCCTATCTATAGGATAAAAGTAAAGTTGCTCTGCTTTTGCAAAGATTTAGGTTACGTTGGCAGCTTCTTCTAAGCATTCATTTGTATGCACAACAGAATTTCTTCTAGAGTCACTTAGGGGATCTATATTTTAAAATTTGTCTCAGTGTGTCACTATGAGGTAGCATATGATGAACTTTTTAAATACTTCATATTGCAATAAATGTAACGCTAAGCAGAGATCATTTATACATTATGTATGGTAATGCCTCAGGAATATCATTCTGGAAGAATGTCAGAAAGGAGTGCAGTAGAATACTAAAAAATCTTTTCAGATTAAATTCAACTTTATCACTTATTGGAGACACCTCCTACTTAGGTGAGCAATCTCATCACATCATTAAATTTCTATTTCTGCCATTCTTTAAGAAAATTGCCATCTCCTCCTGTTCTATATTTATGTGTATAACCTTTGATCATATTTTTTGAGAGAAAACTACAGATGAGTGTGTGTGGGGGCAGTTGATTCTGTAAGATCTGAGACAATTTTCTTCTCTTTCTGTCTGTAGCCCTACCAGTAGGACATCATAGTCATACACTTCACTTGAATTTAAAAGTAACTTTCTGCAAACTTCTGAAAGTTTCACTCTTCTCCTGTAGTTCACTCCTACCTTCAGAACTTGTCAATTCAGATATTTCTGAAAGGAAAAAAAAGTCACAAAGGTTAATTGTTTGAATATTGTTAAGATTGCTACTTATTAATCTTACCATCTGGTAAGCTATCATATCTTCTACAGAATGCAAGCACATAAAAGCAAGGAAAGGGAAGAACATCATATATTGTTCCTTTCTTATGTAAACAAATGTTATGGGAATCCCTGTCTCCCTGTCCTCAGATGCTGTCTCAAATGGTCAGGCTTTGCTTCCATCTGTAATGGCAAAATAATTAAATTACATCAGGGTAAACTAGGGAAGGGAGATGGTCAAGAACCTGTACAAATCCATGCCAGGAAAACTGAATAAAATAGTTATTCTGTTAATCAAGTAGTATACTTGTGGATTTTTAATTAAAGGTGATCGGTGTATGTATTGACCCATATACTGCCACATCTATCTTTTTAGCAACTAATTTTTGTCTACATTTTAAGACTACTTGAAGAAGTAGTATTAGTGTCAATTATAAAGGAACAGTGAGATGGAATGCCCATTTATTGATATTTACTTACTGCTAAGGCTTTGTTTTGTTATTAACACATTTGGTATTCTTAACTCTGCCTTAATTCAAGTTCAGATGTGTGGGTTCATTGGGTTCATTCTAGAAATAGCATAATGGATAGGAATGGCAATCAACCATTATTGATTTTTCTCCTGTTTAATAAGAGGGAAAACAGACTTATTTAAATTATTTCATTAAAGAAAACGCAATGTGAGTCATTGTTCTCTTCACTCAGCACTGCCAGGTCTTCACTACAGAGAGGCCTGTTTTCTTCGTAACTTTGCCAAGCCAGCATTTCTTCTGTTTAGGGAAGAATATAGTCCAAGCAGTTAATAAGCTGAGGGAGCTTACATTGTAGCATTCAAGGAGGAGGGGGAGCTGAGCTTCATCAAATAAAGAAAAGGAATGTGAAATTCCCTAATTGTTTTGCAGTCAAGGAGAGGTTGTGCTTTTCCACATTCCTCCTTACCTTACTAACTCTGGATCAACTTTTATTTTTCTCGATATTTCTACTATATAGGTTTGGGCCACTGTTTATGAAGTTGTATCAATCCAGGACTAACACATGAAGCATAGTTAATTTGTATCTCTCATTTGTTTTGCCCCTCTTACTTATCTGAGTTTGAGAAGCCCACTGTGGGTGAACAGATTATTTTTATATTATTTTTAATTTCTAAGAGTTCTGAAAAGATATTTCAGCAACGCTGGTTCAGGTGAGGCCAATCTGACAAGCCTGCCATTACTTCAGGTGAATTGCATGCCGTCAATGCATTGCTATATGCAGTGCATGTTCTAAGCCAAAGTTATTGCATTATGTAGGGAGTGTTACAAAATATCATTTCATAACTGAGGTACACACTATCCCAAGGTAATATATGTTTTTCCCTCTGAGGCAATAGTAAGCTTCATCTTTTAGGCATGGAATGATGGCAGTGGTGACCCTTCGCTTAACCCCCTTGGTACAGGCAAGTAAGTGCAAGTAGTTCGAGGATGAAGAGGCAACAGCAGCATCTTTTGGAGCAGATGCAGCACCAATAGGTCTCTCTGGGGATACTATAATGGCAGAGTACTCCAAACTCCATGAGGACCATCGCAGTTGTCATATCTATAATGCACATTTTAGTAGCCCCTTAATTACTCAATTCAGTGAGTATTTAATTAACTATTAAGTAATTAACTATTTGCTTGAGAGATCATAATGCTTCTGCAAATGGAGTAAATAGGTGATATGGGAGCTTGAAAGTGCATGTTAGAGGTTTTATATATAAATATACGTTATGTACACATATATCAGGAATTAAGCAGGAAGGAGACTTGGATGCAGAATGCTCTAGGAAATGTTTATGATGCTGAACTCTGACTTGCGACCCAGTAAATTAATTTTAATGCAAAAGTGTTGCTAGCAGCTTGCAGGTGCTGTGAGGTTGGGTGTTCAAGCCCCCGGAGATGGCTGAGGGCCCCTGACCTGTGATCAGGGCTGAGAGAAGCTGGTGCTTCTTGTGGCTGATTCCCACTTCTGTTCTGATCTTTGGGCAGACAAACACATCTGTCTCCTGTGGGTAAGTTCTTTATCAATGCCTCTCTGTTCTTTATCAATGCCACTTTGTAGCAGCAGTAGATAACAATCTTATAAGTTGCTGGAAGGAATGGCTGAGACTAAGGAGTTCCCGAGTAATTTTCCTTTAAATGGTAAGTAGGACACAGACACCTTTTTCCTAATGTTTGAGTACAGAAGCATGTGTTTACTTTAAGAAACAGATATTGGCTTTTGAAGTGGAAAATTGTTTCAATATGCTTTGAATAAAATATTTCCGTGTACCTTAGAAAAGTCTCCACTTCATTTTTCCAGCTTGCTTTTGCAGAAATATTTCCCTTAATATTCAGTGAAAAGTCAATTATTTCAGCAGGGAGTTCCATTTTCCTTGTTTTCAAAAGGTTGCATTGTGCTCTTAAAATTACTTGAATATCACCGTTGTGGCTAAATTGCTGCATAGGAAGCTACATGGGAGAAAAAACAAGCATTCATAAACCAGAGCATGACCAATTTATGTGACTAATACAACAATTTTGTTTAGAACTTTCTTCAAATATCTTTAATCCCATATGGTAAACTTTCTAATGTAGACGATATCACCTGGTGTAATGTTTTCACAAGGTTGAATTTGCACCCAGTTTAAGAAAAATCAATATTTGTTAATAGAAACTATTGTTTGTTTATCCTTCAGTTAGCTAAATGACCGGCATGGAAGATGAAGCAGTTGAAAAAGAATGGTCTACTTCAGTCTATTCATGAGCAATGGTTTATCTAAACTGAGAGAGCATAAAGAGATAAGAGGAAATGAACACAATATTATGAGGAAATAGACAAAGAAAATTTTAAAAATAACTCTATTAGCAATGCAAGTCATACAGAATTGGGTTTTTCTTTTACTCACTAATGAAATTCTGAAGCAGTAGTAAAACAGGAGAGCAGTCGTGGCATTGCAGTGCTGAAACTGCGTTTTGAGAGTAATGTTCCTTTCATCTTCCTTCCTGGGTGAGAGGTGTCAGGTATTACTAAAAGCACTTCTTGTTTCTAATAACTGTGACAAGTTGCTGCCCAGTTTAATTTCTACAGTTTATTTTCTGCTTGTAATTCTCTAGTGCTGCTCTATAATCAAGGTTTAGTATGTTCTTAACCACAGCTAATCTAGACTTTGCCAAAAAGACCACGCTATTGCCAGAGTGTCGTTTTGACAGTTGTCTTTTACCAGTCCAGCACTGTGATTTCCTTGAATTTTCTGTTTTCATATTAATTTTTAAATGTTTTATGCTATCCTCAAAATCAAAATAGTCAATTTGTTGAATAACTTTTATAGAGTAATAACTGTCAATGTGTTGTCTGGAACAATGTTTGTGTCAAGGACATAGCTTAAACGGACTGCGAACTACTGTCCACTTCAGAGTCCCTTAGGCTTCAGCAATTGCTTGGGCATTTTGCTTGTCCCTTCCTCACTCTGTTACTTGATGTCTTTGCCAGACTGTTGTCCTATATCCTCCTCACAATTTTACCTTTTTGAGCCCTGTGGCCTCAAGCATGTATTTGACTTTGGCCATGTTCTATAGTGCTTTCTTGAACTGGATGCTAAACATTTCTGAATTTCCTATTACTATTTAGTTTCTTTAAAAAAAAAAAAGAAAAGAGAGCGAGAGAATGTGCTGCCACTTCATTTCTTCTCTCAATATTATTTACTGTTTGTACTATGTAAGTGACATGGGTTGGCTGATGTTTGAAATCAATGGATATAATCAATCAATTGGTTAAGCTGTAGCAACTCATTAGCTGAACTGTTAACTGCCTGTGTATGTACTACTTCTCTGTTGTCTTTAGTGGTTGCCATGTTAGTGTGGTCAACAAATGAGTCCTACTAGGTGGTGTAAATTTGGTTGCATTCTTACAGATTTTGGAGGTTCTAGGAAGAAAAATAAGCTTATGTGTTTCCCATTTGTCCTCAGCTCCATCTCCCACGTACACGAGTACACAGTTATCTGCTTAAACAATTCCTTCATTTGGTAAAAATTTTTGTGCATCCAAGAACACAGGACTGTTTTTGTGCTTTATCTCAGTTAATAGCTTTGTGTGGTGCATTTGTAGCCTGTGTGCTAACTTGGTGTTGTATTTCATTTTAAAAAGAACATTCATTACTGAAATGCCAAAGTTTTCACTGCAGTAGCTCCAATGAAAGGCATTTCAAGCTGTTCTAGGGAGAGAAAATGGGAAATGAAGAAAGATGATAGGCCTCAGCATTATCTTTATTTCAGTGACAAGGAATCCCTTAATATTCAGCTACAGTCATAAATGGGATGTGAAAGATGCTTCATGAATAAAAGATACATAAATATTCACTTGAATTTGGATGGCAAGTTTTTTAAACATTGCTGCATGTTTTGCATTTGATTTAACACTGACTGTATTATACAATTATTATAATACAGCTCTGATATGACATTAAAAATAAAGTACAGTAGTAAATGTGGAATGAAAGGAAAACTGAAGTCTTTAATCATAGCTTAAAGTTCAGACAGTAGATGATAACTTTTTTTAAGTCACTCCATAATATGAGAAATAATAGGTTTTCTTTGAAATTGTTCACAAAAAGTTCTAAACGGCAGTAAACGGGATGGGACATTTTGCCAAATAGTTAGTAATTCTGACATAATTAACCAAAATGTTGCGACATTTTGAGATGTCCTCTCACAGCACAGAACAGTGCACTGCAGTGTATTTTCATGGCACAATATAGCACCATGTAGAGCTATATACTGGATCCTGGCAGCACCTTGTTAGTATGGTGCTGCAGCTAAAGCTAAAACTGTCTGGTGTATTTGTGCTGTTGATGTAATTTGGTTACTTCTGATTCCATGACTACGCAGGGAACCTCCATTCTGTGTTTAGTCTGGGAATATTGCAGGCATGCCTTGGGGCAGAGATTAACACTTTTCCCAAAGATTTCAGGGAATCTAATGATACAGCAAAGCTCCAGGTAGATTTTCAAAACAGCTGAAGCTATTTATGTAAGCAATAAGGTTTTTCCACCGACACCGACATTGCCGGTTTTTCCACTGACAATGGCTTAAGTGAAACAAAACCTCCCGCACCACGTAGCAGCAATAGCGTAGAGAAGGACTTGTGCACTATGAGAGCTTTCTGCAGGGACTGAGTTATAATTACAACGAAGGAAACGATCATGTGGAATAAATATGTGAGCTAGGTTATTTCCAGAGGACCAGATATGTCTGCAAATACAAGGTTTCTTAAAGGGATGAGCTTTTAAGTCCCAGTGATACCAGAATACTAGATAAAGCGCTTTGAGATAGTCTGAGTAAAATGGCTGAAAAAAATGTAGAAGCTCTGTCTAGAAGTTGCTTTAGTGTATTTAGTGACTGAGGAGAGAGAGGCCCTGGATCCAAGCCTGGCAAATTTCTGCGGTGAGTCAAGGCAGACAGTGGTGATGATGGAACTGCCCAAGCAGAGAAATGTGCCTTTTAAGAGTGAACCTGACAAAAATATGTAATATACATTTATAATTACACTCAACAGGCAAAAAGTTTAAAAAGCCAAATAAGCCAGCTTCTGGAAGAACATGGAAACAGAAATTCTTAGACAACAGGAAATTACATTATTAGATTTGTCTACCAAACCTCATCACTTCCACCTATGCGTGAGAGTCATATCAAAGATTTTTATTCTATATCTCTTCGCACTTCTGCTTGTTCTTAGTCTACAGGTCAACAAAACATCCTCCATGCAAAGCTAAGGTAAAAGATACACAGTATCATATATTCTATTGAGTATCTGCAGTATGTTATCCCCCCTAAAAATCTCTTCCTCTGAACCATAAAATTTGAGTCTTTGCCACAGAGCTTCTGACAGATTGTGTTATTGCCAAAGACAATTCCAAAAATAAAATTAGACATATGGTACTTGGTAATAATGAATGAGCATCCAAGGTTTCAATTTGGTTTCGGTAAGTGCTCAGAAATCTGGGTGTTCATGCAAAATAGAGTTAGGCAGATGAAAAGCGGGCTGGAAATTTTCCCCAGATGAACTGTGTCAGAAATTTTTAATCTTTTCTGGGCTTGCTAGGATGAGTCATCTTTTATTTTAGGGTCTTAAATAATTACCAGATAGCCTGTATTTTGGTTTTCACTTCCTTCTATTGAACTTTAAGCAAGTTACTATTCTGTTCTCTGCACCTCGTCTATTTTTAAATAGGTAATATGTTCTTTGCTTCACGGGATCATTGTTAAAGACAAATCTAAAATTTCTGAGCAGCAGAGTACTGCGGTTATGTAGGAGAGGTGGACATTTAGCTCAGATTTGATCTGAATTCCTGTGAGAATGTTAGTTTCAGTATTACCCCTGGTTTTCAAATTTTAGCTTTTCCAAGAATCTGATATTGTAGAGTGAAATGAAAGAAATAAAAAGAAAATAAATGGACCAGCTTCCATTTAAGCCTATGAGATCCTATGGTTTATTCATGACCAGCCCTTATTTAATCAAAACTAGCTCTTTTACCCTAAATCTTAAGTGAATACCAATCTAGTAATTTTAAAATCTATTTTGTTAGCTTCTTGTACCATACCCTGTACTTGATGTGGTTGTTTATCTAGGTGATGCCAATGTGCACTAGCATGTTTGCAAAAACAGAATTTAATATTGGATCAGAGATTCTCCCTTTATAAGAATAAAAATTATACAATATGCTACATTTGTGTGTATGTGTACATATATATACACATTAAAAAATTTTGGAGTATGAGTAAAGGGAGAAAGAAAATATCAGGTCAACCTCATTTTAGTCTTTTTCAGTATGACAGGAATTGATAATAAAGAATAAAACCAAAACATGTTGAAACAGTTTCACATAAAGTAAACACATCAAAGAAACAAACTGAGTTGAAAACAAAAGAAGTTAGCAGCTTGTCCACTGCATATAGCAAAATATAGCTAATGGGTGAGTTGATGAAGGCAGACAAATTTGGATCCTATTTCTCACTCTAATTTATCTCTAGAAAATAAAATGGTAATATCATTAATGACTACTGCTGTTTCCTTTTGACTTTGAAGGGTTTAGTTGGCCTGATAGCATCAACTAACTTGCAGTTGATCAGAGGAGGAAAAATGCATTCATTATTGAAACTGGAATCATGGCCTTACAGAGCTGTGGTAGCTTTTATAGTTGGAACTAAAATGCAATGGATGAGTCTTCCGCTGTAAAATAAGATACCAATTTCAGAACTGGAATTTTAGAGAGCAATTAAATTCTGACATAAAGGAAATGCTGTTAAAAGCCTGTATGGGTTTGATTTCCAATGTAAGAGGTTGGTTGTGGTATTTCAGATTTAGTTTCAAAAATTTTTTTTTTAATTGTATTGTTGCAGATTTTTAATTTTGTTGGGCCAGTGGTGTACAATCCCTAGTTCTCATGTGGAGATTAGATCCTGCTCACTTCAAGTTCACAAGACCATATGAACAGTCATAAATATTATAAGTCATAAAATAAATAGTTACTGTCTATTTCTCTTCCTGGTTACATTTTGGTTCTCATTCACAAAAGCTATTGAAGGTATTTAATTGGAATATGACTCAAAGAAATTTCAGGTTCGATTAAATTAGTGTTTATCAGAGAATTTTATTGCATAACAGTCCATTGGGCTAATTTCAAAAATAATCATTAATTTTACCTGTTTTGGCTCTTGGGCATTCAAAAGACCTTTTCAAACCTCTTTAATCTTTTAAAATGTACTTTAATTTTATTTGGCTAATGAAATTCCTTCACAAAACACTCAATTCATTAAAAATAGGTGAAATTATGTCATTTTTTAGAAGTGCAAGAAAGTTCAATCTCATTGTTTTTCCTTGTTTCATACTAATTTGTGATACAGAACAACCAAAATTCTCTGGGGGACAAATGCAAATGCAGTTGGCATTCAGAGCAGTAGTGCATGATCCTTACTATGATTTAGGGTCGCATAAAATAAACCAATACAAAAATAGCATATAGCTTATCTTTCAGTGATAGATATAGTTTCTGTACCCCCTAGATAATTCCTTTACTGTCATCTGTCAACAAGCCTCTGATACTATTCTCAGCAGGGTTCTTTTAACCTTCCTTGGGAAACAAGACTGAGGACTTGAATGCATTCTATTAATCCTTGGTTTTCTCTATAAGTCATTATGTTTACCTGTTACCAGATGAGGTTTTGTGCTGTAAGCTTAACTGTTTCTCTAAGTAAGTTTATCTTATGCCTCAGTAGAGGAAGGAATATATTGTGGTTGATAATGCCACCTTTTCTTTATACTTATATTTCTGGTCCTAAACTAGTAGAGTTGAATAAAATCTATCATGTCGTAGCAATGAAAAACAGGTGTGAATTTGCTCAGATTCAGGAACCTCCTTTTTCAGGAATTGATCACTGAATGAAAGTGCCAACTTTGCCTCTGCAGCATCTGGCCTCCTGATGAAATTCTCGGGTGCTGGGGTAAAAGTCTTCGATGCTGAGTCTGCCACATCTGTTGGCAAGTCATGGAGACACAGCAATAGGAATAGTTCTGTGCAACTCACCATTTGTTCTCAATGCGTGATAATGCTGATCTCATGTAGGGGCATCTGGAAGGACAAAGTGCTAAGTGTACGTTACAAAGAGGTTTCGACAATCAGAGCTCACTGCCAGCTATTAAGACCAAAAAGCCAGTAGAGAGGCTTCTTCAATGACTAACTTGACTTTAGCGACAAAACTGGCATGAGAAGGTTCAAAATCATAGCACATATCTTGGAGAATCTGCTGAAGGCTCATAGCAATCACTGTTAATAATAATAATAATGATAATTAAAAATATATATAAAAAGGAACTTCTACAGTATTAAGTGATAATAGCATTTTAGATCAGAGGCTCATTAGTTTTGTGCATGAGTAGCAGTGCTACACAGTAATGTGTTATTTTTCTGGTATAACAAGCGCAGAATTAACATGTGAGAAGAGCCTAGCTCCTTGCTTTCCTACGGCACTGCCAGAATCTTAGGGCTAGTGGGTGAACAATTGTGTAGACAACCTATTTCCTTACAAGTTTTTCTGGGTGAATTTAAGAAATGTGAAGTAATAAATCCTGAACACCTACACCAGGATGTGATTAAAGGAAGAGGAATCCTACATTAAATACATCTTTGATAGTAGTTGTATTCTGCAGTCTTTTTCTGAAGCCAAAATACGCTGTCATGTCCATCTTCCAGTCCACTTCAACTGACTGCGCATCGGGTGTACTTCAAACTACAATTTTAAGTTCAAGGAGTATTTAAGAAAGTCAATATCTCTTACTGATATCAACCTCTTATTTCAATAATTTTAGTATTATTCTTTAGCAAACTATCTAAATAATGTCATCAGGAACTTACACAGTGTAATCTGAGACAGTTTAGAAGATAATGACAGAAAGCTTTTTTCTGTTTATTCTCAATCATGCCAAACTGCAAACTGACAAAAAAAGTCAAGGCAAGTAGGTCAAACACTCTTACAGCCCATTAGACACTGGTTTTCTTTCTTTCTTTCTTTCTTTCTCTCTCTCTCCTTTTTTTTTTTTTTTTTTTCTTTTTTCCCCCCTCTCAGTGCTACTGAAAACATGCTCTGGAAAGATTCCAAAATGCTTCAAGACTAATGCTTTGGCCGTGAGAGATAAGTGAAATATATGATATCTTCAGGGCTGACACTTCCAAATGCTTCCTTCTAAATACATTGCATTGAAATTGACCTCCATAAATCCCTCTTTACATTAGTTGTTCTGGAAAACTCTGTCAGTTTACACAGGTCTGGGTTTTTTTAGTCAGATACATGACAAAGCCTGCTTTGTATATTTGAGTAACATGTCAATGTGTTTGAAAGAATAATTATTGCACTCAGTTATTGACAGTCTGAAAACAAGCAATTAAGTAACAAACTCAAAATATTTTTATTGCCTTTTGTATACTATACTTTTAGCTTAAAATGCCTAGTTTTATTGTCTGACCTGGATTAGTAATTTCATTTTGAGAAATATACAAAATGTTGATCTATGATTTTTTAAAATTATTTTCTTATGCATACAGCCTTTGTGAATGAAGAAGCACCTTTTTTTTTTTTAATAGTTTTGAGAGAAACTGTGCTTTTATTCTATCCCTTTAACAGGACAAATAGCCTATTATCAATAAAACCAAATAGCTGCAAGAGAAGCTGGCTTTTAAGACAACGGGGTTAAGATAAAATGCCAAGGGATTTATTGGCATAGTTCAGGCAGATGTTTTTAGAATTGCAATCATAAGAAATTCCTGCAAAGTGATAAGCAATTATTAAGTTGGGCAGTGACCAATGAATGTGACATATAATATGTAAAGAGAAATTAATTAGAAATGAAATCACATCTCATTTCTCAGCAATGGGCCAATGCTATTAGCTTATATAACAACATAAACTAAAACTCGATGTTCTTTTAAGTACCAATTTGCTGTTTGAAAATGAAATTAACTACATCTGACCAGAATGTAGGAGTCCAAGGTAGGTGAAATCTGCGTATCACTGCAGTCAGAGGATGCTTCATAATTTCTCTGTATATGACCAAATCTTCACTCTCTTTTTGTGGATGATCTACTGTGGTGAGATGAGCATCCATTGGAAAGCACTCCTTGTATCAAAACAGAGGGTACCAAAGGCCTGCTACACAAGTGAGATTCGTACAGGAGAATAACCTCAGATCAATCATACCTAGTAAACCAGTGTTCTGTCCATTAAAAGAGAGCTGCTCTCTTGGTACTGAAATGGAATGGAGCAGCTATTTCACCCTGGAGTATTCACAGGACATAGCAACATACAAGTCCCACATATGCCTTCTGAGAAGTGATAGCATAATGCGTAGAGGTATGGATTCTTTGCACTGAGATTTTTATATTTCAGTGACATACTGGAGAACAGGCAGACTCAGCAGTCATATGATTGTTGTATTTTGCCGATCATTGTATTTAAGAGTAAGAAAATAATTTTAGCCTGTGTCTTATTTGTCAAAGGTCACAGGATTTGTGTTTTAAACTTCTTAGGTATCATGATATTCAGCTCACTGTGTAAGTTTACCGTGGCATTTTCACTCAGAAGTTTCTTTGCAATTATAGTAACTTAGGGTGTTGGTCATCTCATTGTCTCTCCTGCTAATTTCTTGTGGTGTAGTATACTTCCAGTGCAGGCATAGAGTATTGTGGCAAACTTTGTGGCTTGTACATGTACCTGGTGTGTACAGGTCAACATTTCTGGTACTTGATTATTTAAAAAAAAAAAAAGAACAAAGCTGGAGTGGGAATGGGATACATTGGTAAATTTGAATGGGAGACAGTGAAATCAGAAAACAAAAATGCAGGCTCTTGGGATGTAAAGTGTATTTCAAGCAGTGGAAATCTTATTCCAGCTACAGTATTTTATTTAGACTCCTGTTGCACTCCATCACTTAAAGGCTTAGCTTGAAAATTTTTTATCAGTAGCCATTAAGCTAAGATTCCAGGGTTACACAAACATGCTATCACTGAGGAATTACTTTACTGAAACAGCCAATAGATGATTTGAATGATTTCTTTAAAAATAACAGAGACAGTTGCATTCTCAGTTTCTGTGTGGAAGCAGATCACTGATATCAGCCTATGGCTAACAAACTTTATCACTGTCTTTTTTCAAGATTAGGCTGATCAAATAGTTTGCTCTGGAATGGGTTTGTGGAGGAGAGCAAAAGTTGTCTGTATTGTGAGCTAATGAGAAGCACTGCAGCACAACTCACTGTGTAGATCTTCTGGGTATTTACCATCATGAAAGGATGTACCCATTGGACCTGGTTTTGAAGGAAACTAGTCGGGGGAAATAAAGGAAAAGATTAGGGCAAGAAATGGTTTATTAAAGCTCATTTTTAAATCTAATTCGTTCCAGCTCATCTGTTGAGATCCACCTTGAGTTGATTGCTTTTTGTTGTTGTATTGGAAATGCCACGTTTTAGAAGTCATTCTATGACTATGGGAAATGTAATCACTGGTTAGATAGCTAAGAATTTCTTAGGATACATTTCAACACTCATGACTGTCTGTAGTAGTGTTTTTCTTTACTTCATTTTGTGAATCACTATCCTAGCAAACAACAAATGGGTGCTGTTCAGGGTTGTAAATAGAGACCCCATGTTTCAAGCAAATAAAGAATGAACTATGAGAAATTTGTTAAAAAAATATGTAGTTGGTTAATTGGTATATTTTTCTATTAATTTTTCTGTTGTTAGCAGAAGTTTCTCATTTGATGAGATGTTAAAAAGCACAGAAGATATTCTTGATCAAATGTTTTCTTGGGTATGTAACAGATTTCTACAGATGAGGGAGGAGGAGCAAGCATGGTAAGGCTCAATCAGGATAGCCTAATGGTTCCAAAATTCACCGTTTGGAAAAGTCTTTGCTCTGTCTTACTCAGGCCACCTGACAGTTTAGTGATGGGGCTTCAGCTCTCATTGGATCTTTAAAAAAAACTAACTTAATTATTCGTTCCAGACAAAGAACTGTTACTGGGTGGCCAAGGCACCAAATTAGGCAGAGTCTCCACACATCAGCTTGCGAGCTTTTACAATCAGGCTGTTGGTGACTGCATTGTCAGTTTTGATAGCTTTCATAGAAAACAGCACTAACAAAAATCTCTGGTTTTATGCTGCTGAACAAACCCAACACAGAAACATCACTCCCTTCCATGTCCCCCAGATTCTCTTTTTCCAAAGTGCTATTTCAAGTACTCAAAGAAAGTGAGTATGAGCCATGAGCACAAGCGATTAGTCACTGGTGGGTATGAATGCATTGCGGGGTTTTATTCAGACTCCTACATAAGGGAATCTCTTCCAAATTCAGATTTAGATTCTAAAACAAAATGAGCATCTCAGTCCACATACATTATGAAATTTGCAAAGGCTTCTGGGATTTATATTGGGAGCAAAATAGTTCATTTCCCTGTAATCTGTTATGTAAAGGTTAAAGCAAGGGAGAAAATCAAATCGCCACACTTCAAAAGATAGCCATTGATTTGGAAAAGTATGAATGACCCTGCTCGTAAAGTCTTGGACTGGGGTTTCCTGTTCTGTTGCATTTTTCTGTTGTTGGCTGTTCTGATGTCTCATTAATGAGTTGTGTAGTGCACTGCTGAAATCTGCATTGCTTCTTTCCCGTATGGTCAACAGTAATGAAGAAATATCAGCTAGAAAGTTGAACTATCATATCTGTAAGTAGTAGTAGCAGAACTTGCAAAATGCAGCATTTATAAACTCGTGGCATTTTTTTATTTTGCAAAACATTTACTAGCTCATTATTTACAAATCTCCTCATGCTTGCAGAAATAATAAAGGAACAAATGCCACTAGATGTAGTATTTGCAAGAATCTCATATTCCTGTTTTGTATCCAGGTTTGTAAAATTCCTCAGCCATGTACTTTAAAATTTAGGAAACATTTATTCAGACAAATTTATGGAAACTGGGTATGGAACTTTGCCTCTATGAAAAATATCACACTGTCGAATTGAGGTAAATCGTTAGTGTTTATGTACTATTTGCTAATATTTCCCTAACTAATAGTTTGCCAACTCTTTCTCGGGCATAAAATGCCATTAGTTATTAGATCCTCTTTCGTACATACTGAAACTTTGGCACATGGGAATTCTGCTGAGAAACAGCTTTTTCCCAAACTCCACTCACGTGATATCTGTCAAGATTATACCTTGTCACACAAAAAAGGTTAAATTCAAGCATATTGCCAAGCATTGCCAAAGGATGTGACCTTGTCACGTGGCAAACTTTCATCTCAAAGAAAAGGTTCTAGCCCTCTGGGAAGAGAAAACGCAGCTGCCTCTATCACTGACTAATGGATGGCAATGCAGCGGTGCTTTGCTTAGGCAAATGGTTACTGTTGTATACAGCGCACAGTCATCCGCCAGACACAGGATGTTGTTGAAAAAGATAAAACTAATTAAGAATAGAAAGAAAAATCAATTCAAAGTAATAATGCCACTGACTCCATAAGTGAGCAATGCATTTTTTTTCTAAAAAAATAAATATATAATTATGCATAATACGAAACACAATATGCTACAATATAGACAATACAGAAACCATAAGTTAATAAAAATTACAAGCAGGATCTCAAAGACAAATGTCATGACAATTATCTAAAAGGCTGAGACAGGTGAGATTGTTCTGCTTTTTCTTAAAAATGCTGTTTTTTCTTAGCCAACGTCGTACTAATATCACTTCCATTTCTCATTTTTGAAATGCTTCCTCTCTCTGTCTTCTGTATGCTGCTGAGAAGGATCTGCTGCTACTTGTGTTACCTATAGCTGGAAAAAAATATGTTGACCAGGTGTTACTGGGTGGATTTAGTTAGTGTAGTAATTTAGTTAATTACCAGGGGGATTTAGTTAGTGTATGCGCTGACTGATCATTATCATTAGCATTCCTGATCCTCTCCAAAACAGAGGAAAGATGTCCTTCCTGATTTATGGCTTCTGTTTCTCACTTTAAAGGGATGATCAAGCTGCAAGACAGTGGTTACCGTTGTCCTACAGGGGTGGCAAGCCATTTTCTGTGCATGATCTACTCTTCCCTTCAGTTGCAAAGTAGGTATTTGCTTATCCTTAATATCACCGCACTTCTGCCATACTAATTTCTTGTCATGCAGCTTTTTTCTAATTTCTTGAGCATTAATGATCATGGGAAGGTAATTAGATGCTACTATTAAGATTTGTGACTTTCTACTCCAAAAGAGGCTAACTACACTTTGATTCACTTGTTGAGAGGAGGGAAAAGTAAAAATTCTGGGATATTTTAATTCATACAGCTTTAAAGACAGCTTTAAAATGACATCAGCTGTACTTCTACTGAAGAATGTTCCTTTTGGCCAATACCCATATAATGGGCAACTACTATTTTTCCCAAGGACCAGCTTCCCTCTTTCACTTCCTCGCCCCTCACTGCCGGGCAGCGTTTGGCCCTTCCTTTGATATGTTTTCCCAGAGGTGCCACCAGCTCCCCTGACGGGCTCAGCTCTGCCCGGCGTGGGGCCGCTGCAGAACGGCTGGAACCGGCTTGTCCTGCTCAGGACACCCACTCACAGAGGCTGCTCCTGCAGCCCCCGCTGCCAACACCTTGCCACCTACGCCCAGTGCAAAGCCAAAGATGAAAGTTATTTGACAAGATTAATCATCTTTGGTATTTCAGTAATATTTGGGAGGCCCTGGCATGTAGCTTAATCTTATGGTGCCAGGTGCTGTGTAGGTGAACCTTGCCTCAACATCTTACAACAACTGGGAGTGTATTGTAAGGCTCTGAACACCTGCTGATCTCTTCAGAGATTCTCTGAGGCCTGAGTATTGCTGCTTCAGGATTTCTAGGACTACAGTCTATCCTACCTATTCTTGGAAATCAAGTTAAAGATGACTAAGTAGAGTATTTGACCTATCGGTATGTAATGAAACTTGGTGTTTCTTTTGTCTGCTATATCTGGGAATTCATAGCATCATTTTAAGCATTGTAGGAAAAGTGAGAACTATGCAGCAAAAGAGCTACGCAGCAGACAGAAAGCAGTAGACAGCTTTTAGGCATATCTTTCTAGCCACAGGGTGCCACCATCGCTCCAGCAGATTGAAATTGTTAGAGCAACAGAAAATGTGTCACCTGGAGATTAATATGAATATGAACTACTACAATCTAGTTTTCGAGCTAATGTTTATGCATTGATATGTTATAATCACACAATAATAATTTGCTACCTTTGAGAAACTCTAAAAAATGTGTAATCTATTTAAATTAGGGAAAGGAGTCCCCAGAGAATTTAACAATTCTCAGAAACCAATCTTCATACTTTCTAGCATCTATCATGTTGGCCTGAGTTTGCCACTGCACTGTGCCCATGTCAACCACAGGAGCCACTAGATGTTTTCACACAAATAAACAGGCAATTAGATACATATGTTCTGTTAAGTGACTGTGGTGAAGAAATAGGTATGTCTCTGCGTTTGATAATGTTCTCCATAGGCAATAATAGCTGCTAGAGTTAGAGAAACTAGTTTGGATGTTGTGTGGCAGCTCATCAACATGATAAGCTGCAAAAACAGAAGATGAAATATTGCTTTAACAAAACCAGAACTTCATTTTAGCCAGTGGTATTCTGAAGCAATAACTGTTGTTTTCAGGTATACTGTGTGAGGGTTGAGTGGTTTTTTTTCTGGTTTAGTAATATTAGTTATAAGTGTCCACTAAAGCTAATGGATCATTCTGGAATTAGCCTAAGAGAGGACAGTAATTTATTCCTCATGTTATAGAACCCAATTAAAATTCGGAAAGTGCATGAAAATTCTATTGATAGCTATAAAGCTGAAAGACTAAGGGAGTGAGTTAAGTTTTTCTGGATTTCAAGGGCTGCTTAAACATTTTTCACTTAAAATTAATTGGATTGCATGCTAAGACAGCATAGGGAGCTGAAGTTAGAAACCAGGACACTGCCAAAGAAGTCTCATTCTCATTGGAATACAGAGTTAGGCATATTATAGTTTATCTTGGCCCTTCAGGCCTTTTATTTCCTGGTCTATCTTCACTTATAAATAATTTACTGATAAAGATATCCAGACGTTCATTCCATAATAGAAAAACTGGTACTTATTTTTTAGGGTAACAAATCTGAGCACTAGATAAAAAAGTACAGGTAAGTTGGATGTTCAGACAGTGAAGATAGTGACAACAGCCTGAGGTTTGTTGCCGCAGTTTTTGTCACATGGTTTGGTTTTTTTCCTGCCTAATCCCTGACACCTACATTAGAGAGTAATTTTGTAAGAAATACTCCATCTGATTTAAATACCTCACTGATTTAAGTTCATGAGAAGCTATGTTCCTGTGTCTGTTAGTATTTGTAGGCAATGTAAGACAAAGCAATACCCATTAGATCCAAAATGAAATGAATAGAGTGTTTTTTTGTAGTTTTTTTTAAAGTGTAACTTAATGACAGAAATCTTAATGACAAAGAGGTTTTCTAATCATTGTTGCAGCATCATGGCAATTTCAGGTGTGGGCTTCTAGGTTCTGTTTAGTTTGCAGTGGTTTGTGAGAGGAAATGATTTGCACAGGTACAAGACTAGCAAAATTGACCAATGAAGCACAAAGGTGCGGCAGACTGCTGATAAATTACTACTGGAGTGAAAGCCTAGATGGCTTTTAAACCAGAAATACTCTACTTCTCTGACCAACCAAATAGTCCCATATAGCCTTTAAATATGCAGTTCAGGCCTTAGCATTTGGGTATAATCCAGCCCTTAATATCCTTAACATTACTACTGTCCTTCAAGAATAATTCTTAGTTTATTTTACTGGAACTAAATTAGTTCCTCTGCAAGAGGCAGGAACCACCTTGCAGGCAACCTAAAAAATATACGGTTTCATAGCATTCATTTACCTCATACTCAGGAAAGACAGTACTGTTGTCAGCTCCTCCCCCTCCCCCCTGTTTTGAAAGAAGAATGTCAAAATGAAGACCATCCAACTTGTGATCTAGTATATGCTGGAACAAATTATGCACAGAAAAATTGTATACAGAAATTTTTGCATTTTCTATCTATATGTTGTCCTAAAATTAATGAGATCTCGAGTAACAGAATATTGTGTGTGAGTCTGAAGGAGGAAATCTTCAGCTCTGAAGATTTGATCCCACAGATGGAGAGAAGGTTCTGTGTGTCTGGGAGAGGCTTGGTTTGAACCTTTTGCATTGAACGTGAGTCTGGTTTTGGAATACTTTGATTTTGTATCTGCCCTACAAAATTAGCACCAAGACCAGTAGAAAAAAGAAAAAAAAAAAAAAACCACCACCCACCAAACCCACAACCAAAAATGCAGAAAATGTCATCCCGATTGTCTATTTAGTCTGATGTTCTTTCAGGTTTACTTCAAAATTTCAGGTTGTTTCAGAAGAAATGGTAAGTGGTGTCCATGGCAGACTGTTGTGGTCCACCCTACTGACATCTACTATTTGGAGGCATGTTTGTGATCATGCAAGTCTTTTTACATGTGAAAATTTTTAAAATTCAGTTCTTTCAGTTGCAAGATTGGTAGATGTGTTTTTTAGCCACTGAAATGTATACAGCTTTCTCAAAAACTTGCATTTTCAAATGTATGATTGTGAAAATCAGATAGCATTTTCAAATGTATGATTGTGAAAATCAGATAGTGTGTTGGGCCCATGGGCACTGTGTTTTCCCAGTCTAGAGTTATGTTTGCATAAGTGTATATGGAAATTACAGACAATCTGAGAATGAGTCTGGAAAAATGATACACTGACAATTTCATCAGTTGCCTACCTGCTGCAACTGATTTTGTTATGGAATTTCAGTTGAGAAAGACATTGTTTCTGTAATTTCTACTAATCTTCTTAATGTCTGAAGTGGATCTTGGACTTTTAGAGAGAACCTGAGTTTGAGCTAAGTCTCCACAGTAAAAATTCGGCCTGAAGGAGTTTTTCATGGCCAAATTATAAACTGCTGGAAAATAAATTTCATATTGAAAATGTGGATTCAGCCTTCAGTGCCACAGTACTTTGCTTTTCCCTTTAATAGCGTAGTGACCTATATGTGCAAAGTTTCTTAAAGTATTTCTTGAGGCAAGTTTTCTCTGCTCTGGGTATGATGGGATTTATTATCTTATATAACTCACTTGGCTCCAGTAAACTTTTTGATTAAGGACTTCTGTAACGGTAGCAGATGCTCAGGAATAGAGTTGATATAACCAGGATGTTCTAGAATTCTATGAAGTTTAGGCATGGGCACACTTTTAAATGATGCAGGTATGTACCCATATAAACTTAAGTCATCCTTTGTATATTTTTTCCGAATGGCTCTAAAGGGAGTAACGTTGTGCTTTCGGTAGGAAAAAAAAATCTCTAAATCTATGTAAAATGTAAAGTTTTTGTTGAGACTTGTAGTGAGGGTGCAAATCACTCTGTGATGAGACACATCCTATGGAACAGGTCAGGCCAGAATAACTGTTTTCACACAGGCTATTATATGAAAACAAAAGTTAAATTAGTCATTGCCTTCCTCAAGTTGATATGGACTACAGGAAGACAAAAAACCCTCTATACTCTCATATGCACTCAGTTATGTATTATGTAGCACATTTTGTATGCAGCTTATTGAAATGAATGAGAATCTTAAAGGAATCAACCTATTATATTTAAAATAAATATATGTTTATCTGTTTTCTTTAAGACAAATATGAAAGAATAAGATGCATGCTGTAAATAGAGAATGACAATGTATAATAAGTCCTTGCAGCTAGAGGTTTTGGCCTGTTTAGTTAGTTAGTTCATCCATAAAAAGATAAATCATGTCAAGATGGAGTAGTCATTTCATTGCTTAAAAATGAAAAGAAAATCTGATTTTGAAATGTCAAGTTTAGGATTTATGAGCAGGATTCCCATAATCAATCATTCAGAATAAATTGTATTATTTAGGATCTATTTGCAGGCAGACAAGCTGAAAATATTTTTGTGTACAATGCCAAGTAAGTTTACACTATGTCTCACATCTGAGTTGCTTTTCCACCCTACGCAGATAGAAACACACACAAACACGCATACACAGATTGTTAGTGCTGAGTTCCTTATGAATTAGTTATAAACTATGACAAGAGTGTGAAGACCAGAAAGGGAGGGAGTTTGTGGTTTTTTTCTGTGGTATCAACAGTGGTTGCAGCCCACTGAAGATAATGGGAACGATAAAACCTATTCTAGAATTGCCCTAGATGACATTTATTAGTGATAATACTTAGAAGGCAACCAGCTGTTGGGAATAGGCCCTAACAAATTGGCCTGTCTTGAGTCTCATCCTTCAATTATTTAGGGAACTGGGAATTCTGACACTGACTTCTGTGAGAAGGCAGGAAGGGAAGGAGACGGGCAAAACTTAACTGGGCGGATGTATTTGTTCAGATATGCTAAGGTAGCTTTTGACGTTTGAGGAAGGGATTTTCCTTAATTTTGTCTTTTGCATATAGCAGTCAGTTGTGGCCCACAATGGGGGTTCCTTTGTGTTACTGTAGTAAGGGTATAACAACTAAAATGCATGCAATGAAGTAAATATGTGAATAACAACTATAATAGCCACAAACTGTAAATAACATACTTGATCCTCTATTGGGTCATAGAGTTTCAAGCTGCTAGAATGTCTATAACTTTGTCATCTTTCAGAGCATTCTTATAATTGATTTTTCCTTATCTTTTTATTATTTCTTTTGACTCTTTGACATGGGAATTTTTCCTGAAGAGCATATCCAGCTCTCTGCAGTCAGGGGTCCAAAACACCAAGGGTTATACACTTTGGGAGGATAGGAGTGACTATGAGCCAAATCAGTGCATGAAATGAAATGACAGCTCCACCTATCTTTGTCAAAAATCTCTTTCAAAAACTTTTTTCCAACTTGCATATCTCATCGTAAATGACAATACAGAGATTTAAAGATGAACATTATCCTATACATATCCTCTCTGTGAAGTGATTCTTGTAATGGCACAGGGCTGAAGGTGGTCTGAAGCAGGAGGGTTATGACAGGGTTATGGTTTCAGAGAAGCGTGTGTGGGGACGCTTACACAAATTGGTGGCTTGCGTAAGTGGGCACTAAATAAAAGTTCCAGATTATGTGAAAGATAAACCCAGGAAAGGGAGCATGTGAATTGGATCTTGATATAAGACAGGATATAAAAGATAAGAAAGCAAGGAGGAGGAAAGAGACTAGATTTGGGAACACCATGTTCATGTTTGGCTTTTAAATTTAAGGACTTTTCTGTTCAAAGGACTTTACCTCCTTCATGCAAAGGAAGTCTGTAATATTCTGATAATGTGGTCTGTGGCCTCATGTTACAGCTATGGTTCTTCTGTCGTGTGTTTGATCACCCTCATTCCTGAGGCTGTATTTCATCCTTCCTCTCTTTCAGTGAGTGATAATTTTACCTTCTGAAGTACTTCTAGCTTTTACTGAGCTCAAGGAGACTAAGAACATCATAATTGTTGGACTGTTTCTTAAGTCTCGCCACAAAAAGGCTTTGAGTTCATACAGCTTACTTCTATGAGAAGGATGTATTGGACTAAAGTTGTTAAGGAGAAAACAGAATAGCTAAAATGATCTTGCTTCTACCTTTACTATCCTGTAGGACACCACAACTAGTGGGGAGTTGGGAAGACTAGTTTAGATGATTAAATGATAAAGGTAATGTTAATTATTTACTTAAGCAGTAGTCATGCTTTCAGATGGACACACACAAGTCCATCTGAAAGTTGGTGAAGGAATTGTGAGGGGTCATTTAAGCAAACATTTCAATAACAGCAAACATCAATCTTGCTACAGGTTGAAGAACACTGTAAAAACAAAACCAAATAAAACTCAGCACATAAAAGAAAAGTAGGTGGTGGAATCTTGGGGTATCATGCCAGACCTCAAAGAGTTATCACTGCTGCCTCTTCATGGGAGAGAATTGGGAAGAAGAGAAATCTATCTCTGATTAAATGAATGAACTGATGTCTTACCAGCTGAGGATACACCTATTCTAATCTACAGTTATGAGTAGATCCATGAAATAATGCCTGTCCTGAAGTGAAAAAATTCCAGAGTAAAACCCAGTACTTTTTTCTTCCTGAAATGGGGCCCTGCACAGAAGAAGGGTAAGTTACATGGCAGTAGGAAATCTATTTATTTCCTGCCGTATTGCTCAGTGCTGCTCTGTATCATTCTGCACATACTCTATTTCTACACCTGCAGTTTGTGAGAGTGGACTGTAGGTCAGATTAATTGTTTTGGCACACTCAATTGCTCCCTTTTTTCCTACTGCTTCTCTGCAAGCAGAAAGCCCAGCTTGTTCTCCTTGCAATAAATGAGTGATCCCTCCTTTCAAAAAAAGTTGGGCACTACTAAACTTTTGGCACAGACACATATCTCATGGTTAAAAATGAGTATATTCCTTCAAAAGTATGCTACTAATTAGGTGAACTGAAATTTTAATTTGTATACAGCTGTGGGCTTGAATACGTGCACAAGCCTACTGAAGAGTCCTTAGCACAACTGCCTACTTCAAGGCTGCTTTGCACTTCTATTATGATACTGGCTTTTAAAGTTCAAGCTCTTTTAGCCAAGTACGCAAACTTTCACGTTCATTTTGTACTATTATCCCTTTTAAATTTGTCTACATGTGTTTGTATGGATCTTGTTGTACTGGATTGGTAAAAAACCTGCGTGCTTCCACAGGGAAGTAGAACTGTTATAACATTCCAGAATGTACCATAAAATTTGGGTTGTGTTTGAAGCCAACAACCTATGACCACAGTCTTGTTGGTTGCTTTCTTTGTGAAGAGCAACAAGCAGCAATCTCTGCATGAATGATACTAGCTAAGGTAAATAGTACGTGAAGCTCTAGGGCATCCTATGTTTGTTGCCAAGACACTGATGCTGGAAAACACAGCTGCCAAGTCAGGTGCAGTTTATTTAGGAGTCTGGAAGTACAAGGCCATGACAGCAGCATGATATAGAAGCTCAGTTTGGGTTCATTTGTACTAAGAGGCAAAAGGGAGAACAGCAGCACCTTGATAGAGCCTTCAGCTGTCTGTAGGAGAGAGGCAGCAATCAAGAATGAGATGGGGAGGGGGAAGGAATTGCTGGATTTCGAAAGCCTTTTAACCTCTGACTTCAGAGAAGAATGTGTGTCAAATCTAATGAAACAAGGAGACAGATCTGGAAAAGCCTAATGGTGACACTTTTATAAGACAGCGGACAAAGAAGCTGTCTTTGCTGAATGGAAGCTGACAGTAATTTCTCTTTTCACAAGAATGGCAACTTGCTGCAGAAGAAAATAAAAATGGTAATGTATAGATATGTATACATCAAATCTCCCTGACTTCTACAGCAGAACACTAGGAAATGGTAATGCTGGTGGCTTTCCATCATTTAATAAGTCTATCCATAGTCATTGTGTTTCTTTTTAAATTTTTTCCCAGCTTAGTGATCCCTTTTACAGCAGTACTTCCCTATCATAAGCCAGCAGAGCTTCTCCTCAAAGGGAAGAAGCTAATGTTACAGAATACATTGCCTGTTTTAAGCCAACTATACATTTTCTTAAAACAGAGGTATGAGTAGGTGATTCCACCTGTAAAAGACTGACATTTTACCTATCCTTCATCAGCTGGGCTTGATTTCCTTCTTCTCTTCACAAACAATTTTGAAACTATAAGCCTTAACATAATTGTTTTTTGCTGCTCAGTTGGTGTTATATAGGTGTTTATTTTTTCCTGGGCTGCCAAGACTTAGTTGACACTGAACAAAAATTTGCCTATGATTAAATCTATTAACGTCAATATCCATATTGAAGTGTGAGAAACATTTCCCATATAGTTAGTCTTTTCAGTATTCTCCTAGTTACTATACAAACAGCATATTAGATTCCTAAAAATTTTGCCAAAATACTGGCTTTTAAAGGCTTAATGCCTAATAAGTGACATTTTATGCGGACTTGGAGAAGAGAGATTACAATCTAATGTCACAAATGTGGAGAATATTGAGTCAGCAGATTCTTGCAATCTTACTTGCATAAGGGGTAGGTAATATATTTAGAAAAAGTGCTTTCAGTTGGAACTGGTTGAAAATTTATCAATCAAAAAAATCAACAGAAAACACTGTTTTGTAAAACCTGAAACATTTCGGTTGAAACATTTCTCAGTGACATACTGTCCATTAATCCAAGGCAAGGTCTTAAGGGAACTCTGCATTTGTAGCTTATTAATTTGCCTTGAAATTCTCTGCAGACATTGGAAACATCAGTTTCTCTGAATAGGTTCAAGCTCTGAACAGCCGTATGTTTACGTCAGTTTTATTTTCAGTAATAAGCTGTACAATATCAAAGAATAGTAAGAAAATTCCCTGTGAACTCAGACCTCTTGAGGATCAGTTGTTTTCACCTTCTCTGCTCTAGGGACATGAGCTAATACAATCCCATGTAGAAATGAAGGGGAAATGGTGTGTGAATACTTTTAATTCTGGCTTCTGATTTTTAGTGAGTGTTTTGAAGTCTTTTCTACATAAAATAAAGGGAGACGAAGAAGTGAACAAGGAACATGGTCCTTCATGTTACAATCAAAACACTTCAAGTGTAGAAGTGATTTAGCCAAATTTAATTCAAGAAGGGGGAACCATCTGGTTATTAGAAGAATGTAACCTGACTCAGGTTCTTAGAAGGTAAATCCGCATTCTCTGGGGATTATTTCACTTAATAGAAGTAACAATGTATTGCAACACAAACAGTGTCTGATAACTAAAGAATATGCTGGACCAGTCCAGGCTTCAAGGGAGGGCTTTACACAGAATTGAATTAATGACTCTAGCTATTGTATTAGAATAATGCAACTGTGTTAAAGTTTGAGGTGTTGGTATTCTCTGTACTTTCTACTGCTGGGTAATCTGTAGGGACACCAAAAGGTTCTTAAGTTTCTCCTCCTGAAAGTGCGTGAAACAAGTGGAGAAGCTGCTTTTACTAAGATTTATAAGGAATTAATATTAATTTGGATACTGTGGCTGTCTCACCTCCTTGATTACAGTTTCTGAGGTGTATTAGAGGAAGCTTAACCAAAGCCAAACAAGAGGAGGCAAGTGTTATTGATACAGGAATGCTATCAAATTATGAGGACTGAGATGAGGTATCCACATTCTCACAAACAGAAATTGGAAAGGGACCACAAGGCAATAAAGTGTGGCTCACACACAGGTCTTCTGGTAGTAACCTCATTATTTTTTTCCCTTAGAAGAGTGAGCTGCAATATTAGTGGGATTCATCAGCTGCTGCTGCTGCTGATTTATAAATATCTTTTCCTGAATGCGTATTTTAGATATGGGAGTAAATATTTCTTATGATATATTTTTATTATTGCTAGTGTTTTTGCTGTAAAGTATGGTCTGTTTTAGAAGCATAGAATAATTTGGTTTGGAAGGTACCTCGAAAGATCTTCTCGTCCACCCACATGCTCAAACAGATCTAATGAGATCAAGTTGTGCAGGTACTTGTCTTGAAACCTCCAAGGATGGAGATCCTGCAGCCTGCTATAGTATGTGATCACTCTCATGTTTAAAATAAATAAATAAACATTTCCTTAGATCTAATTGGAATTTTCTAGTTGGAACGTCCAACTTGTGTCCATTGCCTCTTGCCCTATTGCTGTGCACCTCTGAGAAAAGTCTGGCTCTCTTTTGTCTGTGCAATGCCATATAAGCAATGCCTTTCAGCCAGGGCCTTATAAACACAGGCACTCTGAATTGCTGTTGCGGTTTAGCCCCAGCCGGCAACTAAGCACCACGCAGCCGCTCGCTCAATCCCCCCTCAGTGGGATGGGGGAGAGAATCGGAAGAGCAAAAGCAAGAAAACTCGAGGGTTGAGATAAAAACAGTTTAATAGGTAAAGCAAAAGCCACGCACCCAAGCGAAGCAAAGCAAGGAATTCATTCACTGCTTCCCATGGGCAGGCAGGTGTTCAGCCATCTCCAGGAAAGCAGGGCTCCATCACGCGTAATGGTTACTTGGGAAGACAAACGCCATCACTCCAAACGTCCCCCCCCTTCCTTCTTCTTCCCCAGCTTTATATACTGAGCATGACGTCATGTGGTATGGAATAGCCCTTTGGTCAGTTTGGATCAACTATCCTGGCTGTGTCCCCTCCCAGCTTCTTCTGCACCTGGCAGAGCACAGGAAGCTGAAAAGTCCTTGACTGGTGCAACAACAACTACAACATCTCTGTATTATCCACACTGTTCTCAGCACAAATCCAAAACATAGCCCCATACCAGCCACTATAAAGAAAATTAACTCTATCTCAGCTGAAACCAGGACAATTGCTAAGACAGATAGCTCCATCTAACACAATTAACAGTTGCTCCTTGGTTAGTAAAAAATTAGATGTTAGTGTTGTTGCTTTCATCTAGGTTTTTCCTTCCTGACTTTTATCCTGGCTCCAGCTGCTTTTCTTGATCCTCAGTTTCTGTTTTTACTCCTGTTACTGAACTGTTGCCCTGGTACATATGATGGTTCCAGGTCTTGGGTGTTGCTGCTGTAGCCCCTTGCATGTGAAGCAAGCAAATACAATATTTAAAAAAACCCCAGAAAACCAAAAAAGAATGCAGAATGAAATGTAATGCTTACAGTAAACAGACAGACAAACCACTGAGTACCTCCATCAATGTCTGAAGAATAAAAACACTCTAATTTCATCTTAATCTGTAGATGTAATTGAGTTTTTGATTAATCTTGCTTCTGTAACAAGGAGTTTTCCAACTAAATACACGGTGCTCTCACCATAAGTGTATTTGTCTTAAAAACACTCAAGATTTAGGAAAACCTTCTGGAGAGAGATTAAATGGTCACCACACAATTCTAAGAATTATATATTACATAGAAAGAAAAAACAATATTTTTTAAAGTGCTGGAAAAAGGTGTTAAGAGAATTGAGAGGACAAATTGTCCTCAATTCAGTGTACACCTGTAGTCAACTCTCAGTAACCCTTTCTCTATCTCCAAGTGTTTAGTAAGATGTGCTTAAAAGAATATAGCCTTTAACTATAAGCATCAATAAGAAGAAATGTATCAAATATCCTGTCAGTCAGCAGATAGTTTGAAATCCTGCAAATCTTTTGATCATCTAGAAGAGAAGCTTTAACTTTTTCATCATGTTATGTCTCCGTTTTCTGTAAGCAGAGTGGCATTGCAGATGGCAAAATTAACTGATGACAGGATGGTAGAGGTGAAAGATTCCTGAGTACTTAATGATAGAGGCACTATTTTACCTTCTTATAATGGCACAGTTCTGAGAGGTCTAGGTCTGTCATGAAATACTCAGGATTTGCAGAGCTACAAAATAGTACATTGAGCATATGGAATAACAATGAGATTTTAAATAAAATCTGTATCTTTATGCATTTTCTATGGGCTGTTTTTTCATTTCCATAGTGATTTGATTTCTTGTGGACTAGAATTAAATCATGTTAAGACACAAACTAACCAAGAAAGCTGGCAATGGAAGTAAAGAACTGCTACATATTGACATTTCATGCTGTGGTATCTTTCTCAGTTTCTTCAGAGTTAAGATCCATTATGGTTTTGGATGGGTAGAGTTCCAATGACTGGACTATTTCAAAGTGAAGGAGACTGATATCTGGACTGAGAGCCTAAGAATGTAGCTTATAAATAAGAATCCACTCCCTGAATTTCCACAGTTAATTGCTGTTTTCCTTCCATGTCATTGTTTGCTGCCATTTGGATCCACTGAAAGTTTTAGAAAGCTATCCTTACAAGGTTAGTTAGTGGCATGAGTGCACCTGGAAAACCTATTCATAACTCTTGACAGTCTGCCTTTGCAAAACTATTTAAGCTTCAAAAGGAATTGTGCTTTGAGATAAAACACTAACAATAAAAGCAAAGTGAGAGACCTTGATCCACAAAAGATAAACAAAGAAAAGAGAGTTTTTAAAGAATGCCCATCAGTTTGCTCCTAAATCTCTTTGCTACTGTGATTTGTGCTCCTGAATCCAAACTTCTGAAAATCTCTAACTTCTATTACATTCATCATTCAATATATTACCCACTGCAGAAGGAAATGAAAGGGAAAATCCTGTTATGCGAAATGAGTGT
The DNA here is from genome assembly GCF_035582795.1 of Mycteria americana. Lineage (NCBI taxonomy): Eukaryota > Metazoa > Chordata > Aves > Ciconiiformes > Ciconiidae > Mycteria > Mycteria americana. The sequence continues at coordinate 23,294,804 of NC_134371.1, forward strand.
CTATCTACTGAGGCAGACGAAAGTAAGTCTGGATTTAGCTTTTATTCGATAATATACCACCTGACTCCTAGCTCCAGTTGGAGACTGAGACCTTGTAACACATATTTAAATATCCTTTCTATTTCTTAATTATTTTAAATTTTTTTTTAGCATGAATTAACTCTCTGAACATTCTATCTATATAAATATTTGCTGCCACTTCTGGTTGTAAAGGTCAGGAAATTCCCTCCCAGTGATAAGATATGCATTCTACTAAAAACTGTTTGATCAAATGATAATTTTTTTTCCCATTATTTGCTTGTTCAATAGTTCTTGATTTACAAACATAGGGAAGAAAGTTCTTCTCTATCATAGCATCTATACTGTACCCTACCTATTCACTTAAGCTGATGTTGTAGATGGTTGATAGCATTGCAGGGAGTAGAAAAGAAAGCTGGAATAATTTTTTGTTTGTTTGGGGTTTTGTTTGTTTGTTTGTTTGTTTTTTCCCAGGGTGCTATGGGAACAGGGATATTTTATTTTTCCACAGCCATTCCATAACAGGAAAAAGAGAGTGAGAAATTAAGTTTCTTTCCTACCATCTTAGGCGTTAGTCTTGATTCCACTTTATGGTTAAAAAAAATTAATTTTTTTGCAAGTTCATGAACAATAGTTTAAACAAAAGGCAATCATTATCACTCTCTGATGTTTCTTCATTGCTGTATTGCTAGTTATACAGGGCAAGTTTGGCATGCTGTTTGCAATCTGCTGTTGATTATTGTTGCACTGACACTAATGTAGTGAAAGCTGCTATTTAAGAAAAATAAAAATGTTTTTGAGTTTGAAAAAATCTAATAATCTCTGAATACTTTGTGAAGATAACTTCCTCCCACTCTGACATAAGTTGTCTCAACACAGTTCTTAATTCTGTGTCTTAAAAGACAGACCCCAATATTCACTTCTACTTGATATCTGTTGTACATTTTGTGTATTCAATACCACAAGAAAGACTCTTTTCAGCAGTCCCTCTCATTATTAGGAAACCAGCTTTTAGCAAAACTGAGCTGTGAAAATAATGGCAAACTTAGAAATTGGAAAGAATGAAGTTGACCATAGCAATATTGTTATTCTTTTGGCCTATACAGATTCTTCTCCTTCAATCAGGCACTGTTCCAGTAATGAGCTCCACATTCTCCTATCTCAAAGGACCTAATCCTACTATGTCTTAGACGATCCATTTTATCACACCACTCTTATTCTTACTGCAATCTGCTTGTCCATTACTTCTTCATTTGCCCTTTAAAAGAACATTTCACAGAAGCAAGTAGTTTTGGTTGATAGTTGGAAAATACCTCATGCTTTTTTATTGATACTGGAGCTCAATAAAAATACCCTCCCACCCATTCACACTGTGCTTTAGGGGTAAAACATCAGGCTCCAAACCAACTCTGGAAAGTACATGGGGGAAAGCAACATATAGACTTCTTCTGCTGGTACATTATTCTCTGGACATTCACATTTGACCTCAGTCAAAGGAGGGTATTGGGAAGATGGACCTTGGGCTGATTCAGTTCAACCACCTTTGTGTTTCTGTATTTTTATGACCCTGGCAGCGTTCAAGAAATAGCAATATATTTCTAATGATGAATTATCAATTAATTGATTGCAAATAATCACTGAAAGTGCTTGAGTTTTGAAGTTAATAATGTAAGATTAGTTAGGTACCTCAAATGCTTCATTTTCATTGCTGCTTCTGGTGCCTACAGTGGCCCAAACTACTTGCAATTCATCAGTGGTGTCTGAAAAAAGGTTTTATCAGAATTCTGCCAGAACTTCCTAATTAGGTGTAATTGAAATGTTCCACAGTGATAGCTAAGTTAAAAATGTTCTTTTTTTAAGCAACAGAACTAATGAAGCTCAGTTTTCTGCAGATTTGTCTTACGTTCCTACGGAAGCAACTTCATTCCTTCATAAATCCCTCCATTAAAATGCTATGTTCACCCCATTACCTTCACACTTCCCCACAAGTTTCTCTAGGACATGCTCTGAATCTTTTGTGATACTCTCTGCTCCTTCTCATGTCCCACATTGTTCTCTGGACAGGAGGCAGCTGTACTTGGCTAGGGTTATGCATGTGCTGACAGGCCAGCAAGCAAAACAAATCGAACAGTTGATCTTACACTGCACATTTCTTCCCTTTATCCACCTGGACATTTTCATAAAACTTCAACTCCAAACCAAAAACAAACACTCTCCCCCTACCCCCCCCTCCCCCCCGAAAAAAAGAAAAAAAAAACCCCACTCAAACCTCAAACCCACCAAGATTCTTTCTGCTTTTGAGATCTCTTTCAAAGTTTGTGATTTGGCCAGTAAACTAAGAATATGTGAGAGTGTGACAGATGAACAGATGATGTGATTGTGTAAGTCTGTTTTCATTACGAAAACAGGGCTGGATCTGCTCTGACACAGTCTACCGTGGTTTAACAGACTATGCAGCTTTCAGCCCTCCGGCTCTGAGGCAGCCTGTCAGGAATCCTTTTGTGGAGAACAAGGAGAAGTATTGAATTTTTATTTTAAATGGGAGCAAAACAATTTTCAAAATTCTCTTTGAAACCTGTCTGCTCCTCTATATGTTTCCTTGAATTTTGCTTTCTGTAAATATTTGTGCATTGTTCACAGAAATCAAAGAGGTGCAGTGCAAATGTAAGACTGCCACAGTTTATAATTTGAGAAAACAGTCATTGAAAAAGAGATGACTGTGTTGGCTTCAGGGTTCACTAAGGTATTCCAAATAGTTTGTCTGAAATCTCAAAACAACAACAAAAATAATCATTTGAGGGAGCCAAGATCTTCTAGTAAAAGATTTTTTTCAAGGAAATTCATAGTATGAAATTTGCATATATTTAAGAAGAAGTTATATATGTAACTGATTCTGTGTTTGAAACTCCTAAATTCGTGTAACAGTTATTTTTTCTAGGTTTTTGTTGTTACCTCACGGTTATGGTTTAGCTTCAGTTGGCAACTAAGCACCACCCAGCCGCTTGCTCACTCTCCCCACCCCCCGGTGGGATGGGGGAGAGAATCAGAAGAGCAGAAGTAAGAAAACTCCTGGGTTGAGATAAGAACAGTTTAGTAATTAGGAAAAAAAAAATGTAATAAAAAGGAAAACAACAAGAGGGAGAGAGGAACAAAACCCAAGAAAAAAAAAGCTCACCACTGCTCACTGCCTGCTGACTGACACCCAGCCAGTCCCCGAGCAGCAATCCCTGCCCCCCAGCCAACTCCCCCCAGTTTCTATACTGAGCTTGAAGTCATATGGTATGGAATAGCCCTTTGGCCAGTTTGGATCAACCATCTTGGCTGTGCCCCCTCCCAGCTTCTTGTGCCCCTGGCAGAGCATGGGAAGCTGAAAAATCCTTGACTGGTGTAAACATTACTGAGCAACAACTAAAGCATCAGTGTGTTATCAACATTATTCTCATCCTAAATCCAAACCACAGCACTATACCAGCTACTAGGAAGAAAAGTAACTCTATCCCAGCTGAAACCAGAACACTCACTTGTCTGGATCGCATGGATTCAATCTCATCAGACTCAAGCAATACTCTTTTTCATAAGTTGTCTTGGAATGGCATCTGGGAGCCTTCATTTAACTACAGGATCAGATACCAACTTTACAGCCCATCTCTTCTAGGCCTTCTCACTGCTGATATACCTATTTCATCTTTTGTGGTGTCATTAAGAAAAATTGCAATAGAATGTGCCATCTTTACTCCTTGCCCTCTAACCCAAATTACCATCCAGTTTCATGTTTATATCTCTGAAAGTTGGTAGCATCTAAAAGTTGATGAGAAAAATAATTCACACTTATCCTGCTGTTTGTAATTGAAGAGAGGGTTGTGATTTTATTATTATTATTATTATTATACACATAGACAATGTTATCTAAGCAGAAAGTACTTCATATAGGTCATCCTTACTCACCTTATCTCACCCTGCAGTAGTTATCTTCAGAAAAAAAAAACATCTAGTTCTCATGTCTGTGAATCAAATCTTACATAATTTGTGATATGTATAGAGCCACTCTGCCATTTCTTCTGTTGAAAATATCATATCTCAGCATCTTAATTTAAGCTAGGTTGCAAAGAGAGAGCAAAAAAACTTCTGCACAGCTGAAAAGGTTTTTATCTCCCCATAGCTTTATTTTTATTAGTTTTTTTATCTCTTCTCCTTATGTTTCCATATATCAGCAACAGTTTTGAATAATAATGATAAATAACATAGACTCAGCCAGCACTCTACGTTAGGAATGTAGGCACTAAACTCAAAAACTGAACAGTATTCTCTGTGTGTGTGCGTGCGTGCACATGTGCAGGAGGCCAAGGTGCTTTTTCCTAATTGTTTATTGGCATGTTCTTCTTCCCCCCGGCTATAAAAGTGAAGTCAATTGTTTCTGATTCTTGGTAGCTGGTTGTTAGTCAGCTCTGCTGGTTGGCAAAAAAAAAAAGGTAGGAGATTAAAATTGTATGATAGTGGATTTTCTATGTTAACTTATATTTATCTGTAGAATAGCTCTGGTCTCATAATAATTCATGTGTATCTTGTTAATAGATACAGAGATAATTTAAAGGTGATCCATTTCCACAACTGAAATTGCCCCATTAACTTCATAAAACAAAAGATCTTTTTGTTTTATTTTCCACTATATCTTTTCTCCCTTTAAAAAAGTCTTTGGTACCTGTGAATCACCAACGCATGATTCCCCACCCATGGATTTAGTTTTTCTTTTGAGAAAACTGTAATTTCAGCACATGAGGGAAAGCAAGAAACTTTTGACTCTCACACCCAATGCTAATATTGGCATCTTCTATGATTTTGGACAAGGAATTATCTCTGCTTTTGCAAGGCACACAGTAATTCATTCACTGACCAGATCATGAAATTGGGCTTCATTGAGCATATAATGCTAATGATTGCAGTTAACCCTTGCAAATAAGAGCAGAATTTAGCCTAGTGTTTGCAGAGCACTTAAAACGTATGCAATGAGCTGCATGTGTGTTACTTTAATTATTTCTGAGTTATAGAGGCTATGCATGGCCACTACAATTTCTTCTGCTAGTGAGGTTTGGATAATGCTTTCCGTTAAGCCAGAATTGTGGGAATTATTTGAAAAATGAAGATGAACAAGTGTGGGTAGCATTTTTATTTCCATATTGAACTTCTGATTGTATTGATTAGGCTCTGATTCAGTAACACAGTTCTTCAGGGCATGATTACATTTCATTGTATCTTAACCCCCCCGAGTTTTTTTGGTGTACATAAGAATAGATTTCTTAGATTGCAGAGGGGAAAAAAATTGCAAAATGGTTGTGCCATGTAAAGGGTGTGTGAATTCAACATCAGGCTGCAATGAAATGCCAGTATACTTTGGGAGTAGCACATCCCCAAACAGTAGGAAGACTTCCCAAAGTATAAAGAAATAGTAGTGATTATAGAAAAGCTTGGTGCCAAGTACTCTTTAGAAAGCAACCATGAGTTTCTGTCTGACTTAGAAAACACATTTCATGAGCTACAGTTATGAAATAAAAAAGTAAATCCATATCAATGTGAACTCACAGCTTCGTGATCAAAAAAATTTAAACTAAATGCTTATACGTTTTTCAGGAATATTCTCTGAAGTTAATGTGTTAATTTTTAGTATTAATTGCAGCAGCAAACTGGACCCAGCATTTTCAAACTCAGGCTGTAGTGGTATTGCAGATAAAATATAAGAAATTACAAAAGAGGTCTGGACATTTAGTGAAGGATCAAGCATGAGGGTATTTGAGAAAGGGCAAGGAGAAGAAGGCAGAGGGCTATAGCCATTTGAAATAAGAATCATACATTCAAAAGATTTTATTCATTCATCTGGTCACCCCTTTGGCAGGAAATTCAGGAGTTTAAAATTCAGCATGCTCACTTTTGGTGATGCTTGCCTTTTGAAGCTTAAATTAGGGCTTGGTGGTATACATGAATCTGGCTTTAATTTGGATCAGGATTCATGCTTTTGAAGAGAATATCTTAATTATCTCTGGTGCTTTTGTTCCAGAGCATGCCAGCTGGTTTGCTCTCAGATAAAACTAAATTAGAAGACGTGCTCAAAGAGTTCACCTGATATCCCCTAACCATTAACGAGGCCATAGACTCAGGTTATAAATATTCCGAAGTAAAATCCCTGAAACAGATACAGTCTGGATACTGCATTCTCAGCACCAACAGCTTACTTCTGCAGGCCTTCTACGGTGATCCGCACTAATGTACACTAACTGATGTTGGAGACCTGGCAATGAATTTTAAGCTTGTGAGGGTGCCAGTGTGTGACATGAGGGAAATGGATTTTTTTTTTCTCTAAATAGAGTATTTCCTTGCAGAGAGTTTCAGTCTTTCTCAGACATGAAAAATGTATGCATCCCCACAAATGAAAAGACTGTGTTTTTATGAAAGTATTTGCAAAATAGAAACAACTTTATTTCTTGCCTTTTGATCAGTTAATATTTGTCTAAACTATGCAGCATGGCTTCTGTGTGTTTTTTGATTATGGAAGCTTTTATATTTCTGTGGAGTTGCACTCAATTATCTCTTTCTTCCAGGAATAAATGCAAAGGGTCCAGGTGTTTGAGAATTTATCTTATTTCCTGCCCCATTTAAGCTGCCTAAAAATGTCATCTTTTAAAAAAATTCTTGGAGCTTCTATTGTCAACTGTTATTCACCTTAGTTACAAATGAGAGCCTTGGGGTCATGGCTTAACAAGGTTGGAACTGAACTACAGACAAATCTCAGAGTTCACACCTGCTAAAGTGCAAAAAGTTTTGAAATAATTTTTAAGCATAGCCGTACTTACTCAAACTTACCATGTCTTAGTAATAAGAATGAAAAAGACTGTTCAAGTTAAAGTTTTGTTACAAGATTTTCTCATGATTTGACAAGACAGGTTTACCACCATAAGTCATAGAAATATTTGTCCTAAATGAAGGATGTATCATAAACAATAAGAAAAGCTGTGGGTTGGTTTGTTTGTGGGTTTTTTTTTTTTCCCCTAAATCTCAACAAAAAGGCTCAAAGTCAGAATTGACTGGGGTTTTCTAGCAAGAATTCTTGTAGGATGTGAGATGCCATCCAAACTAAAGGGAACAGTATGTTCATGTGGGTTATATATCTCTATATTTTTTGCCTTTGGGTGTTTTGTGAAGGGATTTGGTGATGCAATGGAAATTGTTTTCTAGATTAACATTGAATATAGGAGATGTCAGACATGACTGTTTTGTTTTAACGTTACTTTGTTGAGGATTTGGTTATTTTAGAATTGAAATTAAGTGTATTCAAATCTTTTCTGAAAGATTCTGAAAACCCATGTTCATATAGCGGGATCATCTGCCTGATTCTGCACAGCCTGAGCATCCCCTGGTCTAATCTTTTAAACCTCAAAGTTAGTACTGTCTCCCCCAGTCCTTTCCACAAGCTTAGCTAAGCCAAGTACAGAAATAAGAGAGAGGTATGGAGAGCTCCTAAAACCAAACAAAAATTCACATGAATGAATACCGGAGTTGTCACAAAGTGAGACCCTGTGATAACATTTAAGTAATAAGACTTGTAATGATGAATTGATTTTTAGAGGTCTCAGTATGAAATCAGCAATATTATCATAGGTGCTTCCAAAAATAGGAATTATGTCTTCTTTAGAACTGTTTACAGTTGTAATCAAATTTTGTTGTTCTGAATATTTACCTTCCAAAAGGAGGCAGCATTTGTTTATTATGTTTCCTCTAACAATTTATTTTACAGTGTGCCTTTGTGGACTGTATTTTATGGTGTATACAGGTATTATAAAAGGTTTTCCCTCTTTGGTAAACAATGATGTTTTCCAAACTCAAAGAAAAACATGCTAGTCAAACATTTCCCAAATTTCTCAGAAAGAGTGAGAGTAGAATAAAGTTATAAACTAGTCAATTAAAAAGTAATTTTTACCAAAAAAAGCAACTCTTGCTTTGCTACTTCCTCACAAATCTCTTCCAGATTAAATGCCAATCACAGTATCTCAAAATTGCTGAGTGATTACTAAGTGAACTAATGACACCGAATGGAGTAAGAAATGAATCATAGTACATTGCCGTAATTATGCCTTGAACTTTGTTGGCCTGTTTAACAGCACTGAGAAAGTAATATGCTATAGATGAATGTATGATACCTTCTCTCCTTGTCAGTCTTAGCTGTTGTTTTTTAATTTCCCACGTCCTCAAGTAATGTGAGAGGTTCTTGCAGAGCCCGTTGCTGGCACATCCCAAGTTGGTGGCCACTGCGCAGTGCATTCAGATATCTTTCCATGATGGTAGCATTATTGCCATTTTACAGACTGGAAGAAGCCAGCACGTGCAGGGTGAGCTCTCTAGAGATTTATCTTGCACTTATAATGGTCATCTCCAAGTGTCCATGAAGCAAATCTGTGAGCAAATTTAAGCAAGCTGCTGCAAAAATGAGTCTAAAACACTCCGAGACTTAGCCCACCAATATTCACTCATATACACATAGGTAGTGCCCGTTATTTTTAACAGAACAAGAATTTGAAGATGGAAAGCAGGCATACTCCAATAACCAGATTATGCATCTTTTTACCAACAAAATAATCGCCTGGTCATAATTTCTAGTGATATATCATAGACATCAATAAATTCTCTCATTCACCAGTATGAAAATCTCTTCTCTATTCCTTAAAAATTATTTTGCATTACCAGAACTCCAGACTAATTTTATGAATGATTGCAGAGAGATATCAATATTAATAGTGCAAAGCAGACATAAATGAATCACCCAGGTAATTGTTTGTGACCTAAAAATTTTTATGAAGGTCATAACAAAACCAATCAGCCTCTTATTTTTATTTCTTATTCTCTTCAGCATCAAAGCTGGTCTGGCAATGAAAAATTAAATGTGTAGGGAAATGAAAGTACCTTCTGGATCTTTTAGCAACCTGGCACCTCTCTGATAGATTAGATAAATCCATTGTATCTATGCCACTCACTTCTGTAAACAAGCACAAGGCAGCCTAGCTGGAATACTCATGTGAACTATAAACAAAACACTGCATGTTGGTAACAGGGATATTCTTGAAGCACTTGAAAACTACAGTAATGACTGGAAAAGTTAAGTGGTCACATTTACCTTAAAGATCGCAGCAAACAGTTCCAGGGAACACAAAGTACAATTCAGGCCCCTTACCTGTATGATATAGGGGTACCATAATCAGAAATACCCAACTCCAGAGCTTTCTCTGTTTCAGGACATCATAGATCCCTATCATGAGCAACAGCAGGGCTGTATTTCAGGCACTGGCTGTCTGGGCAGCTCTGGATTATGCCTGTATTATGTGACCTAGATATTCTGTGGGACAGCGGTACCTTTAGCCTATGTGTGGTAAACCTCTGTAGGAATATACAGTTTTGCAGGAATTGCAACCTTTTAGATTACAGACTCTAGTATTTCGGCTGCCTGCTGAACTACTAAAGCACAGATCAGTTGCCCATAGCCAAGATGACCTGCTATTGTCCAAGGGCACGTGATTTTTGTACAATTTTGCCATCTCTTTGCACTTTTCAAAAGGAGCTGTCATGTGCCTATTCTCTGTGTTTGTATAACCCCAGATACATTTGACAGGATGCGCTCCCTAAAATTGACAGGATAAAATAAATACACTTTTGCATTGTCGTTAAATAGCTTAAACAGTCATTAAAACTATAAGGGCTGCCAGATTCCAGGCACTTTTCATATCCTAAAAGTATGGTCCAGTAAAAAGGAAACTACTACAAAGTTTTCACACCAGAAAAATCTCCAGAGGACAGAACCTTAAATTCCAGGGAAGCAAGCAAAGAAAGTAGTTTAATCATCCTCTTTTGCCCCTTCTTTCTTAATAGCTTTTGCCCTGTTGCCTTCTGTTGCAAATACTGAAATCCTTCCTTTCCAGTATTTATCACTTTTGTCACTAGAAGAAAAATCGTGAACCCGGTACTGAGACAAGCGAATAAATCCTTGAAAGGGTTGGAAGTTAAGTTGCAGCTGTGTTTTCTCTGTTTCTTAATGTGAGTCTGCAGCTGCTTGCTGTTAATATTAGACAAATATTTGTCACTACTAGGTCCATGCATTTAATTGCTAAGACCTGATGACTGTGGCATCCAACTTGTTGTTGGCTAATTTTCATGCTATTTTCTTGTAAGATGTTTCATACTATTGTTTCTGGCTGCTAGTACGTTATGGATAGTTGTGCAAAATAACAGTCTAATCCAAAACCAAACTCGAACAAAGGCTTTGCATCACTGTGTTATTCAGTGTGGCCAAATGTACTAAAGACTAAAAGAAAATGATCAGTCATCTGGATGTGCAGAAGAGAGCAAGTAGTGAATTAATTTACTGTGCTTCTCGGCTCACATCAGCTTGCTATAGTTGAGCAAATTCCTCAACTATTTGCATAAAAGTGCCAAACTTTAGAAAGGTGTACAAAGGATGATTAATCTGCCATACATCTGTAAAAGGGATTGTATTCAATGCCTCTCAATGGGAGTCTGATAAACGGCTTTAGAATTGCTTCCACTGTAGTGTAAATCAAATTGTTTACCTGTTATCTGAAAAATGCTGTGAGGGTACAATCTGCCAAGGACACTGAAAATATGTGCTACTTGTGTATCATTTAAGGAAGAACCTTCAATCCTTTGTGGCCTGGAAATCTGCACTAGTAAAAAGTTGTCATCAAGGAAACCTCAAAAGCTAAAGAATTTTACCGTAACTGCTGCACACCAGGGAAAGAATTCAGCAGGGTTTTTCACCCTAGTACTCCTGAACTGATTAGCTATTCAGATACTGTCCTGCCCCCAGCTTCTGCCTGCGATCATTTGTCTACTTTCTCACTCCAAGTATTTACTATGTATTCCTCTTTCCCAATGCCGTCCATTCAACAGTGCTCACAAGACAAATGCTCCACCACAGTGGACATCAGTGCCTTAGGAAATATCCTTTCAATTAACCCATGTCACGCGGGTTGTGTTTATTCTAGGGATAGGTAATTTACTATTGAAGAAAGGCTTTTAAACTATAATTCACAGTAAGAAATGAATGGGTGTGATGTTCTGCCTTCAGGCCAGTATGATATAAATAAAAAAGGGAATGTCTGTACTAAAAAAGCAGGCTGAGCTACTAGGGAAGACTTCTTTCCTTTCCTTCTGCACTGGTTTGTTGATGACTTTGCGCAATCACATAGCCAAAGCAAGGAGAGCTTACTCAGCGTGTAGTATGACTTTCCTCAAATACCATATCCAGTAAGTACTAGACCTGTTTTTTTCTGGAATATGTTTGACTCTGAGGATAAAAACACTCCAAATTACAGTGCTTACCAAGAAGGATCCTCCCTGAGGCTACAATGGCTTCTGGAGCTGAAGAAATGTGGATGGAGGTCAGCTGCTTATAGCCAAGAGTCTTCTGGAGGTAATGTGGAGATGACGATAAGATGAAGAAAGCAGAGCATTGGGTGAATGATAGATTGGATACGAAGGGTGGCAATAAACAAGGAGCAGTCCCAGGAAGAACTAGGATATCAGGGTCCTGATGGGCATCATAACAGATTCATTCCTTGGTCTTTATAAATCTCTGGAACTGTCAGTGTTTTTGGAGTGGGGGAAGTTAGAATTAGTTTCATAAGTTTTGTAAACTGTTTCAATGATTGTGTAGTTTTTGGGGTCCGTTAATTCCCAGTGAAGCTTTCTGAGTTTCTAATGGGAAACATCAGATGTGTCAGTTCCTTTTGCTGTAAAGAATATGTGCTCACTATCCCTTAAAATATAGTGTGCATTGTTATTGCCTAACATTTGCCTTAGTAATGATAACCCTGACATATTTTTTCTCAGTTTTATAAAAACAATTTTTGGTAATAAACTAATTTAAATAGAGGAAACCTGCCAGAAATGCTTCCTGTCTGTACAATTCCTATAATAACTATCATAGACGCTTGGTGCTAGCACTGGATTAGAGCAGGCACCCCAGGTAACCTATGCTGCACCCTCTTACAAAAATTCTGAATAGAGCTTTATTCCATACAGATTAAAACAGAAAATCCTTAGCTTTATTAAGCATGGTTCTCCTGTCTTTATTTCCCAACTTATAGCTGGTTTGCATCTCTTTCGCTGCAGGACTTTTTTAGATAATCCAGCAGTTTGTTTAATATAAAGACTATTTTACAAGGCATGTTGAAAAATCTAGATCTTCCTTCTTCATTCTGCCTTACATAGTCCTTGTGGTCTTATCCTCTCTCCCTAGCTCTGCTGGTCAGCATTTTTTGCCTACATCTTACCTTATTTCTTGAAACATTGTATCTTTACAACAATTTCCCTTCTTTCTGTATTTCTGGTGTGAAAAGAATTATAGTTGAATTGAAAACTGTTCTCTATGAGAATAGTGTAACTTCAGATTGTGATACAATATTTTACAGATTGTAGAGAACATTTGAACAGCATGGACTGTGCATTTAGAAATCAGTTTCCTCTTGTCTCTTGCCACACAAGTGGTAGTCCTGCTTTCACTGATTTGCATGTGAAAACATCCAAAGAAAGGCTGTGAAGGCCTATCTTTTTTTGCAAATATAGGCAAACTTGGAAAGATGACATGCTTGCTCTCAGCTTTCTACAGCATGTCAAGTCAGCAACAGGTAGTGTATGTCTTCTACTGTAAGCTACCATAACAATAAAAAGTATAGATGAGATTCATGCTGTCATTTTATGTAAAAGATCAAATAATTGTGATATAAAACCATTATACTGCTATCTCTTTATGCAGAAAATATTACTTTTTGGATGACATTTGACAATGATTTTTCTTATAGTCATATGATAGTATAAGTACATAGTGTCTTAACGTAACTTTGTCTTTAATTGCAAAATGTAACATTTCAGTAGCTGGAATTTCAAGTTGTCTAATATTTCAAAAGGAATGTAGCACCAATGCTCTTTCCAAAGACTCCATAGTAAGGCTGGAATTATAGATATGTAATCAACATACCTATAATTCCAGCCACAGCTTAGAAAGAATTGTGTGGGATTTTCTAATATGAAATAAATCTTTAAAGTCTTTTCTTAATATCCTTCTCCCATGCACACATTCTTATACAGAAACCATTTTAAGAAAAGGAGCAGAAAGTTTGCACAGGATATAGTATCTATCTAATGGAGTTGGAACTGGTGGCAAAATATTAATTTTGTGCCTGATTGACCACTTTTTTTTTCTTCTTCTTTTCATTTCTGGAATGAGAGGGAAAAGTAAAAATCATGATGTAAATTCAGAATATGTTCTTTGCATTTCTCTGTGTCCCTGTCCTCTCTGTGTATGTGTCTGGTGTTCTTAATCAATTACAACAAATAATTCTCAATTATTTGCTCTGATATGCTCTGTTTCTGAAAAGATTCATTCAGGTTTCTTGGTACAATATTTTTTTTTTACTGAGAAGAGTTATTATCAGTTTGCTCAACCCAGCCACAATGACATTTTGATTTCTGAAGGCTGCATTGTACATTAGAGGCATAGTTAAAAGTTGCGCGTTCAGAGCAGTTGTCTGAGTATGGCAATGTATTCTGATCAGTTCAGCATCTTGGCAGGTTTTCTGGCAGGAAGTGGAGAACGTCTTTAAAATTTTTTTTGTGGATTAATAATTTAGACAATTATAGTGTACTTGCTTTATGACCATGAATGTGTTACATTTGATCTTTAACTTCCAGAGCTCCAATCACCATAATATTATCCAGGTACTGTACAAAAATCAGTGCAGCCTGTTCAGGATATTCAGGGGAAAAAGAAGATGAGATTCATATCTACTAATATAAAGACAAAAAAAATTAATTAAAAAAAAGCAATACTTACTCTACTCTTTCTCTAAAACAGCTATATAACATCCAGAACCTTAAGTTATGCGATTGTTTATATATTAAACAAAAAGGTATTCTCAGTTCCAGGTTCCTTAGAGTCCACAAAAAAATCTGTTTGATTTACAGGACTAAAATGGTTTAAATGCAATAAAAATATCACAATAAATGCAATAAATATTTATTTTAGATATTTAATAACAAATTCCATCAAATAGGGTGAGAGCTATGGTAGAATGGTAGGACCTGGCACCACTATATTACTGTTATGCTCCTATAAATTTACTCAAAATGCAGAATTACTGGAAAGAGTTTCTTGCTGATGACTTTGTCCATATCATTTGTCCTGCACAATATGGAAAATAAACATGCCTTTATCGTTCTTATATGCATTTTACTGCCCTTAAAGAAAGAAAAAGTTAACACATGAGGTTTTTTTGTTGTCAAAATAACATGACTTTGCAGGGAGGAATTTCAGAGTGAACATTTCTGCCAAATAAGTGACATTTTTTAACAGTCACTATATAGGATACACATTTTGTCATCTGCTTCATTTTTAGCCTGGGAAAACCAGCATAGGTGAAAAAGAGAGACTGTGACTTCGTTTGTTTAGCAAATTTATCTCTATCTGATAATGCTTCTGCCATGAATCCTGGCAGTGATGCATTGCCATTTTAATTCACTTCAGTTCTTATGAGACAGCAGTTCATTGTCTCTGTGACTGAAGAAACAAGGAAAGAGAACTGATCTTCCTAAAGGTTTCTTTAAAACATGCTATTTATAGGTTCTGTGCTTGTTAGCTGCAAAGCTCTTTGAGCACACAGATGGAAGACCTTTCTACCTTAATGCATTCAGGTAAACAAGTACACTGACTACAAGGAATTCTGTAAAGAGGAGAAAAAACGAATGCATGGGTGGAAGAGAAGGTTGACAGAGGGAGAATATTGCAAAAAAAAAAAAAAATCTGAAAGTGGAAACTTGATTAGTGTAGGAGTTTTTTCCTGTTCTGTGACCTCTGAACCTCATAGGTATTTTCTTCTTATTGGAAAAGAATATTACAGTGAGTTGTCCAGCACAGCAGGATACCACCCCAGCAGCCATCTGTCTGTGAACTCTCTCCTCTGAGCACCCAGGCATTCTTTTTTCTTTTAATTTTTTTATTTCACACATCATTTAGTGCTTACTGCATAATGTTACAAAATGAGTTTAATACTGATGACAGTGTGTCATGGTTTAACTCCAGCCAGCAACTAAGCACCACCACAGCCACTCGCTCACTCCCCCCGGTGGGATGGGGGAGAGAATCAGAAGAGTAAAAGTGAGAAAACTCATGGGTTGAGATAAAGACAGTTTAATAGGTAAAGCAAAAACCGTGCGTGCAAGCAAAGCAAAACAAGGAATTCATTCACTCCTTCCCATGGGCAGGCAGGTGTTCAGCCATCTCCAGGAAAGCAGGGCTCCATCATGTGTAAAGGTTACTTGGGAAGACAAACGCCATCACTCCAAATGTCCCCCCCTTCCTTCTTCTTCCCCAGCTTTATATGCTGAGCATGATGTCATATGGTATGGAATAGCCCTTTGGTCAGTTGGGGTCAGCTGTCCCGGCCGTGTCCCCTCCCTATGCCACCTCTTGTGCACCTGGCAGAGCATGGGAAGCTGAAAAGTCCTTGATTTAGTATAAGCACTATTTAACACAGGGATGTTTTAGTTGTTGTTATCAACAGTGTTTCCAGCACAAATCCAAAACATAGCCCCTTAACTAGCTACCATGAAGAAAATTAAGTCTATCCCAGCCCAAACCAGCACATTATCCAACCCTTATTCCATACCATTTACGTCATGCTCAGGTCTCACACTATCCAATACATTCTCATCATCCACCATCACTCTTCCCATCCTTTGATATAATACACAGATATCATTCCCTTAGTCTGTGGACCACCCCTGTAAAATGTCTGTAAGATGTCCATAAATGTCTACAAACTGTTCACTGAGTTCATTTAGTTCATGACTTTGGGCTCCATCTCTTATGGTGGTCACTCAGGACAGGAGAGGTGGTGTGTTGCACGGAGTTACTGGGCACCAAAGCCAGCTCAGGTTGGGTCACTGCTGCACTTGCACTGCTTCTTGTAAGGCTTCTCCTCCATTGGTTCAGGTGGTTCCTGCTATAGTCATTCCCATAACATGCAACTCAAATCCCAGGTTACAACAATTTAAAGGTATTTCCATTACAGTCTCCGCCCCTGGTCCCTTTGGACCAGACGATCAGGTTTAACATTGCAATGAACTCCTCCCCTTGCTCCTGCTTCGGCTTGGACTTATCCCCAGAGTGCAGTCCCTTAGGGGTGTACCTGCTCCAAGCAGAGCCTTATCTGTGAGCCACAGTCTCTCCAGGGGTATACCTGCTGCGGCATAGACTTATCCACAGCCGCAGTCGCTTTGAGGTGCACCTGTTTCAGATGATGAACTGAGAAACTACCCTGACTTCTCAGTAGAATCTGGTTCAAAATTGTTACCTCTTCCACTGAAGAAAAGAAAAAAACCAAAACAAAACACTTCTTTTGTGGTATATACTCTTTTAGAGAAATTATTCAAATTTAACAAAACTTGTATTGTGCTGTAATGTACATGAATAGCTCTTTGATTCCAACAGTGGTAGAAGCTCTATTTATTGAATTCCAAACTGGTATTTTTCCCTAGCCATGGGTTACTTCATGGTACTGTACTTTTAGTTGGTAGAACTATGCCTTTTACAAGAAGAATGAAAACACAAGCCTGTTCCTATTTTCTTATTTGTAAGAATGATAAATTGAAAATCTTTTATACCTTTTGTATACCAAGACAAAACACCATGGGTCACCTTCACCTGAATTTGCCCTGAAAGATACACACAAAGTTCCTCATTCTTGCTTTTAAAGAACTCTGGATATTTGAAGTACACATATACAATAAGAATTTTAACTTCTGGAACAGGAGATCTGTTATCCTTTTACTTAGGTGGGTAAGAATAGCTATACTGCTTCAGTTAACAAAGGGAAAAGAGTTCTCAATTTATTTTCTGATTTGTTTTAATTGTGAATTTTTTCTTTGTTTTGCATTTTTTTTCAAATGTTGACAATTTCAGATCCCAGTTATATCACTGAGCTTGCATACTTTGTGTGACCAAATAAGCACATTCTAAATATTTTAATGGGTATACAAAGTCCTCCATCAGGAATCAGAACCCCCCTGTGCTAGGCAGGTGACCTAAGCCAGAGTGGTCTCTTCTCCCCTCTTTCCCACAGTTATTCAGTGAAAGATAGGATTTACCTAATAGCCATTATTCATATCACCTCAGTGAACTAATACTACCTGCTTTGGTATACCTTCTACTTAAGTTATAATAAGTGAAGCTTAGTTCTGAGGAGTTATTGTAGCAAACAGGATCTCCTTATTTAAAAGGGCTCTATAAATATGGTTAATCTGCCTTCTAACTGTGCCTCCTTGTTCCTAATGGTTCCTAGTCTCTCTCTTGTGAGGACTTTTTGTTTTCTTGTCTTGTCATTTCCACCCCCCACCCCCACTCCCCGGTACAATTGCAAAACAGAATTTTACCATCTGGTCCAGCCCAGCAAATCTATCTCTAGCACAGCATGCTGCCACTTGCAGGAACTTTGCTTGAGCCAAATTTAGTGGTGTCATAAATGGTGTAAATTATATGCCAGTAAATCAGTGCAAGTCAGCATGAAGGCAATTTAGATACTAGAAAGTGTAGGTTATAATAGGAAAGAATCCAATTTAGATATGCAATATAATGGAATGTCGTGTAACTGATCACTTTCGTAAGTTATACATTTAGGCTCTAAAACCACTG
Organism: Mycteria americana; assembly: GCF_035582795.1. NCBI lineage: Eukaryota > Metazoa > Chordata > Aves > Ciconiiformes > Ciconiidae > Mycteria > Mycteria americana. Next base: position 23,312,565 of record NC_134371.1, read on the forward strand.
TTTGGAAGGCTGAATCTAGTGGCATTCAACATAACACAAGATTTTTCCATACAAAACCCCCAGAAGCTCCATAGTAGCAAAAAAGGAAGACTTTTTTAATGATGACCACAATGACAAGCACAAAACAAGGGAACGCAAAGCGAGCTGAATGCATGGTGTATGAGCTATGTGAAAGAGTAGAGAAACATTGTTACATGTTATTTTTAAAACTTGGCAGATGGTTTGATATAACTAATTTGCTGATGAATTCTGCTTTTCATTTCCATTTGAGAACTGTCTCAGGATACTGCTTTATGCTCTTAATTCCCCTAATTAAGTCCATTGGTTTTGTGTATACATTTAAACTAAAAAGTTGCTTAAAACAAAAAAGGTGGGTTGAAGTGGACAAATTAAGCACACAGCATGTTAGGATTCAAAGACAAAGATTTTAGATTCTGCGAAAGGCTTATGTATTTCACCCAACTTTAGGCACCTATTCCTTCTACAGACCCTGATGGGAAATACGTGCCTCCTTAGGGTGATTTATCCCTCCTTATTGCAGTTGCCCGAAGCAGGCACTTCCTGTGACTGAACCGAGCCTTCTCTCTCCATTTGCTTGAAAAGAAGCTCCAATTGCTACGCCTGACTTTTTCATGGTGCCTTTCACATTTCCAGCCTGCAAAAGCCTATTCTAATCCAGTCTGTGTCAGCTATGACAATCTGTTTTATGGCTAATCTGTTCCAGGCTTTAAGTGCTGGTAGATAACCATGCATTAGGAAATTGTTAGGCTTGGGTTTGCTTCACTGAGCCAGGGGTCAGAAGGATGATAGAGGCTGTATCTATGTTACCATGACTATGGCATAATAAGAGCAGATCTGTGAAGTGAGGCTGCTGGTACTGAGGATCCAGTGATCACGGCATGTGCCTTTTGTAAGCATTTCCCTGGCTGCTATCGTGAACCTCAAGCATAGTTGGTGAGAGCAGTGCAGGTGATAAGACCAGCCTGACAAAGGGAAGTGATGCTGTGATTTGGCTGGTTGTACTTAAGATCAAACAAGAGTATTTGAGTAGGGCTAGAACTTTTAAAACTCTGAATGTTGTTAACATCCTCTAATGCAATGGAGGCCTCGTGTGCTCCTCTTGATGAGGAAAAATTTATTGAAACCTCCTTTTTTGAGTGGTTCACTCTTTGATAAGGTGAATATTTCACAGACCAGGATTCCCTCCTACTTGTGCTTGTGTTCAGTGCTGCACTTCTAAGTCTGGATAGCAGACATTGCCTCCATTTTGTTTTATCTCCCTGTTTCTGATGCTATTTGGAAGGATGATTTTTGGAAAACACTGCAACTTTGCTCCTCATATATGTGATTTAGCACTTAGAAATGAAGATAAAAGCCTGCCCTTTTGGGCAACCAGCTGGAAAGGGACTATCATAGACTATACTTTGGGAACTACTAGCATATAGAAACAGCATTATTTTTCTATGCTAAATTTTTATGTCATTTATTCTCATCGCCACTTCATATCACTGTAACAAACTAACCACAAGAAATTTATGTTAAGTTTAGTCTTCAATATTTAACAACTTTTCCAATCCCTTTTTTTAAGTGGCACCTTCAGTAAATTGCCAGGCAGGTACTCTGTTTACGACAAGATGATGGAAGAGGAACATGGTTAAAGCCAAATAACAGGAGGGGTCCACCTCAGGTGTCATTGTTGTAATGTCTGCCCAGGTGCCTAGTCAAAAAGACCGATTCATTTTTGGCATTTAGCTCTTTTCTGTGAAAGGTCTGTATGAGCATTCATGATAAATGAGGCTGAGGTTTAACAAATGTTCACCACAAGGGGAAACACAATCTTATGAGTCAGAGCCCAGCAGCAGGTGAAGGTCAAGGAGGAAATGTGCTTTATCCTGAGAGCTTTTCATGGGCTGACTCAAAAACTGCATGGCCTGCAGTGATTCAACTTTATGATCCTTATGCATCTTCCCCTACTCTGTCGTCTTATTGTGACTGAAGGTACTCTAATTCAATGTTAATTTGTAGAGAAAAATGGGGTTATTATACAGCTAAAAAAGTATTATTGCTTAGAAAAAAAAGACAAAGAAGTGGTGAGAAAAGTGTAATTTCTATTGGCACCAAATGGTTTCTTGTAAGTCAAAATGAGATGAAAACCAAGGAGGACAGCACTGAAGAGAAGTACGGTCAAGGTGCTGCTGCAGTGACCTAACCTCTAAGGCGCTGCAGCTCTAATCTCTTGGCCCCTTACTTGTATCTTTACAGATCTTGTTTCCTTCTTCAGTACATACGGGCCTGTTATAGCTATGAATAGCTGTATTCATTTCTTCAGTTTGGCTGTTTCTTAGATAAAAACATCTGCTGCTTTCTCCCAAAGCCAGGCTTTTGTGCAAGATGTATGACTGTCCCAAAGGTCTCTTACAAAATTGTAATATTTTCTTCCATCATATCAATGTTTCATCTGCTTTTGGTACCTATTTGATACTATGTTTTCCAAATTTTTTTCTTTAACTTGGGGTCAAAATCATCAGGAAAACTATTAGATTATACTGACCTTTTTGGGTAATTAAAAATGTTCCTTGTCAGTTGATTAATATGGGAAACACATAAAATTGACTTTCTAGTTATAAAAACAAAGAAAAGGCTGAAAATATAAAATAGGAGCAGTGATGTTGAATGAGTGAAAGCAGACAAATAGATTAAACCAATACTAATATTACTATGCTATCTATACCAGTGAGTGTTGATTTGGAAGGCTGGCAGCAACTTAAATGTTGATCCAGATATATGCCATTGATCATTTCAATAGAAATGGAGTGTGGTTGGAAAAAGACTATTGCTTTTAATGAAAGATGTGTTTTCAGTACAATCACAGGCAAAATAGATGTTTTTATATTTTTGACAACAAAATTAACACTTCTCCCAAAATATTGAATAACAGAACAGAGACTTGGACCAGGGTCCTCCCTTGCTTACCGGAGTGCCTAAACTATTACATCTTCTAACTGTTTTGAATGTTTTTCTGCTCCAAATAAGTCTGTCAAAACTGATAATACTTCCTTGAAATACTTGAAGCTCAATAAAAAGGTATATTTCAATAATGAATAAGAATTGTTTTTCAAGACAGCCATCTATTGATGCAGCAGAAACACTCAGGCCAAGGTTGTCAGTAATACACACACATTTATGTTCACAATCTGCATTTTTTCACATTTTCGAATGCTGTTTGCTGATCATTAAGAGGTTGGAGAGGGTTGAGCTGAATTTTCCTCTATTCCATTTCTGATTTCACCAATCAAGGGGTTCACTGATTTAAATAAATAGAAGGATTAGCTGAAGGCCTTATGCTGCTTCATAAAGCTTCTCTGAGTTATTTGTGATTGATTCCTGAAATCATTTCAAATAGGTCGCACTGGCCTTTATCTTCTTCTTTCTGTTGCATCTGTTGAAGTATTTCAACTAATAAAGAACTTATTTGGACATTTCCTGAAGGAAGTCATAGCTTCTGGTATTTCAAATGTCATTTTTAGATTTGCCAGTCAGTATTTCAACTGCTGATCAATAGTTGTAGGTATGACCTGAAGGGAACATGTATATAACCTAATATAAATTGCTTGACCATCTCAAGGAGAAATTTTATTTTTCAACTGTGTGTCAGTTCCTATGTGACTTTCCACTGAGGATTGCTGGAAAATGTTATGCTCTGTTTATGCAAGATTAAAATGTAAATCCTGTTGCCTGTCTTCTGCCCATACAGTAAGAATGTGGGTTGCTACTGCTCTGATTTTATGTGTTCAGAGAGCTTTATTCCTCAGCATGACATAAATGTTGTGAATAATCTGCGTTGTTTAAAGGGTCATGGGCCAGGGTTGCAGTGCTGAACAGTATCTATCTTGTCACCATTTAATTTGTGTTGATTTAAATGGTTTATTATTTATGGTTTATTGAGCACTCTTTACATATTTAGCATTTGCTTTATGGCTTATTATTCATTTTTAACCACTATGTTGAAAGGCACTGTAATTGGTCCACTCAAACGCTGCCAGTTACAGAAATGAAGTAACTGTGCAGGACTCTCAATAAACAAGCTGATTATGTTTAGCTTAGAATCAAAATAATATTTTTCGCATGAGAGGCCCAAAAATGTTGGGGTTTTTGTTTGTTTGTTTTGTATTTTTTGTTTGATTCTCTGAGCAAGATTACTTAAAATGTACCTAGGAATATGTGCGTTCTTCAAGCACAAGTTAGACAGTATCAGTTGGCAGTGACATGGACTTTGTTAATTCTTTGAAAATGGTGAAATAGATGACCTCTGACATCCTTCCTAGAAAGCCACATATATTTGCTTGTATGAGTAAGACGTTACACTGATGCTTTAATATCTCTAAAGGTAGTAAGTATTTCTGAAAAATAAAGTTTATGATCCTGTTCTATTAAGAAATATGGAACTCTTTAGCTCACTCGGAAATGAGTTTAAACAGAATCTGCTGAGGGAATTAATCTCTCGTTATTCCTGCCACAAATTCTAACTATGAGTCCGATTGACACTTTCCATTTTTTGTTGGATTAGGTTGATCTCTACATCTCCTTATGAAATACAATATATCAGATACTGCTGCCTTATCTATATCTAGTCTTATAAGTGGCACTTTCATTTCTAGATATTCCATCCAAAAAACCAAACACCTAAACTGACTGGATATATACGTCCCTAGCAGGGACCTAGCTAGACACCAGAATTTCCAACAGATGATCCCCAAATGTGCTGAGCACCAGGACAGAGGAAAAAGGTCAGAGAGTTAAAGAAAAATATAATCACCATTCTCAGATTTATTTCTGCAGTTGCAACCCAGTGAAGAGGAAATAAGAGTTTGCACAGATCTAAACATTTGAAATGGATTTAGCCAGAATTCACATATTCTTCAATAAGTACTTTCCCATGTACAAATAAGATTCTAATGTTTTTGACATAGGGAATAGAACTCTGGTGATTTAATCAACTCCTTTAATATGGCTGCCACTGACAATGCCAAATATGCCTTTGGTTATTGTAATGTGAGTATTTATCCAGTAAGGGCACTGAGGTTACTAGTTAATTGTATACGATAATCACAGAGCTCTGAGGCAGTAGCAGCTGCTGCTTTTGATTTTTATCAAACTCTCCACAGATACATGCTAAAAACAGTTTTCTTCCACAAAGAAACTAAGGATTTTTATCACCTTAATTTACGGGCAGTGCGAGGTATCTTGAAGTCTGATTATTTTCCAGTGGGTGGGATACTCAGCACTTTCCAAAATTCAGAGCTCTACAAGGTGATCATTGGATCATTACTGAAACTGTTGGCTTATGATCATGATTTTAATAGGCAACTGCTCAACCACGCATACAAGTCATTTAAAAAACGCAAAGGCAACATAACTTTCGTGTGTTTGTTCTTTACCATAGTTCTGTATGTTTACCCTCTTGGTCTCTTGCTCTCTAGATATGCACAGTTTACCTCTGCTTGCAGTTTTGCATCAGTGACAACAGCAGTTACTTTATGGTGCAGATTAACTTCATTAATTAGTTTTCCTTTTCCCAAGGTCCATTAGAACATGACTATGCTGTTTATTTGATGCTTCAATGATGAATCCTTTTCCCTAGTAGGAATTGTAGTAGTACCTATTACTGTGTCAGAAATGTGCTAGCTCTGCTAAGGTTTATTATTGACCACTTCAACGAAGTCAGATGCTGAGCTGTGGCATCATGTTGAGGTGAACTGAGATTAAACAAAAAATCTGGCTTGGCTTCTGACTAAGTGAAAACAATGTGGAAGTAATACTATTCCATTAACTGAAATTTTGAAGGATGTAAAATTAGAAAAGCTTTGGGATTGGCGCTGGCAACATGTGTCACACTGTGAAGTATTCCAGAGATGCCAGAAATGATACTTGTGGAAATAAGTATAATGTAATTTTGAAGTTTTCTTCTATTCTGTTATTTTGGCTCCTTGGATCCCTTTGCAGTAGGAGATCTGACTGGTTAAAGGAGGAAGTAACAAAATGTGTACTGCAGCTTTTTATCATAATGATTTTGTTCAAGACACTTAATAGCGTTCAGAGTATTATTTTTAGGGTTACAATGGGCACCTAAAATGCACTAACCACTGGATACCTGAGTAAGAGTCCTTGCAATTGATTGTCACCTGCCAGTGTTCTCGGTGGCACTGGTTTCACTGAGAGAGAATACCATGGCACGCAATGGAATTTCTTCTGGTTTTCTGCAGTATAGATGAGAGCAGAGTTTAACACCCTCGAATTCCAATTAGTGGTTGACATTCCTTGCTACGAAGTTGTCAGTAGCTTCTGTTTTGAAGGTGACTTCATTATCTACAATATAACTTCTAAAACTGGAGATACGATGGCCATGTGGATCAATCTTTGAGAAACTTTATCCTTAATCTCTGAAGGTCTGTTTTGCAGACATCCTGTTTTTCTGCCTGTTGGAGGAGCTACTTTGTCTGCCTGAGCAACAATCAGATTAGGAAATGGAATACCGCCTAATGAGGGTATATCATGCAAGTTCTGAAAGAATCAAAATACAGCAAACCACCAGGTTATACAGCTCAAATCACAAATGAATATATCCTCAAGTGCCGGAAGACTGCTGCTGCCTGGCTTCCCACTGCACAGTTTATTACTTACAGAAATTGCACTTTTACATCACACTTTGATATGCTTCTCTTTTCATGTTTCAATAGTGTTTGCTATTCCCTGTTTTCTCAGCTGTGCCTAACCTTGTCTGAAATCTTTTATGCAGTAGTTCTCGCCTTTCTCAGGAAATATGCCTCTTAGGTTTTTAACTGTTAATTCACACAAAGTCCTGGAAACTGTCTGTGCTCTCACTTCAGTTGTGCGAATTTTTCTGCCATTATAAGTCAGTAACACTAACACTGCAATCTGTCTGAAGTTGCAAATTTACCAGATACCTGTAAGACTGAACACCAGGACACTCCAAAGTCTCCCAGAAATCTATGAAAAATGAGTGGCTGTGTAACTCCTGTCAGCTTTGATGGTGCATGGCAGACAGCAGCTACATTCCTTGCTAATACCACCAGCAGTAGCAGTAAAGTATTTATTTATTTTTTTAGAGCTAAAGTAGGGATGATGTTCTACCAAACATAGCTATAAGCACAATTAACTGCTAACCAAAATTCTAGTTAGAATGGTCTGAAAACTTTGCTCCATCAACTACTTTCTTAAAACTCTTCCACCTTATGCCATTTCTTACCAGGTGGACAAGTTTTGCATATCAATCTGAATATATACTTTTGCCTCAGTACTTTGCATATCAATCTGGTATCAACCTCAAAATATCCTTTATTAGGAAAACTAATAAGCACGTGAACAGGCTAGTTTATACTTCCATGAATGAGGCAGGAAAAGGCCATGAAGTCCCTTTTGTGGACTGCGCAGAAGTAGACAATTTATAGTTCAATGTGCTGGGCCTTAAAGTTCCAGTTATACTAGATATAAGTGAGTTTGACAAGATAGTCCATTGATCCATGATGCATTGATCCACAGATCCATGATACAGGGTTCACAAATATTTTTCCTAAGAACAAAGAAAACTTCAGCTGAATATATCATTGGAGTACACTGATGTACTGCTCTGCCATCACAAATGAAGTCTCCTTCAAAGCATTTTCAGCATCCCCTCAGCAAGTTACAACTTTCCGTTTACACCCTGCAGCACTTGAAGAAAGTGTATATTTAGACAGTGACAGAACAGCAGTTTCAGATAGGCAACTTCATCTTGGTTACTTCCCTAAGGCACCAGATTTGCCAATTTGTTAATGCCCTTTGCCTGTAGCAATTTCATACTTGGATTGTCAAGCACATTTGTTATGTATGTTCAAGCAAAGACTGTAATAATGAAAAATACCTTATCCTGCAAGTTCTTTCATCTTTTCAATTCCAAACTTAGAGCTGGAGCTTTTGCATACCAGCAGAAATTGATATTTAGCTCTTAACGTTTTTCATTTGAAGATACGGGAGAGTTACAACAGAGGAAAGCAACGTTATTAAAGGAAGGAGAAACAGAAGTATCTAAGGTTAAGTGTGACAAAGGTCACAGGAAAAGGCAGTGTCAGAGGGAAAAATGCAAAACTAGAAGAGGTAAAAGCAAAGAGGAATGTGATCTCAAGTTGGAATAAAGGTCATAGAAGGCATGGGTGTCCCAATATGTTAATAGGAATGGTGTATATATTCATAGCTATATTTTACATAGATATGATATAGATATTTAATATGTATATAAATAAAAATATACTCAGATTGCAATGGCAAGACTTAAAAGTTTGGAAAATACCATTTTGGATTGACTATGAAATCTTAATTTTGTCCATCTTTGTATTCAAAATGAAATGAACAGGGCAGGGTTCCAATGGAGAAGCAGCAGGCTTTTTGATCAGTGTAATTAATATGAAATTGCATCTAAAAATTGATCTGGCTTAGTGTAATGATACAAGAACTAACATGAACTAAACCCTTATTGATATCAGAGAATAGGTAGGAAAGAAAACTAACTTGTGTTTAAACTGGGGCCGTTGGCCTTCTAGCAAAGAGTTGTGCCCAGCAAGGGTCAGCCTAATCCATGGGCTTGGGAAATTTAAGAAATACATTAAAATGAGTTGCTTCAGCATAGAACAATACCTAATTCTCTGAAATCTTGAGTCCAAAAATAGTAATCCAGTACTCGAGACCATATTTGTGGCACTTCACGAGAGGTTATAATGGGTTAGGCTGTCCCTTGAACACCACAGAGGAACAGCTTTTTCCTAGAAGGGAAAACAGGCCAACGCTCTTTTCCAGGAGTTTTTCTGATGGGCTTGGTTCGATTTTTTTACCCAAATTTTACTTGTGGGTAAATTGCCAGTGTGCTGTCCTCAAAGAAAGTGAGGGGCTATTGAGATCATTTGGGAAGAGGATTGTGAGCTGGAGTCTGGCAAGTAGCTCTCCCTGTCCCTGTCCTAGCAATAGCCAGGCATTCATAGCAACATGTCCCGGTTTTTGGTTTGGCTTTTTTTTTGGTTTGTTTATTTTTTTTAACGTTGGAATATTTGGAATAGTTTGTTCACATAGTGATAGGATTTTTCTAAAACTAGGATTATTCCATCTGACCTGGTTAACAAAGACCATGGGTATTTATGGAAGTATTTTGCGGTCCGGTTGGGAACTCTGGACCTAGAGATAAGTTGAAATAAGTTGAACTAAAGCAAACCCTTTTTGCTTAGTTGTCTGAATATATCATAGAGTATAAACATTGACCAGGAAAAATATTCCAAAAAAAAGAAGCAGACTCACTACTGTATAAATAGGCTCAGGATGCAGAATAAATCATTTCAGTTCCTCTAGCTCAGCTATTGCTTCTGTTTTTCCTGTCTGTTCTGTAACAGTCTCTCTTGCGGTTTTCGCTATTCAATGAGGGGTGCTAGCTGCTCCCAATATTCAGCACCAATGTACTTTTACCTTCAAAAAACTGGTTTCTGCAGGTAAGAGCATGCTTTGAGAGCAGCTGTTGTTAATGACTGACATTAGTGGATTTAGACTGGTAGTCCATGCTTTAAATGACACAATAATAGTCTCTCATCTGCAGCAAAGCAGGATACCAACACATTGAGAATCAATGAGATCCAACAACAAGTAGTTTCTTGATACACTGTTTATTTTTTTGAGAAAATCAGCTATTTGAAAAGCTCTTGGGTCCAATTCTCAGCTGGTGTTTTTAAGTCCCATTCCATTGATCTTAATGTTTCAAAGGGAATGGAAGCTTTGAGACACTGACAATACCGATCATGGTGCGCAAAGAATACTTCGGATGTAGCAGGTGCATAAAACAGGTATATGAAATACCACATACAATGGTTAATTATTCTGTTTTAAAATTCCATTGTGTCTTACAGGTCTCTTCACAATCACTTATTTAACATGCAACACCCCCCGCCCCCCCTTCCTTCTTTTTCTTGAACTACCTAATGTCCTAAAATAAGTCACTTATGATTGCAGTCTCACGGAATCAGAACAATTGCCTGGATCCATGGTTATGGTCAAACTACATGCAAATCAAGGAAGATGCAAGTGATTTAATAGTTCACTTTTTATAACTCCCATTTTATAGTTGCTTCATGTAGCACTGGCTGCACTGCACAAGCTTAGAGCAACCTCTGAGGGAGGGGAAAGAGATCTAGTGTGCTGAACTTTATTTCCTAGCACTTATCGATGGAGGAATATTAAAGCAAGCTAGAGGAGACAATTGTATAACTGCATTTGTGGGGTTTTTTGCTACCATTTCAGCAGTCAGGAGACAAGGCAAATTCCTGTTCCTGATACAACCCATATGCTGACTTTGAAGGAGCACCATTTGCCAACAAAAACAGAGGAGAAGTAACTGAAAAAATCAGGTTTTTTTGTTTGTTTTTGTTATATTACTTTACCCACTTACTTTGACAGTCAATACAAAAACCCCCCATAATCCAGGGTCCACAAAAGGCAGCGTAAAGATGTCTGATATTTCAGCATGTGTTCAAATGAGACCCAAATGCAGCTGCCTGGGCATTCAGTGGCCTGATCAACTGCTGTTTTTCAATGATATTTGGAAAGTGTTAGGAAAGTCATTCTTTCATCATGACTAATCATGTAAATATTCTTATCTACAAATATGGCAGGAAGGGGTTAAAAAATAACAGCCCAAGTAGTGCAGTTTTCTAATGGAATATGGTATTAGTGATATTTTAGAGTATGACATATATTTTAGAGCATGAGATAATGTTACATGGATCAATCGATTGTCCAGTCTACAGCCTCATCATTTTTTGGTGCGATGAACCATTTGTTTCGTGGTATAAGACCTACATCAAATGCAATTATCACTTAATCAATCTTGAGTGATATAAAGTGTGTAATGAGCTACTGGATCAATTAGGAAGTTACATTACTTCATCAATATAGCAATACAAGATTATTTTTAAAACTGATCTCCTTTCTTTTATATAATGTGCTTTATATGTCTGAGGCAAAACTGAGGTCAGGCCTAAATTATACATGAAACTATTTTATTATCAAAACAGCAGTCCTGCAATTGAAATTAAGTTATTACTGAGTCAGTCAAATAAACCAAAACATAATACAAACAAATGTTGGTGCATAGTGCCATTCTTTATGCAGTTTTTACATCAAGCATTTGTTCCAATTGATAAATACTTTCTAAGCAATTGCCTGGTACCCAAACTCACCTTTCTTACTTAGAGTTTCACCCCTTAATTTGGATAAATGCAGTTTATCAAAGAGTGCTAGAGCAGTCCAGTGCTGTGAAAAGAGAACATCAGTTGTTGGTGAATTAATTAAAAGAAGATATCTACAACTGCAAAATGTATTATGAAAATTTTCAAGTGAACATAATAATGCTGAGCAGGAAAAAGATAAAGGGAGATATTTTAAAGTAATGGGGGTTTTGTGGCCTTTGAAATTGCTACAAATAAGTCTTTGAATGGCTTCTGAATTAATATTGGTACAGTATGGTGTAGTTTTATGGGATGTCTTAACTGTAGTAATCTTATTTTTAAATCTGATAACATTTCTGATGGTTCTTTGCTTTGAAGTAACTGCAAAAATGCTCTTTTAATGATAAGAAGTTTCAAATTAAATGCACGGCCTATGTGACTAAACAGATGGACGAATAAACCTATGGGAAAAATTACAATTTTGACAAAACTAGTAAATGCCAGGGGCAAAAAATCAGTCAATAGTAGCACTGAATGAAGTTGTCACAAAGGGGTCTTAGCACATTATGTGCTATCCATTGACCTGACCAAAGGCCTATTTATAAGATAACGGGAATCTTTCCATGGACTTCCCAGCTGACTGAATCAGATCCAGTAAATTGTGACATGTTTGTCTTTGATCTAAGTGTTCTCTCTTGTGCTAGCTTGTCTTAAGTTTAACATTATTTCTACAATAATCTAAATATTATTCCTATCTAAATATTATTAGGCCTGTTAACAGTCCTTAATACATCTTTGGTTATCCATTGAAAAATCTCACAAAACCAAAAATTTAAAAAAATAAGTATTATGATAGACAGCCATTCTAATTTATTTTAAGATCTGCATGAATTCTAGCATAAATTTCACATATGACTTCTGTAGTCCTTTTGCTATTTGAAGACATGCAGGATGTAAAAAGTAAGGAAATACTGGGGTTTTTTTGCATATCTCACAATTTTATTCTTTAATTTGAGTATGTAAGGGCTTTTGGTAACCATATATGGAAAAAAAGGAAAGGCTATATACATATGATTGTTTGATTTACCTTTTTTTTTTAATTTACAGTAATGGCTTCCAGTCGATATGGCAAACAGAAATGCTGAATCTTAAAATCATCTTGAAAGCAGTTCTTTTGGCTGCAATTCCATTCAAAATCTTTTGAAATGATAATCACTTACCTGTTCAAGCCTGATGGCTTTCTCCAATTTTCTAGTTTTTGTTCAGCTTTGAACTTAGATTGTGATTTGATCCTCTGAAAACTGTCTTTCTTTTCCAAAAAGAGTTCCCATGGATGTGTTTCTATAAAGCTTCCTCTCTTAAATGCTAGGTAGTAACACAGCTGATAAGTTCTCCAGCAGGAGAGCTAAATGGGGAATTAATTTAGAGAGAATCTACAAATTTGAATCTTTGGTTTCCCTCTTCTGAAGTGTAGATTTTTATCATAAGTTTTGCTATAGCATTATATCACAGGCACTCCACAACAAAACTCAGGAGCCATGCCTAGAGGGGTAAGGAAAGTTGCTTTGATATGCTGTGTGAGTAATAATATAAAAGAAATGACCAATGTAAGAAACTGTATGAACAACTGCTATTTAATAAGAGCTGTTTGCTATTAGGATGAACAAGACAAATAGAAAATTACTCTGTAGACAAACAGAGGAAACTGCTTCCAGGAGAGTGCAAAGGTATTTAACAGTTCCTGTATCTCCTGGATGATTAGGTCTGAAACGGGCAGAAGAAATTCTTTATATATGTAGTAGTAGCATTCAACGGTATCTGTATATACCAATATATCTGTAAAAGGTTATAAAGAAGTAAAAATGACCAGGCATTAGGGATAATATAGAAGGTCAGATGAGTCCAGCAACTCCTCTCAGGTATTGGGTGATATCAAGGGACTCCTGCCTGAGGTATATTTGAAGAAGGTAGGAACGAGCCCTGTTGTCAGATGGAGATGGGAATGATATTCCTTATATTCTATAATACAACTCTTTCTCCTTTTCAGTTTTATACCTAAAAGCCTAACTCTGAAGGTTGCCAAGTAACTCTCATGTCTATTTTAGTATTAAACTTTTCTGCCACTGAACTGTTGTGATGGATCGGGGGAAACGGACAAATTTATGCCACTCACAGGTGTGAAGTCAGCACAGTGGTGTCCAGCCACAACCAGTGCAGGGGCAGCAGTGCCGGGGGCACGTGCAGGGAAGCTGGGGGCTGATAGTAAGGGCTGGCAAATGCTGTGGTAACGGCTGGCTAGCCAGGCAATGCTTTTCATCCAGCAGAACAATCAGCAAAAGCAGTAACGTCCTTTGGGCAAGGAATAAGTAGAGGTACTTTTTGGTTCCTAGTAAGCCCTGAAGCATCACAGCTCTGAGAAAATATTACTAATTGTCAAGAAAAGGAACATTATTTGCAAACATTGGTACATAGACTGGGAGCCAGAATTACTGAAATGTTCAACATGAAGAAAAGGTAACCCACTACAGTGAATATGGCACTTAATGTACCATGTGACTATGGACTGTGTAATGCACTGAACTATACGAGCTTTTTATGTGAAGAATATGTTAGAGAGCTAGGCAGTTTGGAAAGAAAAATGGCATGACTATATTGACGAGGAAACCAAAAGGAGTATATATAAATAACAAATACTAATTTTCACACACAGACAGAATTAATTTAAAATACTCTCATGTGCCTGTAATAGAGTTACCCAGCAACGTAATGCCTCAGAAAGATTGGTGTCATTTCTATACTACAGAAAGGAGCCAGCTGGATTCAAGGTTTAACTAATTATATATACTGATTTAAGCTTTTAGAAATGATTTTAAAAAATACATTTACAAAAACGCAAAACGATTTTCTTTTTAGATTGCAGTGAAATGAAAACATGACCTGCCAATTAGTTTGCAAAATTACTGTAGGAGTAGAATCCTGAAAGTATTAGTATTTCAGAATAAAATATTTCTCTAAAGATTCAAAATGACAGTAGCTTCAGTTTTGAATCATATATTATCCCTGTCAATATAAGTTGATTCATCTGTAGACTCAGTATTAACAGGAACATTTCAAACAAAGATAAATACGTGGAAGAAAAAGCCTGCTTCTTAAAATGAGAAACACTATGTATTACATTTAGTTTGTCAAAGAAAATTATGATAAATCAGTCTTAGCTCAAAGCAGAAAAGTGTGATTAAGTGATCTGAACCACTAGTGGCAATATCCATCCTAATTACTTTCCCTGTGATTGCATAGTATCTTCTGAAAGCATAGCCTAGCTCATAGCAAAATACAAATGTGATAATCGACATTTTCAAGCTAGGGCAGCAAAGACACCTAGGCAAATGGCCTAGTTCTTAAAGGCCACATTACAGTTTTTGTGCATGCATATATGTTCTTACAGCATATGTTAGGGAAATGTATCTTGCATTCTGTCCTTAGAGGAGTCAAGTTTGTTCCCAGAGGGGATGATTTTAGAAGAGCCTCCTATAGTTGCAGGCAGCTGTTGAAAAGACTTTGCTTTCTCTTCCCCTCTAACAGAACAACAGCAGAAAGGGGCAGTAAGGGGATCAGTATCTTCATGTTTAAAATTGACATTTGCCAAGCCAAAAAACAGAGGTAGAGGGAAGATCTTATTATTTTCTATAAAAACGTCAGGGATAAATACTGTGGAGGTGGAAGAGCTATTTAAGATGATGAACGATACTGGCATAACAAAAATGAGTATACAGTGCCTCTGAATAAATTTATGGTGGAAATTAAGAACTATGAATGGAATGAAGTTCTGGAGCAGCCATCCACAGGAGCAGAGGGGACGTGAGCACATTTGGTGTTAGGATGGATTTTATTATGGTCAGAGTTATTTCATGTGGTTGTCTGCAATAACTGATTGGATGACTCTGTTATGTCTGATGTGCCTTACCCCATCCTTTCAGAGTTTCATTCTGCCCAAAGAAAGCAGCTGCCTTGGGAGATGTAAGCCAGGAGACAGTGGCAATTTTTTAGCTAGTTTGAACTTAATGATCACTACTGTGATGAGGCTTTGAGTTTAATCTAATACATGATAGGTAAAGGATGACATGATTTAAGCATCAAAGCCATGTGTGCCTTTCGTGACAAGTATTTGTTGGCAGGTGTGTTAGTATATCAGTCTTGAGAAAGAAGATGACTTTCATCCTTCTGGATAAAAAATATCTCAAGATTTTGCAGCTAAGCATTGAAACCTTATCAAGTTTGTCATCAGTAGTATATGTAATTAAATGCCAGAGATGTTTCGTGATTGAAGGATCCCACTGAAATCTTATAAATAAAAACTGATGCCTAAGAAGACTGAGACACATTTTACAGACTGTGTTATAGTGCTGGTCAGATGAGACAGCTATAGTAATCACTAGCTCCTATGAGTCCTTCATATTTTCGAGTTTGTGAATATCTTTCTTAGTATTAAAACAGGTGTCTGATTTGCTTCCTATTTCTAGAATTTTATCTGGTATTAACACAGTTACATCCCAATTCTGAGAAAGTTGTAAGTTTGAAGATTTATTTTTCCCTGAGCATTTCATTTCTCTTTTTTTCACAAAATGCAATGAAAATGTTTCCAGATTTATAAACATCTTAGTATTTTGACCAGCTACAGCTATATTCATGATACAATTTCATAACTTGCTGTGAAATAATAGTGGAATACCTGAAGTAGATTAATTGAATTTGCTGACATATGGTTTCCTTAAACATTTATAGTACTATATTCTGCATTCAGTTCAGAGGTATTGCGTACAGTCTGTAGGTAGTATAAAACAGAGAAAAAGCATCAGTTTAGAAAATATATGGATTTCAAAAATGCAAAAAGGGCAAAATGAAAAAGCTGTGGTATTTGGAAAGCCAGGATAGTATTGTCTTCTGTGATATTTTAATGTCTTTCTATAAACTTAATATTGAAGAAAATATTAAGACATCATCCAGGTTCTACATGCTCATTGTCTTTTATTAGAAGCAAGTCTTTCACTGAAGAGAGACTTATAATTGTATTTCTCTAGTCCTAGTGGATTAATCCAAACCACCTCAGTACAATCATAAATGTCACTTGACCTGTGATGACATATTAATTAGTATTGCATGTCAGACTATAATAAATTGCTACATTTATCTAAAATTATGGAGTTTCTTAAACATATGACCTTACAGTAAATAGAGTAGTTTACTTAAACAAGAATTTCAAATGACTTCATATCATAATCCAAGGAAGTACTCAGTGAGACACCTTTTTTTGTGGTGGTAGATGGATCCATTGATTTTCATTCAGTGCTCTAACCCACTGCCAGCACTTGGTTTATAGTTAATGCAGCTACCATTTTGTATCATGTTTTTCTTCCTATTTTCAGGGAAGAATGCTTCCTAAGCACACACTTCAAACACATGATTAAATGCTGTTTGTTGCCTAGATTATGTTATAGTTCTATCCATGACTAGTTCTGAATATCTGATTTCTGGAGAAAATTGTAGGTGTTGATTTTAAGAGAAGATCATCCCATCTGACCTCTTGTGATACTTCACCAGGGTAGTCAAACCTTGCCATTCTTGCATTGACACTGAAGTATTCTTGGTTTTCAGTTTAATTATCTGGAACCCTATTTTTGCAAGGTTTACCTGTGCTTCTAGGAGGCAATATAACCAAGGTGGTTAAAAGAGAGAGATCAACTCAGAAGCTGCAAAGGAGTTTATGCAATATAATTAGCTTGCATACTGAAGATAATGCTATAAAAGAAGATACAATTGGGTTACGAGAACTCTTGGGAATTTTTTTTTATGTTTGTATTTTATTTGCCGGAATTAGGAATTATTTATAATCTATTTAAAAAGTGAGACAGTTAAAATAAAAATAAAAATATCACTTTGATGTGTATAAAATTTATATTCACATTGCCATACATGAATTAAGGTGGAATTTGGGTGATTTAATCTGTAATCAATAAATTCTCCAAACCTGATTTCAAGGAGAAAGTGCATCTCAGTGAGGCTTTTATTTGAGAAAAAGTCTAGCAAAAGTTATTCCTTTTATATATACTATTTAAAAATACATTATAACATACTGCCTGTTACAGTAGATAACCCACTATAAAAAAAATAATGCAGTATGTGAAATAAACTGAGGTAACTCGTAGGTGGTACTACTTCTAAAGGCAAGGTTAAGTTACTAGTTGGGGTTGTATAATTCTAGTTTAAGACAGAATAAATAGAGGGAGAAATACAAGGATATATGGCGTGTTACCATAATCTATAGTGCCTGGAAGTCATGAAGTTGTGCTTTCTACTTAAGTAACTGTTTGTCAAGACTTAGATACTAAATTCAGTTAATTTGTAACAGAACCATGTGTATAGGCTGTAAAATTAGTTTTGAAAGCCAGTTCTGTGGAATTTACTGCAGAAACGAATAATTACTCAACAGGAGTGAATTTTTCTTTTTCTGAAACAAGTTTTTAAAATGGGGAGGGGTGTTCTGATAAAGTTAGGTGTTCTTGTCCTTGTTTGGCAGCTGCCCACTGACAGAACTAACTCTTCGCAATCAGATATTGCTAGATCTTTGGGAATAACTTAAATGTTGCTGAAACATTTGCAAACCTTGGAAGATCTCAGGGATCCATTTTGTTGACAAGGGTATCAATGTAAGAGTGGTGCAGCCTACTTATGTTAATAATATATCAAATTACCAAAAACTACCAAACTATAAACCCATTTAGAGGCTGCAGTTTATGCTGCCTGTAAAACATCAACAGACCTTTCCTCCAGCCTGTTTGCTGTGAAATTGTCATGCAAGCAGACAGGTCCTTGCCCAGGTCATGCCATGTGTGATTGAATAGCTACACATTAAGTGGCATTTTTGCTGTGAATAGGTAGAATTAACTCAGTCTAAAGAGGAGCAGAAGTTGTATCTCCAGGTAATCAGTAGGAGGATTTTGCTACAGGGTGCTGGGTGACTCGTTGATCTGGTCATTAATATTCAGGGTCCTGTTACTTTCGTGCGATTTACCTTATACTTGCAAGTCCTGTCACCTCCTGCACTGCTGACTGCCAGACAGTAGCTTTCCTACACATCTCTCTGTGCTTTTGGTCCATCGCATCAATGTCATCTGACAATTGATTGCGTAGCAGTTCATATGTCCGTTTCAGTGGCTGCTGCTTCTTCAGCCTTAATTGCTGCTGAGTATTGCTTAGTGAGGTGCATGGTATTGAGCAGCAAGCAGAGCTGAAACTAGCTGGGTATCTATTGAATAGCATGAACTGTACAAGCCCTTCATTAAATTGAACTCTGCTGTCTAAAGAGGGCCATAGCGCGTGTATGATCTCTAACCTTTTGGAAGACTTGTTTGGCAATAAGACTTTTGTTTTCTCTGTAAGACCAATCTATAACATCATCAGTTAATGGATTAACCAATTTTAAAAGTTTAGCTGAGGTTTTTTATTCCTATTTAATGAGGACTAGTGGACATGAATTGAATTCTAGCTGAATGCTAGGTTAGCAGCTTTGTATTTTTTCCATCTGCACTTCTGAAAACCATGATATTTGTGTAGTATACAGGCAACCTTAGGCTTGAAACACAGAAAGATTCAGCCATTGTAACTGCGAGCCCTGCACTTTCCTGCCAACCAGCAGAATTAAAAGCTCTGAATAAGATTCTAGTTTGTCCTTTTAAAACACTTGAAAAAAATGAATGCATAGGACTGGTTTCTCAGAAACATCATGAGAGCAGGAGATATCAAAGTTAACTAGGAGTGAATGCCAAGGAGGTGGATGCTTCTGCCAGCCATGCAATGAATAAAGTGTCTGACTACTGATTAAAAGATTGAAAGTTTAATTCCTGCCTGGCTTGAATAATTTGTACCTAGGAGTAATTTGGCACCTTAACTCAGAGCTTTTGGACAGAAAGTCTTTTCAGATGTGCATCTCTAACAAAACATCTTTTTCCCATTAAACAATAAGACTTATGCAATTGTATTAGTTGTATCAGTTTTGAAATACCTATTCTGACTGATTTTGAACAGGAACTTTAAACTCAATACTCTTGAACTAAGAGTAAGGTCTACTTTACTTATGCAAAGTATCTTGTTGCTACCATATCTAATTAGACTGATGTTTAACATCATACAGGAATCCCTTTTATGTGGTTGTACAGTTATGGCTGCTAACCTCTATGTTTACATAGCAATGTAGTTTCAGGATCCGAAATCTGAGATTTGAACATCTCTTTCAGAACAGAATAAAAGTTTTCTCAGATTAACACTTACCTTATACAGACAAATTAAGAACAGATAAAGTGTTAACAGGGTCTTGTTTCTCATCTGTGTAGAAAATGACTCATTCTTGAGAGGTGCATAAAATACTACCTCTCCAGAGAAGAAAGGACAGTTATTGATATGTTAGAAGAAGAGTTAAAACTAACTACTGGCTAAACTGAGGTTTTAAAAAATCCATAAGGCTGAGGGCAAAGGTATGAATATGAATAGAACCATAAGGAAGATTTGGGTACCCCAAATTAAGATACTTTTCCCATAGAGGCAAAGTTCCAGGATACAGGATTTTGAGCTGCACTTTCCTGGGCCTAGGTGTCCTAATAGTTTAATAGCTGGTGACAGAAAGACATAATAGCTATGAAATACAAGAAAATATAGAATAAACAAACATATAGTTTTCCTTTTATTTTCTATATGCCTGTCTCTAAATCTGTGGTGACAGCATTGTCTATGTTTGGATTGTATCAGTACGTTCTATCTTCATTTTTGTCCTAGACTTCATCTGTTGTTTATGCCAGTTTCTGGGATAGCATTTCATCCTAAACCATATGTTGCAATGAAGGTAGTGGTCTGTTCTCACTATGCCTGGACACATACAGGTTCCTTAGTGGTACCATTCATAAAAGAGTATTCTTCCACTGAGGTGCATAAACAATGCAAGTGTCAGTAACACTGAGAGCTGGTATGGAAAATGTATCTTCTGGTGATTAATGTTAACCAGAGATTCCTTATTATGCAGTGGGATAGAAGAAAAGGTGCTCAGTTTTTCATGCCTACCCTCCCATATCCTCAGAGATATGGGATATTGAGCCAAGCTTTTGGGAGCCAGCTCTGATGGTCTAACATTTTTCTCTCAATGCTCTTCTTTCATGTGTAAGTGAAATGTATTTTGGAGCATCTTCATCGATGGTGATTACCTAACAGCAAATTGTAGTTGATCTCTTTTTCTAGATGGAGAAGAGAAGGAGGCAGCGTGAGTACAGGAACTCATCAGTGCTTGTCAGGTTCATGTTAGATTCTTAGGTCCCTAAATATTACCTCCATTTCATTCTGGACTTTGCCTTATTTGTTTAGGTACCCTTAAATGTCTATTGACAAAACCAGTCATTATATGGCTAAACAAAGACACATTCAGAGAGCTGTGTGAATAGGATTCAGTTAGCATTAAGGCTTAACAGCATAGGTTAACAGAACTAGGAACACTTTAAAAATCCTTGCTTGCATTCAGGTAATGTTGCATTTCATTGAAGTGTTAGTAGATAAAAACACTGCAAGACTATATGCTAGTATCAATATTACTGAAAGTTCATATTTTTTCTCCTCAGGTGCCTAAAGTTTGACATCTAATCTACATCTAATATTGAGATGCAAATGGAATTTAGGGTAAACCAAAATTAGTTTCTAATTTAGATGTCTTTGGTTCCGATGAACATTGGGCATCCTAACAGTGAGTGTTCACCACGCAGTTAAAACTAATCAGAACTGCAGCTTTCGCCTAAAAAAAACTGTTCAAGGAACTTCTCTAATTTAGAAGTTAAAGATAATTTATGTGTATGGTGAAATACTACATACCTGTTACTTTTTTCTCTGAGAGTGATGATATTGTAAGTGGAAAATTTGTTTGAAGTCCATTGTAAAATGTGAGGTTTTGACAAGTGATGATAATGGGGGGTGGCAATGAAAATCAATTGCACATGTTTCTAAGTGTTAACTTTCATTACATCTTGTGAGGATAATCACATTGCTGTTATTCATTGATCCATAAGGACATGCATTTTCTTAACCTGTGGCCTGTAGTCTCCTCTGGTAGCAGTTCACAGGCAGAACTCTGAGCTCATGCCTATGCTGATGATGAATATACTTTAATGCATACGGTGGGGAAGAGCTTCTAAGGGAAAGAGTTTTGTCCAGCTAATGTTAAAACATATGTTTTCCCAGGGCAGCTTATTTGTTTGGTCAGGTACCATTCTGGCCTGCTGTAGTTTTTATTTTGTTTTATACTGTTAGTTTTCTTTCATGACAGATCTTTAACTCAGCTTCAGAGTTTGTTTTGGCTTAGTATGGTCCTTGGCTTTAACTCCAAGTTTCGCCTCAAATCCTACTTTTATCTCCCCAGTGCACTTTGAGATCTGCATAGTTAAATGGGATGAGGAAATTAATGTCAGTGTGAAGTGCTATATTGACCTTTACACTTTTTTTTTTCCTTCTGAAAAACTGTTTCATCATGTTATTCATCCACAGCACCTAGCACAGTAGATTCTCTGTGCTTGTTTATTCACTTGTTGATGTTTCTGCAATGAAATAATCATGCTTGCAAGCCAGTGCAAAATTAATTAGTATCTGTGAAGGAAGAAAATAGAGCTATTAAGGAAATAATTTTTAAAGCTCTTAAGGAAGCTGTTTTCTGTAAGTTGGAAAGGAAAAGCCTACCAGAAACCTAAGTGTAATTTCAAAGAACGAGATGTTACAAAATAGGATTTGAAGATACTAAGTCAATGCCTGTAACATCATTATCTAGTAAGAAGCCTAGACTGTAATGGATTTTCAAGTCACATTCACACCTTATCACAAGAAGTACTGAAAACTTGGAACAACTTCTGCTCTAACACATGGATGCTAGCAATAACATATTTTTGTGAAATATTTAATGGACAGGCAAATTCTGATTGAGATGGGAGTTTTCACTTTGATTCCAAAGTGAAAGCAACAGGATTTGGATGAAAGCATTTAGCTCTTCAATACATATACATATATATATAAAATGAAACTGTGATTTTTAGCTTGAGGGAAAAAAAAAAAAGATAAGAACTGGATCAGTTCTTTCATGACCAAAAGACAGCAAAGTGTAACTCTCTTATTCCAAGTCCATTTATTTACGAAGTGGGAAATTTGGCCTCAAGCTCTGTTCAGTTTGAAAAAGTGGTTGAAATAAATTTTGTCAGTCATTGCTGCCTGTGCACTGAGCTGAATATCTTTGTTTCTTTTCAGGTAAACACCTTTCAGTTTGCTTTTTTGAAGCTTGGTATTTCCATCCATGCAAAACCTCCTCCATGAGATTTCTCGATTTCATTAGTTAGTGGTTAACATTTTAGAGGAGTTCTTAAAACAAAACAAAACAACCCTCCCTGAGCCCCTCCTCTCACTTATCCCTATCCTCTTTTCACATATCCATATCCTCCTCTCCCCCATCACATATCCACAAATGCCCCATTTTAAATATTCTCTAGACCTGTTGGATTGCTCCAATATCTATGTTGCATCTTTTTCAGAGAAATTAGTTCTGAAGCAGGTATCATAATCATATGAACATATCCCCTTCAGTGAATGCTTATTGTTGTATGCGTTGGTATACTATTGTGAAGGAAATTGGACATTTAAATATGAAGCATCTTATCAGTCCAAAATTTGTACTAACTTAGCAACGTCATATTGCTGTTATATTTCTTTCTTTCCTTTTTCTTCTCATATGTTGTACAAATCTTACATCCTTAGCTTCTCTACTTTCATGGAACTCCAAAACTATTATTTTGGTTTATGGGTGATAAGAAAACTCTGCACATATCCAAGGAATAACATTTTAATTAAATCTGCTTTCCTTCCTGTGTAATACAATGAGATGACTTGTTTCATCATTTGGTAATTGTTGTCAAATACCTCTAGCTTATTCATCTAGATTTTAGCAATGGTAGAATATTGTCGTGTCAATGAAACTCAGGATTGAAGTTTTAGAAATAGAAGAACAGAGAAACATGTGCTAGGCCACATTAACATATGTATTTCAAAAGAGAACATTAACCTTTAAAAATGAATACAAAACTATTTTGGTGAAGAAATCTACCTAATTTTGTGGGAGGCTAAAAGATCTTTGTCACTGAATTGAGTAACAAGTTTGAGAACAGTAAGACCTCAGTAGGTACAAATCAGTTTAGTTTCCATTTATCAGAATGGTGATTTTATTTCTACAGTAAAGCCGACCTACTTAGTATGTGTTATTATTTCTATTTTCAAGCACACCAATAGCCACATGACAACAGTGGTGTGAGTGAATAAGCTCTGGAGTGCGGGTTTAACAGGGCTAGGTCTTAGACTGTGTGCCACACCTCTGCAGTTTACCTCTAGGTTTGGGAGCTCAGAGCACAAGCAAAGCAAGGCAAAGCAATCCTCCTAGGGGGAAGAGGAGAGGAGAGGTGATATATCTCCTTTCCTAGATGTGTCCTGAATGACTTTGAGGAAGAATGTAGAATTTCCCCATTCTGCTTCTCTAATTCACAGGACAGTAAAAAAGCGTGTTACATATTGTTAATGAAGTGCTCTGGTGCACTTCTGGGAAGAATTGTCAAGTCCCATGACTTCTGAAAACCAAAATACTGAAGAAATGGCAATAACATTGAAAGTACAAAAGAAGAAATTCTTTACGATGAGGGTGGTGAGACAGTGGAACAGGTTGCCCAGAGAAGTTGTGGACGCCCATCACTGGAATTATTCAAGGTCAGGCTGGAAGGAGTGAAAGATGTCCCTGCTCACAGCAGGGAGGTTGGAACTAGGTGATCTTTATAAGTCCCTTCCAACCCAAACCATTCTATGATTCTACGCATTAATGGACATCCCCATTCTTATTAGCTGTGGGAGGAAGAAGAGGATTGAAACACTGAGCTCTTAGTCCTTTGCAACAGTGAGAAAGATTTGTTAGGGAAGATCCAAGTGCATGGAAATTTTTGTTTCTTTTTGCTTCACCTCCTTCCTCTGAGTGCCCCTGATGCTACAAAATTAATTTGGCTTTAATTTAAGGACTTGAAGTTAGGTTCAAATACATCATGATACATCATAACTCTCAGAATTACTTTCTTCCTTGAAGTGATGGTCATTTGCTTTCTAGAAAGGAATGGCATAATTTGAATTCCAGCATGTGTCACTGAAATAACGTTGCATGGTAGATTATTCCTATATGCATTTAACAAAGTTGTCACATATCGCACATCCTGGAAAGAGACTATAATGGGAAGGTTGCAGATGGTAGCCTATTAAAACATATTCTTTAGCAAGCCTGGCTAGCCAATGAAACTGAGCCAAGCAACGTGCTCTGAGAGATTTTCTAGCTGAGGTTATTTACCTTCAAAAGTACAAAGTAATGAGACAAAGTAGGTTATGCCTGCCTCTCAAAAAGAAAGGCACATACAGGGTTTTTTTAACTCCTATCTGCCCTGGGTAACACGTACTGTCCCTGGGATAAGTGAATTTATAATAAATGGAACAGCACATTTCACAGAATAGGTGCAGATATTGCAACATCTGCTTTTTAGGTACCCTGTGCCCAGCAGAACTCAGCCCAGAGCAGTAAGTATGTATTCTGCTATGTAACCTGTAGGCAGGAATTAGGAGCCTGAGGAAGAGAGGACTGTATAAAGTAGCTAGGAGGAGATATTTCTATCAGGTTTTCATCAGGTTTTATGATAAGGAAAATTAAGGGGGTTTTGTCCATTCCCCTTTTTTTTTAATGAAACATTGAACATGTAGTGATCATTTGCTAGGTAAGTATAATTAGTCTTCAATTATCATGAAATTGTCATCCATTCCCTTTCCAAATCTCTGGCACTTTCAGTTCCTCCAATCAATGTTGTGCTGACTGATCTTACATTGGCAGGAGGTGAGAAAACAGCCCTTGAAATTAAGAATTACTCTTATTTGTTGACCACCAAAGTTTGCATTTGAAATTGGACTAACGATACAGCTGGCTAGAAACTGCTTTTCTTGGGTGATGAAATGAATGTTATATGCTTTATCTTTAGCTCCATCCAGCCCTTTGTGCAAAGCTTTAGTTGCAGGTTTTTGATCAGATAAATTGTGGTTAAGGTTGCTCAAGGTCTACCCTGAAAATGCTTTTCATTGAAATACTGGACTTTGCAAAATGTCCTCAGCTTTCCAGTTGCATTTCCATCTAAGCAGGGAAGAAAATTGAAATAATGGGAACATGACTATACTGTGCATAAAAGATTTTTTTTCCTCTAATGTATTAAAATAATTTACAAGTAGGTCTGAGTGAAACTTTGAATATACAAGTTGTATGGACTTGCCAGAGATAATGTAGCTTTTCCAAATTTTAAAGGCTCAGATTAGCTTTAGTCTTTGTGCAGATAGTGACAAGGAAGGATGCAGAAACCCTCTTATTCCTCTGTAATTGTTTGCACTATAAAGTCTAGCACTAGTTACCCCCTTCTGCAACTTTGAGATCTTGAATTGTGAGACTTTCTGGTATGTGTGAAAGAAAGAAGGGTCATTACTTTGCCCTCCTTCCATGTTACTGTGAGAAGGGCACTGTAGCATTGCAGAGGTTACAGCACCCTGAAGTCATCAGAAAAATTTGTACTATCATAGCAGAAGTTGCCTGTTTTTTCCTTGCCTTTTTTTTTCCAGTCCAGGTCTGGGAAATAAGAAATGGGTAAACTTTCCATTGGCCGAGTAGATGAGCTCATGTTTTTCCATTATTTATGTGTTTGTTGTGTCTGTCCTCCAGTAGGTTCCAAGAGACTTGAGAGAGTTCTGGTCTGAGCAGACAAAACTGCACTCTGCCATTTCCCATGTTAATAAAACGTTGAATTATTGCATTAGCATAATACCGAGTTTAGAAAATCCAGTTGAATAGGCTGGTTTATTAGCCCACTCTCAGGGTTGTATTAACAGTGTGTGTCTGAGGACACTGAGAATAAATACACCTCTACCCTAACTACACACAAGTAACAATTTATGTACCTCCTCCTCTTAAATATCCCCCGTTCAACCTTGGAAAAGTGCTGTCCTGTACCACTGTTTTGGCAGGCTCTAAAACCTGTGGTGCTTGGGACACAAAACCTCTATAATGTAGTCCTCAAAAGACCATTTTCAAGTGCTGCATTAAATATCATGAATGCCTCTGTTTGTCAAATACACTTGCCAGTAGGGAACAGGAAGTGATTTGAGTTTGAGAGAGGGCAAACATTCCCAACCTTTGGATATTAGTACCTTGGACTTTTAAAATCACTCTCTCAATCTCGCTTCCTCACTCAGAAATAACTCATTTTTTTACTTTGATGAAAAAGGTTCAGAAGAGTCTAAGAGTAAGAAAACGGTGAGCAGAATTTTCTGTCTCTGACCATCTAAAGAAATTTCATGTGGAAACATAAAGCAAAACATTTCTGTAGCCAGGCAAAATTCCTGGTGGATTTCTGAATGGTATACAGTAATCTAATCTGGAGCTTTTGGTAGTCCCTGAAGTTTCCCGAGGTGCATGGCACAGTTGGTCTCTTGTGTTTCATTAAGAATAAACTCAGTTGAGAGAGCTTTTTTTCCTTGTTTTATTTTGTTTTAGCTACTTTTAATGTGTTTGACTAACTTCGGTTTGACTAACTTAGATATGTATTTGTTTGGCTGGATAAGCTTGTGATGATTCGATTTCTAGTTTTATAACACAGCTAGGAAATGAACGAGCGGTTGTTTGAAGTTTATTCCTCAGTGAATAATTCACTAGGAAACTGTTTGATGAGGAAAGAGCTTTACAAGAGAAAATCACCAGAATTTTTACCAAATTGCTCCACAGTGTGATGGCCTCATCTGCTTCTAACCCCCTACCACAATGCACCCTTAGGGGTGAGTCAGTTTATAGAAGTGCAGCAAATGCAGAACTTTCTTCTGCTTGACTCCCAGACACTACTCCATGATTTATCCTTCAGATAGATTTCTCTTTTATTTTTCACCGGTGATAACAAGGATGATAAGTAACATTCACCAAAATGAAATTTTTAAAATTTAGCAGGTAGACATAACTTGTATTGCAGAATTTTTAAAAGAATTATCTAAAGCATTTTCTTGTCCACAAATCTACTTCTGAATAAATCTTGGAAAAATTGGAAAGTTATAACTGCCCAAAAGAAAGCTAGGCAAGTGATAATATTTTAAAAGATCACCCAAGCACGTGTAAATATATCAGCCCAGGCAAATAATGGAAAAGCTTAACTCTCATAATGAATATTACCTTTTTACTTTCAAGTTTCCAAATATTTCCCCTCACATGTTTTTAATAAAAGATTCACCTAGATTCACTTGGCATTTCTATTAGAAAGTCGCTTTGCAGATGTCTTACTTTAGTACCATGTGAGTTATTTTTTGGAAATATTTTCTTTTCTACTTGATTGTAGACATTTATAGAGAAGTTAGGCAATATTAGATACTTTATCTGGTAGAAAGAAATTTTAAACACAAGGCCAGTATGATGAACTTCTAAACTCAGGTTTGATTTTGCTTCTGAAGAGGGTGAAACTCCTTGCCCTAGAGGTATACAATACAGGCAAAAAGTTGTCAGGGTCTCAAAATGGGAGTGGACAAATTCAAAGAAGAAAATACTTGTGAGCTATTGGATACCAAGAGGCTATCTGTGGCTGACGAAACCTGAAGCCATACCTTATGAAGGCTTGGAGAATATAATCGTTCTTATCTTATCCTCTTCTGTTTGCTGCTGATCACTGTTAGAGACAGTGGATAGCACGCTAGGCAGAGCCTTTATCTAACCTGACTATTCCTACATAGATCATTTTGTGAGCTGTAATAAGAGACAATTCATTCAGCACACCTATTGGAGATTGGGTCCAGAGTGCTTAGAATTCATGACCAAAAGCCACTGCTTCTTTAGTTCTTGGAGCATCGATTTCTGCATTGTTAGTTTGTATTGTCTTATGAGATTCAAAAATTGCTTTGAAAAATTGGTTTCTGGATGGTTAGGTTTTCTTATGACCCCCATTTTGACTTCTAACCTTCAGATAAACAGTGTTGGGAGAACTAGAGTTAGTCCATTCAGAGCTGTCTGTGCAAATCAGGTATATATTCAGTAACATTAAAATGAAGAAATAATACTTTCTGTGCAGGCTTTCTGATGAAAAGCTGAACATTTCAAAGGGTGAAATTGCCAACAAATACAATGTCATTTCTGCTCAAAGTGTTTGCTGGGGAAAAAAAAATCCCAGGGAAGTCACTGATATGTCTAAATGTTTTGGGGAATGCAAGCTTTGATGATCTTTTTTTTAAAAAATGAGACCTTTTCCCCTTCAGCTTGTGAGTCTTGAGAAATATTCTTACTGCATTTGAGTTGCAGTAGAATTAATGACTTGATCTTAGATTTACTGTGATCTGTTTCCTGCCATGAGCTGCTAAAAGTAAGCAATGCAAAAATGTCATAGTAACTAACACATTTATAAATGCAAGGGCACGTCCAGGAGATTTTTATTTGCAGACCAAAATCCCAGAATTTATAGAGTCTGTCTTAGTTACTATTGTAAAGATGGGGGGGAAAAACTCAGTGAAGTCTATTAAAAAGATTGATGCAAGGCTGTGAGAGCTCTTGACAATTGAGATTTCTCTCTGAAGTGTTGTTTAACATATGTATAGCAAAAGAAATGCAAGGAAGGAAGCAAATTTTCTTACGAATTTTTGAAGTACTTTGAATCTAGCAAAATAATGAAATGATTGAAACACAAATTCTGTGTAGCCGAGAAAGCAAAACATTCACATCTAACAAAGCTAGAATTCATGCCAGGAAACAAAAGCAAAAATATTTTGTAGGTATTTGAGCTATAGGTAGGCTATATGACTATGATAGTTGAGTCTGGTCAAACTACTCTCGTCACTTCTCTTGTTGAGTCACTGGCTGGGACAAGATATTTCTGTTTTGAGCTTCCAAGCTGATAGGTTACATTTCCTGTGACCTGCATGCTCCAGTAAATGTCCTTTTGAAGAAAAAGTCCTCCTCCTTTCTTAAGCTGAAATGTACCTTACTGGATGAGACTGACAATTGTTGTCCTGGGGACTCTCTAATACTGCTTTTACACCGGAATCAGTTTTGTCCCTGAAAAAGCTTTGCAATATGTAACATATTCACAGTTGATTTAAATTTTGTATAACACCAACTGCTTAGGTCAAAGCAGTCATTTCTGAACACTATTGTGACGTGATACTACCTGGTAAGTTATTCCTCTTCCTCTTAGATGTTTACACCTTTCAGGCAGGCTGTTATTCTTCCTTTGCCGTCACTTAGCTGGATCTGGAGTACTTTGTTCTCCTACATATATTGACATTCCTGATAATGTTAGTGAACGTTTGAGGTCCTCAGTAGCACAACAGAACAAGCTTATGGTTAATTTTTCTGTGTAAATTAATCCTCTCTGATCTCCAGTAATTTCATTTATGTCTTTAAGTATCAACTGTTTACCATTAACTTTCAGGTAAAGAGATGCCTAAGCCTGAATTTTGTTCCAGTTACATATCACTTCTGATTCTATTTTCTATGGCAGGAGCAAGTAGCCAAACCCTTTACGTTTATGGACATGTGTTTCCCTTATTTTTTTAATTTTTATTTGCTAGTATCTAGTCTGTCTTTTATTATACATATTTTTTCAAGTTCTACTTATATTTTCAAACTCTCCATTATTGAGATGATTTTAACTTGAGAAGCATTTTGGGGGACTAAAAGTTGTGGGTTTGGGGTTATAAGATAGGAAAGGGACTTGGTTCAAACCATTTTTATGGTTTCAAACCATTTCAAACCATTTAGTTCTTTTTTCATTCTTATTCTCTCTCCTAATTATGATTGCAGAACCTCCTAGCTTTTAGAATGTATTTCTCAGCAGCACTAAATCACAGCTTTACAGTCCAAAACAGAACAGTTTTAACAGGCTGTGTTTATAGTTGTTTAAGTATTTCTTGCTCTGCTTTATTTGCTTGAACTGCTGTGATTTAAAATAATACTTATCTGTAGTTGTGTACTTCAGAATTTCAGTTCAGCTATCAAGTCACTTTTACACGCTGTACAGGGGTGCAATGTGAGTCTCATTGCATTACGAACAGTAGCTATGTCAGAAAACATTGGGAATATTTTCAGTAAGAATTGTCAGTTAAACATTTATTTTGTAATGTTTTGTTCAGCAGGGTTGGTTACAGATATTCCAAGAGACAAATGGTGGTGAAATGAAATGATGGCTCATCTAATATTCAATTACATATACGTCTTTCATTTGTTCACCTTGGCCACCTGCCCAGCACAAATAGATGCTTATTGTTCCCTAAATAAATTACACTCGTTCTAAACTGCTCTGCAATTTGATACTTACAAGAGTTCTGTGTTTATTTGCTGGCACAGGCTGCTCTAAAGATATTCAACCTTCTGTGTTTTGGCTTCTGTTACACTCATTACCTTGAAAAGTAATTATGCAAATATCACACTGCATTAAATACAGGCAGGTTCTTATTTATTTATAAACATCTCAAAATTTCAATTTCAGGGCATGCAGCTGAAAAATGCCTGCACAGGGTGAGAGAAGGTGCTGCCTCCCCACCCATTGCTGCAGCTGAGCAGCAAGCAATAGATAAGCAAAATTGTTCCATTCTTTGCCTTTCCTGCTTATTGAAAGGAGGAGTGCAGTAAATTGGGCTGTAGACATCCAGTCACTATGGGATTTGGCTGTTCTCACAATAGACAGGCACTGAACTGTATGTAAAGAACTTAACACATTTTTTTTCTCCCATGAAAATAAAGAGGCGACTCTGGAGAAAAAAGCAAAGCACGCTGAGATAGAGATGTTTGAAAGGTAATTCATTTGAAAAGAAACAAAGGCTTCCAGCAGCCCCACAATAATTAATAAGGATCTTAAAGCTTGCAGGGTTGGACTGATTCTGATCTCTTAGTGATACTGATAAAATGTTGCCCTATTCAAGTGATCTGAGTCACTGTTTACATGAAATGGGAATTGGAGCTTTGCTTGGCTGTTGCACAGAACTGTGTACTGCAAATTGCATCTCTTAAGAACTGCTGGGTACAGAAGACTGCTATTATCAATGGATAGCCAGGGGGTGCAAAGGGATTTTATACAGTTGATCCAAATTGCAGTCTTATCCATCTACAGAGAAATATACTAAAAGGAATACCAGATGGATGAGCTTCTGGGGAACTATAGGCCATCAGCAAAAACTCACATGTCCTTGAAATAGGTGTAAAATGTTGCTGTCTGGGGAAGGGGTTTACAAAGCCGTGAGTATTGAAGGAATAATTGGGCTTCACTATCTGGAGAGCTCAGACATTCAGATTTCTGCAAAAACCTAGCAGAAGTTTTAGATTGCAGATGCTTTTCATGTGTGATGATCAGGCCCCTTTTAAATGTTTCAAAATAAGCTTCTCAAAATCAGACACTGCTGTCATTGTTCAACAGGTTTGAAAATGCAAATCTCTTTTACTTTTAATAGCCTTTACCTCTATCTAGAGACTTTGCCGAAAGAAAAGTATGCTGTCAAGCAAAGACTGCACAGAGATCCTGGCAAGAACATACATATTAATTGAAGCATCACTAATAGCTCACTGGCTAGCACACGATAGAGAACTAGGTGCTCTCAGCATTCAGATTTGGCTTTGTTGCCTTTTTGTTCGGACTCTTCTTTTATCACATTAGCCATCCATAAAGTGGGTAGAATATTACTACCTTGCAGCAACTATGTGAAGGTAACCAGAGCTTCAGAAATGAAAGGTGTAATGGAAAAATGATATATTAATAATAAATATACCTAAGTTTTATTGTTTGCCTTAAGGAAGGTACCAGGAGGTCCAAGATTTCATGGGCAGCATTCATAATACATGATTTTCCATGAACAGATTTGTTCTGTGCTGAAGGTAGGACACAAACATACAAATGCACAGAAGAGGTTTAAAAGAGCTAGTAGTGGCCCTGATCCTATTTCCATTCCCATGTAAGTGCCCTACTTGATAGGACTGGGGCAAAGGGAGTTGTAAATGTGTTTAAATACATATATGTATATGTGTGTGTATTTGTGCAAGCATATACAGAGAGAGATGTGTATAAGTACATATATGTGGGGGGGGGGGGGAATATAAATAGATATCTAGATATGCATACCTGGTTAGTATGGCTGAAGTGAAAGAAAGGAACCATGCAAGGTCATCCCTGCATAGAGAAGGGTATTAGTTATTACTCTTGATTATGTCAACACAGTAAGTTGTGGATCTAGTAACTCCTGTTCAGTAGATCAGAACTGCTGTGACTTCTCCTGATTTTACTTGCATCTACTTTCAACAAACTGATACTCTGCAACTCACATAGGTGACCTTCACAACAGTCAAGTAAAGCTAACTATTACTAAGTGCATAAGGAGATAAAATTTTGTCTGCCCTCATTCTTGTGCTTCTTGTCCTGCCTGTTGCCAGTGTCCTTCTATGTGTGTATGCACATTGTATTTCAGCTGAGTGAGGCTGAGACCAAAATTGTATATGTACAGAGTAACATATTCTGCGCTTTAAAAATATGCAAAGTGTGATATAGGCTCCTGCAGCTCTTTATGAACTGGTATTGAATGGTCTCATAGGAAACAGTAATCGGAATGTTAACTTACAATGCAAGTATGTCATTTATTTCCTTTGAAGCTGCAAAGGTTCCTCAAGTATAATGGGTTTTATGCTATATTTTTATGCATGGCATAGCATTTTCCTTAGGTCTTGGTGCTACATCTGGAAAAAGAAAAGCTAATGAAAAGGCAGGGGTTTTATTATTATTATTATTTGCCATAAAGCAATAATAGTCTGAAGAGCTCACTGTTAGATCTTTGCCTGCTAACTTCAGTGGAAAATGGGATATTGCATAAGAAAGCATGCACATTTTCCAGTTCTTCAAGAAAAAAAGAAGAATCCCTGGTTTCATTCTTTGTCTATCTATTTAGTGTACGCAGAGCACCCTGAATACTCTTCTGCTTCTCCCGCCTGTCTTCAATTTTCCCATATTCATCTGAAGTGATTATCTACAAATAGAAAACAAGAATGTATTAAAGTACAGAAGAGGTACATGTATTTATTATTTTGGGGATAGGATTTAATTAGCGTCTGTTTTCGAAAGAACTTACCACTTACAGATGTATTTTCAAAGCAGTCAAACTGTTTTATCTGTGTTAAACTTTGGAAAGTCTAAGTACTTATTTTGGAGGCGAAATGGAAATAAGCTCTTTAAAAAAACCTTACATTGGAGGCAAGCAATTGTCTGGTGGCAAACATTAGAGTGATTAATACAATATATAGCCATTAGGTTCTGGCAGCTGGTCATTTAGGGAAAGAGTTTCAGATATGACCACAGGATTTAGAAGCCCACATCCTATTAAAAGTAATTTTGCATTTGACTTCCAAGGTAATTTTGAAAAATCTCCTTCCAAAGGTTTAATTGACAAGAATATGATGAAAAGATAAAAAGCAACAAAACCAGCATTAGAATTATCACTGTTTCTGTGGTTGACAGTCTCAAGAGACAGGTTAAGGAACACAAAGTCTATTGGCATGTGTGTCAGGCCACTGTGAACAGCTGCAGGCTGCTGCTGCCATTGAGAAGAAGGGGTGGGGGAGCACTTCTTCCAAGAGTGGTAGTACTGGCAGCAACTAGAGCAAGGATTGCAGAATTCTAGCGTTTTTCCTTCCTGGTTTTCTAACTGCATCCTTAGTGCTTCTCATTCCTCCTTCCATGGCAGATGCAGCCAAATTCTTTATCACTGGGGCAACAAATTTTTGCCTACTCTGTTGAAAGTCTCTAGGGAGCACTGAATTTCATCCTTAGAGGATTCCTTGTCACTTGCCTTGTGGCACAGTTTTGCATGATTTGCCAGGGCTGTAATACAGCAGTTCGGTTGACAAGGCAGCCTTCAGTTTCTGTCATTCATCCAGGATCTTCCACAACCTGAACATAGACTTTAAAATATCCCCTATATTGTTCATTCCCTTACCCAGGGTAGTGCAGTGTAATTCCTTCAATTGACTTTTAAATTAGTATCCAGTTGCCAAAATCATGAATGTCTTTTGCCAGTTTAGATGTTCGAGGGTAACCTGCCTTCTTCCTAGTTGCTGCTCTAGAAGTGCATCTTCCAAGTCTTGTGTCGCCTGTCAGTCCTGTGCAGATATGTTAGATACCTTTGGGCACTTCCTGAGGCATTAGGAGACTATATTGAGTCAACGGTATTGAACTTTTCTTGTGCAAAGAGATCATGCCATCTGTAGCAGCCTCTATGATCACGTAACAAGCATATAGTGGTACTTCCATGGTGTTTCACACACTGACAAATGGCTGAAATTGTGGAAGCTGTGATTCAGCTGGAAGCCAACAATCATGCTATTGGGCTAAGAAGAGAGAAGTTCCCTCACTCCTAAAACCATAGAGATTAGAGTTTTCTGTTTTGCTTATGAGGGCTGCATACAGACTTGGAAGTCTGCTTGTAATGCTAAATAACACCCTATGGTTGAATAACCTTTTTTGTGGGACTTGATATTTCAGGGTATCAGTGGCATGGCATCAGCTTTAGTTCAAAGAATGAAATAGTAGCTGCTGTCTAACAGAACTTTCTGTCACCTTCCTCCTCTTCATAGCTTGGTGCCTGGGCTCCTGTGACTTGTCACAGCCATCACAGTTACGTTCCCTCACAGACTTAGTAACTGTTACGCATGAAGAATGTTATTGCTCTGACTAAATCCCCTACTTAAAATCAAATGCCATACTTTCTTTTAAACAAAGTCCTTCCAAGCTTTCTGTGTAGTGTAGCTGGTAAAGTAAAATAGTCTGATATTATGCAAAAGGAACAGAAGTAGTTATTTTTTAAAAGAAGATTTATAAAACTCTGTCATATATGTTGTGTCATTTTCATTTGCTATGAAATTCTTTACTTCTGTAAATTATAGCAGATGTTAAGTGAGTTTGTGTTTCTCTGGAATATTAATATGACGGTACTGCATGCAGAAAGAAAAATTTTCAGAAGAAAAATCAATATAGCATTCCAATGTGTTAGATTAAAAAAAAGAAACTACTGTGCTCAGTGTTTTAAGTGTAGGAAGTGGAGCAGGTGTCATTTGTCATTAAAACTTGCGAAGTGGGTGGGATGTCTGAATGCTGTTTCAAAGTTAAGACTTTTACTCTAAATGTGACAAGGGACAAGAGGCCTGGAAAGAGACAGCACTTGGTGCAATTGATAGAGGAAAAGGCTGTGAAATGTGGTTGGAACCAGAGAACAGCACCTACCCTTTTCTTGGAAGCCATCTGCATTTTATGCACTACAGCTCCTCAAGACACCTTTTACTGAAAATTTATCAAGGAGAAAGCATGAATTAAGTATGTATTTTTTCAGCAAAGCATGAAAAACTAAAGGTGACGTCAGCAAGAGATTTGGGATGCCTAAAGGGTGTTAAAGTGAATTTATTAAATGTCTTGTCTTTTGACACCTTTTTGAATAACTTCCTACTCCTTTTAACTTTGCAACACTTTTCCTTCTCTTCTAAAACCACAGTAAAGGAGACTCATGTCCAAAGATGTCAAAGAATATTCTTAATTTTCTGTTTGTTTCCTCTCTTTTAATGATTGCCACCTTGATCTAGCATGAAAGTTCTTGGATCTGACTCTTCATACTCTTACTCTGTGTGTTCAGAGAGATTAGTGCAAAGACAGTCTCAGTCCTAAAGTAATGTGAATTACAATGGCTTGCCTCTGAAGTAATGTGAATTACAATGGCTTGCCTAGTGTAGTCATGATACGGCATCCCTGCTAGCAAAAATGAGAAACATTCTACGTAGGTCAAGCAGTTGCGAACTGAACTAGAAAGACCAATGTATGGAAAAATCCAGTGTAACTATTAGTATCACTTACCTAGATAAGTGGATAGCAATATTCTATTTAAGCAGTCTTCCTCATAAATAGATGGGGTAAAAAACAATTGTGGAGGCAAGAAAGTTAAGGCAACTTTATGAAGTATAGGAAGGATCTACAATACCTTACAGATCTCACTCCATTCTCCTCGACCACTTGCATTGACAGCACGGACTTTAAAAAGATATTCTCTATTTGGATCCAGATTATGTATCTCAAGGTTCTGCTGCTGTATTTTGCTTAGCTGGCCAGCTAGTTGTGTCTGGACAATGTTATCAGGACCAATACCAGCAACTTCATAAAACTCTACCTCAAAGAAATCCACGTCTTCTGTGGGACAAGTCCAGTAAATCTGTGAAGAGACAAAAATCTGTAGTACACAAGTATTCTTTATTTTTGCTCATTTTCATTTTTGCTTTTTTGAAAGGCCCCTGTTTGGCAGATTTTAATTTTGAAATGCCAATGCAGCTGAAATTCCAACCGTAGCATGAAACACATGTGGAAGATATGCAGTTTGTGGTCTTACTTGGAAAATGCTAAGCTTCCTCCTGGGAATTTCATAGTAGCCTCTTCTAACACGCTAAAAGTAAGGCAGGCTGACAGCAGTCAGCACTTTGCAACATGCACTTGGGATCTTATGCAACTGGCATCCTGATCTTGTTAGCATCTATGAAATGTATAATGAGGAAAATTACATGGATATGATGTCGTCACATTGAAGGCCAAGACCAGGATCAAATTATTTGATCTGAGTTACAGATATTTAAATACAAACATGGTACATCTATTTCTTTCTGCATTGGACCTTTCTATGTAACATATTTATATCACATCTATAATAATATAACAACCCTACTGACTACAGTAGGAATGTGATATGATTCAGTTTATGCTTCAGTTTATCTCGAAAGGTGAGTTTGAAATGCATTGTCTCCTACAAATAAAGTATTTGAACTGATACTGTAGTCCTATTTACTCAAACTCTTAGGGGTTCAGACTCTATAACAGCCTGAAAATATAATGGTCTCTTGTATATATTTAGAATTTATTAATGTCTTACTTTGGCAGACCTTGGGTAAACAAAAGTCTGGTATATAACAACAGGTCCTGGGACTGGGACTGATTCCTTGTCTATAGGTTCTGGACTTGAAAAGTTAACAATCTGATATTTTCTTTCTTTTCTTGGAGTTTCACAAGCTGTATCCCGGTACGCACACACTTCATTACACTGTGTCGGATGATGGGGAGGTGTAGAGCTTGGTCTTCTGACAGTGTCTTTAGACAGCACACCTAAATCAAACAAAGAATTTAAAGATGGGCTTCGGAACAACGTTGCTTGCTTGGATTCGTGAGTACTTGAAACGTGCCTTGGAACCATTATCTCTGGGTTAAAAGAGTAGGGATATTTTTCTGCTTTACTTTCTGACTGCTTTATTCCGCTAAGGGATGGGACAAGTCCCTGTAAAACAGAGAAAAGTTCATCAAAGTTGAGTTGAAGTTTTCTTAATGGATCTTCTCGTAGATGTGGACTAGGTTGGAAAATGGAAGGAACGGCATTTTCTATTTCTTTCACTAAGCAGTGTGCAGATTGCAAAAATACAACTTGGCTTTCCTCCTTAAGAGCCTCTTTAGAGTATTGAATAAGGCCATCCATATATGATAGCTGACTGGATGTATAGTTTATGTATTCTGAAATTTCTTTCTGTTTTTTAAGTTCAATGTTTTCAAGCAACTCCATCATCTCCTTTTCTTGTTCATGAAGAACCATACGTAATTTTAAGAATCCGTTTCTGATCTCCTTCCTTTTGGTGTCCTTACAGGTCTTGAAGTTATTTTTTAACAGGATAACTTCCATTAGATCATTATCAACTCCTTGGCGTACTGGAAAAAAAAAAATTAGGTCAGTAGTTCCAAATTCATATTACAATGTAGTGGTTACAAGAGGCAGAATGACAGATTTTAGCTTAAAAAAATTTCAGGTTTGGTAGAAAGTGGGACAAGAATAAGGATTCTGGTATTTTTCTCTCATGTCTGCTGCTGGTAAGCCCTGAGGGAAGTTGTTTGGGTTAAAACGTTCACATTTGGGTGTATAAAATCTGGCAGTTAATTGCTACTTTATTATTATTTCCTCACTTACTCAAATTTATCTCCCCCAAAATGGGCTTGATAATTTTTACTTCATTACATGGGAAATCCTGAAGCTTAATTTATTGTAGCTCTGTGTTATCTTTGAAAATTCACTATGCCAGTATGAAGTTAAAATAATGGCAGCAAATGTGCCTGTATAGCCCACATTATGTCTGTGGCTGATGGTACATTCCTCTGATGGCCATTATGTGAAGGTGTGATTAACCCTTCTGACACTAAAAATTGTGAACTGTGAAGGAACAGAATCAAAAATACTAAAGGCTGATACTAAATTCCAGTGGCATTCAGCTAACATCAGGAAACAATGTCACATTACAAAATCATGCACAAATATTCTACATCACTTATTTTCTCAAACTTAAGACTGTTTCAAAATTGAGAATTTAATGCTTCCAGCTGTTTCTCATTGTGCATGGTTCACTTTTACCTTTCTGAATGTTATTTTCCATGCAACTTCATTATGTCTCCAGCATTTGTGAAGTTATATGCAAAGATCAAAATTAAAACAAATTCATAAAATCCTAGTCTGTGTTCAGCCCCTTAGTTGCTATGGATCAAGTCTTAGTTAAAGGAGTGACATTGCTGTGTTACCTCAGGAAAACATGACCGCTTTGCCTCTTAGTCAGCATGGGCATAAGCATAAAACTGACTGAAGAGGGACAATTCATAACTTGCCTGCAGGGGAAGAAACAGTTCCTCTTCAAGCATATATTTCTGATTAAAAAAGTATTCACTGTTTTATTCAGCAGATGTAATTGGTGTTTTATTCCATGCTGGGTCCTGCATGAACCCAGTATGGAATAAACCCAGTATGAAATGAAGGTTCCCCTCCCTAGATGCACATTTCTGTTCCCATCCCACATACACATCCTTCATTCTCTAATAGTTGAGTCTGGCTTACAATGCCACAATTATGGGCTTGTTCCTTTTGTGTTTCTACAGGGGGAACACACCACCTTTCTGATTCTTGTGCTGTGCAGAGAATTAATACAGCTTGTCAACCATATGTTCAAGTTTCTTTCCCAAGGAGGCATGGGGAAGTGTGAGAAGCAGCAGAAATACAAACCTTTTCTAAATTTTGCAATTGTGTCAAAGAGGGAAGCAGCCTCTCTTGAACATGCGACTGCCAAGGGAATAGTCTCATGATCATTGTGCAGTGAATTCTTGCAGAACCCACAGATCAGTTCGTGGTCATCTAGACAGTATTCAGAGAGGTTTGAGTTGCTGTGCAGTAAGCAGCGCCACTGGTCATGATCTTCTTGATGTGCTTTGGTGAAAATGTGGTCTTGAGCACCATTCGCACTATGATTCAAATGCAGACATTCGTTACAATAATTAATTCCACATGTTCTACATCTTTTGGCTGCCACTCTTCTCCTCTCCCTGCAAGTTTCACAGTAGACTGGTCTTTCACTATGGTCAAATCTCCACCTCAGAAAGCCATGTCTGCGCATGTATTTCTTGGCTAGTTTTGCTCTGAGGTAATTCTTCCTCAGCTGAATTTTATTTGTGTAGGAGAGGCAATGTGCTTTGCTACACACTGGGCATACGATGATATAAAAGTCCTCAGTTACTTCAGCTTTGGTCTTGCTTTTACTTATACACTTCTCACAAATGCAGTGATTGCATGGCAGCATAAATGGTTGGAGAAACAATTGCTTACACAGTGGACAGGCAAGCTGGTCACGGAAAGCGTGGCTGGAGACATTCCTTTCTGGTGTAGTGACAGATGCATTATTCCTAGTTCTAAATCTTGACATGGCATCTTTTGACCTAAATAAAATTGGAAAAGAAAAAAAAACAACCTCAAGAACTCAAACAAAAATATCTGAATATTAGGGTACCATCTAAGACAAAAAATATAATATAAACAGTTCTGCTTTGCATACGAACCATACTTTTATTCTGACTAGATATTTTATTTAAACAATTGGGTTATCACTATCAAGAATCAATTTTTTTTTCTGTTCATTTACATAATTATTTCACTATGCGTTGAACAGTTGCCAACAACAACAATAAACAAAGATCTTGGTCACTGTAGGTCTGTATGAATTTGTTGGGTTATTGCTGGTGGCCAAACGAAAAGAATAATACAGTTTGGTTTAGTACAAATTGAAATGTATTTTGTCTCCTTTTCTTGTTTGATTATTTTTCAAAATGGAAACAACAAATAACTAGAGTGAAGAAAAGCATTTTGTGCAATTCAAGTTAAATCTTTTATTTAGTTTCAGGGGGCATTAAATACTTTCTTTTACAACAACCTTGGTAATATTTTTAGAATATTTTTTCTTTAATGAAAACTTAAGACCATAAATGTAAAAATGTTTTTCTTTTGCATTTTCAAGATGGAATATTTCCTCAAGAAAGTAGCACAACTAAGCGTTTCACTATTCGTAAAAAAGTATTGAAGACATTTCTGCTTAACATAACACACATTTACATATGATCATCCTAATTTTTAGTCATTTAAGAAATCACTCACCTCTGAATTATTTCTGATTTCTAGAATTAATTAACTTTATTCTTATTGTTAGTAGCAGCCTTATTATTACTGATTCTTTATATTAATTGCAAAGACTTTCAAATGGGGATTTTTTTTTTACTATTATTATTTTATTTTAGAAGAGGACTGATTTTCAGGATGTGCTAATCCCTGTTCTTTTCAAACCTTGATAGTCCTAACCTGCCTCTTAGCCTGTGGACATCATCCTTTTAAAAATACAATATTAATTTTATAATGTCTCCTTGAATATTTTCCATAGCCTTGACATGAACATCATTATTCAAGATCGACACCTGGTTCTAGGCCTCTATGATCTGGCTCTCTGCTGTGCTTCTCTTTAGCATCCATGTTGTTATTGCTTTCCTTCCCACCTTCCCAAATGTTCAACCATGCTATCTGCTTTTTCTGTCACTCTAAACAACAGTAAAAAACCCTAATAAACTAAAGAGAATAGAATCTTCTGTTGCTATGAGGATTCCTTCTGGTCTTCAAAGTTTACCTAGGTAGGAATTAACCATGCATTTCCAGAGGTCCTGTCAATTCCTCTCAGACTGGTACTATTCTAGTCTGGAGTTCTTCTGATAACTTCAATTCTGCTCTCCCCTTCCCCCTACCCTCTTGTACCTTTTTGTGAGTGCTTTTTGGTATAGCATTTCTAAAGTTAATAATCAGCCCCTTCCCTTCTGGTCTCCAGTTTTATCTTTTGCCTTCTTTCCATTCTCTGTGTGGCATTTCTTGAGCCTTTATAATTATTTGACTCCTTTTTGTCTTATTCTGAATATAACTGCTTCCTTCCACTTCCAGTTAACAGCAGTTTTCCTGCTCTTTGTTTTACCCTAGTTTTTTTCTGTATCCTTGCCTGCAGTCCCCTTGCTACAAACACATTCCTGTTTTCCTCCTTGTTTTAAGGTTCTCTGTATGTCTTCGTTCTTGTCACTACATAGGTTTTTACACTGTGAGAATGTATAAGCATATACATTCATATACAATATACATTCATATACAATATACAATATACAATATACATATACAATATACAGCATATACAATATGCAGGCCATTCATGGATTTTATCTGGAAATCAGGTGGCCCTAATTACAAGTGCAGTGATGTTTTGGAGTAGTCTTTGCCCCTGTCAGAGTAATGAGCATAAGATTTCACTGATATCAAGATAAAACTACTTTTTCTGTTTCTCGGAAGAATGATATCCTGTGGTTATTCAAAATAGCTCCAACATGCCAACAGATCGTATGTTTCTAAATGCAACACATCCATTAAGACATAATGTAAATTAGAAAAACAAAACCCCAAGAAATTTTAAGAGCCCTTAACTCCACTTACTGAAGAGTTCCTGGTGTTCTTGAGTGATGTGGTTCATCGACAGAGCTTCTGCAGCACTTGCTTTCATAATACTGACATGCTGAATTCTCTCCACCGAAGCAGCAGCATTTGCAGTCTGGGTCGTTTGAACAAGAGCAGCAGCACCACCAGCAATTTGCGTGTTCTGCACATGAGCAGTGGCAGCACTGGCAAGGTTTGTCTTCTTCGTACGGACACGGGAAACAGCTGCAGTTCTGCTCACTGGTAAACAAGAAGCGCCAACACAAGCAGCATTCTTCCTTTCTGCTGTGGCAAGTCAGGTAACAGCAGTTTGAGCAGCATGGCCAGATCGAACAGGGATGCCCATTTTCATCCATCCCTCTGTCAGATACTTGGAAGAAAGTTCATTGATCCTTTCAGCTTCTCCGCACACTACAGCAACTGAGCTCCAAAAAGGCACGAGCTCTGACTGTTGGGTCAACCTCTCTGCTGCGGCAATGCGCTTCATTCTAATCGGAAAGTGATGTCACAGTGAGATATTCAAATGAGGACACAGGCAGAATTTTATGCACAGGTACCTGATATAGTGGTTACATCATCTATACATCACGACACCTATGATTGTTCTTCCTGATCTCCTTGAAAGCATTTACCTCACTCTTCATTAACTGTATGGGGAGTTTATACGCTTGGATTAGATACCCTAAGGCCACTATCTTTTTAGGGCCACACACTTCAAAGGCATTTTGTCGGCTCAGCTGGGTGCTGTAAGCAAACCACCTGAATCAGGCCGTAACCAGTGATAGTGAGAGGCCTCTGTAAGGCTTTAAGCACAACTAGCACACGTGGAAGAACCTTACACTTGAGATGCATCTTGAAGCATATCCTTGTAATTGTCTTAAATACTTTAAGCCCTTGTCTGCCACAGTTTGTGCTCTTGAACAATATATGGCATTTGTTCCCCCAAAGCCTGAAGGAAAGAACTAGACTTGGATCGTAGGTTCGGTGCTGTTGCTCATTTGCTGTGGACCTGCTTCTTTTCCCACTGAGTCCAAGTGTGTTTCTTGCCCTTCCTTAAGCTGGCCACTCTCCTATAAATGCAATATCAGACATACTATTTCTGTTATTCTTTAGTTGCTTTGCATGAGGTACCTTTTTCTTTTATTTAGTTGATTTATTCCAAGATTTATATAGAATTTTTTACCTATTTGTAGATACGAGAATTATAAATAAAATTGAAATTCGCATAAAGAATACATGAGCTTCTCAATATTGCCTGCTTACTATAGCGCTTATATGTAAGCAGTTGGACTCGATGATCTTAAAAGGTCTTTTCCAACCTAACTGATCCTTTGATTCTAAGATTCTAAAAAAGGAAATCTACCCTCTACTAAGAGTTATCTGC
The DNA here is from genome assembly GCF_035582795.1 of Mycteria americana. Taxonomy (NCBI): domain Eukaryota; kingdom Metazoa; phylum Chordata; class Aves; order Ciconiiformes; family Ciconiidae; genus Mycteria; species Mycteria americana. Next base: position 23,356,221 of record NC_134371.1, read on the forward strand.
AACTGACATCTGAGACAGCTTATTCTCTTACTTGAAACTGTAAAGGACAGTGATATCTATATGGTACATATTCAAGAATACTGACTTTCAGTGCTGGCTTCTTTACTGTAGGTAACTAATTTTTTCCAAAAGTTAGCAATTCAACTTGAGTTAATGGATTAATGTATAAGTGGGAGTTACTAAGACAGGTCTTGACATAGGCTCAAAGGAACTGTTATAATAAACTATTTGCTCAAAGTCTGTTCTACCTAGAGAAATATTAATTCACTGATCCAGAGCCCTACAGACCATAATGGCTGTGTCATTATGTGTAACCATTTACATGATGGGCTATAATAGGTTCTTTGGAATGCTTATAGCCTATTGTGTCAATTGGATTTTCATGCATAAGTACTAGATCTGTGTGCTGAACGGCTTTCCATAGTATAACCTGGACTTTTAATGGATGTTATTTATTTTGTTTGTCTTTCCAGTTTAATCAATGGTAAAGCTTTTTTATTGTGCATATTTAATTTTGGGATATTGAAAGGCTTTTGAATTCAGTCATTAGAAAAAATGCACCTTGTGATGCTTGTCTGCTTTTCTCTTGCAAAACATTCATGAATACATGGGGGGGGGGGAGTTGAGGAAGCAAAGTTGGGGGACTAAGGAAAGAAACAAAAAGTATGTCTTGTGTGCCACGTGCTGATACCTGGACACTCTTTTCCATTTTGACATAACACAGGTTAATAGCAACTTGTGCATATATCATCCTCAGCCACACATTTCTTTTTCTTGGATTCTCTATGAATTGTGTTTTTTCCACTGAGTCTTGGACAACTTTGTCCCATATAATTCCCATAACTTATTTCCTGCTATCTTTAGTGCTATGGTTTTTGCTTTAGCAAAACTTCTTTCATGGACAGCCTCATTCCTGTGCTGCTCCCAGTATAGGTGGCCCTCTCTGTAACTCCCTATAAGCATACGGCCAGTTCTAATATGGTCTCATTTTCATTAACATGTTTATTCTCCAGCAGATATTGAAAGATCAGATCAGACTGGCTGCCAGAGAAACTGAATTAGATGCAATAGCTGCAATCAAACTGACAGACTTTTAACAGTGTTTGCAAACATGTTCCCCCATGCCTCTGTTGTGGTTTGATCTGATTGTCATTTTCATCATAGTTCTCGCGATAGCCAGGCTGTGTTGTGGTTGACTTCACCTACAAATAAACTTGACCCTGCAAGGTGTTGAGGAAAAAAAAAAAACCATGTGAGAGAGAAAGAAAAGCACAGTGCGGTGAGGACACAGGTGCAGTTGAAATTATTTCAAACTAGTTAGGTGTACTTCCATTAGCTATCAAAGAACTCAGTATAACATTTTCTACTTGGCGATTTATCCTGTTTTGCAAGATAAGCTAAGACGGTTGTCCTTTTCTTCTTTCTTTCCCCTTTTGCTCTACCTCCAGGTATCTCACTGATATTTCTAACACAAATTTGAGATTGCACAATGATTAGTAACATGCAGAAAGAAGTTTGAAGAAAGACCATATGCTATCAGTGGCTTAACCCTTGACTAGTGTATGTGGTAACATTACATAAATCACGGATTTATTATTTGAAAAAGTGCTTTTTCTTTCCGTATTTACACAGGCCATGATGGCATGCTCAAATTAGAGAGACAGAAACTAATGAAAATAATTCACAAATTTTCTCTGTATTCTGTACTGCTAACATAGCAAAGTAATACTTGACTCCATTCTTCTTTTCTATGTCTGCTAATGGTATCAAAGATTTCTTTTAGCGTGTTCATTCTGTCAGTTACTATGTAGAAAACCAGCAAAAAAACTCCTGCTGCTTTCAAGTGCTCCTAGAGGTGTAAGATAAGCTTGTGAATCAGGGAGAGAAGGAAGAGGAACTGTTATCTCCCTTAGGATGGTGAAGGAATGACCCTTTCTATAAAACTATGTAGTCCAGCAGGATTCACTCTCTAAAGGATACAGTAGTTCTTTCAATAAATTGCAGTGATTTAAGAGATTAACTGACTGCAGCATGTAGAAATGTCTTGTTTTGGCAGAAGGTTTAGAATAAAATACGAGAAGCCTGACATGGTACAACCCAAAACTGATGATGTATTCACAATTGAGAGTTGCTTCTGAAAGCATTATTTCTGGCTAGCTGTGGCTTGCTCACAACACCTAGCAAGAGAAGGGAAAAGACCATCACTGTCCTTTCTTCATAAGAAAAATCTCTGTTTCTAGCTCTTTGTTTTCACCATCACTTTACAACAGATTAGAGGCCAATTTCCTAGTGATGGGAATGCCTAGGAAATAGTGGGGTTTACACTATTCATTTTTTCTCATTTTCATGAGCTTCGTTGCTCCTCCTTCATTCAACCCTTCTCCTGTAGCCAAATGGCTACCCTTGCCTTATATTTCAAGCAGCAGAAATATTTTGATGGCTTCTACTGAAAAAAGGCAGAATTGGTATACAAATCTCCACAATTGCTTTCCACCTCTTCTGAGTAGAAAGTTTGAGATGGCTTAGGTGCCGTGGAGGCACACTGGAGACAGCAGCCAGACCAGAGCTGGGGTGGTGGTTTGCTATCAAGATTAGCAGCTGGTAAAGCAAAAGAGCAACAAACACATAGTAAAATTAAGGCTTCTTCATTGCTCTAAAGCTGTATAAGAAGTATGTCACACTAAGCTCCATATGCCTGTACCCATGGATAAAGAAATGGAGGACAAATGATAATAAATTTTCTTTTACGACTTTTTCCTTATAGATACAAGAGAGTATAATCTGATTTATTTATGTAGTCACTCTCTTGACTAGGTAATGCTAATGTACATTTTATAGTCATTCAAACTCTCTTTGACTTCAGAAGTATTTCTGTACTGTACACTGCGTCAATGTACTGTACAGTGGCAAACACTGTGCACTACAAAAACTACAACTGTTATGATTGACTAGAAATGAGAAATCTTGTATTTGGGGCGTATATTCTTTGAGCCAGAGGGAAAACTAATAGCAGGCAATGCCAAGGAAATGACTCACTAATACCTTTTTGTGTGTTTCTTCATTAAAAAAACTTAACTGAGATCATATAGTAACACAATTAGCACCAGAAATATATAGCTAAGAACTGTCTAGAATTAAAAAAAAAAAAAAAGAGAAACCTGTATCACACTTAAATAAACCTAATATTTTCAAAGTACCAGGGCCTAATAAAATTTACCCAAGGAATATAGAGAAATATCTGAAATATTCACAGTGGTTTTAGGAGTTCTCTTTTGAGAACACATGAAAGATGTTGGAAAAAGTACTAGACTAGATGAAATTTAAGATTACACAATTTAGAAGAAAATCTAAGAAATCTCATTTTGGATGAGACACATTTCCCACAGAACAAGGGCTTTCTAGTGCTTGCGTGCCAGAAAAATCATGGCATTTCATGCCCTTTTGCACAGATCTCAAAGGTATTAAGTGAATCACTACAGAATGCTTTAGAGGATCTATTTGCCATAGATATTAAGAATCTACAACGGCATACTGTTACTATGGGTCTGCATGCATGGTCTTTCACAACCTATTTGTTATTCCTGCTATGTGAAGCCTTGTTGTCTTATTTATTACTGTCACAATGTGAGAACTGTCATTCCTTGGAACAAATAAAAGTTTGGGCATTTTACAGAATGATTTGAAATACTAGCTATGTATTATCTATCTCTGGCTGATTCTGCTCCAGCCCTCGTGTGCTTTGTCCTCATCCTGGTGGCTGCACACGTTTCCTCCGCCTGATGTGGTTTTGTTGCTGGTTTGGCTTACGCTCGGTTCCCCTCGCACCCCCTGTCCAGGTGCTTTTTCCTTAGGCTCTGACTTTTTGAGCTTGCTTGTTCCCAGAATAAGGGTGTTCATCTCCTTAACTCAAATGTTTTAGCTTGAGCACTTCAGCTAAAGCAGTGTTAATCAGAACAAATGTAGCAGCTGCAAACCAACACATTTAAAATTTAAGGCCATGCTACATTAAAAGGTGCTGGACTGCGTGTTAAACAACTGCCTGTGGTTACAAACCAGCCAAACTTCTTTGAGCTTGTTTAAAAAAATAAAAATCCTTTTCTACTATAAATTGTAAATGAACAATACCAAGCTTGTTAAAACCAAATCTTTGTCCTGGTCTGTAGTGATTAGGTGAGTTGGTGATTAGGCACTTGCCCTCCTTAAGGCTGCTCTGTTGGTGTGTCTGCTTTCCTGACCATAGTACTTAGCTTCAGCCTCACTTTTTAGTCTATTTTTCATTCTTGTGTTGGTTCTCTGCTGGGCATCCTGACTCCTCTCCTGATTAGCCTGGCTCTAAGCAGTAACTAGCTTATTAGGAGGTCCAGCTGAGCAGTGAAATATGTGTTAATAACTTGGCTCTGCTTAAAAGGAAAAAAAAAGAAAAAAAATTCACTCTATCACTTACACTGCCTAGGGGAAGAGGGGAAAATACAAATGAAGTGGGCGGAGGTGAGAAAAGGCTTTATGGATTTAGGCAGTGGATAGCATAGGGAATGAAAGCTGTGGTAAGCAGAAGTTCCTTGCAATCAGGGAAGGAGTGAAGTTTCTCCTTCACCCCAGAAGTTTCCCCTTCTCACCAGCTGAGAAGGATTATAATATATATATATAAACAAAATAAGTGCTTTTTAGAAGAAGTTGTGAAGATGAAAAAAAGGGCTCCCAGCAAGGAAAACAAGTGTAAACACTTCATCTTTAATTGAAATCTGAAAACAGTGCTTGCTGCTTATATACCCCTGCAGAGAGGATGGGGAATATGCCTGCCTACATGCACTACAGAGGTGAAAAAACTTCTTGAGCAAAGTTGTTTGCTATGTGTCTAAGCTTGCACTTGAATTAGTGCTAGAACTATTGTGTCATGGACTGTTAACTTTCAGTTATACTTTCAGGTTTGCAACCCTTTGCTTTTTACTCTTCTTTATGCCCCCGTGCTTGCTGTATGCCTACTTCTTGTGGTGGGTTGACCCTGGCTGAATGCCTGGTGCCCACCAAGCCGCTATCACTCCCTTCCTCAGCTGGAGAGGAGGAGAGAAAATATAATGAAAGGCTTGTGGGTCAAGATAAGGACGGGGAGAGATCACTCAGCAGTTAGTGTCACAGGCAAAACAGACTCAATTTGGGAAAATTAATTTAATTTATTACCAATCAAATCAGAAGAGGGTAATGAGAAATAAAACCAAATCTTAAAACACCTTCCCCTCACCCCTCCCTTCTTTCCGGGCTCAACTTAACTCCCAATTTTCTCTACCTCCTCCACCCAAGCAGCGCAGGAGGACAGGGAATGGGGGTTGCGGTCAGTTCATGACATGTTGTTTCTGCTGCTCCTGCCTCCTCAGGGGAAGGACTCCTCACGCTCTTCCCCTGATCCAGCATGGGCTGCCTCCTACGGGAGACAGTCCTCCATGAACTTCTCCAACCTGGGTCCTTCCCATGGGCTGCAGTTCTTCAGAAACTGCTCCAGCGTGGGCCCTTTCCACAGGGTGCGGTCCTTCAGGAACAGACTGCTCCAGTGTGGGTCCCCCACGGGGTCACAATTTCTGCCAGCAACCTGCTCCAGTATGGGCTCCTCTCTCCGTGGGTCCACAGCTCCTGCCAGGAGCCTGCTCCAACACAGGCCCTCCATGGGGTCACAGCCTCCTTTAGGTGCATCCACCTGCTCTGGTGAGGGCTGCAGGTGGATATCCGCTCCACCGTGGGCCTCCGTGGGCTGAAGGGGACAGCCTGCCTCACCATGGTCTTCACCGCAGGCTGCAGGGGAATCTCTACTCTGGCGCCTGGAGCACCTCCTCTCCTTCCTTCCTTCTTCACTGACCTTGGTGTCTGCAGAGTTGCTTCTCTCACATATTCTCACTCCTCTCTCCAGCTGCAATTGCACAGTTTTTTTCCCCTTCTTGAACGTGTTATCCCAGAGGCGCTACCACCATTGCTGATGGGCTCGGCCTTGGCCAGCAGCAGGTCCGTCTTGGAGCCGGCTGGCATTGGCTCTATCAATCATGGGGGAAGCTTCTAGCAGCTTCTCACAGAAGCCACCCCAGTACCCCCCTGCTACCGAAACCTTGCCACACAAACTAAATACCTCTCTTCTATGAGAATATCAGAGAAAAGTTTGTGTAATTGCATGAGGCTCATCCCTACCAGTTTTTTCATCAGTAGTAAGGTTAAGGATGCACAAGTCTGATGAATAGTATTTCTCACTGGAAATCCCACTTTTTATGGCGTAACAGACTGTTCCTTATGCTGTTTCTTCTGTTCTCTATTTAAGTTTTGGATATTTCTCTGGTGTTTTGGAAATGCATAGGACTCTCTTTACATGTCCTGTGTCCTACTTTACATAACACAACAGGAGAGAATAAAGTTTTCCATTGTTGATGGTTTTTCATTCAATTATTTAACAGAGTGAATGCTCCTGCCTAAATGCTTAGGTTGCTATACCAACTATTTAAAATATTTTTTCCGTAAAGTATTTTCATTATTGTAGTACGGTAGGGGACCTAAATGCATCAGTGCTGTTGTAAGTGAAAAATGAAGCAGCATTTACAATCATTGGCCTTATAGTTAGAGGTGATTATAATGGAATTAACTTAACTTGCTGTTTTGTTGTTGGCTGCAGAAAATAACTGTGTTATTACTAGCTAGTGTGCTCCATGTCTGTCTCAATACCTAATCCATAGACATCGTGGACTTTTCAGTTTGGTGGTGGTTGCTGTTGATTCTTGGGGATTTTAGCCTATACCTCCTTCAAATAGAAGGATAATATAATCCATGCTGTAGCAAGATAGTTTAGCATCAAGAAATAAAAACTTCCACCTCTTGGCACATTGTAGGGACTATTTTATCAGAGCAAAATGGTACTTCAAGACATAGCAATGCTCAACAGGTTCATAGGCTGGGATCTAAAAGCTGAACTTACATCCCTTGGAAAATACTCAGAAGTATATATCAAAAAATTGAGCATGTTTTCTGAAAGACTTTTTACTAATGTACCCACATTACTTGGTGTAAATCAATGTAGTACACTTTCCATTTAAGAAACTTTATAGAATAAATTCTCTTTTCTTCAAATTAATTTATAAGAATTTGCCAAAAGGCTTGCATGGTGAACTTCAGTGTATGCTGTATCTACAAGCAGTCCACTTGCAGCAGGCACTACTTGTGGGAATACATAATGAGTCACTTAAGTCATAGCTTTTTTTCCTCCCTCTCTTCTCTGTCTGAATAATAAAACTTTCCAAGTAGGAAAATGAATCTGCAATTTTCTAAATAAATGAAAGTGATCAGTAGCATACAGTCTGGCTTACACAGGAGTCTGTTCTGATACAAAATGAGGTATTTCTAAAACAGCAGGTAAACCACAAATGCTCTACTGAATGATAATAACAGTGTGTGAAAGAAATTTGTGTTTGGCTCTGCATTTGGTTCTTGCATTTGAAGACCCATCATGACAGTTTTCCTGATCGCCACCATCTTCTCACTGAAATAGCAATGCTAGAAGATATGGCTTCTTAAATGTGTTGACTTATTAAGATTATGACAATGGGATGAATTTGGGTTTCATTTGATCTCAGTACTGTCTACAACATTTTGGTATAAGAGCAGTCCGCTCCAAAGTATGATTATGACACTGAGACAGAAGAACTGACAGAGGTAAATATATAACAGGATGAAATCCTTTTTAGGTTAAAAATAACTATCAAACCATGAGAGAGATTAAGCTGTTATAAAGCTTCGGGAGTAGAAACAACAGTGTATAGCTGAGGCATTTAAAGAAGGCATACTGTAATAACAACTGGATTATAAATGAACAAAATATTAAACAATGGTCAATGATTCCTCTATTCTCTTATGGTTAGCTGCTCAGTAGTTCAAAGTGAGCAATGGAAAACAAACTGCAGTTGATCTATGGCCCTCAGCAAGTAACTTAACCTTGCTTTGCTATAGATTTGATGCATAACTTTCTTTTAGGATATTGGATGCAAGGCTTAATTTTTAATACTTTAACCTCTTCAAGGTTCGTAGGCCTAAGAAGGTTATATACATGCAAAGGGCTAGTTTAGTAAATTGAGTCATGAGATTTCCTTATGTTGAATCCTACCTTTTTTTTTTTTTTCGCTAAACGATGAATACTGGAAGCTGTTCCATTTAATGAAGATGTTAGGCACTGAGCTCACCTCCTGAGATGCACGTGTTGTTTTCCAGGGGATCTCCACAGGAGGTTGCACTGCTTTCGATGGTACTGGAACAACCTGCAATAGAATACTGATAGTGCAACACGGGAATGCTTTGCTTGAAGTAGTAGACTGGAGCTTTAAGATGTCACAAATCTAGGTCTTTCTACATTGACTGTGTGTATATATTGGATATTGCTTGGCTAGCTTGATGTTTTCCTTTTTTTAATTAACAATCAGTCTCACAGAAGGCTACATCTGATTATTTTGTTATTAATAATGGAAACGTGACTCATTATTATACTGCAGTGTTTTGTAGCTTTAATTTATGCTCTTGAAGTGTCATATAAAATTATGTGGCTTCACATGTTTTTTCCCTGTAATCTTTCAATATTTTTTACATAATCCTGTTATTAAATAAGAAAAAAACCCCACATAGGTTTGGGCCCAAGCCAAACCTATGTGAGTTAAGGAGACATGTTTCATTCAGTGATATGTGTCACATATCTCAGTTCCTTTCCACGACCAGTATCTGACACTCTCTTTCCAGCAATGATGATTCTCCCTTTGTTTTTCACTTGTCTTCCTTGAGCTGGCTTTTCTTTCAATTTCTATCTTGTTGCCGTACAATTCTAATAAAGAATTTGGCTGATGACTGGAATCTCAAAGGAGCAGAGTGTGAAAGCTGGTATAAATAATTTTGTTTGAAATAGGAAAAAAATGCCTCATTGCTCCCTGGTGTTTGTGAACCTGCTTCTGTGTTCTTACACAATGTAGCTGCTGGTCAACGTTTTTCATGTTCACTGGCTGATCTGAAAAAATCCATCAACCAACAATAAATGAGTGGAGATCAAGCAGAGGAGGATGAATAGCACGAAGTTCCCGTATACTGCAGAGTACAATAGGCAAAGAAAATCCGACTATTTTCCTGCTACATGGTGATGAATGCTGATGATTACTATGAATTGAAGAATTCAATCACTTTATATGCAGACCTGATATAAACCTGGGTATTCAGATCTTTTGAGTAAGATACAAACAGTAGAGTACGTTTTGATAGGCAGTTTCATCCCTAGCACAGTTAGTCCTAGTCAGTAGAAGATATTCTTCCTTCTGTATTTTCAGCTGGATTCTTTCCTCCCTGGTCTGTGAGCACTGTACACTGGAGATCTTTACTACTTAAAAATTACTCTGGTTTATTGCAGCTAGTTTTATTCTATTGAAGTCCTCCCTATCTCTCCTTGTATAACTTTACTTTTATTAGGTACACTGCTTTTGCTTTAGGAGGAATAAAAGTTGTTGTACCTAATGTAAATAAGTTCCTTATTAGTTATAACTGAGTTCCTGCAAACTCCCCAGGGAGTGGGAGGAACACCAAGACATTCTTTATGTTCAATGGGATAAGAATAGTTTTGGCATTAAAGCTGGTAAAATTGTGAACCCTTTTTGTGCAGAGTGTAAGCCTGGATATTGTCAAGAAGACACTTCTTTCCATGTTAAGAGAGTGCTTGATTTGCTGTTCACAAGTGATGGTGAGAAAATGTGATGTTGAACAAGGCAAGTTACTGCCCCAGAGTTGCAATTTGTGTGGTACTAGAGCTTGACTAATTAGCAGATGTCAGATCAGGGTTTTGTCTTAGTTCTCATTTATTAGTGTGTATTTATCCCTAGAAAGAAATTAACATAATTCTTCCTCTGTCCTAATCAGATGTATTTTTATGAAAATTATCTTAGTGAAGTATCTCGAGCTTTGTGAAGAAAAAAAGATTGCCTTTCCACATAAAAATGTAAATACTTTAAGAGTCATCCTCACAAGGAGGAACAGAAGGGTGGAGTATTCCTTCATCCAAATAGCAGCAGATGAAAAATCAGACCGATGTCAATCCTATGACCCTATCTTCATTTATTTGTAATAAGTCTTTCCTTGTGCTTTCATTTTCTGCTGTGGTTTCTCCTGAAAATTTGAAAGCAAAGTTTTGCTACCACACTCAGAAAATTAATCAGGTCCACCTAAAGAAATAACTCAGACACCAGTTACAATCATCTTTTTTTCTCAAGAAAACTGTTGGAGGCTTCAGACTATGATTACGATCTACTGAACTTACAAATGGGTAAATACAATTAATTTTTTTTCTTTTTTTTTTTTTTTTAATGTTCCTTGAATAAAACTGACAAGTTAACACCAGCTTTGCTTCTGTTCTGCAGACCTGCTTCTTGGGTAACTCTGAACACAAATGAATGATTTCAGTGGTATCTGCATATGTCACTTGTTTATACTACAGTGTTTCCCTTAAAAAGCTTAATTGGTATAAACAATCATTGATTAAAGCAAAGAAGCTTGCCTGCTGTTTGTACAAGCTTGTTGTGCTCTACAAGTATATGCAAAAATGTGAGGAGGAGATATTGCATTCTAAACAAACAGCTGGGGGCCTCTGTCGTATTTCTGTTGGGGGAGTGGAAGGCTCTGGTCTCTGAATTCCCACTGAGGTAAGCTGCAAGTTCAAACGAACCTGAGCTGAAGAGGTACAGCTGTTGGACTGCACGTGACGTGCCAGCCTGTTGTCTACTCTGAAATACAACTCTCACTGTAAAGCAAGGTATCAAAAGGACTGAGCTGCTCAGACTGCAATAGTTTGGAGTACATTCTACAGTCCACCACTTTTTTTTGTAAAATGTACAGTGGATTGGAAATTGTGTTGCAGAGTCTGTAGAGAAGCTGTCGGAAACAGTGCTTTTAAAGCCTAGAATTATATATGGCAATTGTAGATTGTTCTGCTCACTGTATAATTTCATTTAAAAAAAACCAAAAACCAACCAAACAAGCAAACAAAAAACCCCAACCCAAAAAACCCCAACCAAACCCATACAAGAGTGTTTAAGATGGATATAACTTCTGAACAGCAAATTCTTTCCAAATTCTGAGACTAGAAAGTGCAGCATTGAACGGCATAGGCTAAAAACCATCAAGATATCTGGACAGCCACTAGCAAACTCATTTTCCATTGTATTGGTGTAATGTGAGAAACATAAAACCATCCTAGTGCTATTTTATTTTCTTAAACACAGAGAGTAGCCAGAGATTTAACTGTAAGTCTCTTACAGAAATGTACATATTACTCAGGAAAGGCAGAGTGACTTGTTTTCTTTCTCGGTACAGTATATAGATGTGCTGCTAATTTCTGTGGAGTTACAATTTAAGAATATAGGCTCATTTCTGTTCTACTTCAGAAAGGTGTATGTGTCACTAATCCATGACAAGTCTGTGATAAAGTGTAACAGTTGCATTTCAGCTTCCTGTTAGAGGAAAAAAAAAAAAGTAGTGAAATTAGGGGGCAGGCTCACCTGCTACTTGCAAAAAAGTGGTTAGCATATTGAAAAGCTAATATTTTATTAATTGAAAAAAAATCTTTTTCTAGGCTCCCTAAAAAGTAGTTGCCCTTAAGCTATCGGTAAAGCAGCATTTAAAATAAGTTTCTGACATCCCCAAGATGTGTTTTTTTCATCTGATCTCTGTTCAAGCTTGCAGAACAAGAAAGCAAAATGAATTTTTAGAGTCTGAAGTACCTTTATGGAAACCCATGTTACAGAATAAAGCAAAATATGTTAATTCATATAGAACTGTAATGTTTGTATCAATACCGATCTTTAGTCTTAAAATGGGTTTAGTATTTTACTTTTGACCCTTTTTGGCAAATAGATTTCAACACTTTCTGTCCATTAAAAGCATTTCGTCACTAGAATACAAGATCATATGGCAGCTAGAACTGAAGGTGAATCAAAACATATGGTTTCCTTTTTATTTCACATGAGAATACTGGTGTGCATAAAAGCTATATGCCAGAAACATCAGTGAACTGTGATTTGATGAAAGTGAATCTGTTTGACAGGAGCTAATTTGCACAAAAAAGTTCTCATGAAGTTGCTATAATCAGGCCTCAAATGAGAATAAAAATGTGATCTTCATAGGACTTTGTATATCAAATCCTTGACAGGAACATTCACTTTAGTAGTTGACACAGTTGATGAGACAGTTAAATCTGTCCACTGTAAAAGTAAACAAAGGAAGAACACTTTTCCTGGTAGTGTTTTCTTATTTTCACAGGCAATTAGAAACCAAGGAAACTGATTATTTAGAAATTGTATTTATCCCTGTAATTATGTTATCTTCAGACTGGGATCACAGTGGTTTGTTCTTCTTGGTACATGGCTGACAAAAACTATTAACACACGGAAAAAGAAAGAAACTTAAGAGAATAACATTTTCCCACCATATTTCATGACTATACTGCTACTCTTTCATGACTATAGTAGGTGCTAATATGTTAAATGTTGGATTATGGGCCAGTCTTGTCAGCACCTAGAGCAAGAATATAAATACATGTTGTTTGATTTAGTAAATCTATTTAAAAAATATTTAAGTTCTCCACTGGCTTCTGCGTAATGGACTCTTTAGTTTGGAGCATGTTTGAAGAGTCCTGCTGAATCAGCACAAGTGCTCGAGTGTGAGCTGTGCTGACATTACCAGGCTTCTGTTAAGGTAGTGTGTGATTGCAAGTTGGGCCTTGACTATTTGCCTCCACTCTGGAAAAACAGCTGCCTCCAAAACTGGACTCCTTGGCCTCACCAAGATGCTGTTCTCCATCATATTTAAAACTTACTTCTTAAATCTTAGTTGTCTGCCTTTTAGTTTACATAAGGCTGAGATAGTCTGTTTTGGGGCAGAAACTTTAACACGGGTTTCTATAGAGTATGTAGCCTCTGGAAATGTCTGCCAACCAGGTATAGTCACTTTATTGTCCTGAAGTATGTGTACAAATACAAATGTTTGGAGAATGGCCTAAAATTGAATAGCGAAAGGGGAGAGCAAATACAAATTGAGAATTCATCCAATTCTCAACGGCATGAAACCAACAGACCATACTACTTTCCTGTTATCAGACAACCTTATGAGGAGATTGAAGGCTATTCCTGGGGAACATTTTAAAATCTGTCATTATTTCTAGTTCCATAATGAAGTAAGTATTAGTTTGAATCCTCAGCTTCCACACACAGTATCCTTACATCTACGTGTTTTCTCATTTTGTAATTTTATAACCATGAATCATTACATTTAACAAATAAGTTGCAGGTCCCTCCTGCTCTCTCAGCTCTGTCTACAGTTTGGTTTCCCTCTTCTGAACTCCTCTTTTGTGTTGCAATATTTCCATTTAATGCATTATTACAAAATCTGATATTACTTTATTCCAAGTAAGAGCAAGCAGATGACCTTTCTTCTAAAGGCACCAAATACTGCTTGTGTCAGACAGCTTAGCACTTAGTCCCACTTTACAGTAGGATGTATCCTCTAAGGCAGTGTAAGCAACTGTGAAGCACAAAGCAATTTGTTTTGCATAAGTAGCTGTTATGAGTAATTGTTTGTACTACAAGAGAGTCTAGGGAGCCTAGGCATAGACTAGGACATTGTGTGAACCTGAAGCTAATTCACCACTGAAAGTAAGTGAATTTGGGTTGATAATGAATTAACAAAACCAAAGTTCTGAAGATCTAGCAAATAGAGTGGGTGGTAGCGGATTTTAACATGTCCAGTGTCATATTTCATATTTATTCTTGATAAATCACTGCAACCTCTTTTCACGCAAAAGTTGTGCTAAATTTGCAAAGTTCGGGGGTAGATCATGTGATTGATAAATCCTTGCTGGTGTAAAACCAAAAAATTTCTTCCCCCAAAATGCTATCCATACACTTCTAATATTACAATGCAAGAAAATGAGATTAGAAGGAAAGCTTACTTTGTTTTCAAGAATGTTTTTACTTCTTATTTGGCTGAAACTTATTTTCCTCAGTTTTTCTTAGGAAGATGCAGAGAAAATTATTGTGAAGGCTTTTCATGTCAAGAAGCAAACTTAACAGTCTCTTTACATGAGTGTAGGCTGGACCAATTTTGCCAGTTTTGCTACTAACAGGAAGGTAGTCCTTTTTCCAAAGAATTATAGTCTAAATATAACTGAATAAACACTACAGGTGGTAGGCAAATGCAGTGGACCTTGAGAAAGCTATTTCTTTGCTTCAGTGATGAGACAACTTCATATTTCTGACACTTCTGATTTCTTGGCTCCTGAATATGATAAAAAGAGGTAGGTGAACTGCAGTGTGTTTCATAACAGTTTATAAAGTACAAGCATAGACCCAGGTTCCATGATATCTAAACTGGACTCTTTGTCTTGACTGCATTTAGACAGTCAGTAGACACGAAGTTGTCTGTACAGACTGAACCCTGTCCTAGAAATTTTAGGGAAGGAGTGAGACCTAAATATCTGGGAATAGCATTGTCACTCATAATGTGTGGCA